>NC_051289.1:19362427-19988261 GCF_015220745.1 Sebastes umbrosus
TACTACAGCATAGATCTACAGTACCTCCAGGCAAACGCCTGCGGCCCCCAACAGCCAAATACTACCACAAGACCCCCTCTAAAGAGTTCAACAAGTAAGAAGCAAAATGCTAAACTCCCAAAGGTAACATCATTACCCTCTCAACGAGTTGATTCAGTGGGGGAATCTGCTGATGAAGATCGGTCTGCTGCAATCGCACGTAGCACTTATAGCGAAGTAGCATTTATGAAAACAGTGACGACAGCGACAATATTGAGACAAACATCCTCTGCTCATGTCGAGACTTTGATTGGTTAGCGTATTACAACTTAGTCTTGCGGTAGTTCGTGAAATAGTCGTGAAATTTATTTCGTGTACATATGTGTGCATTTTCCTACGAATGTCCAGCAACACGTGACGCACGTGTCAATTTCCGCTCCAGTCTTTTCAAAATAAAACTACTTAGTGCAGTTTAGGTATAGATCGACTTGTTTAGGCTTAGGCATCATAACTACTAAATTAGGTTTAGGAATAGATCGACTTGGTTAGGCTTAGGCAACACAACTACTTGTGATTAGGAACATATTGACTTGGTTAGGCTTTGGCATCAAAACTACTTGGTTAGGTTTAGGAAAATATTGTGGTTTGGTTTGAAATAACACTGGAAGAGCTGTAACTTAAGTACGTAAGTTACATGATAAATCAATTTACTTTGACTAGTGGTTTCACATGGAAAACGAACACCAGTTTCCTGGGTGAAAGTCTTGTCCTGTTTTTTGACGCACCTATCCACCCCAGCCTCCTCCCTATGCGGTGTTCGCCGCTCTTCATACCTCCCGGTTCACAATTATGTGGATTACATACAAATTGATTACGTGCTGACCATTATGAAAAAAAAAAAATATGTCAATGTACACAAATCAATACATTTAATTTTGTGTTTTTATTTCACGAACAGCTGTGCAACTGAGCTGGATGACAACAATAATGAGACAAACATCCTCTTCTGATGTTGAGACCTCAAGTACGTCAAGAAGAAAGGGGAAGTAACGTAAATGCTTCCTTCCACTGTAGAGGCAGATCACATACTGTGTATGTTTACCAATTTAAGGAAGGTGAGTTCAATATAAAATCTTTACTCAGCACATATTTTTATCCACTTTCTGATTGCTTATGGGATACATTTGAGAAACCTTGGCAGCACATTGATTTGAGTGATTTAGTAGTCTAAGCTACTCACACAACCACAATATTTAGACGACTTTGATTGGTTAGTAAATTAGAATTCCTAATGAATCCAGTGCAGGAAACTACACCAAATAATCATCAGTTATCCTGTTTCCTCAGCAGCACAAAATGCAGACTTTCTTTTTAATATAGAGGGATAGGAATGTTTATGTTTTAGGGGATTTGAACCCCTTTCCCTGAGCTTTTCAGCCTCTCCTTGGCGTATTATAGCGTTGATATCCCTGCAAAGGGAGTCAGGGCAGGGAGATAGATGTGAGGGAAATCTCAGCAACCCAGAGCTACACTGGATGGGCAGCCACTTGAGCCCACTGACCACAGCACAGCCCGGGTGTATTTATTTACTTTTGTTCATTGCATCGGCACAAATTGTGCAGCGGCCCACATGGGAGACTTCCAGTACTCCAGATGGCCAGTCTGCCCTTGGGTCAGCTCTATGATAACCTTGGGAGTCTGTCTCTGCTTACACATTAAGGCAACAGATGAAGACACAGTTTTAGCAAAATTTAATTGCGGGCACAAAATTCCTATATCCAAAAAAAGTTGTCTTTTATTTTTGCTGTTTTCACTAAAAATGAGACAATGACTCAGTGGCATAGTACATAGCACAGTGTGGTTTGCATCACAGCCTGGTGAAAATAGGTTCCAACTTGGAACTGGTGGTACACAGGGCTGTACACCAAAACAACAAGAACTGTTTCCATATACCGACTCAAATACAGAGGATTATTTTATGTAAGTATGCACTGGTCAAAGATTTTCATTTCAGTCTGAACCAAATGTGAAAACTTTGATATTAATGATTGAATGCTCTCGATTTGCTAGTCGCTCTACGCTCCAACCCTCACCTATGGTCATGAACTCTGAGAAGTGACTAAAATAATGAGATCATAGCCATCACCAAGGCTACAAATAGGTTTCATTAGCATTGTATTAGCAAATTAGTGGCGTTAAAGCAAATTTGTGTTAACATGTTATTATCGTGTTAACTTTGACAGCCCTAGTGTTACGTTATTAAGCTGGTTAGTATCATAAATGTATTTGTGATATGTCACAAACAAACGTTATCCGCAACAAGATACATTTCCCTCGAAATGTAATTCACAATACAGTTTCCATGGATGGGAACGCCATTTTTAAGAGACAGGGCTGGATGAGGAAGGCTGATGCATCCCTTTACAGGCCACGTCCAACTGCGAGGACACCTCAAAACAGAATTAGAACACGCTGGAGGGATTACATAATGTATGTGGGCTGGGAACATCTTGGGATCCCCCAGTAGGAGCTGGAGGAAGTGGCTGTTCTGCTGAACCCGGAGGGAGCGGCTGGAAATGTATGGATTGTCTTTGTTTAGCTCTATAAACATATACTGTATGTACCACGTACTTACTTTTTCCATAGCACCACATCGTGAGCGTGAGGCTGAATATCAGCAGGCCTATTCACAGTCACCACACATCCTGCAATCCTGCAGTGTTTGGGAACATGGACGCAATATGTGCCACGAATCCTTTTAAGAGCTCTTAATAAAGAGCACCTGAATGAGATTTCATCCGTTACTGATAAGTATGGTCAACTAATACGAGCTACCCGCTATTTCACAGCGGCGCTCTTCTATAATCAGAGCGTGTAGATGGCCCAGAAAAGCAACAAAGATTTATTATATCTCCGATGTAATAAATATTATATCTCTGGTGTAATAAATCATTATGGAAAACAAAGTAGTTCTGCTGCTCTCTAAACACGGCTGCCCTGGGAACAGCCCTCGTTACCACAGCTGCAGAGCTGTTAATTCTGTAGCAGCCTCCTGTGGACTGCAGTGTGTGCTCACATTTAGCTCAGGTCCCGAGCATTATTCAGTCATGTACTTTTTTTCAGTGTCGGTTAGTGTGGAGACCTTAATTAAGTCCGATTCATAAAGATATCTGCTCACCAAATACTGTAAAGGCATTTTGTGCTTGTGTATATCAATTTATTAACCCTAAGAGACCCACTTAGACCCTTTTTTGACTTTTTTAGGGGGGTACTTTAGGGGTCTTTAGGGGGACATAGCAGGTCAGCAGTAGATGTCACATAGAAGTGGTGTATATAATCTGAAAGCTGGGAACCTGAGGATTAATTTGACAAGCTCAGCACTGTGTGTCAAGTTGTTCTAGTCATACATCAGAAATAAAAATGAATTCATTCATTCATTAAAATAAATTGTGAAAGTGTAGAACATTATGATATAAGTATATGATGGCCATTCCCATGCTCTATTATGGCTCATAAATTGTTGCAACAATTTTTGGGTTACCATTTGTTACACTGATTTAGTACTAAATTTAACCATTTTTTACCACTCAAAAATTAATAAAAAAATGATTAATAATCTCTCCAAAATACCACATTAAGACACCAAGACCTTGAGTAACACCATAGAAAAAGACATGCTGTGATTTGGTATTATAACCTTTTGATATTTTGAGATTTCTGCAAGAATTGCATTTTTCGGCGATTGGATAGCGAGCGCTTCTGTACTAGGAACTGCTCAGGGGCTGAACGGTAACATCTGCAGTTAGGGTTAGGCAACAAAACCACTGAGAAAAAAACGTACGTACTGTAAGTACAAAAAACATGTGAAAAAGTTGTGAATTTTTAAGCTTAAAAAAGGCGGTTGCTAAGAAGTGTCTAAATGAGACTACTAAATGTTATCATGCCTACTCGTCCGCCTTTACAGCCTCGTTGTTAATACTCGCTCATGTGACCGTGGTGTAGTTAGTTTGTAGCCTAACGTTAGCTTTTTACTTCTGGCGATTGCATTCACACCTCAAAAAGCATAAAAGTGGTGTTCATTTATGGAGATTATCTTGCGGAACAAAACGTGTAAGTATCATAAACGTTTGTTTGCCACAAAGCTTATTTTCTGCAATAATCCAAAAACCAATGGAAAAATCCCACCGGCTTTTTATCAAGGGAACCCAAGGCGATGCTAACTTCCTGGTTGGCCTACAATAATACATCATCCCTGGAGCACTCTATAACTCAACAACTATTTGGGAAATGAACACCAGTCTCCTTTTTGAAAGTCCTGTATTTGTTGGACCCATCCACCCACCATCTTTCTTACTTTTTATTCTACATCGGTAGCTCTGAGCGTAGCATATTTACGCCGATGTGTTTACGTTGCAGTCATTACAGACTACATGGCGTACCAATGATACACCAAAAGCAAGAACGGCGTTGTTATTGCGCCCAAACTGACTTGCAAAGTAATCATTCATACACCATTTAGTGCGATTGGGCTGTCTGACTAGAATGCGTCTCAAACCACCTCCTTAAAATTATTTGAATAGGATTTCAATAAATCTTTCCTTTTTGGATTTTTTTTTACACTTGTGATCTGATTTGCCCAAGATGAAGTGCACTCGCTCGGCTTCAGATACTGTTCATAGAAAAAATTGCAGCATATAAAGAGACTAAATATATTGAGAGACCTTGAATAAATAAATAATAATTCCATAGCACAAAGAGTCCCTTCAGCAGCTTAAATATGTAACCAAGATGTCAGTTCAGACGGCTTGTTGGTGATTTATCAGAAACTTTTCATTCATTTGCTGTAGAGCAGGTCTCACGCCGCTTTTCAAATGCGACGGGAAATAATCTCAGAGTTACCTGCTGTCGCATTTACGATTTCTCTTTGTATCCCGAGACGTTTCCTTTGAATGCTCACTGAAAGCGTCTATACCCCGAGTGTCAAAATCCCCCAGTAGGCTGGTTCTCTGAATGTCATGACACAATTTAGAGACTGTGAAAAAGAAGAAGCGGCAACCTTACAAGAATGAATCAAGGAGAATAGTCGAATAAGGGGTTTTTTGCGCGAGGTTGTGAGCTCCTCTTGCGCTGTGAACTGATACAACAGCTCAGGCATCTCTGTTGCAGCGATATAATGGCTAACCTTCCATCAGCAGGGATTAATGAGGCTGCTTTGTTTCCTCGCTGTGCAGCATGCCCTCTCAAACCCTGCTGCGATCACACAAAGCTTCCCAAACAACACGGCTGACAGAGGAACATGCAATCCATGGAACAACTCTACTGCATATAACGCATGACACGCAGTGACTCACAAACTCACGCGGGCAGCAGAAAATGCATCAGAGCCTCCTTCCTTTTTTTTTGGAAGAATTCTCATTTTATGATAACAGGAGACATCATCTGCCCTCAGCAGAGCCTCTACTTGACTCCTCATCATCTATATATGAAACCATAGGAAGCCACATTTGATGCAGCGGGGCACGCGGTATCAAATGGAGGAACAGCCTGAAGCAAATTCACACAAATTATGAAATCTGAATAAATTGCAAGGGAAAGAATGATTTTGCACACATTAACCTCAGAGGCACAAATTGATCCTTTCACACTCCTCCAAGCCATTCTTATTCAACCTCAGATCTGTGTTTCTGGCTGGATTTAAGCCTCCACTCTTTATACGTGCCATGGAAAAGGAACAAAACAAAATGTGTTGAATATGGTGGTAATGGTTAATGCCATTAGGATAACTTGTAGTTATAGTATACACAGATTGAAAAGAGGAAAAAACGGTAGCGTTACTGGGCGTAATTCTACTTCAAAAGGGGTTTTTATGTGGCTGTCTGGCAGTTGGTTTGAAGAATGGCTCAGGATGCAGAAGTCGGTGGTTTTATTTACCAAAAATCGGAATGAACAGAGGAGAAATTGACACATGCATCACATATTATTGGACATTCATAGGAAAAAAGCACAAAAAATACGTAGTTGAAAGTCGTGCTGAGCATCACGAAAAAAATGGGAAATTCGTGTCTATGTACACAAACCAGGTAGATTAAATTTCGTGTCTATTTCACATGCAGTGAGAATAATGGCAGTTATTATTAGGACAAGTATATAGCGCATTCGGAATATCCATCTCAATGTGGGTTTTTAGAGCAGTTTGCGTCACACAGCCTGTTTATGGTCAGCTATGTGCTTTGTACACAAACCAACTGGCCGACAGTTTGCAGAGATGCACGCCCAAAAGAAAAGCCCACATTTCTGGTCGGAAGGACAAACCAAGTCACATTAGAATGAATTGAACACCCAGGTGCAGCAATGAATACATTACGGTATAATCAACCTTGGGTTTCCTCCAAAGAGCACTCTGGTTGATCTCTTTATCATTAACGATGATGTGCTTGTCAAATTACTGCACAACCAGGTCAACCTGTGACCCCTCCACCACTAGTGAGTGTTTTCCCATTTTAACTGTAACCCAGATATTGTCTGTTCTTCACTAAAAATAGAGGCGGCTTCAGTCTAAATAATTACCTACAATATCAGGCCTTATGTTACCTGAAATAAAATGTAGAAAAAAACGACTCTCCAACAGCTGACTCATTACTTCCACAATAATGGTATTTCTATTTTAATATTCCAATCTACCTTTAAAATATAAGCCTTGTTTTAAATGTGCAGAAAGTTGAGAAAACATGAGCTGAAATCTTGCTGGGACACACATGATCTATTATAAATTAATGTAAATTAATTAATTTTAACATCGAGGTGAATAGGTGTCACATGCACATTTAAAGAGGTTACTTCCCCAAACAAAAGACACAAAAGAGGATGCAAGAGTGGATCATGCCTACATGTGTGTTGACTCAGCAGGGGTAACAGCAATACAGAATGCCTGAGAGCCTTACTGCATTACACTCCATTATATTAAGAATTGTCAGCTGATGCCTGAATTTAGTGTTTTCCTTCAAGACATTTCCATCATAACTTGATACATAAAAAATAACCTGAATGCAGGAACACAACATCGCTGATTGGGCAGCGCCCGTTGGCATCAGAAACCAACGAACGGAGGTACCCTTTATGGTACATGTCCACAGGGGCGTTTTTTAACACGAGGGATCGCCTCGCTTCCCAGGATTGGATGCTTGATGGGCTGCCACCAGACACAAGGCACCAGGCACCTGATTGGATGAACGCTTTCCCTGGTGGGCTGTCTGCTCCCAACTTTCAAACCTGAACCAACATGGCAGCTCGTTTGGAAACTTTCTACACCTATATCAAGAAAATAGTCATCATCAAAATGTGATTCTGAAAACATTTCATGCGAGAAATAAGTCATGCAGTTGCTGAATCTGTCTTTATTTTGGATCGACAACAGTAGTTTAAATGTTTCTAGGGAGTTTCCAGAGGCAGCGTGTCACGTCGGACGCCTGCGATTTGCATAAATTAGCCTAAACCTCAACTCATCTCCATCTCATCTTCAACTTCTTATTCAAGGTCGGGTCGTGGGGGCAACAACTCCAGCAAGGGACCCCAAACTTCCCTTTCCCGGGCCACTTTAACCTAGATATCAACTTTATGCAATGAGGAGCGGGTGACGTGATGGTCCGTCTCACGAATTGCGCCGCCACGGCTACGAGAATGCATTGCGCGACTGCTTACATAGACAATAACTGGGAAGCGTGGAAAGGACGGAGGCTGTGGACACGTACCATAAGGGACAGTATGTGATGAACCGGGCTTTCAACTAACTCCAATGTAAACCCAACTAGCGTGTAAGTCCGATAAGGGCTTGGATGGGTCCAGGAGACCGGTGTTCGTGTCCCATTTGAAACTAAAAGTAACTTGACTTATTTTGTCATGCACATCATTAGTCACGCAATTCGAGTCAGCTGCCTAAAACTAACTTCCTGTGAAAGTTTATTTTAGAAGGACACTATGCATGTAACGAGTAGTGATGGCGAGATGAAGCTTCATAAAGCTCTGAAGCTCTCCAGCAAATTGGTTCGCAAAAGGGGTTCATTTCACGAGGCTTCATCTGGGATTCATGTGTACATGAAATCACCTACTGGTCAAACATTGTAAAACAGGCAGATATATTGCAGAAATGTGGCAGTGGTTTAACTGGGCAGAGGGAGGTGAATGTGTAACTATAGGAAAATGATAGATGGGAGACATTTTTGTTTTTATTCAGGAATAATAAGTTCTCAACTGTATTCAGCTTTGGGCGTCTTCGATGACGTCATTGGTCTACAACAATACAAGCCTCGATACGCGCTTCATAGAAAGCTTCCTGGATTACTCGACACACGCTCCGAAGCCTTGGTACATCATGTAACATCACTAGTAACGAGCGTATTTTGACACTTCGTCCCTGGTCCGTCCAAAAGTAACCCCCAGACCGCCTAATTAATGTGCCCCCCAATGTTGAAGCGAAACCTACGTCCTTACATTCCACTAATGTAAGACTAAATGCATAGCAAATTCTGCTGAGCACGATTGATGGTTGACTCTAATCCATAATGTCATCCGCCAATGTTTGGATGGGACGATCCATTAGGGGCTCTCCTTTCAGTTGATTAAGTCCCTGTGCCTTCATGATCTGTCTGGACTCAGCTGCCTATACTGTAGGTTTAGAGAACATTGAATTCCTCTCTTGACTCTCCATCACCAAAGTATCCCAGGAATCTCTGCTCTCATGAGTGCAACAAATGCCACAACGCCAGAAATGCCATAATTTCCTGAACCTCTGAATTTTTTTTACACCCCCCTGTGGTTATAATGCACAAGACGGCGTGGTTTAGCAGAATGATGGCTGCAATTATTTTGGTGTGGTAAAATTTGAACAGTGGGAAAAGAAATAAGTGTTCTTTTCCCAATAAATAAATAACTAAAAGGTTGCAGACTGGCATTTGTTGAATTTAACGCTCCCCAAAGCCATTAACATAGCTCACAGCAACAAAGTCACTTTGGCTGCTCTGAATAGAGAGAGCTGTGATACGGTGAACTTTACTGCACATTTTCTATTAAATATTCTATGGAATACATAACTTCATGTATCTTATTTGATACTAACTTATTAAATGTCATGTTGTATCAAATGCAAACCTGACCATGTAGACCTTGAGGAGTTGCTTGTGTGGTTCACTTGTTATTTTAATGAATATCTACTTTGCTGGGAAAAGGTATGTCCATACCAAATTCCAAGACTTTTGACCAATCGGAACAAATGTTATGGCATTTTTCGTTATCATGCTAAATATAGTCTTTGGGCACAAATGGGTTAATTCATCTCAACCAACTCATGCGGGTGTTGTATTTTTCCATTTTCATCATTTTTAAATGATTTTAAATTAGGATGCTTTTGTTTTTACCTTGATGTTGCTGGTTGCCGCAAGAAATAACATGTAAGAAGTGTCATTTAATGTGTTTTTATTTCGGGCGTTAAAGCAGTCGACTGTGTCGACTTGATTTATCATACGCAACTGCATGTCTGAGTGTTTTATGAATATTTGCGAAAAACAAAGAGGACTGCTTCAAAAGAGGACCTTCACAGCAGAGAGCCAAAGAACAGGTGTGTACAATAAACACATAGCACTGTTGACGTATCTGCTGCCTGCACAATAGCTGCTATTCATAAACTGCACTGAATGCTCAGGGTTATTATATGCATTTCCATAAAACCACTTTGACATTTCAAGAAGCAGTGATCGAGAAGCACGGTACAGAAAGCAAAGTAGTTGAAGCTAGATGGAAAAAAGGGGCAACAAACAAGTGGAAAAAAACCACATATTCCAAAGCCTCTCAGAAATAATGTATACGGTGATTATTAGTCAACAATGTTGAGTTGTGATCTTTGAGAACATGTTGAGAAAGAACATCTTTACCTGGACATTAAAAGAGTACTAAACTAACTCCTATAGCACTGTTGGACTTATAATGGACAGTTAAAACAAAAGGAAGAACCAAACTAGATATAACATAACCAGATGATATCTTTTTTTTATTATACACATTCTTTTTCCTTGTCAATCTAGTGCCACATTACCGATGCACAATGCAACTTGATTGGCAACAGTTAACCCAAAGATTCTGGTGTTTAATGCTAGTCAGGTCTAGTATAGCCTTGCCACACCAGCCATGATCTCACAGAAATATGTGAAATCACAGTCCAGTCGCACAGAAGTTTAAGTGTTCATGAAATTTGATGAATTGATTTGTGAACATAGACACAAATTTCAGCACAAAATCAATGCATATGTAATCCACGTAATTGTTAACTGTGAAGTATAGAGAGCAGCAAACGCTGTGTAGGGTTGAGGTCGGGGTGGTTCATGTCCCATGTAAAACCAAAAGTTAAAGTTGATTTATTTGTCTTCAGTACCTAAGTAACAGCACTTCTGGAGTTATTTTAACCCAAACCACCATCTTTTCTTAAAGCTAACTAAGTTGTTTTGTTGCCTAAACCTAACCAAGTCAATATTTTCCAAAGCCTAACTAAGTAGTTTGTTGCCTAAGCCTTACCAAGTCGATATTTTCCTAAGCCTAACTAAGTAGTTTGTTGCCTAAGCCTTACCAAGTCGATATTTTCCTAAGCCTAACTGAGTAGTTTTATTTTTGAAAATACTGGAGCAGAAATTGACACGTGTCACCTTTTACAGCACTTTTTTAAGAAAAACGCAAAAAAAAAATCAAATGTAGTCAGATTGTCGTGAAAAAAAGAAGAATTCATGTCTAAGTACATGAATCAAATAGATTACATTTTGTGACTATTTCATAACTGCCATGAGACTGTGTTGGAAATGGCCACAACTTCACGCGCATTACATGGTGGTGGCGCGTAAACAATGCCAAAGGAAAGTCAATTAGGATCTTTTGTCGAGGTAGAGACACAAATTCCCAGGTTCAACGGAAATAACTTTAAATTAAAGTCTGCATAAGGAGAATGTTGGGGTGGATGGGTGGGTCAACACAGGACTTTCAACCAGGAGACTGGTGTTTGTGTCACAAGTGAAACCAAAACTCAACGTTGACTTATTTTAAAATGACGTTAAGTTAATAACCAACATACTTATTTTAACCCAAACCATGATCTTTTCTTTCCTAAACCTAATCAAGTAGGCTTTGTTGCCTAAACCTAAATTGTTTCCGTGGTGGGGCACGTAATGTTAAACACCGGCTGTCTCGAAAAACATTTGTTGGGATTCAGATATTTCTGATAGGTCATGTTGCAGAAGCGGTAAGTTAGCCGAGCAGCAGCGTCAGTCCACTGTCTGCACAGGATGCATTCAGTCACCGTATTGAGTGTAGGTCACCCCGCAGAACACCCAATCACTGTGCAAAACGGAAGAAAATAGACTTCACACAGCTCCCTCTGGAGCAAATTACAACTTTTTTTTCACATATGCAGTAATAAACAGACTTTGATGATGAATGAAAAGATTGAGCTTTTCAGCGTTGCTTGTCATATTTAGAGAGCAGGGAGTTCCCCTTTAATTTACTAAAGAGCTATTGCGCACAATGAGTCACTACTCTACAATACATCATGAGTCCTTTACAATTTAAAGAGTGACTACTACCAAAATATATTTTTTCTTATGAGTGGTAGATTTCTATTGATTACTTGTCACAGATAGAATAATAAAACAATACTAGTCATCATCATGTCAACAGTGGAGCACATAATGTGAAATTAAACGAGCAGTGGGAGTTCTCTCTGAGATGTTTGCTTGTACAACGACAGCTGTACTGTGCTGATGTAATCTCATCAGGTAGTATAAAAGCAGCTGTGTGAATGCACGGTCAATAACTTTGCAAGATTGTGATCTCTCATTTTCAAATGTCATACTGTGCATTCTCAGACTTGAGCAAGAGAGCTGATCTATGAGTTATAGCCTTCAGGTTCTATAATTGCAGTTTTCCAGTCATTCATCAGTTTTTAAGTGGTTTTTTTTTAATGGATGTTAATTTGCCATTCAGCTATGAACCCTGGCCGGCAGATCTCTGGTTCAAAGCTAAGTTAGCCTTGCTTTACAAACACAAAATGGATAGACGCTGTCAGACACAAACAAGACATGTATTTCTCTTCTGTTGCAGTTAACACAAGACATGGGCCTTGTTACAGCCGGCTTTTATCACTCCCGACTTCTGTGGGTTTTTTGAAAGGAAGGTCCAGGATTTCTCTTTAAACCAGCCTGCTCTAGTCTCAACTCCCCAAGGGAGGATCTCTGGAAGGTCTGCATTTTATAGAGGTCTTACCCTCTTCTATACATTGATTTCTATCCACAGGATCAACACCAGCTATTTGAAATATTAAAACAAACCTCTATATGTTGCATCACTTATTGTGTCACCCCTTACTTTAAAGTAGGGCCATTTTCACATCCTAGAGTACTACCCACTTCTGCTACCATAGCCTATGTCATGCTGTACTGTGTATAAAAGTATATTTTATTCATCAGTTGAAATGCATATACTTTTAGTCCCATACTGGGGTCTCCTGGGTGTTATCTACAGGTTCCCTGGACGCTGCATTTATGACTACATGTAAACCCTGACAGAACTCTTTCTTCCTGACTGAACTAATGGCTATAACTCCAACTCCCAGCATCCCCAAGGTGACTGTGGCCTTCCAACTTTGCTGTTCCACCTTGGCTGCTTAGTATATATATGAGCTTCTTCCTTTCATACGCCTCATCTGCTGCCTTCCCATGGTACTGCACTACTGCTGCAACCGCAGGGTGTTTAACCACAAGGTCAGGGCTAGAGGGCTGCAAGGGAATTGAGATCTCCCGGGACACAACAAACAAATGTTGTTGACGCTTGATATATTCACTGTTTTAACTACTTACAAAGGGTAGAAGGTGATAAACATCAGGATGAAATTCCATATATGAAAATACTGTAAAACAAAAAGTTCATCGGTGTTCTTTGAGGACCCAGTCCCCTTAGTTATGTCACAACTAGAAGGTTAAACCTCTGTAGCAGCTTAGCTGTCCAGACAGTGACAGATTAGGAAAGATGATGTACTTCAGAGGACCAATGGTTTCGCTAATCTCTATAGACAGATTCTGCATGTGAATTTGTAGGCAACGGGACAAGATTTTGAGATCTGAAGCGTGATGGTTTCCGATTGTAGTCCGAGTAGTGTTGACCAATCACGTTTGAGCAGTCTTTGGTTGAATGCAAGTAAATGTGTGGAAAGCAATAAAGGCGGAATGCATTGGTCGAAATGCAATCTGGGAACCCACGGGCTATCGTCGGATGACGATTTGTCTTTTCACTGGTTTAAAATCAGCTTGTAAACTGGCTACTCGTGAAACAATCTGGTCGTACACATCGCCTGAACTCCAAAACCAGTCTCACGTCTCAAGTTGCTCATTGGACTGTAAACAATGAGCAGCACACTGGAAAAAAAAAAAGGATATCCGCGAGCTACACCGGAACCCATAGACAAGGTAGGTGCAAGTTTAACGTCTGCATTGGCTTCACTTTTCAGAACCCAAGGTTGAAATATAGCCCCTTGCCCCTAGAGGCTTACACGTCATCTGACCATTAGCTGATGGGTTGTGAGATTGTGGTTTCACTAACAACTGCAGTATATTTGAATCAGTCCCATCAATGTAAAAGTAGGCAAAGGATGCAAAGATACGATACTAATTGTCGGGTGAGTAAGAGAGTAAGTGTCTATCAACACAATGGCTAGCACACATTAAACACAGAACAAGGAAGTGAACAGCAATTTAGGATAAATAACTATTAAAACAAACATAAAACAACATTTTGTTGTTTCTGTTCATCTTCAATATACATTAGACTCTTAAAGAACAAAAATCGATCTCAACTATTGTGGAGCGGGGGCATGTGCATGTGCCTCATTTCCGCTCCCACAGTTAGCCATAGATGTGGAAACACCCTTAAATACATGCTTGTGGCTGCTCCACCACTCATTAGACCTGTCAATGAGAAGAAAGGCAAAGAAGAAGTGCAATTTAACTGATTGCGACACATCGACGAGCTTCTCCAATGGCGCTAGAGCAGCTGTCATTACGCATAGTTGTTATGCTATTTATAGCGGCCATACCACTAATTATTTTTACTGCTGAAGAACATATAACAGCAATTTCAAACTTTCATTCTTACTGTAAAAAGACATTGGTTGGATAAATATTACATTTTTTGTAGACATACTGAGTTCCTGTAACCTCTGGATAATTTAAATAACATTTGTCATTTGTTTGTGTTTTTTCTCATCAAAATCATCTGTTTCCTCTGTCAGCAACATTACTCCAAAGATCTGCAATGTACATTTTAATGAATGTATAGTAATAGACTCATTTGTCCTGAGTTTAAATGATTCACATTTGGTGATTCACCATTCTTGTTTTTTACAGAAGAAGAGAGGGGGTATGACACTTTGACAGCTTCATCAATATCACATGTTCCTGTAGTGTAGATACCGTTTTAAATTAGACATGAAACAATTGGTAGTAGGGCTTCATGGTTATGGCCAAAATTTAAATTATGGCAGATTATTTTGATCAATATTGAAATCACGATTATTCATTGATTTTATGGACAAACTATCTTTTGTTGCAATTTCATCTTTAAAAAAGTGCCGCACTCACTTCCATGTTGTGCTACATTCCAACCGTCAAAAACTGTAAATGTCAACCTTTTCACATTGCTATTGTCATATACAGTATAGTGGTATATAAATAGCATTTAAACACACAATTTAAATAATTAGGAAATAAATGACTATTTTTTTTTTTTTTTAAAGATTATTTGTTTTACAGCTTTTTATGCCTTTATTGGATAGTGACGGAGACAGTATTGAAAGGGGGAGAGAGAAAGTGGATGACATGCAGCACGTGGGTTGCGGGTTGGTTTTGAGCCCCAGGCCGCTGCGGACTCAGCCTTGGTATATGGGACGCCTGCTCTACCAGGTGAGCTACAGCGGCGCCCAAATTATTGTATTTTTATTTTAATATTTCCTCGGATTAAAAATAAAATTTGGCATTAGTAATTCTAATGATGTCTTATAAGCTGATTAGAGTTAGTATTAGGAAGATAAAAATGGCATAATTCTCTCTCTAATATCTATTTTATATTGTTGTGAAAACATCTCTTTCACACAACTGGATTTATGCAAGTTTCTCAACAAAAACTACATTTTACAAGATTGGAACACATCATAATAGCGTTATAATTTAACATTGCCTAATACTATTTTTTACAGTAGAGCTTGAACGCACCATAATGTAACTTAATGGAACCTCCGTGCTGTCGGCAGACGAGCCTGTCGCTGTGATTACTCTGAGCAGCATCATGGGAATGAATATCAATATAGTCTGATTAAGTTAGTTGTTCCAAGGTTGTTTTAAGGTTGTTCCTCCACGACTTATGTTGGACTTGCAGTTGTGACAAATAGCAGCTTTATGTCTTCTTCGCTCACGCTAAAGAACTTCCACACCGACGACATGTTGCGTGTGTGTGACGTTACTGACTGTGCCGCTGTAAAACCATCATGTGGCGGCCGCACACGTGTGTGACCGGTAAAGAATTGGATCTCTGAGACTGCTGAAAAACCAGTCTGTTTCGACCGGCTGCTGATTGACGGTTCATCTCTAGTTGTTAGTTTAGCAAGAGCTTGATATACGCAGCAGATTTTCTATGAGCTTTTTAAACATCAATATCGCTGTCAATCACGTTCATTTAATTGGGGGCAGCCAAAATCATGATCGCGATCAATATTTGATTAATTGTGCAGCCCTAATTGGTAGGTATGTTACAGTATATCTGGTTTGATATGTTAAAGTACTGTTAAACTCATAAAAAAAGTAAATTCAGTGGGGATAAGAGGCAGCAGCCCAGCAAAGTTTGCAAAGTATTTTATAGGTCGGAAAAATGTGTGCCCCGCCTTAAAGCACTGCCTTAGAGCAAAGTAGACAAAGGAAAAGTGATAGACGCTCTTATTGGAATGAGTTTTAGAATAAAGCAGCCCCGTGTCCACCTTTCCTGTCAGCATGAGAAGCATTTATACTATTGAAATTTGAAGGGCTGACTCAAAGAGAACTGTTGCTCCGCCGCTGCTATCTAACCACGTTTCAGTTAAAAGCATGGAATCCAGATTGCATGGAGTAATAAGGTGATTAACTAAAAATGACTTCTTGGAATGGGATCTGATATTGAGCAGAGCTTTGTAGTATTAATGGAAGTCCCCAGAGCGGTCTGACATTAACTTGGAACAGATAACAGGTTGGTCACATTTGGAGCTTGAGTTGAGTGCACCTCTCATTACTGTTACCCATCAGAGCAAGAACAGAGAAAGCTACAGGCACACTGGAGACCAGTTCCTCCTGGGAACAGTCATGTGGCCACCATTAAAGCCCATTTAAAATCTATATGTACCTGTATGTTGCAATCAGTTGTGTTAACTGGACTGCTTTGTACAGAGCCATTTTAACTTTTAATAACTAGACAGGATATACATTAGAGATATCTGCATATCTGATATGTCATTTTGACTAGGCAAAACTCTAATTTTAGATATCTGTAATTACATTTTGACCAGTATGATTCAAACTACTTTTGCCATTCATGTGTATGGGGGTTGTCATTATGGATATCCACAATTCAGTTGCGGATATCCGTAACTCACATTGTGGATATCAGCAACTGGATTATAACTAGTCAGAATTTCAGTTCAAGATATGTTTAATTCCCCTCAATTGAAGATATCTACAATGTCTTTTTTAGATATATAAAATTGAATTATGACTAGTCAAAATGACGTAGATATCTCTAACTGGAGTTAGGGATAGTCAAAATGTAATTACGGATATCTTGAATTAGAGTTTTGACTAGGCAAAATGACGTTGCAGATATCTGTAATTACGTCAGAATGGGGGCAAGATTGGACGGGAGGCGGAAGCTATTCAAACATACCATCACTGCACTGCAGCTGTGTGAATTTACAAAGTGTGTCTGGAGACAATAAATTCCCAATACGCTGTAAATTTCTATCACAACTCTCTAGCGAACAAAGCTCTCGTTGGCCACAGATTCCATGATGATGAGCTCTTTCTGTTTTATGGCATTTTCTAACTATCGGATCCACAGCGGTCCTTAACCACTCGTCTCACAGCCGGCTGCACATAGATATTTGATTAAAATGAAAACCACAAAACCACTTTAGGGAAAAACATCACGGTTGAGCTTAAAATAAGTACATAAACAACTTAACATATGTACGGAAAACATGTCACTAATGTAACTTCAAAATGACTCATCAACACTTTGGGACACGAACACCAGTCTCCTGGTTGAAAGTCCTGTGTTTGTTGGACCCATCCACCTCCCCTCCCACCATCTTTTTCACTTTTTATTCTACGTCACTAGCTCTGAGCTTAGTATATCACACAGATTTGCATTTGCATTGCATTCAATACGGACTACATGGCGTGAAATCCCCAAAACAAGGCCTTGTTATTGCATCATGTTAAAAAATTAATTAAAAATTGAATTGATATAATAATTACATCCAATATATATTTTAAAGCCAACAGGAGCCGTATCAATACCACAAGTATCAGTCTTAAAGGTTATTGTATTTCACCACTTCCTCTTCATCACCTCATGTTGATTATGGATCTGGTCTTTTTAATACGTTAACAGTCCGTCTTTGTTGTTTGGTCAGGTGTTATTTCAGGCTTTCATTAGAATGGCAGCATCGACAAAAGCCTCACCGAGCCGGACTGACGTGTCAACCACCGGCAAAGAAAGGCTGCATATGGATGGATCATTCAACACGGCGACTGACTGACACAGCGGCTGACAGCTGCCTCTGATGTATGGACACCCCACTACCCCTGTTACTGAAGCTGACACACTTTCCTCAAAGCGTTTTCCTCTATAAAGGGCAAGATTGATCGCCGGCATTCAGATTTTCTCTCCTCACTTGTCTGTGTGTGTGTCTGCAATGGCTTCACATGGTTTCAGTGTGTGCACTGTTGCTGAAGCCCCTTGGTTTTTTATCTCATTAACATCGGGACATATGGATGGTGATGCTGGTCCATCTGTCCGTCCAATATTTTGGCCTAGAGTATTTTGACAGCTTCCATGGCATTTTATAATCAAATAGGTAGGTTAACCGGCCCCGAATGGCAGTTTTTAAATGACAATAAAGGCAACATTTCATCTGCAATTGTCTTTTTCTTGAGTGTTTTAATCTTAGAGTTTACTATTGTTGGATTAACCAGTTAGGAGACCGAAGGCAAAAAAATGTTGTTGAGCCTCTGAGGACCAAAAACATACTTAGCCTCATACTGTACTATAGTGGTGCGAATTCCAAATCAAATCTGCAATGAATCAAACCAATTAAAAACATACAGACATGAGGTTTTCGGTGCCCCTAGGGTTCCACATCAATGCTACATTTACACTAATGTGTAAACTACAATTTATTTAAAACTATAGATTTGACTCCAGTTTTAACACAACCTAAATGTAGAACTTTTTTCATGTCGTAGCACATGGTGACATCCTTGTACAATATGAACTAAATAAACAACACCAGCATTTTTTTTTTTAATAAAATCCCTGACATTTGCTTTTCTCACATGTATTCACACCCTTTTCTCAAAAATGTAACTGGGGAGTAACAGAAATAAGACAAATACAGAGGGACTTTATTCTTTACCTGACATGTTTAAACTGCCATCAGCATTTATACTTTGTTTTATTGAATTTATTTAGTGCTTCATTTAGTCTTTTTAAACATCCCCTTTTTCCAATCCATTACCCAATCCAATTATTTCTATGGCTTCTTTCTAACAACCTGATTTCTCTACAATTAAAATGAAGTTTTTTGTAATTTGTTCTCATATTTTATGTCTGTACAGTGCTGTGTATGTATGTACGTGTGTGTGTGTGTGTGTGACGTCTTGTGATGTTTGGAGTGATGCATATTCATTGCAGATTCTGGCAGGCGGGAGAAGAAAAGGAAGATGGAGAGACAGAATTGGGCCAGTGAGTGGCAGAGCAGCTCGCAGCCTCAGTCAGAGTGCTGAATGTCTGAGGAGGGACTGGAGGCCCCTTGGCAAAAACTGACATCACCGGCTCGGCTTGCTCATGTCTGGCAAGACAGGCCCATGTAAATATCACTTCCATGCCCAAACACACATGTTCACAAATATGATTGCACTCGCACATGGGTAAAGCTCTTAACTGCTGTGACGTTGTGGGAGAACTATCGTTAATAGCAAACAAGCACTAGTGTGGAATAGAAAAGAAATATGTCATACTGACTGCAATTGTGTTGGCTACTCAGCACATTTGATTTGAAATGAGACAGTGTTGATTTCCGGTTTCATACCGATACCTATCATTCCTATCGGTTATAGCTACTGCTTGTGGAGATGAGCTGCGGGAATGTGGCAAACTTCCTAAAAATAAGTCAAACGGGACGATCAAGACAAGCAGTCTGATGATCAGCAGGTAGAGTTAATGAATTAATTAAAATAAATTGTGAATGTGTATAAGTGCATAGAACATCATGATATAGGTATATAATGGCAATTTCCATCCTCTCTTATGTCTCATAAGGTGTTGCAGCAATATTTGGGGTTGATACCATTTGTTACACAGATTTGATGCTATATTTAATTTTTTTTTACCACTCGAGAATTGCTATAATTTATCAATAATCCCCCCAAAATACCACATTAATACACCAAGACCTTGAGAAACACCATAGAAAAAGCCATGCTGTGATTGGGTTTCAAAAACTGTTGACATTTGGAGATTTATGCAAGAATTTCATTTTTTGGCGATTGGATGGCTGTTCTGGAAACTGCTCAGAAACCCCCTTATTGTCAATCTAACCGGGAAAGCCATCCATTCTCTGAATGCCCTCGGTCTTTAGTTTTTGGCTGTAAAGTTACATGAGGCTGTGATTATCCTAGAGGTCACCATAGGTAATTTTATACAGTGAGGTAAAGTTTCAAAAAAATGGTCACAGTACAATAAAATTGCTACTATGGAGACTAACATCATTAAACATGAATACAGTTGAGCTCATTGGATCCACAAGAGTCTCAGCTTTACAGTGATACCCAATGTATGTTATTCCAAGACTGTTTAGAGACCCCAGTATGAAGAAATATTCAATCGCCATACCAGTTTTTCCTCACAAAAATGTTGCATAACTTCGTAGTGTTATTTAGCAATTTATCTTCCCGACAAGCTAGCATGACATGGTTGGTACCAATGGATTCCTTAGGCTTTTAGTTTCATATGATACAGTATCTTCACTCTAACTTCAAAATTCAGCCCGCAACAACCTCTGAAAGACAGAATAGTGGCTGTGCCTGCCGTGGGCCATCAGTGTATTAAGGGGTTAAAGGCTTCAAGACTGTTTAACCTTGAATAGGTGCAGAAGTGCTGAAGGTTCTTCAACAGTATAGCTTTCAACGGGAGTAGCAATGTCCCACAAGGGCTTACTCTAAATTATGTCTCAGTGGCTTTTTCTTGCAGAAGTTGCTGAATGCTTGGAATTGTTCAGTTTAAAAATGATCAAATCTCAAAGATACAAAATAAAATGTCAGAACAACATGCATCGCATGTCAGTTTCAAACACATCTCGGTAGTGTTATCAAAATCCACCCATGCTAAAATACCAATAAATAAATAAAAGAAATTGTGTCCCTGCACTTACCTGTTAGTATACCTTGCGCATACATCTTTCCTTTAGCAATAGCACTTAACAAAATGTATATGGCGCGTTGCCTACCCATACTGCACCATTGCTCTTTCTGTCTCTGTGGCTGGCTTGTTCAGTCACACATGGCCACATATCTAATTTCACATTACAAGTAACAGCACAGAAAATTCAATTTGTTTTTGTTTCCCTGCCATTTAGTGCAATTTCCATAAAATGAGAGTGGCTGACATCCAAAATCAATGGCTGTTTCCAAACCCCCAAGACTAATGGGGTAGATAGCAAAAACCGCAAGTTAATTGTTCAGGAATGCCCTTGAAAATTGTGTGTCAGCCTCTCTCTCTCTCTCTCTCTCTCTCTCCCTCTCTCTCTCTCCCTCCTTAACCCCCTCTCTTCTATTTACACTGTACTCTTGACTGCTTCTTGAGGAATAATTTCATGCAGGCTTTGTAATGACATGGATTTGGAATTTTAGCAGTCATGCTTAACCAAGCCCAAACTGGGACCCGGGTATTCCAATATTCATAATTCACAGACTACTAGAATACTGCATTGCAATTTGTAAAACTTGTCTCCCACAAGGAAGCAATGTGACTGCCAGCCTGCTTATGGACTTTCTATGTGCGTAAACCACAAGAACATTGATGAACTAGTCTTTCTCTGTCAAGGTTGTAACCAAAGGAAAGTACAGATTGCGAAAAGTGTAGTCGTAGAAAGGTATGTCTATAGAAAAGCTGTCAACAGCAGGCACGTGCGGTTTTGCCCTCTTTGGCTGATGTGCGAAAATATACGAAAGAGCCTGCTGATCTCTCGTTCAACATTCAATGTGACATCGTCTGTTGGAATTCATTTTTTTCAGGGGATGTATTGAGGAACTCTGCACTCATAAACATCAACACAAATGAAAAATCAGAGCTGAAAGAGTCCTCAATGTCAGTTAGGTCTATTGTTTGGGAGTGTTGCGATTGTACAGTAGTAAACTGGGTGTGGTGCAACAGACAAAAACTGTGTGCCAATGTCATTGAACTTAATTTAGGTAACAAACAAACACGTGAAACCCTTTTGCAATGGTGTCCCTCAAATGCATCTATTACAGGTCCTTGAGCCCCATCATTGCACACATCAGTAAATCCATTGTGCCTGCCCTGTGTAACAAGCACAAGCTGCAGTCATCCAGGGATTACCAAGAACCCTGTGTCATTGTTGTAGTCAAGACCACCTAAACCAAGACCAAGTCATGAACAAGACCAGACTGTATCAAGAGCGAGACAAAACCAAGACTTTGAGGGGTTGAGATCAAGTCGAGACAAAGAACAAGGCAGGGCAAGACCGAGTCAAGACCAAGACCAAACGAGGGCAACACTGCATGACATACTTCAGATAAAAATGTGTTCTAAATTATATTCTGCTCTACATGATGACATTCTATTCTACTTCATATCTCAGCATTCCATTACGCTCTATATGATGGTATTCTGTTTCGCTCTTTATGACAACATTCTTTTCTGCTCTATATGAAATCATTCTATTCCATTCTTTATGAAATCATTCTATTCCATTCTATATTAAAGCATTCTATTCCGCTCTATATGAAAGCATTCTATTCCTCTCTATATGACAGCCTTGTATTCCATTCTATATGAAATCATTCTATTCCATTCTTTATGAAATCATTCTGTTTCATTCTATATGAAAGCATTCTATTCCGCTCTATATGAAAGCATTCTATTCCTCTCTATATGACAGCCTTGTATTCCATTCTATATGAAAGCATTCTATTCCGCTATATATGACAGCATTCTATTCCATTCCATATGAAAGCATTCTATTCCATTCTATATGACAGCATTCTATATGTAAACATTCTATTCCATTCTATATGAAATCATTCTCTTCCGCTCTATATGACAGCACTCTATTCCGCTCTATATGAAAGCATTCTATTCCATTGTATATGAAAGCATTCTATTCCACTCTATATGACAGCATTCTATTCCATTACATATGAAAGCATTATATTCTGCTCTATATGACAGCATTCTATTCCGCTCTATATGAAAACATTCTATTCCATTCTATATGAAAGCATTCTCTTCCGCTCTATATGATAGCATTCTATTCCGTTCTATATGAAAGCATTCTATTCCACTCTATATGACAGCATTCTATTCCATTCCATATGAAAGCATTCTATTCCATTCCATATGAAAGCATTCTATTCCACTCTATATGACAGCATTCTATTCCATTCCATATGAAAGCATTCTATTCCGCTCTATATGACAGCATTCTATTCCGCTCTATATGAAAGCATTCTATCCACTCTATATGACAGCCTTCTATTCCATTCTATATGAAAACATTCTATTCCATTCTATATGAAAGCATTCTCTTCTGCTCTATATGATAGCATTCTATTCCATTCTATATGAAAGCATTTTGTTCCGCTCTATATGACAGCATTCAATTCCACTCTATATGACAGCATTCTATTCCATTCTGTTTGAAAGCATTATATTCCACTCTATATGACAGCATTCTATTCTACTCAATATGACAGTCTTCTATTCCATTCTATATGAAAGCATTATATTCTGCTCTATATGACAGCATTTTATTCCACTCCATATGAAAGCATTATATTTCGCTCTATATGACAGCATTCTATTCCGCTCCATATGAAAGCATGATATTCCGCTCTATATTAAAACATTCTATTCCACTCTATATGACAGCATTCTGTTCCACTCTACATGACAGCATTCTATTCCACTCTACATGACAGCATTCTATTCCACTCTATATGACAGGATTCTATTCCATTCTATATGTAAGCATTCTATTCCGCTCTATATGACAGCATTCTATTCCATTGTATATGAAAGCATTCTATTCCACTCTATATGACAGCATTATATTCCATTGAATCTGAAAGCATTCTAATCCGCTCTTTATGAAAGCATTCTATTCCATTCTATATGAAAGCATTCTCCTACGCTCTATATGACAGCATTCTATTCCATTCTATATGAAAGCATTCTATTCCGCTTTATATGACATAATTCTATTCCATTCTATATGACAGCATTCTATTCCGCTCTATACGAAAGCATTCAATTCCATTCTATATGACAGCATTCTATTCCATTCTATACGAAAGCATTCTATTCCGCTCTATATGACATAATTCTATTCCATTCTATATGACAGCATTCTATTCCGCTCTATACGAAAGCATTCTATTCCATTCTATATCACAGCATTCTATTCCATTCTATATGAAAGCGTTCTATTCCACTCCATATGACAGCATTCTATTCCATTCTATATGAAAGCATTCTAGTCTGCTCTAATACGACAGCAATCAATTCCATTCTATATGAAAGCATTCTATTCCACTCTATATGACAGCATTCTATTCCGCTCTATATTAAAACATTATATTCCATTCTATATGAAAGCATTCTATTCCACTCTATATGACAGCATTCTATTCCACTCTATATGACAGAATTCTGTTCCATTCTATATGAAAGCATTCTATTCCATTCTATATGAAAGCATTCTATTCCGCTCTATATGACAACATTCTATTCAACTCTTTATGACAGCATTCTGTTCCAATCTATATGAAAGCATTATATTCTGCTCTATATGACAGCATTCTATTCTGTTCCATCTGAAAGCATTGTAATCCACTCTTTATGAAAGCATTCTATTCCATTCTATATGAAAGCATTCTCCTCCGCTCTATATGACAGCATTCTATTCCATTCTATATGACAGCATTATATTCCGCTCTATATGACAGCCTTCTATTCCGCTCCATATTAAAACATTATATTCCATTCTATATGAAAGCATTCTATTCCACTCTATATGACAGCATTCTATTCCGCTCTATATTAAAACATTCTATTCCACTCTATATGACAGCATTCTATTCCACTCTATATGACAGCATTCTATTCCACTCTATATGACAGCATTCTATTCCATTCTATATGAAAGCATTCTATTCCGCTCTATATGACAGCATTCTATTCGACTCTTTATGATAGCATTCTATTCCATTCTATATGAAAGCATTCTATTCCACTCTATATGACAGCATTCTATTCCATTCTATTCCGCTCTATATGACAGCATTCTATTCCACTCTATATGACAGCATTCTATTCCGCTCTATATGACAGCATTCTATTCCATTCTATATGACAGCATTCTATACCATTCTATATGAAAGCATTCTATTCCATTCTATATGAAAGCATTCTCTTCTGCTCTATATGACAGTATTTCAATATTATGTTTTGTGATACTGCATTGATTCTCAAAAACACTATATCAATTTGTAATGTAATAGTTTACATGCAAAGATTAGTGGCAGACAGTGGCCCTGATTGCATAAAAAAGTAGTGCTATTGTGTTGGATGTTACAGGGACTGTGATACATGCAAGTGCAGATCTCACTGTTCTGATTGCATTAAAAAAGTAAACTTATTTTTACTCAGATTTTAATCATAGGCCTGTGTTGGTTTGTTCTTAATACTTTGACAGTTTTCCTAAAATTAGATATAATAAAATCACAATATTTCACCTTGCTTAAAGTATCACAATATATTGAATCGTAACCCCTGTATCAAGATACGAATTGTATCGTCAGATTCTTGCCAATACACAGCCCTACTGCATGCACCAGCAAAATCTGCAGATGACCATGGATTATCCCATGCCGTGTATATAAACATGCACAATCTGCAGTCATCCAAGGATTATCAAATTCCCCATATATAAACAAGCACAAGATGCAATTATCTGGGAATTATCCAGTGCCCTGTATATAAAAATGCACAAGCTGCAGTCCTCAATGGATTTTTTCAGTGCCAAGGCAGTTCGCTCTCGCTGACAATGGGTGGATCTCCAGGGATACAGAGCAGTAACTGTGTGAAGTGTGTAAAAAGCTGAGTCTTGATTGAGTTTGAGCATGAAGTGCAGGAGTTCTAATGGTCAATTTAAGTTAAATATACTGTAAATATGCTCACCTCATCTTAATGGACATTTTTCCCCATTCACTTTATTTGTGAGAATATCTCTTATGTCGGAGCTTGTCTGACATAAAGAAATTCTGTTTATTTACAGTGTTCTTTGTTGGACATGTGCCAATGTTTGAGTGCAATCATTTTTACTTTAAGAATTATAGCCAATGAGCCAATGATTTTTCAAAATAAATGACAAACTGTTTAAAAAATGAACTATTACTTCTCGAGCTCATACTGGATCCATTTAACATGTCCGAGTTCATCTCATGTTTTTGAGACACCACAGGGAATATTGCCGTTTGTTAGTGCATAACACAACTTTTCAGTTACTAATATGTACAAACTGGCAACTGCTGTTGGACTGTCTCAAAGTGTCACAGATGCTACGTGACCCCGATGTCCCTACTAACTATGGGAATTGCTAAAATAAGCAGCATTTATGAAGCCTTTTAATGTGAAAAACAATAATAGCTCAATCACGTAAACACCTCTGCTAAAGTGAACTGGGACAATTGTGGGTTAACGTTTTCATAATCCTCTCAAAAGATGAATATTAGTCATGTAAACAGTATCATTGCCATCAATTCTGATTTCCTATGCCCTCCTGGTCGGCATGACCTTCAGTAGTTTTGTGAGATTGTAAATCAAACACTGTGGGTGGTTTGCCTTCTTCAATTTAAAAACAGCAGGAGGAAACCAACAGGTTCCTTAGTAGAAAGCATCAGTAAGGCAATAAACCACATGCTCATTATAGCTTCATCTTTCTCATGAAACTGATCAAGGTGGAGAACTGAGTTTGTCTTGGGTGTAACAGAAAGCCATTTGGATGTGGCACATGCAAACAGATCACCTTCAACCATCAATTTATTATTTCACCCTGCTTGGATTCATGTTATCTAGTGGATTGCTCACTCTGGGTTGAGAGGGAGTTGATGCCCCCAGTGAAGGAGTGTCTCAGTGTCTTGTTCACTCACAAGATCAACAAGCGGTTTGGTGTGCCATCAACAAAAATGCAGGACTACTGGGCTGAAGGCTCAGCCCTCCATTATACCAGATGACCAAACTATCACCTATGAGCTTCGCGGCGTGACCGAAAGAATGAACAAACGCTGAAAGAAGCCAGTTGAGGTGGTTCAGGAATCCGATAAGTATGCCTCCTGGTTGTTTTCTAGGCACATCCCCCTTTAGTGTCTGTATGAGATGCACCAGGTTTTCAACTAACTACAATGTAAACCCATCTGCATCATTATTAGATATAGGCAGAGTAACTGAAATAGTACAAAGAGCAAGAAAGTCCATTCAGAGCGGGTGGGAGGGGAGGTCGGATGGGTCAAACAAACACAGGACTTTCTCCCAGGAGACCACTGTTTGCGGCACGTGTGAAAGCAAGTCAACGTTGAATTATTTTACCTTAGTTTTATTAAGTAACTTCACTAACACCAGTTACATAACAAATGTAGTTATTTTACGTAACAAACCTACTTATTTTAACCCCAACAATGATCTTTTCCTAAACCTAAAAGCTGGCCCAGACTAAAAGATTTTTCAAATCTTAACATATTTTGAAAATATGTTGTGTTAAATTTAACAGTTTTGTACAGTATGTGGAGAGCAACGATTTGGCCAAAACAGCACAACTAGATTCCATTCATGAACAACAAGAGTCCTGACTAAAATAACACAAAAATCTTGCAACATCTGTCACGGTCAAACGTTACTTTGTTGTAAACTAACATGGTGGACGAGGAAGAATTAGTGAAGTTAGTTTTTGCACTACTTTGTACTGAAAATTCGATTGGATGAAGTCATGGAGACACATTACATATACACTCCAGTTGTTGCCACAAATCAACAAGTTGGTCGTCCATTTATGAGGTCCATCTAACTACTACTTTATGCTTCGCGTTTTACATTATCATCGGCTCTCCTCGGGGTTCCCCACACACAACAGGATATCCAATTGTAAATACTGAACGTTTAATATCTATGATTTGAAATCGGAGTGGCCAGGATGGAGCTGATAGGAGATTTAAAAAACACTCTTAACATACCTCACACCACAGGAATATCCGGAAAGATAAACTTTAGAACGATCAAAATATCGGGGCGTTGCTGAACATTGTCGGGAGGGGGGATAGGTCCAAAATTGGCTTGATTCTCGTGTAGTGTGTACCCTTCATAACAAAGTACTTTTGTTGCCTAAACCTAACCAAGTAATTTTGTTGCGCAACTCAATCTAAAAACTAACCTTCTTTGGAAGTTCATTTTAAAAAGGGACTATGCTTGTAACGAGCAAAAAGTGACACTTTGTCCCAGACAACTGGTGCTAGAGGGGTAGAGTTGGGAGATGGAAAGTGTTGTCCCCGATATGGAATCCCCAGATGGTTTTGTCCAATAAAAGGTTGTTCAAACAACACGGCCATGGCCTCAACAATGTCAAACTGCTCAAACAGCAGATAGCTGACAAAAATGTCTTATGTTTTGAGCAGCTGGCCTACCTTGCTTAGCCTACTGCCATTGTTACCCAGGTATACGGTCAACAAAGAGTGGACGGACGGATGGATTTATTTTGAAAGAAATAAAAAATACCCACAATCACTGTGAGAATCATGCATGATGGGCAGCTTTCCATTCTGTTGGTGGGGCCCTGATTGCATTTCTATATTGAACCTCCAATTTTAACTGAAAATCATGTATGTTATATCATTCAAATGAGCCAGTGCAATACAATAGCAAGTGTTAATTATGCGGTACCATACCACAATGGATGAAACTGCAAATAAGTGCAAATAAAGGTTGTATAGAGCTGTGAAGCGTCTATTGTCTGTAATCAACTTCTCCTTTGAGTGCTTGCCAGAAGGACACATTGTTAGTGAATTAATTGATGGAAAAGAACATAAATACAGAACCAACTCTTAATTTCCCCAATGCATCCGTTCAGGTGTGTGCACAGACGCGAGCAATCTTGTCAAACATCAACATTTTTGTTGGGAAAAACTCTTCAAAAGTAAGCAACCTTGATATCTGGTCCCCTGACATTACAATACAAGTCTGCAGTGTGAGAGCAGCAGTATTTGGGCATAAACACTGTGAACAGATTGCTGTACACATGCTATTGATTGAACTCTGCAGGGCTCCAATAGCTCATTGCCTGCCGAGCCAGACGGAGTTTCCCTGCCTCTCATTCCCTCTCTTATTGTCATCAGCCTGCCTGCTCATCTAGCCCATACGGGAAAACATGCTGAGAATGCAGGAAAATGAACAAGGCCGTGCCATTTCAGAAATCTAAACAGATCATTGCTCTGATGACAGACACACTGAGATTGGACAGAGACAGAAACAGGAGGAAACAGGAGTCAGAATGAAGATAAGCTCCAGTTCTCCTGTCTAAATCCACATAGGCTAATACTGCAAGATCAGATATCTGACCACTCGCTTAGTCATCTCTTCTGCTTATTCCTTATATTTCAGCTAAATGTATAGCTGGGTTGTGTTCTGCTAGATACAAGTGCACATATTTCACAATAAAGGAAAGGTACGAAGTGCTCTTTTCACAAAGATAAAGGATGACCATGACATGACTCCAAATATGGCAAGAGCTTTTACACTGCAACTCAAACCCTTGAGGCCTAAACATCATTTGTAAGTCTCAAGATGGTTGAAGATTTCAGGTGATACCGATGAATGTATTTTGCACAATGAACTCTGTAACAACATTAAGCTGCGATTGATATGATAATATTTGGCATTACATGGTGCTTTTATATGGGACAGCTTGACAAATATGTTGGTGTGCTAAGAAAATGGCTGATTTTTTGTTACTTTATAATAGATAGTTCTTGTTTTTTTCAATAAAAGCAGATATGGCAAACAGCACATTTGTTATAAATTTAATTTTTTTGAATTTGGCCAAAGATTATTCAACGAAATAGCTATAAGCCTAACACAAGTGGCCACAAGGCAATGAAAAACGTGAAAGACTTCAGCACCGGCCACAATTCATAACAACACAATACATCTAAAATATTGCATTTTTGGACAACAAAAGGTAACACTTAATTTTACAGGTCCGTAAATGTCATGGTAATTAAGGTGATAATTAGCAAGTAACCTATTTGAAATTTCTTTGGAATTACTGTCAAGGGAGATTTTTTTAAGAAATTTCAAATAAGTTATTTGCCACTTATTATCTATGTATCAGCAGACATGGAAATAAAGCATTTCAATTAGCCTTGTATTCTTTTCCTGGAAATGTATTAAATAAATTACCAGCTATTGGCAAATAGCGGAATATAATTATTAAATTATGTTTATGATATAGTCATTTTCAATACATTTTGAGGTAAATATTGGAGTAATTTGGCAGTAATTCCAAAGAAATTTCAAGTAGGTTACTTGCTAATTATCACCTTATTACCATGCAATTTGCAGAGCTGTAAAATTAAGTGTTACCCAACAAAACAACAAGAAGTACATGTATCCGATATGCACAATCAACTGTACGGGTACAGATACTGTACGTTGGTTTCTAAAGATGAGCCACGACGAGAAGTGCAATGCATTTAGTCAGTGCCTGTTATCTGTGCACACACTTGTAAAAGGAACTGGCTATCATCACAATCTTAGTGATTCTATTTCTTCTGCAAACAAAAATAACTTGCAGGCCAACAGTATATATGAGTCATGCTGTGCTGTCCGGATCAGTAAACGGTCCATCGCTCACATAACATAGCCTAACATGCGCAAGCACACCCACCAAACTCCAATCCCCAAGTCCACATAACCACCTTGTGATTTTATCTTTGTGAGGACATAACACATTCCCTAGCCCTTTACCCTAACCTGAACCATCACAACTAAATGCCTGACCCCAACCCTTACCCTAACCTAAACCTAATTATAACCTGAACCTTAAAACCAAGTCTGAACCCTCAAACAGGCCTTTGAAGGTCTGTCTCAAAGTGAGTAGCGGCCAAAATGTCCTCACTATCCAAAAAATTTTCTCACAGTGAAGGTCTAAAAACTTAAATTGGTCCCCACAAAGATAGCTGTATAAGTACACACACACGTCATACAGTACACATAAGCACGCAGCCAGGGATCGGATTGGGAAAAGACAGGCTGGTTTTTAACTATTACATATGTCCCATTCAGAGCTCTGAATGGTACAATGCTCAAGACACCGTCCAAGTAGTACAAGTAGTAGTCCCAAGAGTGTTGAGGGAACGTCATATAGTTACCTCAACTGCCTGGACATATTATACACGTGCATGTGGTTTACCTGGACAAAATTTCCAACTTCACAACATCACTCTGTCTCACTAACATGGACTCTGTGTCCTTTTTAGCTCTTTCATATAAGTTCTGAGTAAAACTAACTTTATCTAACTTTAACTTGCAGCCAGCACCAGCACTACAGTACTGTGCCAGTACAGCAAGACTACTGGCTCTCTGCTCAGGGTGCCACATATTTAACTGCAGTGTCAATCATTCATAATTTTCTTTTTTCTATGCAGTTACTGAACCCTCCTGACAAATGTGCCACAATTGAACTCAAAACTTGCAATAACTTTGGCAGGAAAATTGCAAACCTGGCAACTGTCGGTAACCAATGAAGTGTGACTGTCACCATGACGATGCTGGAGGCTTTCCATTTATCCAACAGAATGATCCAAGGTCAAACCCTTACCAGTTTGTGACTTATATAATCACTGTTTTAATATCTGGACTTTTTGTCTTCATACTAATTAAACTAAACTATGAGGCTGACAGCAGGTTATTTAATACACATTGTAATGTTAATAAAGCTATGGCCACACAAAAAACAATTATCAGTAATCATGGAAACTCAGTAATGCATTTTAACCCAGGCTACTAAACTAATCTAGGGTGGTAGTACTGGTCCTGGTCTCAGGATGCAGTCTGGTCTCAAGTTTTCTATTATCTCAGATTTGTCTCGGTCTCAGCCACCCATGGTTCGAAATACAAGTTAGCTGCGGGGAGCTTGGCTCCCCTGAAAGAGACATGAGCTCCCATGAGAGTCTCTTTTGAGAAATTTAGGGGGGAGCTCTAAAATGTTGTAATATTTGGTGCCACTGTTTTTTCTGTATAAATGTATATTTTCCATGTGTTTCAAATGTGGTGTTTCAATCCTATATTTGTAGGGTGTTGACACAGTTTGATGCATATGTTCTAAGGGTAACCTAGCTGCTTTAGGGAATAGCTCAGTGCATATAGTGTGGGCGTAGCAAGTGTGTGGTCGAGTGAGAGTGAGGGTGGATGCGCTCAGAGCAGACAGGTGTTGGCAATTGGAGCAGAGAAGAAATTAGTTCCTGTGTCTTGCTTCTCAACTGCTGGTATATGTCAAAACGTTCTCAGTCCCAACTCACAGCAAGCCGTATTGTTTCCAATATTTGAATGAAAACTTCTCCAAAAGGCACCAACACCACAAACAAGGTACGTCTAGTGCGATTTTTCCACATTGGTTACATTTTTCAACGCCAGAGATTGCTGCTTGTGTAATTGGAACGCTGCAGCCTCTGGTCTTATAGTCTCTTACAGTCTTTGGTCTCCACCAACCCGTTAGCATTTGTCTTTCATTTGCCTTTCCCGCCTTGTTCTTGTAGCAGTGACAGTGAAACAGTTAGTAAAAGTGTCTCGATCTTCTGCATGTGATGTATTTCGCAGCGATATTTCACATGATGCAATTACCAGCAGAATTTAAACCGAATTCTTCAGATTTGAGTGGGCGCGGCTTATGCCTAGTTAAAAATACAGAACTTTAGCCCTGATTTTCCGCTCCCCGACAGTTTTTCGAACTCTCCGACAAAGGCCCCGGATCAGAGGTAAATCGGAGTTGACTCTCCGCTCGCACGTCGGCGTTCAAGTGCCATGTGTGAACTGTTCAAAGACGCTCACCGATGCCTCGCTGACACATTCCAGATGTCTATAGCACGCTACATATCAGGACCTGTCGTTGTCATGTTGCCAACATGGCGACCTTCTCGCTAGCCTTTCTGTCTGTCATGGTTCAATCTCAGTACTCATCTGCCCACACCTCCAGGAATAGAGACTTATTTTTTCTGACAGACCATTCTCTCCGTCACCTTTCTCTACACCTCTTCTCTCCCTGTGTTCTTTCTTCCTGTCTCCTTTCACCTTCCTACGTCCCCAAGGTTTTATCTGCTCGTCTGAAAATGTCCTTTAAGGACAGTAGTCTACAGATCAGCTGCTGCACAAGTCTCATTGTGTGGTCAAAGCTTGATTCATTGCAGTTTTCTAAAAAGAACCCCTTTTTCTTTTTTTTAAGTGACACAAGGGGGCCGATGTTTCTGACAGAGCTCAAGAGGGTCTGATTTTACTCACTGGGCTAACTTCAGAACGTCCTTCGGCATGCTTTACCCTTCACCAAGTCTGACCTACATATCTTGTGTTGTTCATGTTTTCCACAAGACTGTGTTGATAAAAAAAGGCGTTTCTCACTCGACACAGCCACAGAATAAAAGTGTCTCTATCCCTTTTTTCCTATTTTTAGTTGTAGTTAATTAAGCTACACTTCTCCCTGCATGTGTTTTGATGGAGAGAGAGCTCAGCGTTTTACATCAAAGGTGTTTGTTGTTGCATGGTTATACAGTACAGACCGCTGTTGAAGCACTTGAAATAAAAGTGTTGCTTTGTAAAGGAAAAAAAAAACAATAAGGAAATGAATTTACCACATATGAAATTATAGCGCTTGTTGTAGTTTTTTTCTTAGTTGATTTTCTTTATTCAGTCGGAGTCTTTCGGCGTTCAAAGGACAGTATGAGGTTTAGTTGTACAATCTGCATGAACATTTTTCTTTTTTGTCAAAGTCTCAAGGGACTCTTTGAAGAAAGAAATGCCTACACTTGTAATGGATAAAAATCAGGGCTGTCAATCGATTAAAATATTTAAGCGAGATTAATCGCACATTTTTTTTATCTGTTCAAAATGCACAATAAAGGCAGATTTGTCAAGTATTTAATACTCTTATCAACATGGTAATGTGCAAATATGCTTGCTTTATGCAAATGTATGTATATATTTATTATTGGAAATAAATTAGCAACACAAAACAACAAATATTGTCCATAAACCCTCACAGGTACTGCATTTAGCATACAAAATATGCTCAAATCATAACATGGCAAACTGCAGCCCAACAGGCAACAACAGCTGTCAGAGTGTCAGTGTGCTGACTTGACTATGACTTGCCCTAAAACTGCATGTGAGTATCATAACGTGGGCATGTCTGATCTTGATGCACATATGTGATGCATTCTGCCACTGGCATGTGCTATACAGTAGGCCATTTGTTCATTTTCAACACGTCTGCTACTTCAGCACCGAGGACAGCGCCGTGGAATTGTCAATACATGGCACAGTGAGAGACACTTTTGAAACACGCTGCGGCAACGTCTGGTGGAATCACAAGCATTGTCTGGAGTGGCCGCGATCAGCTCTTGTGGTGGAGGCTCAGATAAAGGATCAATGAGTGAGGAATACTAGACCAACATATTCAGCTAAACAACCTCTCTGCCCCTGCACTCTCTCTGCTGCTAGGGGATGGAGATGGGGGATGGCAGGTTAACCGGGGGTATGCATTTTGGTCAGGGTGGATGGCATCCTCCTCAAATTGCATACTGGTGTTGTATATGTATCTAACAGGTGCATGAAGCTGGAATTGCAGTTTGCATATCATTTTAGTGAGTGGTGAAAAGAAGATGAATCAGAGGGGTCAAAGACAATTTTCATAAATGTTACTTTGCTCTAATTTGCCTTTTTTGTGAAATATTTAACAATTCTATCAGTTTGGGTCTCAAACAGGTATTTGAATGAAACTATGTCATATGTTTAGAGGGGAAATGTCTCTATACTGGAACTGATGACAACTCAGACATCTGAAATGTGACAAGGAGCCCACAACTGGACACTGCTTTTTTTTCTGAGGGGTCAGCAAAGTGGATTGGAACCACCTTTTTAAACTGAAAAACATATGATTTTATTTTTATAAACTAATCATATTTTTATATATCACACACATATTTTAATGTCATTAACTAGTAACTATAGCCGTTAAAAAAAATACAGCGGAAAAAAAGTACAATATTTCCCTCTGAGAGGTTGTGGAGTAGATGTATAAATGAATAGGGCTGTCAAAGTTAACGCGATGATAACGCGTAAACGTAAATTTGTTTAACACATTAACGCAACTTATGTAAGTGTTTTAAGACCTAAAAAAGAACGAAGGAAAATGCTATTTAATGCTTACCCTGCATGTTTATTGGCGTTGCCTAGCGTCTGCGTCCGGCAACCCTCCGTCTGGTGACAGTGGAGGACTTGCGAGTTCTCTGCTTATGGCCGACATTGGAAGACTTGCGTCCCTGTCTGCGAGAGGAGCGAGTGGCCTGTCTGCGTGTGCGTGGCATCGTCAAAAAACACTTGTTTTCTGTTCAGGTAATACCTGATTGATGGGCGTAACGAGGGTTACGCCCGAAAGTTTACTTACAGAACAAAAGTAAAATTTTAACGACGTTCCGTGAGTGAAGTAAATACAGGCATATTCATGCAGACAGTATGAGGAAAATATATATATATTTTTTTTTACATTACAGCATTGACTTCATCAGGGGAACTGTGAATATTACTATGTTAATGTTAATTAAAAAATCTAAATACAGCAAAAAATACTAATTAACAAAAAACATTAAGGCAAATGAATAGCATTAATGCTTACTGCATTATGGCTTACCCTTCATGTTCATGAATACTACTATGTGAATGTTAATTAAAAAAATCTAAATACAGTAAAATATACTAGCTAAAAAAAACAACTAAGGCAAATGAATAGCATTAATGCTTACCCTTAATGTTCATTAATACTACTATGTGAATGCTAATTAAAATATAATACTATTATGTAAATTAAAAAAAACTAATTACTATGTGAATGTTCATTAAAAAAATTTAAATAATGTAAAATATGCTACCTAAAAAAAAAAGACAAATCAATAGCATTAATGCTAAATGCATTAATGCGAACCCTTCGTGTTTGATGGCGTTGCCTAGCGTCTGCGTCGGGCAACCCTCCGTCTGCTGACAGTGGCCGACTTGCTAGTCCTACCGTCTGCGCACAGCAGAGGCCTTGTGAGGTCTCCGCTTGCGGCGGACATTGGAGGACTTGCGTCCCTGTCTGCAAGCGGAGCGAGTGTCCGCCCTGCTTGCGCTTAGCATTGTCAAAAAACACTTGGTTTCTGATCTGTGATTGATGGGCATAACGGGGGTTCTATAAGTAAACTTTTGACGACGTTCCGTGATGTCACTTATGATGTCACAGTTCATGTGACATCATCATTTTTGACATCACAATGGCAACATTCCATCATGTCACTGATGATGTCACAGTTCATGTGACATCATCATTTATGACATCACAATGGCAACATTCCATCAATTTTCCGACATCTGCGGACAGCGAAGGATTGTCAAAAAACACACAGGCTTTGTCCGAAATTTCATCTATGCACTACATACTCAATAGGTGTACGATAGTACAATAGTAAGTTCAACATACTTTTGCGCGAATAAACAGTAGTATGTATCTTTTCGGTCACACTGAGAAGTAATTTACGTCATTACTTCCCCCTTGCCGGTTGGAGACACATAACCATGGTAACCTGTGCCAACCTCAAATCGACGGTTTGTGAGATGCAAAGTCTGAATTAATTTAAACTATGTATTAAACCGAGCAAAGTGAAATCTTATATTTACAGTTAAATTGAAGCATTATTGATGTTACAGAGCTGTCTGTCGACGTCTATTATGAACTTTGTCTTCACTACCTCATTGCGTTGTGGGATATTTATGCCACCGTAATGTTCAGTGTTGCATACTGTAATATTTTACCGGATATAATGTGCAATTCTCATTATATTGGTTTTATGCTAAGGTTTCGGACTTACTAAAATATCTCACATACTGTTTCAGCGTACTAAATAGCATGTTAGTATGGAACTTTTGATGCAACAACAAACTGATGTCACTGATGAGGTCACAGTTTATGTGACATGATCATTTATGATCTCACAGATGAAACCACTGATGATGTCACAAGAATGTCAGTTTAGTCTGAATGAAGGAGATCATTGACTTCATCAGGGGAACTGTGAATACTATTATGTTGATGTTAATTAAAAAAATCTAAATACAGTAAAAAATACTACTTAAGAAAAAACACTAAGGCAAATGAATAGTATTAATGCTTACTGCATTATGGCTTACCCTTCATGTTCATGAATACTACTATGTGAATTTTAATTAAAAAAATCTAAATACAGTAAAATATACTACCTAAAAAAAACACTAAGGCAAATGAATAGCATTAATGCTTACCCTTCATGTTCATTAATACTACTATGTGAATGCTAATTAAAATCTAATACATTATGTAAATGTTAATAAAAAAAAACTAATTACTATGTGAATGTTAATTAAAAAAATTGAAATAATGTAAAATATGCTACCTAAAAAAAAAAGACAAATCAATAGCATTAATGCTAAATGCATTAATACTAACCCTTCATGTTTGATGGCGTTGCCTAGCGTCTGCGTCGGGCAACCCTCCGTCTGCTGACAGTGGCCGACTTGCTAGTCCTACCGTCTGCGCACAGCGGAGGCCTTGTGAGGTCTCCGCTTGCGGCGGACATTGGAGGACTTGCGTCCCTGTCTGCGAGCGGAGCGAGTGTCCGCCCTGCTTGCGCTTAGCATTGTCAAAAAACACTTGGTTTCTGATCTGTGATTGACGGGCGTAACGGGGGTTCTATAAGTAAACTTTTGACGACGTTCCGTGATGTCACTGATGATGTCACAGTTAATGTGACATCATCATTCATGACATCACAATGGCAACATTCCATCATGTCACTGCGGATGTCACAGTTCATGTGACATCATCATTCATGACATCACAATGGCAACATTCCATCATGTCACTGATGATGTCACAGGAGAGTTAGTTTAATCTGATTGTCAAGACTTTCTGGCAATTGTCCTGTCCCATGTGTCTACTACTACTCTGTCAATCTCTGTGAGAAATCATTGACTTCATTGGAGGAGCTATGACTACTACTATGTTGATGTTACTTTAAAAAACGTAAATACATTTAAATTTATTTAACTGTTCTATGCATTAAACGTCCCACATAATAAAAAGTGAGATGTTCAGGTATTTTTTTATTATAAAGCAGGTTTAAGTGCTATATAAATAATATGAAAGTAGTGAATTGCTCAATCCACAGAGAAATACACACAGCCCGTATTCACAAACTGTGACTTTAAAGGAGCCGTCATGATTACTGTATGTTGCAGTTCCATTGAAATGCACTAAATCGGAGCCTTTCAGTGAGGGGGAATACAGGTATATTCAGGCAGACGGCATGAGGAAAAAAAATGTTCTTCTTTTTTTAACATTACAGCATGTAAAAAATGGGACCTTTAAAAAAAATTAAGGACTGTCATTCTGATGCTTGGGCTACCTGTTTAATGGCATTGTCTAGCGTCTGCGCCGGACAATTTGGCAATGCCAAAAAGCAATGCCAAACACACAGGCTTTGTTCAAAATTGCATCAATGCAGTACATACTCAATAGGTGTACTATCCTTCAAACACTTTTGTGTGAATAATCAGTAGGATGTATCTTTTCAGATGCACTGAGCAGTGATTTACGTCGTCACTTCCTGAGAGCCCCCTTGGTGTTTGGATACGCATAGCCATGGTAACCTGTGCCAACCTCATATGACCAAAACAACGGTTTGTGAGATGCAAAAGAAATTTAAAATATTTATTAAACCGAGCAAAGTTACATTTTTTACTTACAGTTAAATTGAAGTGTTAATGATGTTACAGAGCTGACTGTTGACATCTATTACAAACGTTGTCTTCAATACCGCATTGCATTATGGGATATTTATGCCGTCGTAGTGTTCAGCGTGGCATACTGCAATATTTCCCTGGAATTAGAATGCAATTTGCGTACTATTGGTTTTATACTAAGGTTTCAGAGCTACAAAAATATCTCACATACTGCTTTAGCGTACTAAATAGCATGTTAGTATTGAATCTCGAACGCAACCACAAACTGTGATGTCACTGATGATGTCACAGTACATCTGGCATCATCATTTATGATCTCACAGAAGCATCATTCCATGATGTCACTGATGATGTCACAGGAATGATAGTTTAGTCTGAATTACAGAAATCATTGACTTCATCTTGACTTCATCAGAGGAACTATGAATATTACTATGGCAATGTTAATTAAAAAAAACTGAATACAGTAAAATGTACAACCTAAAGAAAAACTGAGTTAATGCAATAGCATTAATGCTTAATGCATTAATGCTCCTGCATGTTTATTTGCGTTGCCTAGCGCCTGTGTCTTCCAACCCTCCTTCTGCGAGTCCTCCGTCTGCGGACAGCGGAGGTCTTGCGAGGTCTTCGCCTGTGGCGGACAGTGGTGGACTTGCGTCCCCGTCTGCGATAGGCCCTTCTGCGTCTGCGTGGCATTGTCAAAAAACACTTGATGGGCTTAACGGGGGTTCTATAAGTAAACTTTTGTCGACGTTCCGTGATGTCACTGATGATGTCACAGTGTATGTGACATCATTTATGACATCGCAATGGCAACATTCCATGGTGTCACTCGATTCATCATGATTAGTGTACATTTGTGATGTCACAAATCTACAATATATAGAACATTTAAATAAAAATGTGTCCCAGTTTATTCCCAGTTGCAGTGTATGTGAATGACATCAGCAAACAGAAAGTGCACATGGACCCAAGCTATTGCCTAGCAAAGCAATTCCATTGCAGTTCCGTTAAAATGCAGTAAAACAGAGCGTTTCAGATGGAGGGTGAATACAGGCATATTCAGGCAGAAAGGATGAGGAAAATAAAGTTTTTTTGAACATTACGACAGGATTCTATTCTACTACTACATAGGCATCTATTCCACTCTATATGACATTATTCTATTCCACTCTATATTAAATTGTTCTATTCCACTCAATATGACATCTCTATATTCCACTCTATATGACATCACTATATTCCACTCTATATGACATCATTCTATTCTGCTCTATATGACATCATTCTATTCTGCTCTATATGACATCATTCTCTTCCGATCTGTATGACAACATTCTATTCCACTTTATATGACAGCAGTCATATAGAGTGGAATAGAATACCACATAAGTGTAACAGAATAATGATAATACATGCCATCATATAGGGTGGAATAGAATGCCGTAATATATAGTGGAATACAACACTATCATATAGAGTAGTAGAATAGAATCCTGTCGTATGGAGTGGAAAACAGAATACCATCATACAGAGCGGAATAGAATGCTGACCTATAGAGCGGAATATATTTATATACATATATACATACGAAGAGGAACCTTCATTTGTTCTCTGTGTGTGTTTTTTTGGAATGTGGATGTTTAATTTCTGGAATCTAGAATTAACATTAGAGATATCCAGAATTACCTTTTGACTAGTCGTAGTTACATTTAGACTAGTCGGAATGATGTTCCTATTGGCTGTTCATTCAACGGAGGCAGCTACTCACAAACTCCGATCAAATTGTCAAACTAGGCAGCGCTGATCAAATATGAATCAATATTCTGTTACTGCAATGCTTATTTCTCACCTGAAATGTTTTCAGAAACATCTTGTAGGGTACCGTTTAGCTGTTGAATGAGAAATTTTGCTGTAGCTGGTGCTGGGCGGTGCTTGGTGTTTCCTCAACTGATCTCAACATGGCGGTCGGGTCACAAACTTTCAAATTTTTTTTGCAAGAAATAGGCATTACAGTAACAGAATTTTGATTCATATATGATCAGCGCTGCATAGTTTGATCAGAGTTTGCGAGTGATTGACAGCTGCTCAGAGACGGCAAGGCTCCAGATCAGATCTGACTGGTTGTTTTAATCCGGTCTGTGAAATCTTGTAGACGCCATTAGAAGCACCGGACGACACAGAGGAACATGATTTATTTCAGATTACCAGTCTCATGCACTACTGTCAGGATATAGTGACCGTTTCATAAAAATAACTTTTTTTAAATCATATTTCTATTCTACCCACTGCAGCTTTAAAGTGCTCTACACTCTTTCTTGCCTTTAATGAAAACCCACTCAGCCCTGTACACGGACACACTGCTCACACACGTGTTTATGTTGGCATCACCAACTGTCATAAAAACTAGATTACACGGGGTATATGATCCACTAAAGTTCTCTCTCTCTGCTTCACCTTTCCCCGTTTCACAACAAAACTGATTTCTCTGATCTAATTGTGTCTGGCCTGAATTTTTCTCCACATGACGCCACTCCGGAAAACCCAGAATGCCTACAGCCTTTCTTCAAACACAGCAGCAGTAAACATGGCGTGCTCCACCAATGATGCACCCCCCCCATCTTTGACCTGTAATTGCAGTTGCCCCCTTGGGTGAATCAGTGTAATTTTGAATTTGGCTCACCATTGCATCTCAGAGCTTGTCTCTGTGCATTTAAGTCAGAAGCTCCAAATGAAAGAAATCATGTTTGAATAGCTTGAAAACAGATTATACACTCCTGCATGTTTTAATGCACGGAAATGAAAAGTGACCACTTAATTTGCAGGAGGCCTTTTAATCACCTGAAGACGCTGATGCAACGTGACATGATTAAACTCTGACATCAGAGCCTGTCAAACTCTGATGATGCTGAGAGTGAAGCTTGTGGTGCTGCTGGGCGGTCTTTCACTAATGTCCAAAGGGATCAGTAAAGGATGTCTCGAAGCTTCATTAAACATCAACTGCAATGATGTATTAGTGCCTCTGCTGGAGCCTCATCCTCCTACAGCTTATTCACTGCAGCCCTGTGCGTGTGGAAAAAGGATAAGCCATGGCTGCACTTGTTTTTTCAATGTGACTTTTGTGATCGGATACAACAGATCGGAACTTAGCTGTGTCCCAGCCTGTTTGCACGAAAAGGCGTATAAATGCCACGATAATGCGCAAGGTGTTTAGCATGCAATAGGTAAGCCTTTCTTGATTTCCGCGTTTCTTTTGTATGCCATGTATCCTGTACTGACTGCAATGGTATAGTAAAAGTTAGTAACGTAATATAAATTATATGAAAGACCACTTATAGTGGGCGGTTGGGGAAGTGGATGGGTCCAACAAACACCAGACTTTCACCCAGGAAACTCATGTTCGAGACCGTTGTTGACCGGTGTTTCGTTTTGTAAGTTATGTTAGCGATTTTTGTTAGGTGACTATTGTTTTCCATAGTTGTACATGATTTACTTAGTTAACTTACTTATTTTAAACCCAAACATGGCGTTTTCCCTTATCTGCTGACGTTTGCATGATGTAAAAAATGACACGCAAAAACGCTAAAATGCGTACTAATGATAAGCAAATTGTCCGTGTATGTCCTGGTTTTTATACACCTTCCCGTGAGACCGGGTTGTATGTCCACATATGTGTGTTCACCATGGATGTATAAAGAGAACTGGATAAAGCGTTGGAGGCGGGTCTCTGTTCATTCCTATGAAATTTGCTCAGTGGCGCATGAAGCAAAAAAAAGCTTGACTTCTGAGTATAAAATTACCCAGATCATCCAGCAAACTTCTGAATCCAAGGGGGGCCATAGAACAAGCACAGTGGCATTTCCTTTAACTCCGTCGCCCAGCACTCACTCTGGCCTCGGTCAGGGTCTCATTCACATGTAAAAATTTTACAACTTTTAAGACCTAATGATTAAAATTAGGGCTCGTAGTGGGTCATACTGGGAAGTTGATTTACCTAAAAAAAAATTTAATGTAAGTCTATGAGAAAAAGTCTTTTTGGGCCCAATGGCATCAAATGATGGACACAGAAGTTGTAGTACCACCTTTTTGCCATTACGAAAATGTGCTTCAAGCCCAGCTTACTTCCTGGGAGCTTGTTGTCCAAACCTGACACTTCAGGGCGACCTGCCTGATCAGATAGTGATCAGATACATTTCGTGGTCAAAGCAGCAACTGTAAAACTGTAAAGCACCAAACAAAACTGGCAGAATGGAACTCAAAAGCACGACAAGGAGGCTGACAGTTTAATAGTAAAGTTAAGCGTTTACCTTGTAAGGCAGGAAAAGGTAAGGACCGAGTAATCAGTCCAGCAAACAAATCCAATGAGGTATAGGAAGATCAAAAACTAGTTAGTCAGGCAAGACAAAGAAAATCTGGAAAGCTAGGTGGCAAACACAATCTGGCAAGTGACTGGTGAACTAGGACTGGTGTATATGGGCTGAGGAACTGATTAGGGCCGATTACAAGCTGCAGGTGAGGAGATGGCCAGGGAAACCCAGGTGAAGGGAAAGAGGTGATTGCAAGCAGGAGGGAGTGGCAGGCTCTGAAATGACACGAGAAGTTAATGATAAGACATGAAAACAGAACAGATCAAAGAATAAACACAAACAAAGGTAGGTAAACGCATTTAATGTCCTATAAAATTCTTCACAATAAAAGTCCCCCATTAATTTTGCTGCTTACTCTCCCTCCCTGTAGTATTAGTAGACTTGTTTTATATTACAGAATAGCCGCTAACAAAGCTCCGCTAATTCGGTGATAAACACATTTAATTTCCTATAATTTTTTCACAATAAAAGTCCCCCATTATTTTGTTATTCAAAAGCTTTCATTTTAAAGCAGCGAAATCAGGAAATGTTGGGTTTAATCAGCAGTAACTCAACAGGACTCAGACAGTGGGTCTCAGCCACTGGGCTACCTCCAGGGGGCGACTCCTCTGGTTACAAAGTCTGATTGTATAAAAGTCTATGAGACAATGAGTCTACTTCTCACTTGATTTATTATCTCAGTAAACATTGTAAACACAAGTTTATGGTCTCAGTCGCTAGTTTCAAGTCTTCTTCAATACAGCGTGATGTTCATTTAGTAAATTATGTTCCCATTTAGAGTCAAATAGACCATAAAGCAGGGCATGCTTTAGGGCGTTGCTACCTTGTGACTGATAGGTCGTTGTATGGTCTGGGAGTCGTTTGTGTTTTTCTCTTAGAACTTGAACCGTTTCACAGTTTGTTTTCAGTTCTTGAAAGTTAATTATAACCTTTTTGGTCACCTGAAAATGTCTTATTCAGTTCTACCCTCTTATGTCACTTCTGGTTGCAAAGAAAACAACATGGCTATGGCCAAATACCAAGATGGCGACGGACAAAATGCCAAACTTGAGGCTTCAAAATGGCAGTCCACAAACCAATGGGTGACGTCAGGGCCTTTAAGGACAAACTAAGGGAACGAATGTCCCTTTCCTTGTCGTTCCATAACTTGCAAGCTTCATAGATCACATAAATACAAATATGAAGCGAAAACTGACACCGACGCAACAGATATAACATTGTTGTGTGTGTGTTGATAAGTGATGGAGGAAGGGTTCAGATCCAGAGAGTAGCAATACTGTAGTGTAAAAATAGTAATTCTTTGAATCACTGCCTTCCTATGTGAGTATGTATAGAATGTCTGGCGGACACGTCCCCAGACACAAACTGTGTGGTGATCAGCATTAATCATCTCCATGCTGAGAAAGACTGCTAAACGCCTATGATGCACTGCACCTGGTCTGCGCTGCTGAGACACAGACATGCATCTGTAAAACCAAATCTCCTCATCCAAATGTCTGATGCGCACTGCACCACGGGGCTTTTCCGTTTTTTCTTTGACCTTTGTTGTCACCTTTTTTTTGTAAGCTGTGGCACATTGTGCAGGAATTATGTAAATGAGAAGGTACCCTGTAGTGAGGACAAACATAGCTCACGGAAACCTTTGTGTTCCACTACTGAGTGAGGCACCACATCAAGGCGAATCAGGTCTCCCACCGTGTGTGTGACTTGCAGTGGGGCGGTTTTGGAGGAAATGCTCATGTAAAGAGGCAGTTGTAGTGGTGTGACGTAGCTGTGTACTGGTTGATGTTGTGTTTGGGTTACGTGCTACCGTTGGATGCTTGAAATACAAGTGAGTCTACATCGCAGATGTCGACAGATGTTTATCGTCCTCATCTCTCCTCGCTCGCCTCGTGTACAGTTGGCAGACGTCCTTGGTTGAAGCTGCACTGACAGTGAAGTGCTCTAAGAAGCTGCTGCTGTTTATTTGGTAGAGAAGCAGGGTTAGTATGAATCAGCCTTCAGCAATATTCCATGCAAAATTTGAGTCATTTGAGTGTCAAACGTTCAAAAAGCTTAAAAAGCAGCAATAAAAAACAGCAACTGTGGTTCAATTTCATCCTAAAATGCTCCTTGTGTGTTTTCAAAGCTTACATTTAAACTAATAAAACTAAGGGCCCTATTTAAACGATCTATAGTGCATGGTATAAAGTGCATGGCGCAGGTGCATTTAGGGCGTGTCCAACTGCACTTTTGCTATTTAAGCGACGCATAATCTGGGCGCAAAGTAAGGCGCAAAGGGGCAGAGGGATTGTATGTAGTCTCTTAATTAGTCGTAGGTGTGTTTTGGGCATAACAAGAATTAAATCAATCAGAGCGTCACCTCCCATTCCCTTTAAAAGCCAGGTGCGCCTGCACCGGGCGCATTGCTATTCAAAAGGCAGATTCGACAAATTGGCGAAGCAAGCGGTTTTCTGCTGAGGAAACTGCTCGTGCGAAAAGTGACAGTGAGCAAGCAGATATATGTCGTGCTTGGCCGGTGGACCCTCTGCCTCCGCCGTCTCCCAATCCTCTGTCACATCAACAACTCCATGTGACTGCATATGAGCAAATGCACTGATAAGACTAGTTAATCTTTAATCTCTCAATACACATTGTACACTATATGTAACAATTTACTTGTTTCAATCGCTTTATATTACCACTGTGTCTACGGATTGTAACGCAACTTAAAAACTGGACCTTCCTCGACTTTCTTGGTTGCCTATAACAGCCTGTGGACTGATGTCTATGTAAAGGACTCGGGACTGTTTTGCCGGGAAAATACAAAGAATATGACATTTATGCGCTCTCGAGTGCCTTGCCTCTCTTCAGCTCCTCTAAAGCGCCACCAGTGTGCATCTAATATGGCAAAATACCTTCTCGAGTGCTTAAGCTGGTTGGCCAGTTTGCTGTAATTTACAATAGCTATGCAGCATAGATCTGCTTGGTTGCTTTACAACATTAGCTGATTAAGTATTTTGCAAGCTGCAAGCTAGTTAATATCATGGGGCCAATGGTCCAAATAAAATATTTTCTTTTTCTTCGGGATTTATTTAATAGGGCCAAATACAATGTACATAGACAACTTAAAAACAGCTATCTGATGCAAGTATCATAGTGCTTATAGCGGATGCTAATTTGCAAAACCTTTTGTGAAAATAAGAGATTAAAGCAGGAATGGGTACAGGAAAAATAAATAAATACAATACAGCACACATTTAAAAACTTTACATTTAAAAACTAGGCATGAGAACAGGTTTGTTGCTGAATTAAACAAGATTTGGTTGCTCTCTTAAAAGGTGGTGAAGTTTGCAGCAGATTTTAAGTGATCAGGTATAGCGAGGTCCAAGACTTCGCTCCTTTCACAGAAAAAGCTGTCTGAGCAAAAGATGTTCTGCAGAATTGAACTTTACAATTGCCACTTGAAGCTGCTCTGGTGGATCTGCTACAGCTCTGTAGTCTCATGATGTATTTGCAGAAAGGCAGAAGAGCAAGTCGGTTCAAACATTCAACCACAAGCTTTACATAATATAGGAAATATAATATAGGAACATTACAGAACATTTTGTAAGGGATAATGCCCGACCAGCTGTCCATTATAAGGAATTAATGGACGACGTGGAGAAATGTCAGGATGCTGACTGCAGTCCAATTAACAGCCACAGGTATCCTTAATAATAAGGATCTTCTGAAAGTTACATATAGTACTTTTAAGGATCTTGACCTCTCCAATATGGCGGACACAGAGACGCATAGCGGCGACATACAGCAGCAGCCAATGAGGTATCTAGATTTCTATATCTATGGGTCTGGGGGATCTCTGATCTGGCTATACAGGTGCACAAATCCCTTTTGATCCACGTTTCACTGAGCTATGTGGTGCAAAACTGAGAGCGCGGGAGTATTTGTGAGAAAATATTCTACAGGTGTGCAACTCTGATTGCATGAATTAACAGAGGTGCAAATTAGCGATTATTAGAATAGGATTTTTGCAACTTCAATGAAGAATTTGACAAGATGTAACTTGTGTTTGTGGGAGCAAAAAAAAAACCCACAAGTTCTCAACTCCTAAAGCATTTTTCTCTGGGACTTCATATTTACCGATACATGCGTGACTATTTTCTACAACTACAGATTCCACTGAAACAGGTGCTCAGCTCCAATAATACCTTCGTACTTCCCCTCCCGTGGTGATGACGTGTCTACATGTGGAAAAAGACGCTCCAACCCACAGAGGGGATGCTTCTTCCTGGAGAGATGACATTTTTAGCCACAGATAACGTGTTTCCACCTGTCAGTGTGACATTTTTGTCCGTTCAGATAATGTTTACACCTGCAGAAAGGAATGACGCTTCTACCTTCACCAGCTGCATTTTTACAGTCAAAGTGAAATAGCCCGCTGTGGCATTTGTTGTGATGGTCACGTTAAACCTGAAGTGATAATGTTTCTGTTGACATTTCGAGCCACAAAGTTGATGTTTCCACCTGCAGGAGTAACATTTCTATCCTCAGAGTTGATGTTTTATGCAGTGATAAAATCTCTTCCAACTGTCACCATACCTATCCTCTGACTTTTCCTCTAGTGCCATCATCAGGTCAAAATTAATTTGTCCAATACAAGCTTAAATAGTGAACCTAGTAAACACACTCTTAGAAATAAGGATCCTAAGTAGAACCATATAGGTGTTTTTGGCTTGTCCCCATAGGAGAACTTGTTATTAAGGTTCCACCTGGAACCCTTTCAGAGGGTTCTACCTAGAACCAAATGTAAAAGGTTATATCTATAACCATCTGTGAAAGGTTACACTCAGAACCCCCTATGAGAGGTTTACTGAAAACCCCTCTGTGATGTAATGATTCCACACAGAACGCTCTCAGGAGTTCTATCCAGAAATTTTCCACCTTATATAGGTGCTAACAAGAACCCACCCTGGGGGGTTTATAATGAGAACCTTTTTCATATTCCCTTTTATGTCCCATAAATCTTTCTCCACCCATGGTTGTAGTTTAGTGGGCTAATCATCAGGGCATGGGAACTAAGTCCAGCAGCCTTGGGCATGTTTGGTAATATGTTAGTCATAGCAACTTTAGGATAGGAATTTGGTTCCAGTAATTTGGCTTTTTCATTTTAATGGCGGCTATGGCTCCTATTCCTAAGGAGGTAGAGCAGTGATTAGTGATTAGACACTAATCACAGGGATGGCAGTTTAATCATATTCACATGTCAACGTTTCCACACTGAATGGTCATACCAGCACTTTGCACTGCAGCTCGCTGCCATTGGCGTGTGAGAAGTGTGTTTGAATGGGTGGATAAGATGCAAATTGTAAAGTGCTATATAAATGCAGCCATTCACAGCTATATGAATAGTTGGACGGCTGGCCCGGCTACATCAACAAAGTACAGAGAAACTCAGATTACAACACACACTCTCTGCTCAGGTTGACATTACTCCTCTATATCTTTACACAGACAATAGTTGTTTGATGCTATGAGCACCTTTAACATTTTGTTATTTGTGGTATAACAAGGAAACAAACAGTCATCTTAAAGCTGCAGTTATCAGTTAGCAAATATGATAAAAAGTTATTTTCATTACACTGTCAATATAAGTACATGTCACAGATAATCTATGAAAATAATGTTTCTAATTTTTTAGCTAAACAGTACACTAAATTTGACATTTGAGAAATATAAATATGCAATAGGTATAGTAACAGAATCTTGATTCATATTTAATCAGTGCTGCCTAGTTTAACTGTTTGATCAGAGTTTTGCGAGCAGTGATTGACAGCTGACCAGAGACGGCTCGTCTCTGATTGGTTGTTTTCGTTTGGCGTGTGAAATTTTGAAAATGCCGTTAGGAGCACTAGGAGGAGGCAGAAGAACATGTTTTTTTTTCTCACAGATTATCTGACTCATTACTGCCAGCATAAAGTCACAGTTTTATAAAAAGTAAATTTGTATCGTATTTGCTCAAAGTTACCGACTGCTGCTTAAAGTGTTCTCAGCAAAAGGCCAAGAGGGCCAACAGGTTCAGGTCACTTCATACATCTTGGGCCGATCAGATAGCTATCCAATATAAAAAAAAGCCCAGTGTAAAGAATCATTTGCGACGGATTGAAATCCAATTGCTCAAACCACCTTCGGATGTGTAGATTTAAGTGTTTTAAATGTCATCCGGGTTGTATCCGGATACGAGACACTTGGAATGACAAGTGTGAGTCGATACGCCAATGCTGCTGCGCGTGAGCACTTAATACACCTGGGTCTCTGAGTTAATTGATAAAACCCACTCACTAGCAGCCAGCAAGAAAGAAAGAGGGACATCGATAGAATGCCAGCCTCATTCTCAGAAATCTCATGTGGCCCTGTCTACGTATCAGAAGACCTCACATGGTGGCCAATGCTATGAGGTTGAAAAAACTCCCTTTTTTTATATTAAACAATGTTTTGTAAAGTAACTTGTCACTACAGCTGTCAGATAAATGAAGTGCAGTAGAATATAAGTACAGTCCCACTACACTGTGATATTCAAGTACCGGTCCTTCAGACTTGAATTTACCATAGGCCTACTTGAACAAACACGTACACATACATTACACACACTCGTCACTGCATTTCCACCTGACTGACTCTGCTAGATCCAGCCTTAATATTCCATTGCATCCATTAACATTCAAGATAAGCTGTCCAGATACGCATGCATTTCAGCAGCAGGTGTAAATGGGGTTTCGTTGAGTTGTTGAGTGATATTGTCTGGGAAATATTGGAGCTGTTTAACATACACATTGTTGCTTTTGATATCTGTTAGCATATCAGTTCTTTTGGACTTTCTTTGGACTGCAGTAGACATTTGCATGAACTCAAGAGGAATCAGCAAGCATCACCTGACAAAAACGGGTCTATTGTGGGTCTCAGAGGGTTAATAATGTTGCAATGCTGAAACATGCGAGACATGTCAAACACATAAGTGTGTACGTATGTGTGTACTGGGAATTATGTTGCAATTGGACAGGGCGCAAATGCCATTTCGTGAAGCAAATCGGATGTTCACGTTCATATCGATCAAATGCATTTTGCTTTATTATGATGTATATGTCCTCGTATCGTGATTCTGACACATCTTTGGAAAGTGTGAAAAACCCGAGGACTTCATTGGGTATTACAAATCTCACTAGCAGAGAAAGTCAATTCAAATATTAGGACTATCAGTTTAGACACAGACACACCCACGCACAATACCATCAAGGTTCCAGCGCTGGAAGAAGAACTCATTTCTCACCGGTAAATATGAAATCTTGAATGTGTCACTCCCGTCTCGTCAGCCATCTGGCGTCTAGCATCTGCCGACATTGTTTACATTATTTGCGTCTGTCCTCCGTGTCACACCAGCCTGAGTGAAATTCGGGAAATTATTTACATAATGTGTCATCTCATCCCAGCCACGAGACATCCCCAATCTGGCAATTTGCATTTTATGAGAGCCACTCCCCTGGCTCCAGCAGGCCAACCGACTGGGAGGTTCCCTGACACAGAAGAACACACGCTACTGTGCAACACGATGGTTCCCCCTAACAACAACAAGCATCAGCTGCACTTTCACTTACTCAACTGGAGCATTTAGCTGAGTAACTTAGACTGTAGACAAGACAAGCTTCATTCCTTGAATTACTGAAATACAATCAAGCTAAAGGAAATATCAGGGCGAGTTGCCAGTACATTTACCTATGACCAGGACATGATCTCTGAACGGAATGGGAGAGAGAGTACATTACTCATTTTATGATGAGTTTCAAGCAAATGGAAAGCCACTCTTATTGAAGTGCGTCATCAGGATTACACCTGATCCTACTTACTAGGGATGGGTGATACCAAACTTGAACTGTGATTTTTCAAAATAATAATCGTTTCTAGAAAAAAAAAAAATAATTACATACCGACCATTGATAACAAATGTATTACAAAAAACAAATATGAGTAAAATTAAATAAAAACAAATGTGCAACTAAATGTAAACTAAGTGTGGCTCAGAATTGGATGGAAGGTCAGAGCCGGGGATCAAACTGCTGACCGTCCGATTCTTCCAGTCGGTGGGCGACCAGATGCTTGATGTAGAAGTGTGCCACTGTGTGCCGCTGTGCGCTGTGTCATGTGATACAGGCCAGATCAACATGTTAATGCTGTTTTGGCACAAACATTATACAAAAGTAGTGAAAACGCTTGTAAGTGATGCAGCCACCCACATTTTTATGTATATCATTTTATTATCAATATTTTGTTAAAGGAACCAATACCAAATGAGTGGCTTCTGAGTAGCTAATTATTGATACCACAGTATCGATCCGCCCATCCCTACTAGATACATCAATGTTTCAAGGAAGCAGCAATTTTATTACATTCGCTTGGCACATTCCGGCTCTTGTACCATGACTGTCTTTGGCATGTCTGTTCTTAAAGGTTTTCAAATGGAAACTCCTAATCCGCCGGTAGCAACAAGGAGTGACGTAGATTACCAAAGTCAGCTAATCAATAAACTTATGAAAAAATGTGATTGCTAGCACTATCTGAGTCAATGTTGGCGGTGCGAAGTTGGCCACCAGACTCCGTTAACAAAAACCGTAATATTACCTCACAGATCACAGGAGTTGCTGGCCTACCACTGCCTTGATCGGTTAGTTTGTTATTGTGACTTTCAGATTCAAACTAACTACAGCAGTACATAGCTTAGCTTCCATGCCGGTACTCCTGTCTGCTTCTCCAAACTGGGAGCGTGCTGTCGACAACTCTCACTGTATATTGCAATACTGTATTATAGACATGTATAGAAAATTAAATACCATAAAATTCTGAAAATAGGAATTATTAAATAACATTTTTAAATGTGTTAATGTGAATCATTTCACAAATTATAGTATAATTTAAATATTTTGATATTATGCAATTTATTTTATATAATGATTTATTTATTTAATATTGGACACATTGGGGCTCCATAAATGGCAGCCTGTATGATGAGTTAATCAATGAATGAGTATGTGTGTCTAGAGCTGACCTGCACTGAGAGCTGCCAGTTGAGGTGGTTCAGACACCTGGTAAAGTTTCCCATTAACGTCTCCCTTTGGAGGTGTTCCAGGCGTGACTGGCTGACCTCGGGGCAGTCTCAGGACGTGCTGGAGGGATTTCCTCTCCATGCTGCTCTGGAAGCACTTTGGAATTGTCCAGGAGGAACACAGAAATGTTGAGGAGAATAATATTTCAGTCTGTTGCTGTCTCTGAACCGAATGGAATGGACGGATGTGCCACAACAAACACTTGGCTTTAGAGTGCACATGTTGACTTGTAAAATGCACTAAGTAGGACTAATGTGCTAGTTTTTTTCCTGACTACACCCACATTGCTCATTTAAAAAAAAGGGGATAATGTGATGGAATATAAAAATGGATGATTCCGTACAGAGGATGTAGTTAAAGTTAACAGCACTCAGCGGGAAATGTATACGTCTCTCCAGGCACCGCTGTGTTTGTCTCTGTCTGACGCTGACAATGTGCACTGCAGTTTAAGCAGAGACCTTGGCGTGCCCAGGGCAGCGCCCCAAAACACAAGACACATAGCTTTGACGAGTCACACGGCTGCCGCCAACCAAGCGTTCAAAACAGACGACTCAGATGTGTTCAAAAACAGATCCCATGTCAACGCGGCCGTGCGGCCTCTAAACCAGCTGATTCATACTGTAAAGCTGTCTACTGTTTCATTACGTTTCCTGATGCAGTTGTAATTATGGTTTGTTTATGATGCATGCACATATGGTGACATACCATGCGTTAATAATAAGCATTTCAAGCTGAGTTGCTTCTGCATGACTTCTGCATCTGGTTGCACAGTTGTGTCTTTTAGGAGAGGCTCATTAGAGCTGACATTTTGAATACTTCTTCAGGGATTTATAATACCTACAAACTCAGTGATATGCAATATGTGGTCAGAGACTGGTGCATGTCTTTGTGCTATTGTACAAAGATCTCACAACGACCTCATCTAAAGGCGTGAGTGTGAGTACCTTTTACATTGGCAACCATGACAACACTCCAAGGCGGGGGAAAAAAGCCTGCCAACAGAGCCTCCCTCTGGCTGCATTACACTGCCTCCCTGAACTCTCTCCAAGAATTCTGTGTCTTCTGAGTGTCTCTGTAGGCTCGACTCAATGAATCTGACAAATGAGGACACGGGTGCTAACTTTCGGACAGTCGAAGGGATTTGTGGTGTTGTGCACTCAAAATTGCGTGTTTAAGTAGTTGTGTAAAGAATGGAAAAAATACCTTGAGTGAAAAGTTTAAACCCTGCATTGGAAAAATACAATGGTCAGATGCAGTCCATCAAATTCCAATGGCAGAAACGTGTGGAGAGGGGTATCAAATTATGATCCAAAATAGCATCACTGATTTTAGCCTTTTCGTGTGTCATTTGTACACCATGCAAACGTCCGCAGTTAGGTTTAGGCAACAAAACCACTTAGTTAGGGTAAGGGGAAACATCATGGTTGGGCTTAAAATAAGTATGCCAACTAAGTAAAACACGTAAGGAAACAACATAACACAACTACGGAAAACATGTCACAAATGTCAATAAAAAACATGTGACAATCGTCATGTGACAAAGGTCGTCACTAACTTAACTTAAAAAAACAAAATGCAGGTTAACAACGGTCTCGAATGCAGGTCTCCTGGTTAAAAGTCCTGTGTTTGTTGGACCCATCCACCTCCCCACCCGGCCACCATAAGTGGTCTTTCTCGCTTTTTATACTAAGTCATTAACTCTTACCTCAGTAGAGGATACATGGCGTACAAATGACAAGCAGAAATCAAGATAGGAGCACTTATTGCACGCCTTATCGTGGCATTTATACACCTTTTTGTGCGAACAGGCTGGCAGTCCTTATTGCTGTCAAGACCCTCTCTTATTTCAGAGACTGCAGACAGACGTGTTTCCTTCAAGACACAATGAGGCACCATCTGCTTCATTTCACCCACCAGTGAGGAGCAACAAGGAGGGCATAACTTGTGCCAAGGTGCCTGACCAACCAGTAGGAGTCACTAGAGGGGTGACGAGAACATGATCTCTCACTGGCTTCCCGCCTGCAAATGCTGCCAGTTGTGTTTCTCGCAAGCTGGAGTCAACAGCCCTTGGGTTTAAAACCAGGGGCCTTTCTCATTTCCCAGTTTTGTGCATCCTCAAATTATTTCCTCGCCTCCTCTCCTCATGTTTTAATCCCACCCACAGGAGATACGAGAGGAGTCGAGGCAACAGGCATTTAACAAAATGAGACATATATGTGATGAAACACAAGTTATATCAAGGTGAAATGTCATAAGAGATGCAAATAGAACAGTACTACACAAATACATACAACTATTAATAACTAAGACTTATGAATGAAAAAGGAAATTTTTTAACAAGGTTGTAACAACTTCACATTTGTAGAGTCCTGCCATGGTCTATGGAGTCAGATCAGTCTCAATATTAACAAAAGCGCACAGAAGGATTCACAAATGTATTTTGTGATTCATACATGAATGACTCTCCCCCCAAAATTGTTTTTCAATGCTCACAAAATAGTTATTGTTAAGTATAAATGTAAAAACTAAAATCCACATATAAAACAAAAGGTTCACAAATATATTTCTGACGCACACAGAAATATTTCTTGTTTTAAATAAATGTAATGTAAATCCACAAATAAGTTCAGTCCTTAAATCTCAAAGTAAAATAAAAGAACTTGGGCTATGGAGATTTTCTAGTCTATATCGACGCTATCAGCATGTTTTTTTGGGGAGGTGCGAGTGTGTGCTTGCTATAGAATGATGTTGTTGGAACACAAACAAACAAATGTGTACCTAACTATGAGAGACTGCTTTGCTTACACCTTTTTGGTGGATCAAAAATATGCATCTGGTCTTATGAGTGACTTTAAGTCCAAAAAATTGTACTTTTCAGTCACAGCCATGCAGTCACAGTACCAACAGTGGCCCCTTTAAACATTAGCATTATCAGTGAAGACAGCTTCTAGCAGTGACTAAACCCCCCTTGTCCCTCCAGATGTGTCCATTCATGACTCCATCTTTTGCCATTTCCACTCTACTACGCAAAAACAAATAAAGTACACCCACAGTGCCGCAAACAAAGTGATGATTACATTGTGGCTTTGACATTTGAGGCAGCCCCTTGCCAAGTCGGCCCAAAACTCATTGCTCACCCTGTTCATTACCTCCCATAATGACCCTATTCAGAGACAGCGGGGCCCAGCCTCGGCCCAGGGACCCGGCAATAATCCCCTGCATTAATTAGATGACCCCCGGAGACGGCTGCTGCTGCATTGGTGGGCACAATGACAGGCTCTCTGCTTATTGTTTATGGCTGGCTGTAAAGTGTCCAGCAGTGGGAGAGATGGGGGGGGAGATCAGCGAGGGGGGAGGTGGGTGGTGGGTGGTCGGCTGGGGGCCAATCAGGCCAGAGTGAACGGCGATGATGCAGAAACATCTTTTCTCTCTACCTCTGGGTTGGTTGTGACAGGCAGTTTTACTCTTTGAATACAATACTTTCTCATATTTTCATGGAAAAAAAATCTCTAATTAGGGCATTACAGTGTGACTAATGCTGGTTCTTACTACATGATTTGATTATTGACTCAGTCTTTGCTGACTCAACACATACTGCGTGCGGCGCTCCATGATCTGCATTAAGTAAACTTGCGGAAATCAATTGATGCACAAATCAATAAGGACTACTTTTTCTTGCCCCATGATAATTCTTGTGTTGAAAATGGCATTTACAGTAGTTTTAATTACTATGAAGAAAACTTTTCAGTACTGTACTTTAACACTTAGAGTTAGAAACCGTTAAAATAGATTACAATAGCAACACTGTAGAAATGTAGTAGATTACTGTAATTTAACAGGGAGATTAGCTGATAGAACAGTGTTGAGTATGTTTGTTATGCTGCCTAATAGGGCAGGGGTATCCAAGACCCCAAACCAACCCGTTCTCACTTCCAACTCGTCAAATATCGCAGATTGGGCAGCGGCCCTCTGCATTGCAAATCGACGCACGGAGGTACCCTTTAGCAACAGTATATGACAAACTGGGCTTTCAACGTAATCCAATATAAACCCACCCGCGGCGTTATTCGACAGTGAAACTAAAAGTAACATTGACTTATTTTGTAACGTGAGTCTTTAGTTACGTGACTCGTTAGTATCGTCAGCCCGTGAGTCGCTAGTCACATGAGTGTTTGGTGTTGCCTAAACCTAACTTCCTGTGGAAACGGAAGTTTAATTTGAAAGGACACTATGCTTGTAACAAGCGTTTCTTGACACACCGTCCCTGACATATCCAAAAGTAACGCATGAGGGGTACCCCGTGCGTAGGTATCTGATGCCGAGGCATTGACCAAGTGACGTGTATTTGACATGTTGGGAGTGAGAATGTGTTGATTAAACTCAACATTAGCGTGCCCTGGTTGTCTCTCTGCTCTTTACTCATTGCTCCAGCCTTAGCACTGAGCAATCATGTAAAGATCAGACATAAAAAAAAAAATCAAGCCAAGTCCTCTTTATTTCCAGATCTGAATATTGAATGTTTTCGATGCAATCGCAATCACTAATGGAACATTTTGATCAGATTAGATTGTTAATGTTAATGTTTGCTTATTGCGTGTCTTCTGGTTTGCTCTTGCACAATAGAAGTCATTAATGCAACACTGTTCAGCAGCCATTGTCAGATGCAAAATCTCTGATTTGTTGGCCTATTGCACGGGTCTGCGATCTGTTCTTTAACATATATCAACATTTTCATCTGTATTACCATGGTTACATGGCCAGGCAGGTATATTGTCTGTTACGATGGTTTACTTGATTTTCAAAACACGCTATCCGTGGCTGTCTGGAATGTAAGAAACACACATTCCTTAGAATTCACAATCTGCAAGTAAAATATTCAACACTAATGTCAAAATGATGTAATTTGAAGAGTAAATACATGCAAAACATCGATGTTGCCTTTCAAGAAAGATATGAGGGGAATAATATTAATGGATTACAGCTATGGGGCTCCCAGACATAACACTGAACTGATCTGGAAAAAGACACATATTGTATAAATCAGATTATTTCCGTGTCTGGCCCTGAAATTTGGATTCAGAACCATCTCTAATACCCAACACATCCTTGTAGAAAGGAACAGGAGAGCATAGGAAATGGTAATTGGCCTCACTGACCAGCTTTGGTTGAGAAAAGTGCCCGCGGAGAAAAAAAGGATACAGGAGTTGTAAAACATGCATAACCCTTTGTTTTTGTGCACACCCTTAAGCAAAGAATGGCAAAAATATCTGAAGAAATTAAATGTGATTACACGGTATGCACATAGAGCTCAATGGTGCCCATTATACAGAGTTAAAATTGTGCTGCTGTGGATGATTTTCTCTTTAAAAAAGCATTTGAGGATGCATGCACAGTAGGGTGGTAGAGAACTCATTGCCAAAATGCCATTATGGTTTATATATGGATCTTTTCATTATTTAGAAACAAAGCAACTTGCAGGAAATCAGTAAAGTTACTGTTAACGGCCCAGTGAATATAAGGATTTAGTTATGAATATTCCCTTTCAGCAACTAGATCTCCCTATGTTTTCATTACTGTACTGTATGAGGAGCCGAAATGCAGAGCTAGTCTTTTACCTATCTGAACTGCTCACATGCGCCACCTGGTGGTTGTTGGTGAGATATGCAGCTAGTGCTGGAATTAGCTAGATAAAATAAAAGTTCCCTTTCTGCCACTGCAGGGCACCTTTACCACCGCGGCAGTGGGTTCTTCTACATGCTTGGAAAGGGAAGGGTGGGGGGTGAGTGTGCTATTAGGTTTTATATAGCAACCCGGTCTCACTACCAACTCGTCAAATACCCCCGATTGGGCAGCGCCCCTCGGCATTGGTAACCGACGTACAGTGGCACCCTATACCAACAGTATGTGATGAACAGGGCTTTCAACTAACTCTAATATAAACCCAACTGCGACGCTATTCAATGGTCAGAGCAAGTGATGTACTTTCAATAGCGTGAGATTCCGTTCAGTGTGGGCGGAAGTATGGGTCAACCAACCCCATCTTTTCAACCAGGACACCGGTGTTAATGCCCCGTATGAAACTAAAGAATAACGTTGACTTATTTGGTCACGTCATTATTTAGTCACGTGAGTCGTTGGCATCGTCAGTCCTGTGAGTCAAATGAGTTGCTAGTCGAACGAGTTGTTCGTCATTGAAGTTAACGTCAACCACAACCATTTCCTAACCCTACCTAAGTAGTATTGTTGCCTAAACCTAACATCCTGTGAAAACAGAAGTTTATTTCAAAAATACACTATGTATGTAACGAGCGTATATTGATACGCTGTCCCTGACACATCCAAAAGTAATGGATGTGAAAAATGTGTAAAAATAAATGAGTAAATAAATAAATGTGTCTTTAAAAGTAGCAAAAATAATATTAAAAGTAAACGTAGCCATTAATCAATTGTTAAAGTTTGACATAAATTGATATATCTGTTTTACTTTGTTTCTTTATTTATGTATTGTTGTATTAATTCCCTTATTTATTTACTCTTCTTTATAATTTTCCCTTTTATTTATTTATGTATTTATTTTATCAGTTTTCAAATTAATTTATTTGACTTTTTTTTGTTATTTATTTATTTTTGCACTTATTTTTTTCATTAATTTTATATATTTTTTTTAAAATATATTTGTTTATTTATGTGTTTTGTATGTATTCTCCATACAAAAGTAACGCAAGTGGATTACCCCGCGCGTCGATCTCCGATGCCGTGGGGCACTGACCGAGCGACAGTATTTGACGAGCAATGTGTTGCACTTTCTTTTGCCACAGATCATAAGTAACATGACACATGGAATTCCAGTGAGAAACAACATGTAGTGGGGGTAATAAATCAAACCACTCAAAGTTGACTCTTGCGGGTAATGAGAAATCACCTGTGTGTTCAAGACCTTCACCGAGCGGCACATAAGACCCATCGCACTGCTAATGTTAGCATGCACGAAAGTCTCCCCAATCCCCATCGAAACAGATAATATATCAGATGTCTTATATTTACTGCAGTGTATACAGGCAAAGCTTCACTCATAAGGAATTGAGTCAATAGAGATTTAATACATATTATTTGTTAACTGCAGTGGATCATGAAAAGACTGACACGCTGTCTGTTCTAAAATTATAACCTTCATAACTTGATGCATTTTCCATTCCTCTTTCTCACCAGTCAAACTGAAGCATTGATCATAGAGCCTGATGATTTTTTTTTCTATTAAACAGTCATAAACACACAGTAGCAATGAGAGCTGTCTGACCTTGCAACAAACTGTATTTCTGTACAAACTCTCCACCACCTAATTAAAATGAAGGAATCGGACCAGATTACTATGTGTTAATCGCTAAAGTATAAGCTGAAAGGCAGGTTCCCTTCTTGAGATAATGGACATTTTCCGCTTATTACTTTTGTGATTTGTGAAGATGACATCGCTCAGCAGCCCATTTATTGTAGGCAATGACCTCTTTTGTATTCAAAAAATACAGTTACAGCTTTTTTTTTTTTTACGATTTTTGGGATTGATTTTTTTATGCCAGAATTGATATATTTGCTTAGTTTGAGTCTATGTGGAGGTAGAAGGAAGTTACCGCTTTTATTGTTGTAGTCTGAGTAACGTGATGTCATATCTGTTCCGTATCCATCAACCAAAACAAACCGCAGTCGGCCGCAGCGAGCCGAAACAAGAAAGCAGAAAAGGGTGGAGAATCCAAGTGTATGCGACCTTCACCCTCCCATTTTAAATTCCAAAGTGGTAAACACTACACATCCAGTAAAGTATGGAAACACTTTAGGTTTCACACATTGACAGGAAAAGCAGAGCTAGACATCACGGCTAAAGCTGCATGCTAACTCTGTCATGGACATCTCCTTGGTCAAATGGGCCGATGCTACAACTGTAGAGCACACATATACTGACATTTATGTTAAATGCATTCAAACGGCCCCGATGTAGCTGACCATGGATGTATAAAGAGAACGGAGCTGACGGGAGAGCTAGAGACGGACTTGGAGAAGATGCAGGAAGTATACACTTGTGACTACGTCCGGTTTTCAAAATAAGGTGTTAACAAAGGGAACTGTATATATAAAATACATATATAGATATAAGATTAGTTGGATTATATTCACCAGAAGTATAAAACATTACATGTCCCATATAAATTAAAAAGAAAATACCACTAATTTGTGAGGGAAATATCTCTTTGATTTTTTATTTGCTGGATAAAAATGTAATAATATCTGACAATAACTGATATATTTCACTTCAGGACATCTCTGACTACATACATGCTGAAAATCAAACATTTTTACTGTATTCATTTAGATATTTCCCAAAGTAAAAGTCCCTAGAAGTGTATGATTTTTCCCATGGTCTAGTGTTAAAAAAGTTAACAAAAATCATAATAAATCTTGACATCAAATCACAATACTTGTAGAATCGTCATTCTTAAAAATCTTGATACATATCGAATCAGCACACATAGTATCGTGATAGTATTGAATCGGGGAATAGGTGTATCGTCCCAGCCCGATTAAACAAACACGGCAGAACAATAGAGTCTTTCAGACCTCATGATTTGTTTTTTGTCCGGCACCTGAAATTAAGATTTCAAAGTCTCATTTACAACATGCAGATAATCAAGGTTACAGCTAAGGCCACACATGCTAAACTAAACACCGTCCTTGTGTGCACACCTCATGAGATTATGTTTTGTTTTTGCGTTCACATTTAAACCGTACCTGCGTTTTACAAAGAACTCACTCCGTCATGCAACATGACAAGTGCTTCATTTACCTCTCATTAGGCATCATCAGAGGGAAACACACAGATTCACAGAGCTGCTCACGAACACACACACACACCTGCTCCTCCAGTGTCCTCATAATTCACTACTTGTGCTATCCATCAGTGCATTATCATGATAGGTGGCAAAGACTCATTGGAGCATTAATATGAAGCTGTGGTCTTGCGAAGCACTCAATGACATTTGGTGGTGCGTCGCGACATAATTGGATGTACTCAGAAATCCCTCTTCACAGGCTAATAAAGCACCGAACAGATTTCTGACACATTTTATGATTGCATTAAGTGGAAAAAAAATGCTTTATGGTTGCACCTCGGCACAGGCTAAAGCCATTAATTGTTCAAGGTTTCACCTTGCAGAAATGAAGTAGTGCAGGGTTTAATGAGCCTGGATCTGCAAATGTTACAGCAGCATAAAATTGGAACGTAATTATTTTGGCCCAATTAAAATATGACGGAATTATTCTGTTGAAATTAGGCGGTGGTATTTGAGAGCCTGGAGAGGTGCACAGCTCTATTCAGATCTAGTTTTATTCAGGGCTGAGGATTATAATATATGGTTGAACTAAAACCAAGGTGCGTGGTTAGACAGCCAGCTCAACCCAAGGCTTTAGTCTCCTTCAGTCCAACAGTCATTTACATAAAACACGGCAAGAATGTCAAATTAAAATGATCTTCTTTTTCTTTTCGTACAAAGCAAAGCACATTGGAAAATACCATTTGCACGCATTTGTCAAGGGAGGATGAAACTTATTTATCCTGCACCTTTCAGAGAGAGAATCCAGTTCAAGGTGCTCACTGTGTACTGAATTAAAGAGGAAAAAAGACAAATTAACATGGTGGAGCTGAAAGGTGGTGGTGGTGGGGGGTGGTTGTTATTAATGATATAACAGGTGTAGGCAGTCTGAGACTGATCAAGGACAGACAGGGCAAAGAACTTACATTGATGGGAAGTGAAAGCTAATTAGTTCTATTGCAACATTAGCGTGCAGCAGCAGAGCTACGCCTCCGCCATTTTGGACTGAGGGCGACTCCTGTATTAGCAAAGGTCGGCAGAAAAAAACGTCCACCTACAAAGTGCCGTACAAAAGTTGGAGTATCCATTATTACAGCCGCATAGAGCTAGCAGGAAGCTGGCAGAACCGGATATGTCATATGAGCGCGCAGGGCGGTGCAGTCCCGTGGGTCTGATGCACGTTCATTATGGCGAAGAAAATAACTCTGGATTCAGCTATTAATTAATTTACTACTTATAGGACATAATGATTTAAATGAGGGATATTTAAAGGAACAATATGTAGCACTGACAGCTAGCGTTTAAAATGGGTAACAGCAGTCCAAATTCAAAACATTGGAGCAGTGGCCTGTCCGCTCCTCTGGTGTGACTGATAGCAGTTAGCGCAAATTTTCCCAATTTGAGGGTTACTGTACCTTCTAGACATGACCAGCATGTTTCCTTAATCTCTGTTGACATGTCATGGTCATTTTATGATTTAATTCAATAAATATATTATTGATCCTTTCAGTATTCGTACTATGAAGTTGATTTACCTAAAAAAAAAATGATCCTCTGATTTACAGACGTCTCTTTATACATCCATGGCCACGGACTCATTGACGTTTTCCAGTTTTCAGTTCAAAAAGGCGGCAGCGCCATCTAGCGGCAGTTGTTGAAAAAGCACCAGAGTTTTGTCTCTATGCTTCTGTACTCTTTGTGCAAAGTCAAGGATGTGACTTCCCAGTTTCACAGGAAGGCGTATAAATACCACAACATGGACATTCAGCGTGTCATGAGTACGCACTTTAGTGTTTTCACGTGTCATTTGCATGCCACGCAAACGTCTGCAGTTAGGTTTAGACAAGAAAACCACTTACTTAGGTTCAGGAATGAAAATCACTTAGTTAGGGTAAGGGAGGCCGGGCTTAAAATAAGTAAGTAAACTAAGTAAAACATGTACGGATACAACTACGGAAAACACGTCAGAAACATCAACGAAAAACGTGACAATCGTCACTAACGTAACTTACAAAACAAAACACCGTTAAACAACAGTCTGTGATCTTTGACCCATTCACCTCCCCACCCGCCATAAGTGGTCTTTCTCACTTTTTTTATACTTTGTCACTAACTGTTACCATATCATTTATACACCGCTGTACATGGTGCACAAAAGGCTAAACGCCTCGCATATTATCGTGGCATTTATACGCCTTTTCGAGCAAACGGGGCTGGATGTGAGGTGTTCCCCGGCAACTCAGTTTGGGAACTCAACTCCTGATCCAGTCATGAAAAGGGGAGGGGCTGGGGATGGCGTAGGTTCATTAAATATTACCCCTTCATGTTTCTTACATCACAGATGCTAAATATTTGGACTGATGGACTGATTACAGAGCAGTTAAGCTGCTACACATTTTGATTCTTACAAAAGTCCTATTTCACCTTTTTTATTTGCCTATACGAGTTGTTTGATGAAATGACATGTCTGGGTAATGAGTAGCAAAAACTGTATGCCTAAGATGTAAATACATTATCAGTTGAGAAATGGTACAGTACAGGACAAATGTTTTAATCGATGTTTAAAATGTTATACTATCTGCTTTCCAACTGCTGAACATTCATCACCGCCCAGACTCTACTACCACCAGAGCTGCAGATATGGTTTCCAAGAAAGCAAAGCCAGATCTACAATGATTTTCCAATTATTAGCCAGTTGTATAATAATGCAATCAATATCATTGGAAGTCATTAAAAGACAATTCTCTTTGCCTTTCTTTCCTTGCTGCGGGTAATGCCTGAGGTGGTTTGCTGTAATTGCTGTCTAATTTCAGACTCATTTCCATAGATTCTAACTTGCACAAACCTCAGTCAGATAAAGGATCAATGAGTCAGGCAGACTAACATATTCAACGAAACAACCCCTCTGCCCTGCACTCTCTCTGGCATCCCCCCTCGTGTCATTTACTGACCCTCAGTTTAGACCACAAGCGTCACGTCAGCGTCGTGCTTGCGTGACAACAGCTTTAACGCGCCACTGAAGTGACTGTCTATACCGATTCCATCCTGTCCGCTTATTTCAAGGCGCCAGGTGCAATTTTTCTTTGATATGTGCGAGTGTTCCTGATTTATTTACCCATCAACAATGATGCATATGAATATGTTGTAGCGTGGCTCAATATGGCAGTGACAGGTGTTGGCAATCGCAGAGCAGAGGAGAAATAAGCAGTAAAGTTGTCTAGTAGCAGTAAATGTACAGTGTAGGTTACAGTTAGCTCATGTATAAACACTGCAGCTGCTCAATACCCAAGAAGTTCCTGTGTATTGCTTCCCAGCTGCTGGACAAAAGTGAAGGGAGAGTGTGTGGGATTAGAAACTGGTCTCTGGACTGAGCCAGAGAGCAGCACGCTCTGCTGAATAAATCACGATTAGTCGACGAAATAGAACGAGCGATAGTCGATTAAGACTTTCTTTGGTCGAGGACAGCCTTAATATTTATTCAGAGCATTTTTATTGGCCATCAACCTCATGTTCACGTACATTGTGGAAAAGGATGCATGGATTAGAATTAGTCAAAATATGATGTATGTATGTGGCATTATGTGCAACATTCATATGTTCTCATCCCAACTTGTTACATACTGCCGTTTTTTCATTTTTGGCATCAAAACCACTATAGTTAACTTTGGCATCACTTTAGGTTTAGGCAACAAAACCACTATAGTTAGGTTTAGGAAAAAACTACATGGTTGGGCTTAAAACTGTGAAAATGACACTGAGCGTTGTGAACACGGGACACGAACAAACAGCTGATTGTTACGAGAAAGTGAAACTTAACGCACGGGACATGAACAGTGGTCTCATGGATGAGAATCTTGTGTTTGTTGGACCCATCCATGTCCCCTTCCACCCCCCTGTAGTGTGTCTTTTCTACATCACTCCACTCCCGGCGCACTTTCTCTGAGCGTTTACTGTTGCCGCGGATGGTTTTACGCCCGGTGCATTTGATACTGGTGCTAAAGGGCGCCTTATGCAGTGGTATTACGCGCGGACGGACGTGGCAAAGCCTCGGTATTTGATGCCCTGGGAATGAGAACAGGCTGGATGTGCTTAAGTTTATGGTGTAAAATGAATTAAAATAGCTGCCACGTGAGATGTGTGAGTGGAAAACGCGTCCGATACGCTTGAGTGTGTAATTTTCGGTGGAATGCACAACACGCGATTGCCGTTTTGTTCCCGGTGTGAAAAGGCATTAAATACGGAAAAAGTAGAAATAGCATATTCAAAGGACAATCCGTATGTCATGATAACGCATTTTAGGCTTTTTGCATGTATTTTATATACCACAGGCTTAACATCATGAAATGGCTTTTCACGTCATTTAATGCCACGTTGTTACCGTGAAACAGTCGCGGTTATGTTTAGTCAATAAAACCACAGTTAGGTTGGGCTTAGAATAAAATACGTACCTAAACAATGTAACATAAGTACAGAAAACATGTCACAAAAACTTTTGGACACGAACATCGGTTTCCTGAGTGAACGTCCTGTGTTTGTTGGACCCATCCACCTCCCACCCTGCCCATAAGCAGTCTCTCTTCCTTTTTAATCTACGTCACTAGCTCTGAGCGTAGCATATTTATGTGGATGCATTTATATTGCAGTCAGTACAGACTACATGGCATAAAATGACACGCCAAAAGCAACACAGGCGTTGTTATTGCACGCATAATGACTTACAAATTATCGTTTCAAATGCCATTTGGTGAGACTGGGCTGGAAAAAGGTCTTTAGAGGCTGAAAGATAAATGGGTGGGCAGTTATTTTAGCAAGATTTAAGACAAATCGGGGGAGGATTTACACCATCAACTTAAAGCCCATAATGCCACATACATCTGCCACAGTATGAGGAACAGACACCTCAGGCCCACCTTATCTGATAACGACTTCCATTCTATAGATCCAGCCTTTTAGTGCCAATGGCACATGGCCATCAGGATAACAATGATCAATTCAGCAGCCTAACCCTGATGCTGCTGGAGATGGCTTATTGATGTCCTCACATCGCGTGGAGCAGAGACGGTGCTGCTGGTGATTTAATGACAGATTGACTCGCGGGTTGATGCCGGATCCTTCCAGAATGCTAAGTGGCACGGTTAACCTTTTCACGGCTGAGTTTCTTTAACATGCACACAATTCTTTAAAATAAATCTCAAAAGTTCCAGAGGCGATTCGGAGAAGATTCAGTCTTAATAAGACAAAGCACTTCCCACTGAAATTGGCTGAAAGGACAGAAAGGCCGCAGATGATTCAGACAAGAAAGTCACTTACAGTAATTACAGCATGAAGAAATTAACAGACGGCAGACTCGGAATTTCTCACGTAATTTACAGCTGGGTAGGTTGTTATTGTCTTAACTGCAATATCCTGTCATTGTCCTCCGCTGTTTTAAGGTGAGTCACCGGCTGGTGTCATGAATCATCCATTCATGCCCACACAGAGCGCGCACACACACAGACACACACACATATACAGTACACTCAGCAGCCTTGAATGTTGAAGTTCCAGGGCCAGTTGTTTGAAAGTCAGTGCTGTGCTCCATGTGCTTATTATGGTGCCATCTTGCCAGGCTGTCCTCCCTCTAGTTTTGCCAGCATTCAATCAGAAAGCAAGGTCCCAATCTGCAATCTTGCAGGGCATAATTACCATGGCCACTGTAACAATCAGTTCCACAGTGGCTGAGAACATGCTGGGCTGTGTCAGCGTGTGTAGGTGTGTGCCGAGCGGTCTCAAGGGGAGAATGCTGCTTCGTGGTTACACTTTCTATCCTGAAAAACAAAATGCAGAGTTTATTTTAAACGTTACATCACGATTACACATCGCATTTTAAGGGAACCAGTAGCGTTTTGCACTTTGTAAATAGGCTACAAAGTGGAGGAAAATAAGTGCCTGTACTCCCATCAGCAATCATTATTACATTCTGAATTTCTACAGTGAATAAAATATATTAGGAGATATTGGGTTTAGGAGTCTTCCCTTAGGAACATTAGAATAATTTTGACTTTCAATTCTACATAATTGTGGACCATTAAGCCAGTTAAATAATTATCTTATTATTTAAACATATCACAGCCTTCGTTCGAACATTTAATTCTGCTGGAAATGTTTGCCCTGAAAAAAACTTTAAATTTTGTAAATCAAAAGAACAGATTCAGAAAAAAAAAAAAAAAAGTTTCATTAATTTTATTTGTTCTAGGGCTGTCAATCAATTATAATAATTAATTCCAAATTAACTACACATTTTTTTATCTGTTGAAAATGTACCTTAAAGGGAGATTTGTCAAGTATTTAATACTCTTATTAACATGGGAGTGGGCAAATATGCTTGCTTAATGCAAATGTATGTATATATTAATTATTGGAAATCAATTACCAACACAAAACAATGACAAATATTGTCCATAAACCTGGACTGCATTCCCTAGTGGAAACAAGATTTCAAACTGAAGCAGTTGTTTAGTCAGCAGTCAATGATGCATTAAACAGTTCATGAAATATATTTTTTTCAACATTTTTGAATCACAGCAACCATGAGAGGTCCTTGAGCATACAGTCATGAAGGTTTACAAAAAAATATCAGGCTGATGGGTCCAGTAGTACGAGAGTTTAGCTGCGGACAGACACGCGAGCATGCACACACACATGACTGAACGCATTATCCCCTCGAGAATAATACATTTATATCCTACATGTTATTTTTTTTCAGTATATCAGAAGCAAGTATTATGCTGAAGAGAAACAACATCAACTGTTGTAACATTTCAGAAAAAAATATTTAACATTTCAGGAATGATTTCTAAAAAAAAGTATGGTCAAAATCAAGGTGCAGATGCCGAGAAATACTGACTTTGATGATGACATCGGGCTTACTTCCTGTGTAAAATCTGACAGTCCCTTTAACAAAGAGGTAAATGTTATGGGACACAGACTGGTCTTCTCCATGGAAGTAACACGCTACAGTACGTGCTCATCCACCCACACCGTTAACTTTCCATCTCACTACATAAAAGGACACACCACCGCCTGCGTTGGCACTGGATGTAAATCTTGAAGAACAGAATCATCCAATATAGAAGTCTTTCCTAGGCTACAGCAGCTCTAGGTGGGATACCTACAAAACAACCACATCAGGAACACTACATCTATAACATATAATGATATTAAAAAAGAGATAAGTAAACATACTGATGGGCTGTTATTGGCCAATTGTTCAGGGTTATTGCCATTACATTAGAGGCCTCAAAGTATAGTATTGAGTGAAAGGCAGTGATCATGGACTGTTTCACAGCATGCCACTCTTTCACATGTGGTTGCATCATTGCATGCTGTTTTTTGGTTTTCACTTTTTTATTTTTTCAGGGTGGTGGGCGATGGTTTAAACGGTAACTTTGATATTTTTCAACCTGGATGCTATTTTCCCATTTTATTGTGTCTAACGGATTAATAGGGACAACATTTTTTGGAATTGTACCAGTATTGAGGGAGAGTGCTGTAGATGGCAGCTGCTCACGGGCTGCAATACAATGCTATTGGGGCAAGCTGGCACCGCCATTTACGTCCACTAACAGTGCTTGTTTTTGCTATGACAGGCTCTGATTGTTGTTATAAGTGTCTGACATTATGGAAAGAGTCTCGCTCAAGGAGAAGTCTCGTTCTGATATCTGGTGAGGTGACGTGTTGCCGGAAGACGACAGCGGAATACATCCATGGAGGAAACATGAGTGATGGAGTACCGAGAACGCAGCTTAGTGATATCTAAAAGATTTTCAATGTCATCGCTGAATATTGTTTATTATGTGAATGAGGTCTTTGAATTTGATGGCTGCCCGTATTTATTTGAGCCAGAGAACACGAATATTCAGATTCCACAACCAGACTTCTGCTTGAGCGGGATTGGACACGATAACAAACAGACCGGATCAAGTGAAAGGTAAGAAAAAGGTTTTATTTCTCCTTTCCATAATGTTGTCAGACACTAAGAATAACAATCCGAGCTAGTTAACGTTAGCTGTGAGCAGCAGGTGGGTAGCAGCACAGTACTGCTTGGCTAAATAACGGAGATAATGTACGGAGGTTCCATAGAGTTCTATTACGATGCATTTATGCTCTATTCGGTAAAAATTATCATTAGGCGAAAATTTTAATGTTATCATGATGTGTTCAAATGTAATCTTTTAAAATGTAGTTTTTGGCAAGAAACTTGAATAACTCCAGTTGTTTGAAGGAGATGAAAAAGTAGAGAATCCTCTGACATAAGAGACACATGTTCCTTTAATGACAAGCCTATTCTGTGTGGGAGCGCCTGTGCCAACCCTAAAAATGCCACTGTAGGGGCACAAAAATAACTGAGTCCCTTTTCTGTTGGTCCACTTTAATAGGACTGAGTGTGGTTCATTTAAAAAGGATGATATGTGAAAACACACTTGTAGCAAATACCAAAGTTACCCTTTAAGCCTTCCTATGTGATGCAGAGAGTATATAATGGGGCATATAGGCATATCATGCTATGGTAAATACATAGAGATGAGGTTCATGATCAATAAGATGGTCCTTTAAGTCCTCAATCGCCAGTTCCTGAGGAGATCCAAAGACAATTCTGATAGAAGAATGTACAGTATTGTGGGAAAATAGTGTGAATCTATGACATCTGGCTTGATAATGAGGGAGGGAGGGGGGGGGGCAGGGGCTGTCCTTTGTACTAAGTGATTGAGGCCTCTTTAACATGAAAAAGAATCTTGCCTGGAGTGCATCTTGAACTTTTTTTTTTTGCCTGATCCACTGAATCCTTAGCTTTAATGGACAGCAGGGGAGGCAGCCCGCACTGCCGACAGTCCTCCATCTGTTTATCTGAAGCGGTGATAGATGGGCTGTGGAAATTCCCTCCCCCTTGTGTAGCTGCAATCAGTCTCCCCATCACTACTGATAACACAGCGTGCCAGAAACACAACCTCACAATGGCAGCAGGTCCTCACAACAAACTGGGTTAATGATGCAGGAGGACTGCCTGTCACCCTCTGGACTCACAGAGGTCCAGCCTCGTGTTTGTCTGCCTATCACTAGAATTTGGTTCTCTACACCCCATAAGAACTGGGTTAACTTTGTTAACTCTTTACTGCTGCATGGTACACATCTGCTTTTTAGCCCATACAGGCACATACAGATTATTAGAAATGAAGTGAAGAAATATAACTTATGCAGATGCTTCCATAGGGGCAACTGAATGGTTTTGATGAGTATGAAAATGAATAATATACTTGACAGTCATCAGAATTCAACTCAACCCATCAGCTATGGGAGATTTTGACACCATCCTCAAAAGAACAAATGAGGGAATATCTTTTGACAGAACTGTGTTGATTCCTCCAGAGAATCTGTGACAAGCCGTACCGAAGCTGTTCGGGAGACGCTTTATGTTCACCTTGCACGGCAGCTGGATTATCGTGATGTAATAAGATCACGAGAGAATCGCGGAATCAGAGACCACCAATGTGTTCTCATCCCAACTCGTCACATACTGACGCTTTGTCAGACGCCTCGCCGTCACTTTTCAATTGCATTAAACATGTGCTTAATGTTGTGAATTAAAAAAAAAAAATACTTGCTTAGGTTTAGGCAACTAAACCACTTAGGTGTAGGAAAAAGCTTAAAATTACTACGTTTGTCACCAGAGAGGCGACTGCTTGTTCCAAACAACAATGGCGGCTCCTGAAGAGGTTACCGTAGATGCTGCTCTTTCGTTCATCCAGAAGAGGCCTGCAATCCACTGTGTGAACTTTGACCTTCAGTAAAAGACCTGCACAGCATCTGTACCAAAATTTGTTTATCAAAACAGATTGACATTTACAACATAGACATAATCACTAACTTTTGCTGTTGGCTTTTAGACAGTACGTAATTCATAAATGGTCACAGTTTTCTGACTACAATTTAGAACTGCAGACTCGAAGGCTTATTATAAAGTGAAAACTCATGAACCTCTGTTAATCACCTGCATGAGAGAACTGTCCAAGTCTGGGAATCCAAAAGTTGTTTGCATTAATGGATTATAATTGATCTATAAAGCATTAGTACATTATACATTTATCATCAATTAAGTCATTAATTACATCCTGTGGACCCTTTATATGTCATCAAATATGGCAGCTTGGTCAGTGGCCCTATGACGCTCTACATGGCCATAGTTAAGGCGGGAATAAAGAAGGAAGTTATGTGATGTAGTATAACAACAGTCTCACGGCAGTTTGTGAAATACTCACAAAATGTAATCTATTTGATTTGTGTACAGACACAAATTTCCCTTTTTTTCCTGACGCTCAGCATGACTTCCTACGAATGTCCAGCAACATGTGACATATTTGTCAATTTCCACTCCAGTTTTTTTACGAAATAAAATTATGTAGTTAGGTTTAGGAAAAGGTCGCGGTTTGGGTTAAAATAACACAGAAAGTGCCGTGACTTAAATATGGAAGTTGCATGACAAAATCTACTGAGTTAGCTTTAGGGAAAGATTGTGGTTTAGGTTAAAATAACTCCCAAAGTGCCATAACTTAAGTATAGAATTTACGTGACAACTAAATCAACTTTGACTTGTGGTTTCACACGGGACGAGAAACACTTGTTTCCTTGGCGAAAGTCCTGTGTTTTTGACCCAGCCATTCACCCATATACCATGCTGACCATCATGAAAAAAAAAAAAAAATTGTGTCTATGTAGCATATCAATAGATTCAATTTTGTGACTTTTCACAAATTGCTGTGCGACTGGCCTAACGCTGACACTGAACCTAACCAAGTAGTTTCAACCCGTTCTCATTCCCAGGGCATCAAATACCGAGGCTTTGCCATGGCTGTCGACGTTTGGTACCGCCGCAGACGGCACCCTTTAGCACCAGTATGAAATGCACCGGGCGTTCCTTTAACTACAATGTAAACCCATTGGTGGCAACCGTAAACGCTCCAAGAATGTGCGCTGGGAGTGCGTAGACGTAGTTTAAAGAGTGAAAGAGACACACCAGGCAGGTGGAAGGGGGAGGTGGATGGCTCCAATAAACACAGGTCTTTCATCCAGGAGACCGCTGTTGGTGTCCCGTGCATCACGTTACAATCAGCTGTTTGTTCGTGTCCCGGGTTCACAATGTTCAGTTTCATTTTAACTGTACAAGACGTAGTAGTTTTAAGCCCAACCATGTAGTTCTTTCCTAAACCTAACTATAGTGGTTTTGATGCCTAATCCTAAAGCGGCGGTATGTGCTGAGTAGGGATGAGAATGTGTTGGTAGCTTCCTGTGAACACAGAAGTTTATTTTGAAAAGACAGTGTATGCATGTAATGAGCGTAAACCGACATGTGCAGAACTGACACTAGAGGGGTACCTAGAGCGTCATAGTTTTGAACTTTGTCATTAAAACTCACTCATTAAACTCCCCCTTTTCTTAACCCCCCTCCAAAACCAACGAGACAACGATTAATCTCCATAGGCTCAAAAATACATTTGATTTCATTACATCTCCTAGTCTTCTGCCACATGTTGCTCCATATTATTTGATTACACACACACAGAGCTGAGACCTTGGGTTTTACCGCATCACGTTGACAAAAACATGGTGGGCTTTCTGAAATTCACCGTGGAGAGACAGGTGATTAGCATTAACTAATACATTGTGTCATGATTACCATGCTGCTATTAATTACCTCGTCACATGCATTGGCTGGGAGAAACATAATGCCTGAATGTGTCCCTCTAACTTTGCCGAAGAGATTATTTATCATCATGGGTTGTAATTATGCCTGGGGCTCGGTGCATTCAAATGGATTTGCCGCGGAGCTGATATCATAAATGTTTGATGAGATGTTTTCATTGATGTGTGACTGGCTTTGCATTATAGCCAGAGAGAGGCTTACAGGTTCCCGTCACCACCGATAGTGTTCGGCTCAATCACTGTTGATAAGATCAAGGACTGGGGGAGAGGGCTCTTCACAATGTACTGATTCCACACAAATATCTCATTTGACAAAGGTCAGCTGTGTGACACAAGTTGAGAGCAATTATCGTCTACAACCCTGCATTCAATCAAACAGGCCCCGTGGGGCGTTAAAGTGCTGCTATGACAGATGTGTGTCTGTCTGTATCCTCAGATTTGACTCAAGTCAAATATAGGAAATATCACAAATTTGCCATCCGTGCAACATAAACCACCATTTATACTTAGGAAGGAAACATCATTTATAAATGGTAAATTAAAAGTTAATTAAACATAGCATACTTACCGCTTTGCTATATTTACATTTGATCTGAAACATCCAGTACTGTTTGAACCTTTGTTTCAGTTCCACACTTTGATTCAGTAAACCTCCAAAAACAGTACTCTGCCTCTACTGGAGTTATTTATTGAATAGAGTGTTTAAAGCCCTTCTCCAGCCAGCTTTACTTCCTGTTCTTTGGGGGCATGGTTAATAATCAGACGTAATTCATCACCACGGCAACCAGATAGCATCATTTTTCAACCCAGTTTAGATGGATTGACTGTTTATCAGACGACAAATGAGACAAGAATTAGCACAACACACCAACTCTTTCTCACTCGCTCTTTTCTTCGCCGTATCCTCCCGGTGAGGCGGCCGTCTGGCTGCTACTGCAGTTTTGGGACGTTTTGGAGGTGCATCGTCCGGCCGTTGACGCCTCAGCTCCAGCATCGAGTTGCACTGTGATTCTTTTATTTCTCCAGCGGGACTTTTCTCTTGTTTTCTCTTGAGCTGAAAGTTGTGCTCTCCTGTTGTCCGGACCCGTTAGAGGCCTTCAAAACTCCAAAACGGTATTGGCTGCTTTCCGTTAATTTATCCCCAGCAAGAGGAGGAGAAGGTAAAGAAGAGAGCGAGTGAGACAGAGAGTCAGTGTGTTGTGTTAAATCTGCCGGTGGGATTTTGTATAGAGTAACCCACTGCGTTGACTGCACCCGTCCACCGCACACACAAATGCGGATGTGAAAATAAACACACTAAATTAAGGTGGAGGAAACTAAAAACTAAAATGAAAACCCTCAGTTAGCTAATGCAACAAGTTGTGCTAGGTAACTACACCTAACTAGCTAACCAACTAGAAAGACACACTGACAGATAAACAGATTTATCAGTTTGCTGCTCAGACACAAACAAGCATGAGTGCGCCTGCAGCTTGGAGGATGAAGAATGACTTGCAGCTTCTACTATAGTCGTACGTCATATTCCCATTTTAGCAACAACATTATTTTTTATTTTTTACTTTGATCAAAAATTAAATTATTTGTCAAAAACATTTTGGCAAACAGTGTGGCTAATCAACTTAGTCAGGAAATGACTCAAATAAATATGAAATATCATAGAAATGTCAATTGTGGATGGGGGCTTTAACTTAATGGATAGCCTATTACCTGGTGAGACCAATACATTGATGTAAAATTCATATTCTATCTCAAATTAAATCTAAATCGTGTTCAATCAACAATATTTAAATTTTTTCTCTTACATTTAGATTTATTTTGCATGACAGTTTACAGTTGCAGGGAAATGTTTACACTCCAACAGCTGCCTGAAGTCGGACTCTGTCCTGGGGAACATCGTCCTTTATAATGTCCAACAGTGTAAAAGCACCTATAAGTGATGTTCCAACATATACTCTCATCCATCTCTGTGACTGTCACATCCCCTTGACCAGCCGACTCATGGACCAGCTCTTGTAACATATTCTCATTTTTGTGGGCCCCTTAACACCACTACTCTCTCTGCTCTTACTCTTTGGTGACTTTGAAACAATGAAACTTGCCCACAAATGGAGCAGAACAGGAGGCCCTTTTATAGCAAGGGCTATTGGGTGGTGATTCAGCTGATGATCAAACTCACAAATGCTACTTAAGTACCGGTGGTCAGTTTAAGAGAACGGTTTACAACAAATTTGTGCAGTTAAGAGAGTTTGCTGAATCTGCATTGGGACACTCATACAAGCATGTGTCAGCAAAAAAACAGTAGCAGAAGTTTAAGATAAGAATGCAAAGATGTTCTTTCATGACGCGTGCAGATATTCAAGAAGAATTTGGACCGGAGAAGACCGGACCGCAAGGTGGATTATGAGACATTGGGCCCTGGGCACAGACATTCACAAGGCCCCACCACCTTTCCTACATAGGAGATACACAAACTTTACGTACGTTACGCATAAACAAAAGTTTAGCCTCGTTTTGTCTCTTTAGACTCTGTGTCTCTTTGTGGTTGTTTTGTCCCTTTTTATAATTGTTTTGTGTCTCTTTGTGGTCTTTTTGTCCCTTTTTGTAGTTGTTTAGTGTCTTTGTGGTCATTTTGTGTCTCTTTGCGGTTGTTTTGCCCCCTTCTTTTAGCCATTTTGTGTCTCTTTGTAGTCATTTCCTGTCTCTGTAATCATTTTGCATCTTTTGATGGTCATTTTTTGTATCTTTATGGTCATTTGTGTCTCTTCGTGGTCACCTTGTTTCTCTTTGTGATTGTTTTGCCCCTTGTTGTAGTTGTTTTGTGTCTTTGTGGTCATTTTCTGTCTCTTTGTAGTTGTTTAGTATTTTTGTGGTCTCTTTTTGGTTGTTTTGCCCCCTTCTTTTAGTGATGTTGTGTCTCTGTGTAGTCATTTCCTGTCTCTGTATTCATTTTGCATCTTTTGGTGGTCATTTTTTGTATCTTTATGGTCATTTGTGTCTCTTCGTGGTTACTTTGTGTCTCTTTGTGGCCGTTTTCCCCTTTTTGTAGTTGTTTTGTGTCTTTTTGGTCATTGTGTGTCTCTTTCTGGTTGTTTTGTCCCTTGTTGTAGTCATTTTGTGTCTTTGTGTAGTCATTTCCTGTCTCTGTATTCATTTTGCATCTTTTGGTGGTCATTTTTTGTATCTTTATGGTCATTTGTGTCTCTTCGTGGTTACTTTGTGTCTCTTTGTGGCCGTTTGCCCCTTTTTGTAGTTGTTTTGTGTCTTTTTGGTCATTGTGTGTCTCTTTCTGGTTGTTTTGCCCCCTTCTGTTAGTCATTTTGTGTCTCTTTGTAGTAATTTCCTGTCTCTGTAGTTGTTTTGTGTCCATTTGTAATAATTTTGTGTCTCTTTGTGGTTGTTTTGCCCCTTTTTCTAGTTGTTTTGTTGCCATTTGTAGTCACGTTGTGTTTCTTTGTAGTAAGTGGTCGCTGAGACATGGGGAAAGTCTCTACAGCGATGTCTGACCGGGCAAGAAAAACAAAGGTCAGATGATCCGACACAATGTAAGAGTAAACAGTCTATCCAGATCACTGTGCTTGGAAGTAAATAGGTAATTATTTTACTGTTTGTCTGTGTTTCTTGGCCAATCTGACATCTTTTTAGATTTCAGCAATTACCCTGGTGAGCACAGTGTTATTACCAATGGTTACTTATGGTCAAAACTATAAACTACTCAAGTGACAAACCATAATTTTCCTTTAAGTCTTTGAAACTTTTTAGAGAACAGCAAGAGAAAACAAGTGTAGGGATTTAAGCAGCTCCGTGGGAGATCATCACCGAAAACCACTAAGGCCCCAATCACATAGAGCGCTTGTTATAGCAGCCTGGGGCGGCTTTTGTAGTTTGTTTTCAATGAGAGTGAAGCTTTTTGCTCGCTGCCTTGGCGACGCTGATCACCTCGCGTTTTTGCAGGAGCGCCCTGAACGCCTTGAGTTGAAAAACTAGAAAAGAAAACGTTTTTTTTCCCCATTGCCCAATCGGATGAATTTAAAGGTTCAGGTGATTTGGTTGTTACCTAGCAAAAAACAACAAAAAAAAGACAGCAAACTGCTCTATTTTAAAAATGTAGACTTCAACAAAATAGGCAGTGCAGTTTCAACTAGCAGAAAGTGCTCTGTTTGATCGGGGCCTGAGAAGGCCCATGAATTTTTCATGCAACGTTTTGGGGTCCTTTTATACCTAAACACATTGCTCAAAGCAGACATGCCTTACTCCCTTGATAATGATGATGGCCCACATGATAATTTATCAGTGACTGCTTTGCAGCTTAGCCATAGATCTGAGGAAACACTCTACATGCAATAAAAACCTCTTGTTGTTAAGGTCATCCCACTTTGCTGCCACACTGATTGCTTAAGTGATCCGAGTTGCCACAGCAAGCATGCTGAGAAGGTATGCACTTGACAGAAATAGATACGTACAAGCAGTTTGTATTTAGAGTTAGAAAAACAAATGTAAGTCAGTGCCCTTGTCAGCTGAAATGACAGGTTTGGAGTACTTCAGTTAAATATGGGTTAGCTAATCCAACATTCTATCCGTGAATGTGGTGAATGTGGTAGAATTTAAATCAGAACTGTTTGGGTTCCAGTTATTTTTCTTTTTCTCTGATAACAAACACTGGTTACCATTGCAACCATGAATTCTGAAGCTGTATATTCTGTAGAATTATTTCATTACAATGTCTTTTATTTATTTAAACAAAATGCAAAAATGAAATTGTGAATTTGCTGTTGGAATCCCAAATGAAGCTTTGTGATCTCTGGGTTGGTCTTCAAAAGACATTATTGCTGGACCACAATTAAAGCTGCACTAATCCTTATTTTTAGATTAAGAATGGGTCAAAAGACTATGATTAGGCTAAGTGAAGTGTCACTAGTAGTGATGAACACACAGGGAATTATCCAAACGGTCGTATAGGTCGTCTCTGCAAGCAGTTTAAGTATCTGTTTGTCTCTTATTAATCCGTCTTAGAACACAATGTTAAAATCTCTTCAATTTGTGTTAAACACAGACCTTATTTCAAGCATCTAACTAAAATCCAATTGACTTCCAAACGAGGGAACCGAAAGTCCTAAAATGCTAACTCATTTTTGGGTTTTAGGACTCATTCCTGCTTCACTCTATAAACTGATAATGTTGTGATTTCAGCTTGTTCTGCTGCCCTCAGGTGGCCAAATATTCAAACAAAAAGTGAAGAAATCAATGAATTTTGCTTTAACTATTGCTCTGGCTACAGTTTTCTACATTCTGCACGTCTTACCCCAAAGTTATGACATTTCTAACCACAGACATAGTACTTTTAAATATTCATGTTCCCACATGTCAAAACAAGGGGATCAGTCAGAACAGACAGAGGGAGCAAACAAAGACTCATCAGTCCAGGAAACAGGCAAGGGTTGAGGCAGGATCAGCCAAACAGGCTGGAAAGCTAGAGCAGATGCAAACTAGACAATCTGGCTAAAAGTGAATGGATGTGGGCTGGTATATATGCTGCAGGACTAATTGGGGAATGGGAAGCAGGTGGGTATGTGGGTGGGGAAGGTCAGGTGATGGGGGTTACTGCAGGACAGGAGGGAGTGGCTAGATCTGGAATGACATGGAGAGTTAGTACATGGCAGAGAGTAACAGGGTAAACAACAGACTGAATAACTAGGAGCTGGCCGGAGTTGTGACAGCTGTTTAGTTTGATTGCCATCATACCGACTCAGGGCAGAAGGGTTGTGTAGTGAGTAGAGCAATCAAACTGATGGAGTTCTATGCTGCCTACAAGCACTGTCTGTCAAAGTTTACACAAGAGACTGACAGTGGTTTTAACAGTCTAAAAGAAACATAACCTGACGGGCCAGATGGTTACACAGAACCATCTGAGAAGCCCTCACTGGAAACTGTTTGGAAAAGGGCTGGCACTTTTAAAATAAATACTTGGCAGGTGATTAGATGAATCATCAATCAAACTCTTGCCGAAGCCAGTCAGGAGAAGAGCAAAATAATCTTTTCCATGGAGAAATGCCTTCAGTGCACTTCTTTACTCTTCTTTCAATGAAGAAATGCTCTCCAGTTCTGATATAACCAGCCCGTTCGCACATAAAGGTGTACAAATGTCCTGATAATGCACAATGCGTTTAGTGTGCAATAAGTATGCCTTTTTTGATTTCAGCTTGTCTTTTTTACGCCATGTATCCAATGTAAATGCTTCTCCATATAAATGCTACGGTAAGACTTAATGACATAGTATAAAAAGCTAGAAAGACCACTTATGGTAGGCGGGTGGGGAGGTGGATGGGTCAAACAAACACCAGACATTTAGAGACCCCGTGTTTAAGACCGTTGTTGACCGGTGTTTTGTTTTTTAAGTTACATTAGTGACGGTTGTCACGTGAAGAACGGCAATCCACAAAGCAATGGGTGACATCACAGTGACTATGTTCACTTATTATATACAGTCTATGATTTCCAACAGTCCATTAAGAGCTCATTGGCTTGGCACGTGTTCTTTGTTGACGTTTGTGATGGGTTTTCCGTAGTTTTTGCCGCCCGTTTAAATTAGTTCACTTACTTATTTTAAGCCCAACCATGACGTTTTCCCATACCCTAACAAAGTGGACATTTGCGTGGTGTACAAATGATGCATGAAAACACTAAAATAGGTGCTCATGACACGCGGAATGTCCGAGTAATGTAATGGTATTTACAAGCCTTCCCCGTGAGACCGGGTTGGATATAACTGATGCAATTGCAGCGTCTACATTGTTGTTTAGAACGAACAGTCGCCTCTCTGTGTTGGGTCACACACAACTACACCACACACATAGCTGCCAGTAGCTCCTCACAGGACAATGATTGGTCCGGACCACTGTGGTCGGTGGAACGCATTACTTGAAGCCTGATGAGATGGATTTTCGTGTGATGGCGAGAATCCAGCTGCCGTGCAAGGTAACTGAAAACGTATTGATTATAAAACGCTCACTCCCTGTAGGCCTGAAAGGCTTGTAGCACTGTGCATTGCCATGCCATACCATCATGTCTTCATTGACCCTATAGCAAGGCTTCAACAATGCCTACAACCAGGGCCACAATGATCCCCAACAGTTTTAATTGTAAGTTAAGACTGGATGGATGTGGTCTTGCAATTACATTTACAATTGCTCAATTAAGCCATCTATCTCTGTGAGCAAAATACAGTTCTGCATCTTAACTAGCCCTAACACATTATTGACGGCCAAAATCTAACTCCTATGGTGAAAACATGAACTCACTTTGAGGATACTGTAGGTTAGAGCTATTCAACTCAGGTGGCCCCCTGAACAATATAGCTGAATAGCTCTGGTCTAAAGGATGAGTCTGGAGATAGTCTATATTTTTCTTATTGCCAACAAATCCCATGTGCAGACCCAAACCAAAAATGAAAGTATCCTGCTAACAAGTGTTGTCTGTGTATCAAATCCTGAAATATCTTCCTCCTCTGTGTCATACAACTCAATTGTTGTTCTGATGCCGAAGGGCACTTACCAAACGGTGGTATTTGGGTATTTGACGAGTTGGGAGTGAGACAGGTTTGAAATATACTCACTAGAGCACCAAATGTGATTTTGTTTTCAAATTAAACTATATATTTGTGACTTGTGTTTTTAAATATTTACATCTTTTGCATGGTTTAAAATCTCCTTTGTTGTTTGATTGACAGGTGTCAGCCTGTTGCTGTCAGCCCTGATGGTAGTTCAACCCACCCAGACTTCTTCCCTCGACAAACCTGTGGGTGACATCCTGTGGAAACATAGGCATGTCTAACCACAAGTCATATCCCTTGTGCCTCAGTGGTGGTGTTTCGTAGCTGACCCTGACTTTTGAACTGCCTGTAAAACAGGTCAACATAAAAAAAAGAGTATTTCCCCCAGAGGGCTACCTCCGGTTCTGTAAAGTGAAGCCAATGCTGAAGTGCCTTAAATTTGCATCCTTTCTAATAGCCAGCAGGGGGTGTCTCCTCTGGTTGCAAACAGAAATCTGATTGTATAGAAGTCTATGCGAAAATGAGCCTACTTCTCACTTGATTTATTACCTCAGTAAACATGGTAAACATGAGTTTATGGTCTCAATCGCTAGTTTCAAGTCTTCTTCAATACAGCATGATGTTCATTGAGTAAATGATGGTCCCATTTAGAGTCAAATAGACCATAAAGCAGGGTATGCTTTAGGGCGTGGCTATCTTGTGATTGACAGGCCGCTACCACGGGCGTTGTCCGGTCTGGGAGATGTCCGTGTTTTCGTCTTAGAACTTTAACCCTTTCACAGTGTTTTTTTAGTTGATTAAAGTTAATTGTAACATTTTGCACGCCTAAAAATGTCTTATTCATCGTTCGGTTGTGCGTAGCTCCATCTTCTTGTCATTTCTGGTTGCAAAAAAACAAGATGGCGACGGACAAAAACCAAGATGGCGACGGCTTAATACCAAGATGGCGACGGCCAAAAACCAAGTTGGCGACAGACGAACTCGAGGCCTCAAAATGGCAGTCCACAAACCAATGGGTGAGGTCACAGTGACTACGTCCACTTCTTGTATGCGGTCGATGATTTCCCCTCAGGGACCAATAAAGTAAAACATTCCATTAAGAGTTCATTGGCTTGTATCAGGTACTACATACACTGACTCAGCTCAACTAGTGATTTACTAGATGACATTCTTCCTGCGTCAAAGGTAAAAAGACACTACAGGCTTGTCTAACAGACCTCTCACACGTCTCAAACACCAGAGCTTCATCGTTCCGACATCGGGCTGCCTCAGGAAGGATGTGACACTTCGCTCGGATGTTGATGATGATACTGTAAGAACAACTCAGAGCCATCCACTTAATAAAAAAAAAAAGATTGGAGCAGTGAAGCACAAATTTAGCAGTTCAGGTAAATTCATACGAACTATGTTTGCATTTTTTAAACTTTAATTGTATGTTAATACTTTCCTTGCATGCACCATACACACTAGTGTTGGAGATATCGCTCGCTGTATTGGTGGCTTATTGGTATGCTAGCTCTCCCCCCCCACAACCAGATCCTATAACCATGAAACCTTGGGAAGCAAGATAACGAGAGATGAAACAGTTTGGTAGAAAGCATTATTATTGTGGCAGTCACATTAATGAACATTACTGAATGCACAGGCAATTAATTACTGCTTGCATCATCACCCTGGAAAAAGTGTTTAATTATTTTTTGATGCACTCTGTTGCACTCAGTGAGCCTCGTGGAGTGTGCTCAGGCTGACAAAATGGATGCTGGCAGGGAACCAGCTAAACTGTGGTTTCACTGCCTAATGGCTATTGTACTGGCAGGGCAGATGGTATTTCTTGACAGTGGAGATGCACTGAGGTCTGCTGCAGCAGAGGTGACACTGCTTCGTTTTAAGGTTGTTGTTTTTTTTCTCCCCTAATGATCAATGTCTGCAGCAGCTGAACAGGGCAAATAACACTACAGATATGGATGTTCAGATTAAAAGCTGATCCAAAACAAGAAGTCCTCTAAACAAGACAGTAGCCAGGATTTTACAGACACTGTATGTCCAAGTTCCCTCTACTTCCAGGAAGGCACAGAAATTGTGTTAAAGCGCTTTATTTATTCTGGTAATTGGTTATATTGTCTGTGAATTTTATTTTGCGCCGTGGAGGTCGACGAGAAGCTGACAATGACGGGAAAACAACATCTGGTGGGGAAATGCTGAATTCCTGTATCCTTTATTCCTCCAAACTAAATCACAAAGTATGTCAGTCTTTATTCCCTTTAAACATGACACTGTTACAACAACCCAGTCGCCAGAATTAAATGTTGGCATTGTACGTTTCTGCAAACCACGGAGACGTTGAATCTTGCCATTTTTCAGTTTTAAAGTGAAGATGCTGGCATCATATGAAACTAGAAAATCTAATGAATCCATTGGTATCAACCATGTCATACTAACTTGTCGCAAAGGAGGCTAAATAACGCTCCAAACTTGTGCTAAATTTTGGTGAGGAAGAACTGGCATGGCCATTTTCAAAGGGGTCCCTTGACCTCTGACCTCATTGTTTTGTGTTGTTAAGTTGTGTAGGGATAATTTCATGAGTTTCATTGATTTCTGGGTGTGCATTTTAGTGATTTCAGCTAGTGTTTACATCACATTGTTATTATGCAAATAATAATTGCACAGTTTAAAAAATAATGTTGCAGGATCTTACTATGGTTGTCATAATATATATTGTTATTGCTTGCCCACAGATGAACTTATTAGGAAAATAATTGAATCTGGAATAAAAATGAATGAAGAAGAGGCAAGAAAATTCAGGGGTAAGTAACCGGCTTTAGCATTTCTGTTCATGCTACTTATTCTACTTTGTGTACGTACCTATACAAAGCCCAATCAGGATGTTTTTCATAAAAAAAATATTTAAATGTTTTTTTTATGACTTAAAGTTAATTGAATTTCAAGTTTTCAACAACACAAAACCATCATAAAGAAACCAACAACACAACCCCTAAACATCAAGCTAGACAGAAGAAAGACAAATGAAAATAAAATAATAAATGAATGAATGATATAAATAAAAAAATACAAATAATAATAATGAAATAAAATGATATAGGTGAGGTTTGACTATAAATAAATATCCAATAAACTAGGTTAAATATAAATAACATAATAAACATGAGCCCTGGGTTTTGTGGCTGCATTACGTGTTGCTACTTGCGCCTTTGCTCGTGACAAACGAGTCATAATTCACACCAGCTGCTAGAGGTCCTTGACAGCTAAACATCAATATATGTCATATTTAGACATTTAAACAAACAACAGATGCCGTTATTTTTCTTCTTTAGTTAGAAAAACAGACAGAGTGAAGTGAAACAGAAGGGTTCAAACAGGGATCAGTAACAACATCATGCCTCTGAGCCGCTGTCTGACACATGGTGGCTCTACTCGGGGTGTAATGGGTTGTTTGCTCACAACCCAACATTGAGTCAACGCTTTAATCAAACAAGTATGACACGCTGTATCAGAGTACCGAGATACTAAATCAGATTAACATGTTACGTCCAGGAGAGGCTCTCTTGGTTTCACAGCAGGGCTCCCAGATCTGTCCAAGAAGTTAGTTGGATCTGTTTTACATCATGAGATATTTTTATTTGGCATGATAGTTAATGATTCTCTGAGAGGAGAGTTACTGCTAATGAGACCTGCAACGACTGGTTAAAAAAAGATTATTTTTTATTGGAATTTATTTTGGTCTGTAAGTAATAACAGATAATCCTCAGATATCTGTACAGCCATGCTGTTCAAACTCCATTTACTGATGAATACTGTGAGATGTTGGTTTCCTTTCATTTTATACAACATTTGGGCACTTTCAGGAGAAGATTTGTTTTCGGCGATATGCAGGAGTTGTACCAATCGCACAGCAGTTTGTGAAATTGTCACAAAAAATGAATGTATTGATTTGTGTACATAGACACAAATTTTAATTTTTTTTCTGTGATGGTCAGCACAAAATCAATTTCTTTATAATCCACGTAATTGTGAACCGGGATGTATAAAGAGCGGCGAAGGCCACGTGGGGAGTAGGTTGGGGTCAACGGGTGTGTCAAAAAACACAGGACTTTCACCCAGGAGATAGCTGTTTGTGTCCCGTGTGAAACCAGAAGTCAAAGTTGATTTTTATGTCAACTAATTTCCGTATTTAAGTTACGGCATATCTGGTGTTATGTAAGGGATAATGTACAGCAAGTGTTGTGAAAGAATCCCGACAGGGCGATGAAGCGAAGGGGTCTCTCATCGCCCTGAAGGGGATTTGTTTCACAACAATGACCCGCTAGCTGTACATTATCCCACTTATTACACGGCTACTTACTTAAGAAATCGATGTTTTGACACTAAAACGGTCCGCCAGAGTCCGACATCTGAAATGTGCCCATAGTAACAGTCTGTTATACATAGCAACGGTCGGTTATACAAAAATTACAGACTGCAGAACGCCGTGATTGAAAAGTAATTTGTTGCCTAAGTCTAAACAAGTTCCTTTTCCTAAACCTAACTGAGTAGTTTTATTTTGAAAAGACTGGATCGGAAAATGACACATGCATCACGTGTTGCTGGACATTTTGTAGGAAAATACACAAAAAATACATTGTTGAAAGTCATGCTGAGCGTCACGAAAAAAAAGGTTAAATTCATGTCTATGTAAACGAATCAAATAGATTAAATTTGTGACTATTTCACAAACTGCTGTGAGACTGCGTTGTAACTTTATAGCCTGTTTTGTGTTGAAACTGGAAACGACTACAAATCAATGATGTTTATTAACAAGAAAAGCAGAGATATAATACATCTTCAATTAGAATGCCTATTATTATTCTCTCTCTTTTATTATTCTTCTCTGCACAGAGAGACTTGTATAGAACTGATATTAATGATATTTCTCCAGGAAAAAAAACAAATAGTCTGAGGATTCTATATCTTATAATATAAAAAAAAAAAATGTGAAAAACAAAATCAGCTACACTATTGATGAGTCGGATGATTGCAGTCTAGATCGCAAATACTTCTTTTATGCTTTGTTGTTACATATTTTGTCTTCAGGAGTGTGATCACATGGATGCTTGATTTTCTTTTGTGTGCATTTTGGTTTGTTTAGGTTTGTAATTAAAGGTTTGACTCACACCATGCAGTCATACCACCATATTAAATAGTTGTACAATCCAAATCCACAGCCCAATTTTAGATTAATATTGTGGACCTCTTCTTCAAAATGTCAGTATCTGTGCACGTTCTGCCTATATGTTGAGGAGGTCCAAGGTGACTCTTAAGGTGCCCCTCGCTCCATTGTGTCGTGTCGGGCCTCTGAGCACCAGGAACCACCGGCTATCACATGTCAACGTCTGACTTCTCTGCTCAGATGACTTTGACATGACAAGAAGCAGAAGCAGACCACAGGCTCCTCACACACACACACACAACTCACAACCTGACAAAGATTTATAGGGGACAATTGATAACTATATTAAGGTAGTTTTAATTGAGACTCTAAATTGCCTGTAGGTGTGAATGTGAGTGTGAATGGTTGTCTGTCTTTATGTGTCAGCCCTGTGATAGTCTGGCGACCTGTCCAGGGTGTACCCCGCCTTCGCCCAATTTCAGCTGGGATCGGCTACAGCCCCCCCCCCACCACCAATTAAATTGATTTAATTGATTATCTGTAAAGTTTAAGGGGGTTTCACGACTCAAAACCCCTTAAAACTGACCTAATACAAATAATTCATACCTTTAAAGGGCTTTCATTTTTCAGTTATGGTGACAATTCAGAGGTTGCTTATGCTATTCGGCTTAATTCCGTAATAACACATTTTTCATAAATGTATAATTAATTAACATTTAAATCCACAGGACTGTGGATTTTGTCACTTACATAAAATCTCTTCAGAAAGGGATTTATTTGCAGCCAGTATGAACAGAAGGAACACATTTTAGCGAACAAAAACTTTTTCAATGCATATACGGGGATGTACTTTAAGATAGACTTGAAAGAATGTAAACCTTTTCTTTAATACGCTGATCATGTTGTCTTCACGCCCTGGGTTGGAGTCGAGCTGGGAATCTTTCTTGCATGCCTCATTACTCATTTCCTGTCACTTCTCAACTGTCCCCTGTCAAAATAAATACCCTCCCTAAAAATACTTAAAGGTGCAGTGTGTAGGATTTGGCAGTATTTATTGTATGTATTATTTACTTAAGTCGGAACAACACCTCAACACTTGAAAGGTTTTGTCAACATTTACCTTCGCCATTTAAATACATAATTTGTTATACATGATGTAAAGTGTTTCTAATTTCTTTCTACACCATACAGGTGTTGAATTGTGTGTTCAGGGATGATGAAGAGGGGTGCAGGAGGATGAAGGGATGAAGGTTGGGGTACCTTTACAAAAAAGTAGTATACTTCAAGTTTTGTTTTATGAAGTATACCTAAGTAGAGTTCAAGTATATTTCCCCAAAGTATACTTTATGTAGTAAGTATACTAATATCAATGTACTAGTAGTATACTTGTAAGTGTACTAATTAAATACTTTTTGGGACTAAGTTGACCCACTTTGGAAAGGTATACTTTTCAGTGTACTTTAAGTGTAAGAACAGTAAACTTTGAGTATACAACTACTTTTACATCCAAGTTGTATTTTGTACTGCAACTATACTATGAACTATACTACAACTGAATAGGTATACTGTGAGTTTAATAGTTATATACTTGTAGCCCACTAATTTAGTTCATGAAAGTACACTTTAAAGTACTCACAGTATATAATCTATACTATTAAACTGAAAGTATACTTGTATATATTTGTAGCCCACTTTTTAGTTTATGAAAGTTATACTTTAACTTAAAGTACTAAGCCAATGATTTGTGTATTACATAAAGAGATTTGCTCTTTTTGCTATTTGACTTGATGTGTTGTGATGATAAAAAAAATAATTAATTTTTATCAAATGCCTCCATGGTGAACGGAAAATCCAAAAGCAGACAATTCTTGGTGAATTGAAGTAAATTCATATCAAAACATACCTTTACAAACTATCACACACTTTAATAGGCTACTCTATCAAAAGGTAAGCACAACTATAAGCCAAGTATACCTGTTTGAAGGCATTTAAGGCAAGAATACTTAATCATACGTATATCTCGATCAAAATATAAGTATATAAAAGTATAAGCAAAGTATTATTAGACTTTTCAGTATACTTAAGTATATCTCTGATAAGTACATACAAAGTAAACTGAAAGTATACTCATTTATTTCAAGTTTAAAAATAAGTAAACTAATAGCACACTTGGATAAACTTCTATTTGCTTAGTGTTTTTGAAGAATATTACCAACCCTAGCTTTAAATGTGTTTAACTTTAAAGTACAGTTAGCAGTAAATGTGCTGCGAAGCAGATGACAGCAGGGACCAGCGATTATCCAGCTGATTGTAGACCATGCAGTCACTTTTAATAGCTCTGCCCACAGACGCTCGTGTTGATGGAAGAGAAAAGTGCTCGTCCCGAAAGGATGATCCCCCGATTGGTCTCTGAATCAATTAAGAGCAGATATTATAGGACATGTTGTGCCCATTGCAACAAAGGGCGACGTGTTCCCTCCCAGTCTGCCCAGAGGACTAATATCATCCATGCAGGATCTCTTCTCCATCTTAATGACTCGGGACATGAATGCTATACTAGACCCTGCACTTGGCGGATCGCTGCTCCACCCCCCAACACCACCAACACCACCACCACCAACCCCACCAACAACACCAACACCACCAACAACACCACCGACACCACCAACAACACCAACCCCACCAATAACACCACCACTACCACCAACACCACCACCAACCCCACAAACACCACCACCACCAACACCACCACCACCAACCCCACAAACACCACCACCACCAACCGCACCAACACCACCACCACCACCACCAACCCCACCAACACCACCACCATCAACACCACCACCACCAAAACCACCAACACCACCAACACCACCACCAACCCCACAAACACCACCACCACCAACACCACCACCACCAACCCCACAAACACCACCACCACCAACCGCACCAACACCACCACCACCACCACCAACCCCACCAACACCACCACCATCAACACCACCACCACCAAAACCACCAACACCACCACCACCACCACCAACCCCACCAACACCATCAACACCACCACCACCACCACCAAAACCACCAACACCACCACCACCACCAACCCCACCACCACCAACCCCACCAACACCACCACCACCAACCCCACCACCATCACCACCACCACCACCACCACACCCCTCCCAGTTTGCTCCTAATGCTACAGTAGTGTTTTATAGCCTCTTTAGACGGGCTGTCTCCTGCCTGCATAAAGAGTTGGACACACCCACACTAAATACGCACACATTTTTTTTTTATTATGATATGCAATATTATGGCTTTGAGAGGGGAACTGTTCCATTCTGCTCCGTTTTGTTAATAAGTAGAGGGCCTTTAAAACATCTGGCATTCACAAAAGTACAGTACAAACAAACTTCCCACATCATAATTCAAAATAAAAAGATCCCCCCATAAAGATGCGATTATTTGGTTTGTTTTGACGCAGCAGCAGTTTTGCAAAAAAAAAGAATGAGGCGGTCAAGGTGACAGCGAGGAGCCGGATGAGGACTAGATTCGCAGAAGGTGCGCGGAGCGTTGTGTGGATGCCACAGTGATCCACTAGACTGACGTCTCTCACGGCAGCGCAGACGAAGACCGCAGCCCTGGTTATTCACCAGACTTCAGCACAGCCGCGCAGTCGCCAGTCTCTCCTGCAGAGAGACACACACACACACACACACACACAGAAAAGAGAGAGAACTTCATCAACGACAGAGCTGTAGTTTTTGCAGCATGTTCCACCTTCGGCAATCTCCGTTTAAACACATTCGCCCAGTTTGATTTTTCCTCTGGCGTGTTGGACGTTTTTTTATCATCTGGTGGGAAGGAAACATTCGCCTTTTTTTCGCTTCCCTTTTCGGCTGATGTAAAAAAAAGCAACCCCCTTCTACACTGGAATGATGTGGACCTCTCATGATACTGTTGGATTTGTTTTCTTAGCCGGATTTTGCGTGCAATTCGGATTCTCCTTTGAAGGTAAGCAGTGCATATTTTGTCAGTGTCATCATCGTGTCGAAGCTTTGCTGCCCATGCCATGGTGGTGGAGGCTGCTCGGAGGAGGTAGAAAGTGTTAAAAGTGCGCAGTCTTTCTAGACTAGGCTGTTTGGAGGGGACATATTTGAAGTCAGACTGATTATATTATGATTATAATAAACCTAAAAGATGGAAAAAAAGCAAGCTGACGATGAGAGATGAAGATGGTTGCGTTTTTTTTTTAGCTCGTGATGATGGAGAAAAAAAAAATGCAACTGGTGATTGTTTGAAATCAAGTCATTTCACACGGTGTTCCGGAGAGCTGCGGAGGGGTTTTTTTTACCCGCATTTCATGCACGCCACAAAATTGATTTACTGTCCCATAATTAGAACTTATTCTAAGAGGCTCCATGGCATGAAAAGTGAGCGATCAGCCGGTGATTTCAGCACCGCGGACAGCTTCTGCTGCAGGAGCTGTCCATGGTGCTGAAATCCGACTGAGATGACCACTTTCAAACTGCCTCTTCTTCTTCCTCCTCCGTATAGCTGCATCTCTCATAAGTGCGCACAAACCTACAGATAGTCTGAATGATGGTTTGGTATGGAAGTTTGCACGCACTCCTTTTTTTTTTTCTCCCCCTGTCGCCTTTAGGCTATATCCAACCTTTTCATAGCCTCCTTCAAACCAAACTCCTGTGTTATTTTCCCTTTATGCTTTCTTGTGTTTGCCCTAATTATGTTACAGTCAAGTTTTTTTGTCGTGTTTAATCATATTGGAGCTCGACAGAGGGCTACAGAATGACATAAAAAAAATCTGCCTTAAAAATGTGTCCACCTGCTCGGAATTAAGTGTGTGAATAATGTAGCCATGCATGGTGCGACTGTGCGTTATGTAAATTCACGATGGAGACGCTTTGGTATCTGTGAGGATGGGAGGATGTGGTGGGTGGTGGTGGTATTTGGGGGGCATCTCCTTCAATTAAAACAAGAACCTTTATCAACACCACAGCTGCTGTCAATCCACAAGCAGAAAGCATTTAAGTGATTAATTCATGGGCATAAATCACACAACTGTCTCCCCATCATATCACCCCTCTTCCTCCCATCCTTCCTCCTCTCATGTGCAGGTCGCTTCACGGATATGCCCTCCAACATGACGGTTAAAGAGGGACAAAACATAGAAATGGCGTGTGCTTTCCAGAGCGGAACCACGTCGGTGTATTTGGAGATCCAGTGGTGGTTCGTGAGGACGCCGGAACCCACCGACAGCGAAGAGGAGGTCGATGCTGAAGAGGTACAAGGGCTCTTCTTTTATTCCTCTCTTATCCACCAACCCCCCTCCTCCGTTCACCCATCATGAGCTGTGCGAGTTGTGTTCTCTAAGCACACCCACTCTTAAAAGGGAATAAGGGCATCCAACAAGTATCCGCGCGCTATTACGCGCCTTATATGTCATCAGCGTGGCGCGCGTGTAGCAGCCCTGAAGACCATGTCAGGAAGTCATGGTGGAACTTTTTATTTAGCTGTTTTTCTTACAAGGGCACAACGTGTACTGAGACACCCCAGGTGAATATAAATATCACCATAAAACTTACTTATATTAAGACTATTCTTTTTTTGTATGACAAGTTTTCTGAAATTTTATGTTTAAATATGCAAATTATGAGTTATCTTATCAAATGTGTGCTAATTTGCATACATTTCCAGAACATAAATCTGGACATTGGATGAAGCTAGATTCAAGATTATTTTGTTGACATATTAGAGTCAAGAAAGAAAAGAAAATACCGTTACATTTTTAGATCTCTTTTTTATCCCTCTTTAAATCAGAAAAATACTGTCAACATCCATAAAAAACTCCATTTCCAGCATGTTTTTAGGATAAAAATGTTGTATAAATCAGGCTATGAATGATATATGAACAACCTTTCTCTGTAAAAACCTTCAGAATATAGATAGGAATGTTACTGGGAAGTTTGGTGGATGTACAGTAAGTGCTGCTGAAGTGGAGGTTTGTGGCTCATAGTCTGAGAAAAAAATGATTTAGAGAAAACGGCCTTCAAAGATATGTATAATAACATTTCATACATTTTGAAGACACTACAGGTGAATGGGGTAAACATGTAACTAATAGATATCACGTGAAACTTCCCCAGTTCATTACTTACTTAGGACTATTATTGTTTTTGTATTACAAGTTTTATGAAATATTATGTTTAAAGATACAAATGAGGCATTATCTTATCAAATATGTGCTAATTTGCATACATTTCCAAAACAGAAAGGTCAACATTGGATTAAGCCAGGTTCAATTATTTTTTTTTCATTTTGTTGACATATTAGAGTCAACGGTTTTTACAGAGGGGATTTTGGATAAGTCTTTGTATCACTCCATAAATCAGAAAATACTGTCAACAACAATAAAAAAAAATCAATTTTTGTCATGTTTTTCGGAATATAACTTCTATAAATCAGGCTATGAATGATATATGAAAAAATCCCTCTGTAAAAACCTTCAAGATATAGATAGGAATGGAACTGTAAAGTTTGGTGGATGTACAGTTAGTGTTGGCTCAGAATTTGAGAGAAAATGGTCTTTAAAGATGTTGATTGTAAAATTCCATACGTTAAGACACTACAGGGGAACAGGGTAAAAAAATAACTAATAGATATCACCAAGAAATGTGTGCTAATTTTCATACATTTCCAAAACAGATATCTGAACACTGGATAAAGCCAGGTTCAAAATTCTTATTTAATTTTATTGACATATTAGAATCAAAGTTTTTTACAAAGAGGATTTTGGATATCTCTTTTCATCACTCCATAAATCAGAAAATACTGTCAACAGACATTAAAACGAAGACCAAAGACCACGAATGATATATGAACAAACCCCTCTGTAAAACAACCTTCAGAATATAGATAGGAATGAAACTGGAAAGTTTGGTGGATGTAAGTGCGGCTGAAGTGGAGATATGGATTGTAAAAATCCATACATTTTACAAGACACTACAGGTGAAAAAAACAAGTAATCGATATCACCATGAAAAGTCCCCATGTTGATTATTTACATTAAGACAATATTTTTTAAATGACACGTTTTCTGAAATGTTATGTTTAGATTAGGGCTGTCAATCACAATCAATCGCAAATTAATTACGCATTTTTTTATCTGTTCAAATTGTACCTTAAAGGGAGATTTGTCAAGTATTTAATACTCTTATCAACATGGAGTGGAAAAATATGCTACTTTATGCAAATGTATGTATATATTTATTATTGGAAATTAATTCACAACACAAAACAATGACAAATATTGTCCAGAAACCCTCACAGGTACTGCATTTAGCATAACAAATATGCTCAAATCATAAGATGGCAAACTGCAGCCCAACAGACAACAACAGCTGTCAGTGTGTCAGTGCGCTGACTTGACTATGACTTGCCCCAAACTGCATGTGATTATCATAAAGTGGGCATGTCTGTAAAGGGGAGACTCGTGGGTACCCATAGAACCCATTTTCATTCACATATCTAGAGGTCAGAGGTCAAAGGACCCCTTTGAAAATAGCCATGCCAATTTTTCGTCGCCAAGGTTTAACATATGTTTGGAGTGTTATTTAACCTCCTTCACGACAAGCTAGTATGACATGGTTGATACCAATGGATCCATTTGGTTTTCTTGTTTCATATGATACCAGTATCTTCACTCTAAATTTATAACTGAGCTGCTACAACCTTAAAAAATTGCAAATTTTGCAATAAAGAAATTGGTGGCATTCAAACAAATTATGTTAACACGTTATTATAGCGTTAACTTTGACAGCCCTAGTTTAAATACATAAATGAGGCATTATCTAATGCTATTCTTGGTGAATTTAGGAGAAATCTACAGACATAAATAGACAAAGTGTAGTAAAATAAACGCTTAAATGTGTATTTTGGACGTTTTCCTTCCTCTAGTATGAAAGAAGACATGTAATGGAAGCAAAATAGACCAAAATCTCAAAATTGCCTGTAGTGTCTGCCTATAAATATGTTAAGGCTTCTTCATTATATAGTTGCTTTAAACTTCTTTATTTTAAATGTTAAAATCCCCTCTTACGTTTGGGAAACCACTGTTACATAAGACATCACCATTAAGGCTTTTAAATATCCCATCAACTCTCCCTAAAATATGGATGTGCAACTTTTCATATTGTATTTGATATTTTTGGCTTCTTTCCCTCAAACGGTTAAAATAATCCCTCCACACACACAGAGCAGGGAGCAGTCCCATCAAGAGAGAGAAAAAAAAAATAAGAACATTAATCAAGGACTACTGTGGAAAAAGAAACGAGCTCGTTCTGGATATTAATTACATGATAAATGAAGTAAATGAGCCCGACTATTCATGAATGGATATAAAAAAAACTTAAAAAAAAACTGTGGCTGAATCAATACAGCCAAAGCATATTCTTGTATATTGCCTCATTAAACAGTGCATTGGAAGCTCTTTGGCATTCTGTTATGTATTGCTGCTGCATCACTGACAGCTTCCCCCTCGCACCCCAAATAATGACGGGCTGTGCTCGGCGGATGAGAGCGCCTAAATGTGTTTACCCCATTGAAATGGATGGAAATGACTTTGCTTACACATTGTGCGGCAGGTAGCTGCATGTCAGGATTTGGAAGGGCTGGTGTATTGTCGTGACAGACATCAAACGCTGCTGTGACAATGAGGAGGAGAGATGTGTGTATGTGTGTGACTGGAGGGGGGGTGGTGGTTCGATATCCATGTGGCTTTAATTATTGTGCCATTGTTGCCGTGGCTCTCATCGTGGCGCCGGCCAGCCTTTGATGTGGGTTTGATCCCACGTGACTCTTGGATGTTGGGGCTGAAGTGGGGCTATTGATGCAGACGTCTCATTGTTACCCACATTTCTTATCATGGGAGGCTGATTGAAATGAAAGCCGCTGTGTGTGTGTGTGTGTGTGTTTGTCCTGCAGTGTTGCAGTCTGAATGGGAACAGAGTCAAGGCTGTGTCAGAGATGCTGCTCGGGAAGCAGCTGGTCTCCTGGAAATTTAAGAAGGAAATGAGTCTTCGAATGCAAATATAAGCTGTAAAAAAGTTAAGAGTTGTTGGATGTTTGAAAAAAAAGATGGCATGAAAAGAGAAACGTCGAGAAACAGACAGCGGTTGGTTTCACATTAAAACGGCGCAGCAGAGGGAACGTAACTGCTGGGCGGATGAGTGGGTGGATACTTTGTCTTCAACTCTCGACGACCCAGGATCAGTTCTCGACTTCACAAATGAATAGGCTGTGAAATAACGCTATTTTTGTACTTAGAATCCTTCTTACTCTACTTTTATTTTTGGAATATTTTTATTCAAGGCTTTTCAGTCGTATCACAAAGAGAAATATCAAAAACACAACAAAAGTATCTACCTATAGCTCGCTACATCCACACCTGGAACAGAAATGTGCAATACACAAAGTTAGTTATAAGTTACCAAATTGCATCTCACTGTTTTATTTCAAGTATAATCCATGGGTATCCCTGCAGTGTTCCATGGAGTAGAAACCAACCCCGCGACATTAAACGGACATTCCACGTGTCATGAGTATGCATTTTGGCATTTTCGTGTGTCATTTGTACGCCATGTAAATGTCCATAGTTAGGTTTAAGCAAGAAAACCACTTAGTTAGGGTAACATGCCACAGTAACACGTCACAAATGTCAATAAAAAGCATGTAACAAACATCGCCTCAACAACGTTTGTTGGATCTGGGGTGACGGATTGGGGTTTAGTTTTTATTTTAGTTTATTTGCACAATAATCTAAACCTGTTTTGACTGAATTGTCTGTGTATGATGTTCTTTTCTTGTTATTATTATTTCTTTTCATTTTTTTTTTTTTTTTTGTGAAGCATCTTGTAACTGTAGTTCTAAAAGGCGCTGTATTTTTTTATTATGGAGATACAAAATACATACACATGTGGTCTTTGTTACATACAACAAAGACCACGCAGCAGAAATAATATCTATATACACAAAACACAAGCTAGCCTAAAGAGTAGTAGAAAATTAAGAAAGAAAACAGAAAAATAAACCTAGAATAAGTAGATATGCACAACCACCAGAAGCATCTGGCCATGAGGTTCAAGGGCCTAACTTAGGGTGTATAGCATTTCATGTGATAAATTAGCACAAATAATCACCTGAAACTAAGAGTGGTTGTGTTTTTGATACCTTAGAATGAGCCCTTCATTTCTACAGTACATAGGGAGCAGGTCCTCTTCACGGAGTCCTCCATGTTGCTCCGCCATGTTTCTAAAGTAGCCCAGAATGGACAAACCAAACACTGGCTCTAGAGAGAGATTTTCGCGTTTTTACGTTACATGAAGGCCACCGTAGTTCTCCGATGTGATTGTGAAACCACCGGTCACTTCCGTTGTTGCTAAAGTAGTCTTATTATAGTATGGATGGCCGGCGTTACCGCGGTCTTGCACTCAGCGGCTCACGTTACAGCAGTCTTGGAAAGGGAGGAGTGAGGGGTACTCAGTTGGTTGCAATCTGCAACCACACCACTAGTTGCTGCCAAATCATACACACTGGGCCTAGGAAGGAGGTTATGTTTTCACCGGCGTTGGTTTGTTGGTTTGTTGGTTTGTTTGTTTGTCCGTTAGCAGGATTACTCCAAAAGTCCGAGATGGATTTGGATGACATTTTTTGATGGGGTGGGGTGTGGCACACTGATAAATCCATTAGATTTCGTTGGCACAAACAAACACGCTTGAAAAACGTTTACTTTATCTACAGACAACAATATATTTGTTCTAACCAGAGGTAGAGACGGATCTCGTCTCTTAGAATGTGAAATAGGTCTGTAAAACCTCTTCTGAATCACAAGGCGCTTAATAAGATATGATGGATGTGTAGCAGCCCAAACAGTATTGCATGTATAATAAAGAATTCAATGGATGAATGATAATTCTTAGTTGACAGTAATGTACAGTTAGCTACTTGCAAATATTTACATGCTGAAGAAGATAAAAATTGCACCATCAATTTGTGATGTTTTCACAAAATCTAATTAGTATCGGAAGGAAAATCATTTTCATGTTGTGACGTCTGGATTAGACAAAGAAGGAAAACAAACAAACAAACAAACAAACCCCGTCAATAGAGGAAGCTGCTGTTTGGCTCCGGCGTCCACAACAAGTGGTGAACGATTCTCCTCTCAGATTATAAATGACACGCTGCCAGCTCATAATTATGCACAAACACAGAAACTAAATATTCACACCTCTCCATGACAAAGAGGATTCATGTCGCCGACGGGATTTGTTACACTTGATGTCGATGTTGTTGATTCGAGTCGTAGAGTAAAGGGCTGGCGCAGAGAGGAGGGGGAGCGTGGGCTAAACATTTACTGTTACAGAACATGAGCAGATTGCTGCGGAAGCGACGGCTCATCACTCTATACGCCGTTATGGTGGAAGTGCAGAATGAGGCAGCGTGGGGCGTGATTACACATCATTATGTAGTGTTATCTCATATTCTATTACATGTCCACGCTCTGTTTTTGAATTATAATCCACAAAAGGCTCAAAAAAGTAGCTCTCAAAAGAGACAGAAGAAGATCATTTTGGGGGTGAGGTTGAAAGTTGCGAGCAGGGGCAGTAGTTTATTGGAGGGTTTATGTGCTGTAGCAATTGTGTCATTTAAAAAGCATCTTTGAAGCTTGTTTCATTAAATTGTCCCAGCAAAGCCATTCTTCTTTCATTTTAAATGCAAGCCACATTTTTTAAATAAACTATCCAATATGACAGTAATGAGTTGGATGAGGTCTACAATTAGAGGTGCAGTGTGCCATACTGATCCACTAGAGTCCTGTCTCTGCGCATCCAGTATTCAGTCCACTTCTTTCGGATGTTCTAGCACTACAACTACCAACTACAACTATAGGACCTTGACTTTTCCTAAATTTGTCTATATTTTATTTTTACATTCTTATTTTTGTTAAAAAAAATATATATTTATGAGTATTTATACCTTGAATGGCCATAGCGGTGATGTTGACCGTATGCATTATCACTGGTTCCCACACAGATGCCCGGGTATATTAACGGCCGGGGGGGTGAGTGAGAGAAAGAGAGAGAGAGAGAGAGAGAGAGAGAGAGAGAGAGAGAGAGAGAGAGAGAAAGAGAGGGAGAGTGTGGGATAGTGCGAGTACTGAAGTGTAGACATGATACAAAACTTTCTTTGATTATGAAGCCAAATGTCAATCTACAATTCTCTGGTTTATCAGGGAAGCGTATGAACAACACTGCAGACTGGAGTCTCTGAACGGGTCCAACGCAGGTTGAATGCGCATCAGCAAGTCGGGTTCACGTTCAATACATCTGATGTATGAAATGTATGTATCCTCACTGCGCTGCATTAGAAACACTGGAATGGCACTCGGAGAGCGCAGACCTCCGCCAAGGTGCCTGACTTTAAAAACAGATCACAGCTCACAGCCGGCGGTACGGTGAGGTGGTCGGGTTATTATTAACACGGTGTGTTTCCGTGTAACGTATCGGCGGATGCCTCTCTCATTCAGCAACCTTGTTATGTCTGTATAATGTTACACTTCGTTGTCTGTCATCCCGTCATCTACCGCTTTTTTCTTTCTCACCGCGGATGGCCAGCAGCTCCTGCACCTCGATGTCACGCCACACATCCACACACGTATGTCTCTGCTCGAAGATGGAAGAAGGCAGGGTCATGCGTCATCAACGCGTCATCAGTTACACTGCGCATGTGTTTTACCCTGTGGTCTTAATGCTCAGGTTGATCGGAATCCTTAAAAAAAATTCCTGAATCCGGATCATGATCCAGATTGCCACTAAAATATGATGGATTGTTTATTGTGCCACACTCCACCCCTCCAAAATATTTCCTTCAGATCCATCTCGAACTTTTGGAGTAACAGACAGACAGACAGACAAACCAACAAACAAACCAACGCCGGCCTTTGGCCTTGGCGGAGGTAATACGATAATCTGGTCATGGGTCTAATCTCTCGGCCGCGTCCATGCTCCGTCTCATTCTCTCTTCCTCTTCTTGCAGGCCTACTCATAGAACTCGACATCGAGTAACTAGCTTTCTATTTATTTTTTTGTGATTTTTTTTGTTGCTGTGATGGCAAAATGGTACTAGCAGAAACACTGGGTCTTTGTATTACTGTTCCTGTGTATACTTCTGTGACATTCTGTGATGTTTATTGCAACTTCACCAATATCAGCTGTCTTACATTTAACACATGCAGCTTTGACGATAGAGGCAAGGCAGCCTTGAGTGTTGATAGGCTGTTACTCGTGACGTATAGCAATACCAATCGGATTGTGATGTGGGAGGGACATTGAGCAAGACTAGACTAGAGTGGTGACTACAGACAGAGATCAGTAGCAGAATTAGCTGTAATGACAGATTCTAAAGGAATATACCTACAGTTGTTCATTCATAGCACATATAAAACACAAAATGTTCCCTCATTTGGTACAATAATACTTCATGATTATTTACATATTTTGTCTACAGTTGGGTTTTTGTTTTAATAATAAGAAGAAAAAAACAAACAAGACATGCATAATGTAGAGCACTAGGGTCTGGTCAAAAAATAAGGAAGTAAAGCCAAAGTCAACAAATTACAGGTACACCGCCATTATATGCTGTAAGAACAATGTGCTATGTGAGTGAAAAGTAGCAGCTGCCTGAACTAGCTCCCAGGCTTCATTTCATTTATGCATTTTATTCATTGTGATGTAAAAAAGGCAAAATCCATTTCTGAGATGCAAAATCAATATAAATTTAAATCTATAACTGACTGACTTGAAGGCACAAACAAATTGGTATTATATTGGTTATCATTATCTCTCTGCCAAGCGTAAGCCTGGGGGAGATCATGTGTTCAGTCATGTGTGTGTATCTGTCTGTCTGTCCGCAGCTAATCTCGCATACTATTGGACCCGTCTAATATTTTTGTGCTTATTTATAACTATGCTAAAGGACCTCTTTTTTTTAAAGTAAAAAATATTTTACTGACTGTTTTAGACCCTGTCTACACGTATACAGATATTTTTAAAAATGTATATTCTCCCCTCTGTTTTACAAAATATATATTCTGTCCACACAACCTTCGTTTTACAAAATATCTCTGTCCACACTCGAACGCAAAAACGACTCAACAACAAACACGCCGTAACACATTTGTGACCGAGCAGCCATGTTGAGATCAGTCGAAGAAATACCAAGCACCGCCCACCACAATAGGAACAAGATCTCTCTCTGAAATGACCTGTAATTGCCCTAAGTCTCCAGTCACGGGCTAGATTTTCTAAAGCCTGAAAACAGAGCCATGACGAGGTGCAGAAGTCTAGTTTTCTCTCAGAACACTTGAATTACAATATGCTGAAAGGTTATTATGGGATTTTTGCCCAATGATGCCAATAACTTTCTGCCTACTGAAGCTTTAACCGACCAGTATTGGGCTGCAAACCTTACAGTACCTTTTCTGTTGCAGGCCAAATTTTGGCCTTTGTTGTGGCTCAAAAAACTGACATCCATAGAAAAGATCGGTCTAATTTTGAACCGGAGCATCTGCAGATTAATTCCATACCTGATATTGTTATGATCAACTGAAGTTAGGCACGATACGAGATGAGTAAATTCACGTTTTTGTTGTCTCCACCGCCATCTTGTCTGTAAGGGAGCCGGAAGCGACAACTGAGTGAAACACACCCGGAGGAAATCTGCACTCTAGTTTGTCTTCTGTGTTTGATTTTCTGTCAAACTACCATGCGAGTGTTATACAGCTTAACAGCTGACTTGAAGCCTGCGATGATGAAGTGAATAGCTCTGATGATGTAAATGACTAATGCTGACCTCCTGATCTAACCACATATCAATCCAATATGTAGTTACTCTTGTATGTACAAGTCAGAGGTGAAAACATAACTGGTGGAAGCATGCAGCAACACTAATAAACATACCCCCCGGCTGTGGGTTTCTGCCTTGCTGCTTTGACCTCCATCATAGAATCAGAAAGCATAGAAAGAACACAACACAGCCTCCTAGGTAATTATAACAGCTGAAGGCTATGTCACACACGGTGGACAAAGAGCCTCATTTCCATGTTTTTCAATTTGAAAAATACATTAGCCAGTTCCCCTTTTGGTTTCAAACCCCAAATCCCTCTCATTCTGAAGAGGTGGATTCAATTCTTGCCGGGGTTTGATCTCCCGGCTAATCCGTCCACTATTGTTTGCCATAAGATCAATGTATTGAGTAAATCTTTACAACCCTGTCCACTGGTAATTCTATTTGGTGTGGGATTAGATTTGGATATAAGGAAACAACGGAGAAAAGCCAGGCTAGATCTGTGGAGGTAACTGTTCTGATCCTCTCAGCCAGTGCTCGGCGAGTTTGCAGTATTTATATTCCTGCCTAGGTCGAGAATAAATACATACAAAGTATAAAAAAAACAGCTTTGAATCAATTTAATGCTTTCTGTGAGTGGGGGAAAAATCTTTGCATATCTGGGATATCAGAAAAAGCTACACCTTGACAGTATGAATTTGGAAGAAAAAAAAAAATGGCACAAAGAATCAAGAGATGCTGCTGGAGACTCGTGTGTGTGTGTGCTGTTTAAAGATTCATACTGCATTTTATTCCTCAAAAAAATACCGCCCGGAGTGCATAAATGGCTCGGCTGCCGGATTCAGACCTGGATTTACCTGACCTGGGATATGTTAAAAGACGGCATGATGCGTCTGTAGAAGTGAGGTGAATTAAGAAAAAGGTTAGCGGACATGATGCGCAGGCTGCCCTCGGATCGAGCCCGGCAGCGAAAATAGGGATCAGCCGAGGCCTGCGGTCAGAATACAAATGACCGTTGCATAAAACACCCACTGGCGCACTTTGACCAAAAATCCACTCAAGCCACTGCAAGCTTTACCTCCCTTAACAAGTGAGTTTATAAATCCAGAGGGTGTAACAGCGAGGAAGCATAAAATCCATTGGCTGCCGTGCTCTCTGAGTGACCTTACTGTCTGCCTCTCCGCCCCTCCATCACGGCCTGACTGCAGCCTCCTCCGACACTCTCGCTGAGATAACTGCATCGGGAGTCAATACGATGCGCCAGGCGTCGTGCCGGTAACTGCTCTCATCAGCCCCCGTCAACCCCCCCCCCTCCACCACCATCCCCATATGAGCACACATGCGTCTGTAATGATTGTAATGGTTTTCCAAATGGTTTCTGTTGAACATGAGTTCTCCACAGGAGGCTTGCTGTTTGTGTGCGAGCGCGCGCCGACACACGAACGAGACCGCTGCTTTCATTTTTAGACCGGTGGACTGCGGACCGCTCGCTGCCAGGCTCCACTACAGTCATCAGTCATGGAAGGAAGGCTTGCTTGAAATCACCGGAAGCTGCTGCATATACTGCATTGGGCTGCTGGAGCGCTGGCCTCCTGTTGCAATGCACCAGAGTCACTTTCTCACCATATCACTCCTAAGTCAACTGTAATGCTCATACTCTATAAAGACCCTGTCTACACAGATATTTTTAAAAGCGGATATTTTCCCCTACGTTTAAAAAAAATCTTCATTTTACAAAATATCTCCGTCAACACTCGAACGCAAAAAAGACTCCAAACGCTCGCTGTAATAATTACATGTCACCACAAGTGAGATTTAATGGTCAAGGAATTTTGTTACCACCCTTCTCACTCCCTGACCTTCATTACAGTCAGTGTGATAATAGTTATTGTTGGTGCAGGGGGGTGGGATTCCTGTCATTACTCTGCTGTCATCAGCTGTCTCTTTACCTGCATAAATGAGGTCATTCAGGTTTATGTCCACAGCCCTTCTGAGTGCTCCAAACCTCGCCTCCAATCGCCCAAAAAGCACATTCAATCACCATTCGGTCTCGAAATGTTTAATGTGTTCCTACTTTGGCCTCCTGTGACTGGAACATTTTTCTAATTTAAAGTAGTAGAAATGTAATAAATCTGCACCTTAGAAGGTGATTTAAAAAATATTGTTTTTTGTGACCCAAAACTCAGTTTGCGTGTGGTAGAGAGGCCAAAATGTAGAAGATAATATCTGTTTTTAAAAATATCTGCACACGTGTGGACAGGGCTTAAAATACGAGCAAGTGACTACACCATCAGACCAGCCAATTAGTTGAAAGCATTTCTCAGAAAACTAATTAATGATAAATAAACAGTTTGACAGTAAAATCGGGATTGATGAAAGCATATGATTACCACATTGCATGAAAAGACCATCATTACAAATGGTTGGTTTCAGACTCATTGGGTCAAAACAAAACTGTAACATCCAGCGTACATGTTTGCTAATGTGCATAATTAGATAACAATTAGTTAAGAATCGGATACGTTTTTTCTTAGAACTCTGTGGCTCGTGTTGTGTAGCAAGCTGATGTCTCGCTGCAAGCATGACCAGAATAGCATGGTGACATTACTGTTTTATGAAAATACTGTTTAAAATTAAATGATTTTTCTTGGCTACATGAAAAAAAAGCTATGTATGAAGAGCACCACCAGACCAGCCAATTAGTTGAAAGCATTTCTCAGAAAACTAATTAATGATAAATAAATAGTTTGACATTGTAAAATCAGGATTGATATGATTACCACATTGCATGAAAAGAGCAAAATTACAAATGGTTGGTTTCAGACTCATTGGGTCAAAACAAAACTGTAACATCCAACTAATTATAACAATAAGTCTTCCCTTCTCACAGTCAAAAATAATGTCAAAATGATTTTCTAATTATTCACCATTTTTTTGTTATTGTTGAAAGGAAATAAAAAAAGGTCTGACATGGGAGATTCATCAGAAATGTTCCTTTAGCCAAGAACTCAAATCATCTGCAAACACAATTTAACTTCATTCATAGAACTTATCATTATCTTATGAATGTTAAATCTTTTTTAAACAGTGACTATCTGGGCAGAGATCACTGGACTATATGGGGCTGGGGGGGTAAAGAAAATTACGAATGAATGTGAACAGTTGTGTAAGCTGACCATGTAATGTATGATGACATGACATTGACTGTATAATGGAATCACAATTACAATGTAACTCTTTGCAAAGCTAATGTATAATTACTGTCTGAGTACGAAAAAAAAAAAAAAAAAAAAAATCACAAAAACAGGAACATTCCTTTATCCTCCGATTCTGGCATCGGCAGGCTGGTGTTTTACTGACAGCTGACAAGGACATGATGATACAATGAAGACAAACTGCTGCTGCTGGGAACTGTAGCTACAAACCAAGGACAGACGGTATTTAATAACAGTGGTTCTGAAGGATATACGGCTCAAACACTTTGCAAAAACTCACCTAAACAGACTGACTGATTGATATTTGTTTTTGAGCTGTTCAAAATGTTGCAACTGATTACCTAATTAGCTATCTAGCCTGTAAACTGAGGTTAGAAGTACAATTTTGATTTTTTTAATAGCTCCAATTCAGCACGCAGCGGTTTGTAAGGCAGATAAGAACGAGATGGTTGAGGGATTCCCTAGTAGCCTAATGCAGAGTTTCCACCAAAGGTTCCTGGTACTTTTAGTCCCTGGAACTAGCCCACTGTTGTCTGCGTTTCCATCGTGGTCTAAAGACCTGTGAAGATTAGGCAAATTAGTCCACTGACGTATGAAAAAGCAACACGACGTGAGATGAGGGATGCTGGTGGTCACAGCAGTAAACATACTCTGCAGCCTGCTGGTCAGTATGGCCGCCTGTTTTGTCTAAAAAAACATGCTGACCAAAAGAAAAACGTTTCATCAATCAGCGATGGTCATCCCTGCAAACTCTACCCCACAAATTCTTGTACTTTCAGAAAGTACTACCCACCAATCAGGGCCTTTTGGGGTTAAAAAGGCCCCATAAAATGAACTTAATTTAGACTCTTGCCCCAGCAGTCGAAATGCAATGAGTTCCTCAAAAGGTTCTTAGTTACGGGGGAAAGTTCCTCTGGTGGAAACGGGGCTTAATGGTTAAGGCACATACCGCAAATACATATACACGCCGTTCTCAGTTCAATTCCAGCTGGGGACCTTTCATACTGCTCCTTCAGCCTCTGAGTGGAAGGGCTGGTGTACATGTTAATGCTAATTTGCATTATTAGCTAAAAACTTGTTGAGAATTGAATGAGTTTTTGTTTGAACTCTGTGGCTCGTGTCGAGTAGCAAGCTGATGTCTGGCTGCAAGCATGACCAAAATAGAATGGTGACATTACTGTTTAATGCAAATACTAAATACTTAATCTTGGCTACGTGAAAAGAAGCTATGTATGAAGATAAGGACCCAGCAACACCCTGGGTAATGAACAGAGATGGTGTTGTTATGAAAACTAAACAAACATAATTAAATAAAATACACATATCCCTTTTGGGTAGTGAGCACAGGAAATGTAATTTTCAGAGCACATCTGTATGTTGTAGCAAAGAAAATAAACAAGTAACAGAAAAAAAAAATAATCAGTTGGACTTTAAATATGTCTTTAAATATTGACTTTATAAAAAGCTCTAATTTACTGAAACAGCTGGCCACTGTGGTTTTTAACAAACTATAGTGCATTTGTTCGGAACTATTTTCAGCAGCGGATCAATCTATATTTGATGCTCTAGTGAGTATTTGGGGCAGCAGGACGCTGCTCTAGAATAACCTACAGAGTGTGTGTTCATGGTAATGAAGGAACATGTCAGCCAGTGCAACAGTGAGGCTCATTGGTGTGTTTTAATAGTTTTTGGATGGAGCTCTATGGCACAGTGGAAGAATATTATCAGGCTTTGATACACACACTTTGTATACTTGTTAATAGGATACATTTATTGTTGGTTAGGGTCTTTCCATGGTCAATAAGTGACAAAAAGAAAGCATAAAACTATATGTATGAAATGAAAAATATCAAGGTTTTCTAGCTTCATGATGACAATGGAGAGTTATGGAATATGATTGACTGCTCCGGTGTCAGAGAGAATGACAGTCGGAGCTCTGTGGGCCGACTCTGCAATATCTCAGGGAAAAAAGCCACAGCCAGACTCTCCATATTGATAAATCTGATTCAGATGCCTGTCTGCTTTTCTCTTCTTTGAAAAATCAAAGCGCCGGGATGACTCACTGGACTGTCACGCCATACCAACATAATGCATTTTGAAATGTGAAGGTCACAGAGACGATTTGCACTCTTTCAAGGATTTCATTTCTGTTTGGATTTGCACTATTTTAATTTGGTCCGCCTTTTATGCTATTATGACACTCCTCCAACTCTTTAATTTGTATGCTTTTTGGGCTGCATCATGGTCTGATCTCACATGAAGACAGCCTGTTAATTATACAATTATGGCAGGACGGATTCCACAGATTTCGGCTGATTTGGAAGAAGCCTGAGAACCAGTTCCCAACCACATGATACAGAGATATTTACTGGGAGAAACAAAATGCCTTAGCAATGAAAAAATGCCTCTTTTAAGCCCTAGAGGAAAGGCGTCGTCACACCCTGATTGGCCAACAGGGGAAATGCACCAAGCTGCTCTCCATTGTTAATTAGGAGCCATCAGTCCCCACACCCTGCACAACAGGTGATCTGAATAACCCTTCAATCCACTCTGGGGAGATGTGACATTCAGCTGAAATGAATAGGGAAAAGAGAAATGACAGCAAGTACAACAATGAGGGACTGCTACACAATGACAACTGGGGGGGTCAACTTTTTCTCCAGGAAAAGGGCGTTAAGGGAACCCAGTAAAGCACAGTCACGTGCTTCAGTGAACCAAAGTCTTACAATCCTTACAATATCTGACGTAATGTCTGCAGTCTGAAGATGATGATAAATCAAATCCATTACACCAGCTCATGGGGAAGGACGGTTAAGAAATGGTACGGTCCACTTTTAGGGTTGACTATTACAAGATTCTTTCAGGCAATATGGGACAAATATTGTAATATTCAAAGGTGCTCTATACAATATCCAGAGCAATAATATAGCAGCAAACAACTATTGTCTATGTAAAGATATAGAGTAATGTCCACCTGAGCAGAGAATGAAGCCTCTCTCCCTCTGTGTGTGTCGTAATCTGTAATTTCAGTTTCTCCATGCTTTGTTGACATAGACGGGCCGGCCCACAAGCTTTTGGTGCATGTGAGAGTGCCAAACTGGCTTGCTCACGGCTGCCGCTCTCCACTGCACTCATATGGCGGTTACAGCTGATAACGCCGTCCCGACCGATGGTGTCGTAGCAGAAGCGTAGTACCAACACTTTCTCTCTCAACTCGTCAAGCCGCTTGGTCAATGCCCATTGGCATTGGAGACCGACGCACAGGGTACCCCTCTTTCGTTACTTTTGGACGGACCAGGGACAGCGTGTCAGTATACGCTCGTTACATGCTTAGTGTCCTTTCAAAATAAACTTCTGTTTTCACAGGAAGTTAGGTTTAGGAAACGTTCGTGAGTAGTTAGTGGTAGTACCCAGCCTCCGGTTCCCCCTCAGGTTAACATTGTTAGTGCTGTTGCCATTGTTTGCACTGTTAGCACCATTAGGCGTTAGGCCATGTTGAGAGCCGTTGGAGGCAATAGAAGTGCTCTGAATTCCGTATATAGAACATTTAATTACGATTAAAGGTAAGAAGGATATATACATGTTTTGACCCCCTGAACTGTTGTTTTTATCTCTTTTCCAAGTCTTAATTAGAGGGGTCAGACCCCGCAATCCCCCGATAATTCGAACCCTGCATAAATATATGATTTTCAGTGTTGTTAAATAGGTTAAATAAGTAAAACATGTTTAGAAAAGCATGTGCACACATTCAAATCAGTGAAAATGTTAATAGATAAGGCTGCTATTGTTGCAATTGTTTTGTTTTTCTTTCTATTTCTGCAAACCATACCTCTCTTTTCCTCTGAATTATACTTTCTAACATGCCAGAAAAAACCCTGTCTGCTGTCGGATACAGGGCAGTTTCAGCCATGTTGAGCCCATTCATGTGCTGCACAGGAACGAGATGGCGGAGGGAGGGATGAAGGGACGAGCAGATGGAAAAAACATATGGGAGGTGTGATGCAATAAGGATACAGGATGCCTTTGGGGAAATATCTGGAAGAGATTCATACATGCATGCAGAACAAATCCTCGTTTACTGTCCCACGTGTAACACACAGCTCTGTACTGTAAACTGGAGAGTGCAGGACATGAACAGCAGACTCACCGAGCAGGGACTTGCTGTTTCAGTGATGCAAGCTATCCGTGCTTGTTGTCCATGATGAGGGGAAGAGAGCTTACGGTAGCTAGTTAGCTTAGTGACTCGTTTCAGAAGTATTTGGAGCCCACATGAATGTACACAAGTAGGTTTACAGGCACTATACTCTAAGGTTGTTATGCCTTGAATGGAGATGGCAATTATTGGTCCTTTGGTCTCCAAGTGTTCAGAACAGGTCATGATCCAGCAGCTTTCAGATTCTTGTCTCATATATTCACTGTCTGTGGACAGGTTGACTTCATACACAGGAGTACATTCTCACTTAGTGAGTAAGTGAGTTCAACTTTATTTATATAGCACTTCTCAAAACCGGGGTTGAAAGGTGATTCACAGTTACAGAGAGATGATAAATACAACAAACCGGAGCATAAATAGAGATATGAACAAATCAGGGCAAGAAGGCATCAGTCAGTCAGGAAGATTAGTCTACATAAAAATCAATACGACCTTTGAGATCTTGGTGGTTTTTAACTTTATATTTTAACCCGATGTAGGATTGTAGTCATCGGACGTCTGGATCTTAATTCATCAGAGAAATAATCTGAGCAAACGTTAGCTCCAGCTCGGCTCGTCTGGCATCCGCTGAACAGCGTCGGAGAAACACCGATTTTATAACGGGAAGCTGCTTTATTGTGTTTTTACCGGTTTTAATCGCCAGGTCCATTTGTTTTGGAGAGTAGGAGACCTCTGTGGTTAAAAAACCCTGAACGATGAACACTGAAGGAATCCTAACCGGGTGAAGCTGACTGTAATGAAGACCCCATGATCCCACGCTACTTCACGACGTCTCCAAACTCCATCTTTTGTTATTGTTTTGATTGAGAGAACCCTAGTGGAAGAAAATTACATTATGTGCGTTTAACAGAGTGTGCCGATGAGACTCCCAGAAGGGTCTATAGTCTAGCAGTCATGACAGTAAATGCTCGGTCACCACGGGTCTTGAACTGAGAACAGGACACAACCGGGAGCCCTTGATCTAATGACCTGAGAGGCCTAGTAGACCTCACTGATATATGGAAGTGCCAAGTATGTAGTGTTTTACAAGTAATTCCAAGGACTGTAGACATGCTATGGCTTCTTGGCTTAAAGAAGAATACATTGCATTACAGTCTGAGGCCATGGTTCTCTGCCGCAAAATGGTGGATTGAGCCCTCCGGGTTGGGTGTGACTCACGGCCCCAAGCGAGGGAGGTCAAGTATCTCGGGGTCTTGTTCACAAGTGAGGGTAAAATGGAGCGTGAGATGGACAGACGGTACGTTGCCACATCAGGAGTGATGCGGGTGTTGTACCGGACCGTTGTGAGCTGAGCCAGAAGACAAAGCTCTCAATTTACCTGTCCGACCCTCACCTATCGCTTTGGGTAGCGACCGAATTAATGAGATCGGGCGATACCTTCGTAGGGCGGCTGGGCTCAGCGTTAGAGATAAGGTGAGGCACTCGGACATCCGGAGTAGAGCCGCTGCTCCTTTGCGTCGATACAGGCCAGCTGAGGTGGTTCTGGCATCTGATCAGGATGGCTCCTGGACGCTTCCCTTGAGAGGTTTTCTGGACACGTCCAACTGGGAAGAGGCCCCGGGGTAGACCCAGAGCACACTGGACAGATTATATATCTCGTCTGGCCTGGGAACGCTTTGGGGTCCACCGTGAAGAGCTGGAAAACATTGCTGGGGAGAGGGACGTCTTCTTAGCCTGCTGCCCCTGCGACCCGGCCCCTTATAAGCAGCAGATAATAAACAGATAGTGCATTGCAATAGTCAAGACACAAAGAGAATGAATTGTGCATTGTTGGAGCTGTTGGAAAGATAAGAGACACAGTATGGCAGTGTTTCTTAAGTGTAAATATCAGGAAGTTCAACTGGAAGTCTACAATAACCCCTAGCTTACTGGAAACCAACTATGAGTTAGTAGCCAAATAACCTCAGTGCTGTTGAAAAATACCAAAGATCTGATCTGGTGCAAAGGAGATTTGTTGTGATTTAACTGCAGGAAGTTATAAGACATTTGTACCATGGCAGTTTATAAAATGGCACTGAAGCATCGGGTAAAATCTAGTAAGGTGTTGTGACGTGCTGTTTCTTCAAAGTCTTTTAAACAGGACCAGATGGGATTGACTTGCACAACTTGGTGTGCTACCTGCAGTTCCTCCCATTGGACTTGCAAAGTAGGAGACAGACGGCTGACTGATCATTATGAAACCAAGGAGATGCATTCAAGTGGATTCATTAAACTAGCAATGTTCTAAAAAAAAAGAAGGAGCACAACAATTGATTTAAGCCTGACAAGAAGCTAAGAATGAAAAGAAGCCTAATTTAGTCCAGTCAAAGCTGAGAGGAGCTGTAGAGCTGGTGATGGTGTCGGTTCATCACATTACACATAGTCTATTTGACCCATCGTCAATATAAAAGTATGAATTAGTGCAGCTTTAAATATCATCAGAAAAGACAACATGAAAATTACTATGAACCCTTTGAATTTGAGTCTGAGATCGTAATATCTCTAAGTTTATTATTGATGTCTCCATATCTACTTATAAGCACTAACTAAACCCTGTTCTTCTTATGTTTATTTTCAACACAAGTTCGTGAAATAGTCACAAAATTAAATATATTTGATTTGTGTACATAGACACAAATTTCCCCTTTATTTCGTGATGCTCAACAACATATTTTTAGTGCATTTTCCTACGAATATCCAGCAACACGTCATGCATGTGTCAATTTCCGCTCCAGTCTTTTCAAAATATAACTATTCAGTTAGGTTTAGGAATAGATCGACTTGGTTAGGCTTAGGCAACAAAACTACTCAGTTAGCTTTAGGAAAAGATCACGGCTTGAGTTTTTTTATAACACCAGAAGTGCCGTAACTTAAGTACGGAAGTTATGTGACAAATAAATCAACTCTGACTCAACTCTGGTTTTACATGGTACAGCAACACCGGTCTCCTGGGCAAAAGTCCTGTATATTTGACCCACCCATCAACCCCAACCTCCTCCCTACGCGGCGTTTGCCGCTCTTTATACTTCCCGGTTCACAATTATGTGTATTACATATGAACTGATTTCATTTTGACCATCATGAAAAAAAACTGAAAATCACTATGTACAAAGTGTATGTGTATATGTACACAAATCGATACATTCAATTCTGTGACTATTTCACAAACTGCTGTGCAACTGGGCTTTTTATTCTTTATTTTTCGTCCTGGAAATGACCTGCAGACACCAGTTTAGCACATCAAATGTAAAAAATCTTTCATGAGTACATGTGGAAATGTGCCAAAATGAACCAACATTCATGTGGGCCGAAAATGTCAAGAACTTTAAACGCACAAAAGCTCAACCTCTCAACCCCACTTTACAAGAATTGGTTACCACATGCATTACTGATTCTGAAAAAAATCATACAAAAGTCTACAGAATATGCATCAATCACCGCTGCTCTCACGTGTCTACACTTTCTCTGCAACCAATATATTTACCAACAGCTTTTCCATAATCCACCATATTCCTTTTGGTGCTTCAATCAGCAGCAGATAATGACCAGTGATGGCAGGAAAAGAGCTTATAGACACCACAGTGGGACAGGAAATTAAACATGGATTAGGGAGATGGTTTATCCTTGCTGTTTGATCGCAGAGGCAGATTATAATACAAGCGTAATGATGGAGGTGTTAAGGTTGGCTGTGACTTTAACACCATGGAAATCAGCTTATATACACTGACTATTTCCCTCATGTCTATCTGAATGCACAACCTCTATTTTATATCTTTTATTGCTGATATTGCAGTGAGGATTATGTTTAAAAATAGGACCTGCTGCTGCCTGATGTGATGCTTGTGTTCATTCAAAATATGAGCGCCTCACTTTTACAGTCGTGATGGTTTATCACTGGTGTTTTCAACCTCCACCTTGACTCCAAAGCAATCCATTAACCTACATCGTTTTCACTAATAGAAAAAAAAGTTTGAAAATGCTTTTTTCTATCCTGCTAGTGAGAAGCTGTACACACACTCCTATTCTTCTTCTGTTGGACACAGACTTGTTATTTTCTTGCCAAAGCGTGGCATTATATTTGTTCTCTGTGTACACAAGGGTGGAGAATCCACTGTCACAGATGCGTGGTCGTAAACCGCAAAGTCACTTTATTGCTTTTGATGTCAGCCCAAGAAACCGGCGTGCAGCCGATCCAGCGCCAGACAAGAATGGCGGGGGGGGGGCGCTGGATCTCATATCAGCCTTCTTCTAACAGCCACTGCAGATAATTCAATCAACGGATCCTTTGCTGTCACTGTTCTTCTTCTTGACCCCTCTGTTACACTGCCACTGAAAGGAAACTGAATGCATTTGGTGTCACAACAGCAGTTGTCAGACTCGGAGAAGTACTTCTCAAATTGAATCAGAGGCTTCTCCAAATGCCTACAGATGATGCCTTTGATGCCAGCTCTGTTGGAGTGCTCCTCCATTGTTGGCCACGTTTGCCAAGTTGCAGCCCTTTGCTTGTTCTGTTACTCGACGTTGTGCTATCTGATGCGGTGATGTACCGATGCTTGATTATGTTTTGCCCCAAACTCCCCAGCTTCATTTGATCTTATGTTAAAACATATCAGCATGAGACTGAATCTTCTGCTTTGTCTGCAGTAAATATAAATTCACACACATTTGGTATTGTATTTCACTTTATAATAACCATCATTTATAATGGTAAATTGATTGTTAATTAAACTTAAATAGTTGTTTTACTGTTAACAAACAATGGAAGGATAATAATAATATTTACTAATTATTAATACTAATTGTTTAATTTCTGTTATTTTGCATTAGTTTGTGTAACATAACATAATTCATTTATAAATTATATATTGTATTATGTGATAATAGCTGATAACAAATACATTCTGATTACATTAGTAAAGTATTCCTTATCAGTTTATTGTTGCACACTTTATAACATTGCATATACTATATTAAGTATTTCTTAATGATTGCCAAATGATTTGTAACACTTAAAAACATTGTTTGTAAAACATCTACAAACATTACATACATAGGTAGAGCAGAAACCAATTATTAACCATTGACAAGTAATAACAATATTTCTAAATAATCTTTACACTTTACTCTTTTAAAAGTATTTATTAACCATTTAACAATGTATCATAATCATCAGTTGCAACTTTATAATAGCTATCCAAATAATGATTATAGATGGTTTACAAACCAGTTATTAACCATTAACAAAGAAATATCTGGCCCATCTTTCCATGTAAGGTTTATAGATGTTTTTCAAGATCTTAAAGGTTTACAAATAATTTTGTAATCATAAACAAATAACAAAACATTATTATTTAGTATGTCATTGTTTGTTAACAGTAAAAAAACTTACTATAACTATACTAATTTTAATTAATTATCAATAATATTTTATAAATTGGTGGTCAGAACAGTGTTATTACAGTGTTGTAAGTGTTACCTTATTTGGTAAAGGATGCATCAATAATGAATCACATAGGGTCGGGGATGCTGCTGCAATTGTCCCTGCATGTTAAATCTCTGAAGCAATTTGCACTTCAATTCACTTCACTTCACTGCGCTTTATATTGTAACTAACCATCATAACTAATATTTGCAATTTACATGTGTTTAAGCAACTAATAAGGTCAACTCTGAGGCACAGCAGATTGTACAAATGCCTGATGAATCATAGCGCTACAATGCAAGCAGAAAGACGTCATCACATCCCAGCATCCATCTGTGTCGCTGCCATGTTTGAATTCAGAAAAAGAAATAGCCCCAAATCACACAGTATTGAAGGTCCTTTAGTTGAGGATATTTTTGTAAATTGTTTCAAGGATCCATTAGTTTCCATTCATTCATTCTGAGCTCTGAAAGTCTTCTTTCAGATGTGCTGCTCCATCTTCATGGAACCATTTCTAACAGATCTTGCAGCTTGATACTCTGGTCTCCCTGAATAATTTCAGAGAACTCATTAAGAGCACCATTAATCTTAGCTGTACACGTTGGAGCGGCGATGCTCTTAATTAAGTATATTGATATTTGTAATAAATACTTGCTCTTCTGACGATAATTTATACTCATTCTGATTGCTTGTCTTGAGCTGTTTTGTCTTTATGATGGAAACGCAGCACAAACAAGAAATGTCTCAATTTGTTAGTTTGAAGAAAAATAGTGACTGAGTGAGTTAAATGGATATTTATTTTGTTATGGTGTGAAGATCAATTAGCAGACTCCTAACACTTGACACACAATCTGTGCTTCAAACATAATGACGATACAAGATTGACAAAAATAATGCAGACTTGATGTTCATGGTGATAAATTACACAGCTTAAGTACGTTTCAACAGTCTGCTAATTGAGTTTTATAATGATCTTAAATTAATGGATATCAATGGCTGTCTTTAGGTGAAGGAAAAAAAAAATCCAAAACATAACACTATATAGCATCCATTAGAAAATGGTCGGTAAAATGTTAAGTATACATGATTGTTTTAGTCAAAGCTATCTGGTGAAGTTTTCATTCAGAAGCATGAAACTATGCAACCACCCGCTTTGGATGTTATCAGCCGATTGAATGGGCATCATTGGTGGTTATCAGCCTCATAGATATGAGTTAGAAGCGGCCTGCCACACCTACTAGTAGGTTCAGAAGGCCGTTATCATTTATTCACATGGTAGACCAACGGTACACATACAAGAATATGACGCCGACCTCTAGCGGCCGTGGTATTTATGACGGGAGCAAAGGAGAGTCCGTTCACGTACTATGGAGAGCGACAAATGGGTGGCGGTCGGGGCCGATGGATGGGCCAAACAAACAGGACTCTGTCTTGTTTCTTTAAGTACTATATAAGGACATTTAAAGTGTATATTAATGTGCAGTTTTTGACAACAATTATAACGTACTATATTGTCATTTATTATCAGTTCATCCAGTTATGGACACTTGACATGTGGAGAAATAGTCGTGTTATAAACCATACATTAAATCTTTATATAGAGCTTATAAATGCTAATCATATAATGCAAAATATTATATGTTAACATAATTTGCACATTAAACTATTTCAACCTTGTATTGTAAAAAAAATAAAAAAAATAAAATGTCATTTCAAAATGCCTTCATAGCATCTTATAACCACTCCATGTCCATGGCTGCATGCCATCAATTTTTAACTCTCCATTCCCATATGTCAGTGAACTACATGAATAAACAACATGAAGGAAAAGAGTTTTATATCAGTGGAGGCCGGTCCACAGAGGCTATGTTTGAGAGGCAGAGAGGGAGATCACAATATAAAATAGAGTAATTGGTGCAAATAAACCATTACCAAATCTCAGTATCATTTATACAATGATATCATAATATTCTATTAGCCAGTTACCTTGTTGTAACCATAGTGCAGCAGCATGTTGGGCCACCTGTTTAGCTGTCAAGCCATTGTTTTAATGATTAGTTTTCCGTTGTACTTAAGAAAGTATAGAGGTAAGCAGCCAACTAGTTTTTCAATTTTAATAATTTTATTTATATAGCACTTGTAAAACTTAATCCCAAAGTGCTTCCCATTTTAAAAGATTTAGAGAATAAAAATAAAGACAAATCTGAATCCCATGTAATATATACAACAATTAGGAACATGAGAGCACATACAGTATACTGTATCAAGTAGCGCTGAGCCCATACATAAAATGGAGGTGCAATTGCAAAATAAGAGAAATAACTTAATAAAATTACATGACGCCATGTGGGTTGGTTTTCGTCCTGTCACCAGCTGCCACTGTTCTATATGTTCCATATTTGTTGGCTCTCTTTTGTTTTGCCATGATGAAAGATGAATAATAAACAAACCGGTGTAAAGTCAAATTGTCTGAGAATGATGTGCAAATGAAAAGAATAACTTGATGAGTGTGAAACTCCAAAGATTGTTTGCTCTTGAGGTTGTGAAACTCCAGGTGGAAGTTGGAGGGCAGAATGACCTTACTATATATTAGGAAGACAGCATTGCTTTTAGTTTTTAGTCTAGATCATAATGGTAGCAGGCCATTGCCTGAGGAAGGGCGGAGGATGATTTGTTTCAGCTCACAGGACTCATGGCCCATAATGCCTTTCCCCGAGGAGCTTAGATCTAATGTAGAGGACTTTTATTGGCCACCATGATTCATTTCTCTAATTGCTTCCAGTCCCCTTGTTCACCTATCCTCACTGAGATATAGATAATTACATGCCCGATTCCAGTTTTTAAATATGCACTGCATTGTTTCTTATTTAGTAGAAATAATTACTTTTAACTATTTCCATCCATATTTTATAAAGGTATACCTAAAATAAAAATGGCTGTGGCTGCTGAATCACAGTGAGTAGATGTGTACGCCTCAGCAGGAAGCTCACTGTTAAAGGTTTCTTTAACCCAAACAAAAGTCTACATCATTATCTTTGGCTTCGTCTGGACCAGTTGGAGACACAGTGGAGCCACAGACAAAATATCAACAATGACTGACTCAAATTTGTAGAAAGTACCAGTAAGTTCTCTTTTTTTTTTCCACAAATATGTCTGGGTGACTGAATGGAACCTTAAGAGGTACAAAAAAACAACAACAACAACAGTGTATAACCCAATGTGACAAGATGAAGTGATTACAAATAATTAACAGTAGCAGGGCTGAATTAACCCACCAGGGAAGCAGGGGCGAAAAACATGAGCTGTCAGCCCCTATTGACTATACAGTGTCTTCCTCTCTGTGCATTCTAGGGGCGTAACTAAAAACAAATACATTATTCAGATATGGAGAGATAATACACTCTGAAGGGCATTAATGTATGCAGTACTGTTTTATTATTTGGCATGAGACTTCCTATAGTCTCACTCCCAGGATGACAAATACCAACGCTTGGACAGTAGTCCACAGCGCCTTTATATCAATGCATGGTAGGGTTTGTAAAAACATCATGGTTTGGCTTAAAATTACCACATTTGTTACGTTATTTATAGGGCTGTTGATGGATTCAAATATTTAATCATGATTAATCGCAATTTAATCACACATTTTATATCTATTCAAAATGTACATTTTGTATCATTTTGCATCTGTTCAAAATGTTCCTTAAAGGGAGTAGAGATTTGTCAAGGATTTGATACTCTTATCAACATGGGAGTGGGCAAATATGCTGCTTTAAAATGGATGCAATGTTGACAACATTGCACCCATTTTCACCAGGTTCGTTGTGCAGTGGAGGATACAACTTGACTGTTGTATTATTTTCACCCCATGATCCATACTGAAGCCTAGTGGCCTGACATGCTGAATTTAGGGCCAATCTTTAAGGCCAAATGGCCAAGAGAGCTTTTTACATTTTTGTTAGTAAGCTTTCACATTTCTTTTCATGCACAACCTCCATTTGTTAGAATATGCAATATGACTCACTAAAATATTCCTTTCGAAAGCTTTCTTATATTATATCACATACTTTCCTCCCAGTACAGCCACCAAATCATTAGGTCCAATGATCTGTTGGACTTATTCATCCATGGTTAGAACCATCCATTCGATTTCCATTATTATTTCAACCAAGTTCCGCCCCTAGAATGAGCACACATGTATTCAGGAATTGCGCCATGTGTGCACAATGTAGAGTGCAATAAAAAAAAGGCCTTAAAACTAGATGTAAACCCAGGACCTCTCTATATAATGGATCCACAAGATTAGGTATTAAAGCAGGTATTGCCTTTAGGCCCCTATTTCAGTTGATAATGGGCTTTAGTGGTGGATGCAGTTTACTGGCTAATTATCGTAGACCACAGCAGTAGCCTAGAGGTCAGAATAAAAATGCCTTTAAAAACAGCTCAGTGAGAATAAACTGACCCATTCTACAGGACCTTTCATCAGAGAGTAAGGTTAGAAATACTAGAATTAGTATCCCAATGTCCACACTCACATGTTTGGGTTTGGCGTGTTCCCGCAAAGTCTTTGAGGGTTTAGGTCTGTCCCACTGTTAAATCGTCAAGTCCTTGAGGGCTCTGTCGCAGACATGATGAGCCCTTTATGAACACTTTCAGTAAGTCCGCGTTTCTGCAGACTTATGCCTGAGGGAATTACCCACAATACATACCTTTGTGATGTTATACACAAAGTTACCTTTGGGAGCCTGGAGGCATAAAAAAAAGGTAAAAGAAAAGGATGGCACATGGGTATTCAGCCAGGCATATTAAATGTACACAGAAACATTAACATTAAAGGCATAATGTGTAACTGTTGTCGGTTGTTGGTTGTAAACACATGTCATTTAAAGTTGGCCACACCTCTTCAGTTTAACGAGCTGAGAGGGAGAGAGAGCAGCGATGCTGGAGCGAGCTATAGAGTGACTGAAGAGAGGGAGCGGTGTTAGTGAGAACAAAGCAGCAAATCAGAGAAACTAAACACAATTTTCTAAGTGTTTCCCGGCGGTTATGTTCTTAAACATACAACTAACTACGTATGCACAACCCTGCTGGAACGTGCCGGGTCGTCGGATTTTGATTGACTGCAGGCTTCCTGTCTGCTGGCTGTGTCTCTCAGCGCTGCTCTCGTCAAACGCCAGACACACAGCGATCATAGCTGCACTGACAGCGCAGACAGGAGCAGGAGGATCACTGGAGCACATGCACATAACACAAACCGTTCTCATCCATGAAATGCAGCCGCTTTGTATCTAACAGAGCTAAAGGGGGGCTTGTGTTTCGGTATCAGAAGCCGAGGGGGCGTGACAAAGTGGCGGCATTTGACCAACTGAACGGGCTGCACACCTTGCATGCTGTTACACCCCAATGTGGGGCCCAAAGAGGGTTAACAGAAGGCCAGCAAAATAATAAGAGAAAATCCAAGCAGAGTGCTTCAGGGTCTCTGCAGAAACAGACACTTCCAGTGGGGCAGAAGTGATGATTGAGAGGGATTATTTTTGTATCAGTCTATATATTGTTTTTTTAGTTAATTCTTGCATATTATACCTTTAAGGATTTAAGATGGTACATAAAAAAACATGTGAAATCAGAGGAATGCAAGTATAGTCTATTACGCACCTGGTTTATTCATCACCCATTTCTTTTCACTTTGCTTAATGATGCTGTTTTGACTAAAACCAAGTAAATTGATTATTTGGTAATTTCCTCGTCTCGGAACGCAAGAGCCTGGAAGATGTTCAAATCACGCAGTGAAAAACATCAAATAAAAACCCAGAATTGTGCATAACATATTTTTGGCATTGTCATGGTAACGTGATATGTCACTGCATGCTGTCCCATTCATATTTATAACATTTAAAGCCCTTGCAGCCTCTCACACTTTACCAGGTGACGTCAGTTTAGTTCCTGAGGGTTCAGGGCACATGCAGAAGATTGCCTTCAGGCCTTAAGGGAGACATTGGGATCGGGTCGTAGTCTTGCAGCAACACCATCGGCCGTCATATCATCATGCAACTGTATGGAATGCTACCAATGTCCAGCAGGACGTGAATGACGAACCGCACTGAGCATACTTTACAGTCCCAGGATAAAAGAAGCACCATCATTAGATACATACATCAGATGCTTGTCTTGTAACAATGCCCATATGTGTGATGACGCCGGCAGGGCTGCAGGAGCTGCTACACCTCATTAAGGCAACCTACTCACAGCGAAGTGACAAAAAACATGGAAGGACTCTACAGGAAGTGTGACTTCCTGAGGCAGCGGCCTCATCATTCAGCCCTGTCTGTCTGCTGGCATTAAGCTCACGAACCACCATGATGCTGACGGACTGTTTAGACAAAGCAGCGCAGGTGAACAGGACGAGCCGGTTATTCTTTTAGACTTGACATTTCATATTAAATAGACTTGTTCATTTTGACTCATGTACGTATTTGAAACAGCTAGTTTTTCATTGAGAGACATGAATTTAATTGTATCCTTAGCAGTGGATCTTCCTGTCATTTGAATGGATACACGGCGGAGAATTTCCTTACACCATTCATGTACAATACCTCATAAAATAGATGTGACAAAAGATACCAAAGACTCAGCATAGAACAAATGCGAAGACATGTCAAATCTGGCCATTTCTACAAGATAACCAGGCACTATTGGGCCACCATTGAGCATCTGTGGCTGATTGCCTCTTTCAGCTTTGGCAGTGCGTTTGGCATTGTCACTTGGCTGTTAGTCGGCTCTTATCAGTGGTTATTTAGGCATCCCATCGTGTTGAATCAACTGCAAAGGCAGCCTGTGAGAGACAGCTGTCTGACTGGCTGCTCAGACGGTGAGAAATTGAAGGAGGAATCTTAACAAATAAGAGCGGAAACAAAGAATACAGATGGCTCTATAGAGGACAAAGGGAATCGATGTGTATGAAATAATAAATCCATAACGTTTTGCAAGGGACTGTGATGCTGCACCAGTTTGAGCACTACGACTATTTGCTATCACTGCATGTAGGCTACGTGCGCTATTTATTTAGAACGTGTGTTCTCTGGCAGTCGGCCCAACGTACCAGAGTGTTCTTTATGGGCTTTAAACATTTTTATATTTGTATTTTAAATGACATGCAAATTAATCTCCCTCTATGCACTCCATAGAAAAGGGCCTTCAATCTAAGAACTTTACAGTGCCAGTTGCAACTTTCGATAACACTTTCTACGACACCCACCCGTGTATTATAAACATACTTATAATACCTTGTAATATGTTTATAATCACTGTATAATTATAAACACTCATAAATATTCATAATGATTTATAACATAATCTTTGCAAAAAATAAAGGTCAGTGAGTGACCAGCAATGATGAAGTATAATGATACTTGACCTTACAAGTCATATAATAGAGGAATAATAAAATGCTTTATAATTTTTTATGATTATTGTTATACAGCATTGTGAATATGTATGCTTAACTATAATTATGCAGTGCTATCAGCAGATTTCAATGCATTACGAGTATGTTTATAACACATTATAGACATCATAGAAAGATATTTTTAATAAAAGACATGTTTAGGCAAGTCTTGTTTATGTTTGTTATTCCTCTGAATTTATCTGAACTTAGTACAATAATAATTAGCACCATATTACAATATTTATAAATACGTAGGGAATTATTGACCTCTAAAAGAAAGTGTTGCTATTTTATTTCCCAGGATGAAGGTTAAAATGCTGTTTCACAATTCAGGTGAAGAAATACTGAATCCTGGTGGAAAAATATCAGTTCTAAAAATACTGGACACAGCCAGTTTGAAACAGAAGAATGTAAACTCTTCCAGGTCGCTAAATGCCCCAAAATGACAGCCTCACTTCTTCGGTTGGTCAGCTCGGTCTGCGCTGTGTTAAGCTGCAAAAGAGTAGGGGGAGTATAATTTGGAAAGATTTATTTCAGATAATGTTAAGCCTACTGTAGCTACAGTGGTCAATGAAGCAAAATATTATGTGTCAGAATGAACAAATGCAGGCGAAAATCATTTTCACCTGTGGTACCTTAGAGGACTAAAAGAGCCTGAGCACATTAAAGAGTGTGATTAGATGAAAGCGCCGTCAGTGCTGATGTGAGGCTGACGTTGATGGGGTGGATTTCAACGGTGAAAGACTGATGCTGACAGACGGGAAGACAGAATGAGGAGAGACAGGTAATGAAGGGAAAAAGTAAGAAAATACCAGAAGGGATTATTTCAGGCTCAAAGATTGTAAGAATGTTCTTGGAAAAAAAAAAAGGGGGGAAGGAAAATGGCTGAAAATGTGAAAGGTCGGTGTATTATGTGTGTGATAGTGCTGCGGTGTATCTACTCCACTGCAGATAGTTAAAGACGGATGAGGGACACTGTGTGTGTGTGTGCAGCAGACAACAGGAAGAGAGCGAAGCAGAGAAATGGGACTCCGCTAGGCCTCCTATATCCAGGGATAATAGAGCTGTCACACTGTTTTGACTCAGGGCATTGATTCTGCCTTTAATTGCTTTAGGCCTCCGCTTGCTGGATAGCAGTCCGAGGATATTAAATGTAATGTATTGTTGCACTAGAACAGTTATGACACTGATCACGCACTGATATGTACTCATGTGTTGTCAGTGCCAATAATCCTTTTATCGATTGGGGCCGCCTCCAAACAATTACGGCGATTGTTTAGGGCATAACTCAGACGGAGCAGCTCTCCGTTTCCATCCAACATGGATATTTTATCGAGTCAAACTAATGACTTCCTGCATCCATGCCCTCCTCTATTTTCAGTACGATGCTTTGTCCACAATGATTTCCAAAGGACTAACATTTATCTCACAATCAGGCTCAAATTCTAGTGGTGGATGAACCCTTCCCATTTGACCAAAAGACTATTCCCCAGTCCCCGTTTTTGCATTCGATTAGAGCAAGTGATGTAGTTTACCCAGCGAAAAGAGACAGACCAGGCCGGCGGGCGGGAGGGGAGGTGGATGGGTCCAAAAAACACAGGGCTTTCATCCAGGAGACTGCTGTTCGTGTCCCGTGCATCATGTTACAATCAGCTGTTCGTTTGTGTCCTGTGTTCACAACGTTCATTGTAATTTTCATTGTACAAGCGTAGCAGTTGCAAGCCCAACCATGTAGTTCTTCCCTAAACCTAACGCTTACGGTTGTTACGGTTGTTACGGTTGTTACGGTTGTTACCTTATGCTGCTACATTATTATTTGAACACAAACCATGATCTTTTTTCTAACCTTAACCAAGTAATTTTGTTGCCTAAGCCTAACCAATCATTTCATAATGTTAACCACGTGGCATTGTGCATTTCTGCGAGCGTGATATGAGGCTGATATCAAACATATTTATGAAACGTATTTTTGGTTAAGAAACGTCAACATATCACGTGGTTTGCAGAAATGCCAACATTTTTTTCTGCCAACTGGGTTATCTCAGTGGTCATTGAAGATATTAGCCAGAGCAGTGAAATCAGAGTTTTAGCAAATTATGAATGCTGAATTGATCCAAATTTAATTAAAAAAGTATAGTATGTAAAATTGCATTCATCATTTTCTATAAAACTCCAATTCTCACTCCATGTTATGACAGTGGTCTTTGGGACTCTTTGGGATTTGTAGTTCAACAACTAGCTGGCATGCTACCTAGATAGCACAGCTGCCTTGTGAATTATAAATCTGTTTTTTGTTAAGAGCAAAGGCGAAAGTAGCATTAGCTTATTTAGCCATGTTGTTTTTTTTTATTCAAAACTAGAACCATCAGGGTTCACTGGATACCTAATAATGCCAACGGTTAAAATTTACCCACCATTGATTTTCAAGGTACAAGGTTAATGTATTCGTGATTCTACGACACACGGTTGTATAACAATGATGCAGCTCAATAGAGTGTTACAGGAATGCGTCTGGAAGTCAATGTTTTTTTTTGGATTAGTTTTTAGTTAGATGCCTGAAATAAGGTCTGTGGTTAACACAAGCTTAAGAGATGTTAATGTTTTGTTCTATGACATAAAATACATCAATAAATATCCCACTTGTGAATTTTGAAGCCTTTATGTGTCTTAAAAAAGGCAGTTGCTAACAAGTGGCTAAATGAAACTACTAAACGAGGGAACCCAGGGCGATGCTAACTTCCTGGTTGGCCTACAAAAACATGTCATCCCTGGAGCACTCTATTACCCACAGTAGTAGACAAAAGGCATTGCCATAGCAACATAGAATATTTATCTGAACATGTAAAATGAATTGCGTGAAATGAGTGTATTCTCTGTAGGGGTCAATTTAACCCGCTGGTGCTTATACTGTAGGTATAAATAGCATTTAAAAAAAAAAAAATAAGACGAAATCTGGCTTTATCATGACAGTTTTTAACAATAGGGGCTACTAACACACTTTTAGGAAAAGTCACTATACGAACTATGAATATTTTATTAAAACAAACTGTTGAGATAGCTGTGTATCCAACAGTCATCTGAGTTCAACCTGGCAACCTCAAAATGAGAACAGGATTTTTGAGATATTGCCAATAAATAGCTCCTTTACTGCTCCACTTTTACTCAACTCAGCTGCTAGAAATACAATGTATCGATTTAACATTTATGTTTCTGCACATATCAATAAAGATGTACGGTGCAAAAAAGGACAGCTTTGGTGTTGTTTTGGGGGCATATTCTCCCCCCTTTCTGATGCAGCTATGCTTCCAGGCCTTGTGCTAAGCTAAGTTAAACATCTGCGTAGTGAGATGTGAGATGAAATTATATTGATCCTCTCATCTGACTCTGGGTAAGATGGAAATCAATGTGGATTTCGCAAAATGTCAGACTGTTTAATTTGAAGTTGCGCTGGGCTATGTCTCACTTTAGCAGCCCTAAATGGCAGCAGGAGATAGCAGCTGGTGTTTTATAATTTTTGATTGATTTTATTACCCAGAAGAGTGAGATTATTAGCCGACATGTCCTCCTCTCACATTGTGTCCAGAGCCAATACCCAGAGCAAAGAGCTGCAATTAGATTCTTAAGGCTTTAAAGCCATTGGTTCTTTGCTCTCTCTTGCTGTGGTGCCCTAAATGACAAAATCAAATAGATACAGGTTATTCTTATAATTATGAATGCCTTTGTTTTGGTTGATTGTGCTGCTATTCTTAACATCCCAGGAGAATAGGGTAAACATGTCAACTAATAGATAACACCAAGAACCTTCCCCCATTGATTACTTGCATTAAGACAATTATTTTCTGAAATTTGATGTTTAAATATGTAAATGAGTCAACATTGTATATATGTGCTAATTTGCATACATTTCCAGAACAGAAATCTGAATATTTGATAAAGCAGGTTCAAAATTATTCTTTTATTTTGTTGACATATTAGAGTCAAAGGTTTTTTACAAAGGGGGTTTTGAATTTCTCTTACTATCACTCCATTTTTAGATATAACATGTTGTATAAATCAGGCTATGAATGATATATGAACAAACCTCTCTGGATGAACCCTCAGAAAAAATAGATAAGAATGAATCTGAGTTGTTTGGTGGATGTACTGAGGTGGAGATTTCTGGCTCAGAGTCTGAGAAAAAGAACTCATATCAAAGACATGTATTGTAACATTTTGCAAGATACTACAGGTTAATCAGGTTAAAAAACAATAACTAATAGGTTTCACCATGAATCCCCAGTTGATTACTTACATCAAGACCATTATTTTTTATTATTACAGGTTTTCTGAAATGTTATGTTTGAATCAGGGCTGTTAATCGATTCAAATATTTAATCGCGGTTAATCGCAATACTCTTATCAACATGGGAGTGGACAAATATAGGTACTGCATTTAGCATAAAAAATATGCTCATATGATAACATGGCAAACTGCAACCCAACAGGCAACAACAGCTGTCAGTGTGTCAGTGTGCTGACTTGACTATGACTTGCCCCAAACTGCATGTGATTATCATAAAGTGGGCATGTCTGTAGAGGGGAACCTCGTGGGTACCATAGCCAACCCATTTGTATTCACATATCTTGAGGTTAGAGGTCAAGGGACCATTTGAAAATGGCCAAGACAGTTTTTCCTCGCCAAAATTTTGCGTACGTTTGGAGTGTTATTCAGCCTCCTTCACAACAAGCTAGTATGACATGGTTGGTACCAATGGATTCCTTAGGTTTTCTAGTTTCATATGATGCCAGTATCTCACCAGTATCTAGCTTTAAAACTGAGCCCACTACAACCTAAAAATCTCAAGTTCCGTTAATGAGTTAAAGAAATAAGTGGCGTTAGAAAAAAAAAAAAAAAACGTTCAATTTGACAGCCCTAGTTTAAATATGCAAATGAGGCATTATCTAATGCTAACTTTTGTTGAATGTAGGAGAAATTTACATACACAAATAGACAAAGTAGTAAAATAAACACCTAAATGTGTATGTTGGATGTTTTCTTTCCACTGGTCTGAAAAGAAGACATGTTATTGAAGCAAAATAGACCAACATATCAAATTTGACCAGTGCATGAAAGACGATATTTTGCCTGTAGTGTCTCACCTTTGTTATTGTCAAGACTTCACTTCAACTTAAACAAAGCTTCAATGAGAAATGAGATAATAGTCCTAGTTGACCTATGCACTCTGTCTCACACACTTTCTTTCTTTGAATGAACATGATGTAAGCGGTTCTTTATCATGGTATTGATTCAGTCAGCTGTTATGGCTGTTTGCCTGATCCAAGGTTAGGCTGTATGACTGGTGTGTTCTGCTTAGTGGCTTAATTGTGTTTCATTATACGTGGAAACTCCTAGCCTTGAACCCCTCATAATGTCTACTAGGATGGAATTCTGCCAGGCCAACTTGACTTTTTGCAGGATACAGGGGCTTAGCAAAAAAATAGTAAAAATAAAGCTCTCTTACAAAAATCCAACATGGTGGTAAAACAGCTAACTCCTCTGAATCACCTGCAACCATTTACAGTATATAAATAAAACAACTTAAAAAGCTTTAATGATGTATCTATAATTGCTCGTTCCGATACTAAACTGTTTAGTACTGTTTTCATCATGCTGGATTGGATCTGGAGCTCATAATTGCTCTACACTGTTTTAGGCTAATTGTTGACTGTAGTTAGCTTGGGTTAATGTAGCTTTCTAAATGGAGCTTCATATTGGTTGTTGCACATTGTTTATAGTGATGGCGCCTTTTAAAGAGAGGAGGCAGGGAAGACATACTGACTGCAAAACTGAGTTGTGCCTATTAAACATTTCACACTACTCTAATTGTGACCTGGTTGTATGTATTTACACTGGAAAACAGACAAGATTGAGTAAACTAAGAAATACTTGATTTTTGAGGCTGGTGTTGATACATAATGCACAACTAGGGCTGTCGCCATACAAGACATTTAGTAGTCGATACCAATACTAGCAAAATTCAGTGATTCTCGATACCCAATTTGAAACCAAAACAAAACGAAACATTTTGAGCTTGTGCTAGAGAGGGAATTATGACCTGTTCAACTTCATATAATCCATTTTATACTGCTGTGAAAATATATCTCCATCAAAACCTGTATTCATTCAGGTTTCTTGACAAAGATTAGATTTGAACACGTCATGATAACGTTATAATTTACCTTCGCCTAAAACCCATTTTTACTGGATAGAGAAACGCACCATAACGAAAGTCAATGCAACCTCGGTTAACGTTAGCCGTTAGCTGCATTATTTAGCCGAGCAGGACTGTGCTGCCCACTGGCTGCTAGCAGCTAATGTTAACTAGCTTTAATCCTGCCAATTTTTGTTGTTCACAATGTAGCATTATCAGGGTGAAAATAGTGTGCGTCTCCTGGACGTGTCGATAGTGAGTGTATTGCGTCCTCTCAGATTTTAGACGCAGTTAGCGTCGAGTCCCCAGGTACCAACAGTTCCTGCAGTATTGTAGAAAGAAACACGTACTGTTATGTTCACGTACTGTTATGTTTTCAGAATTTTGGCATTGACTTGGTAGCGATGTATCGGTTCTCATGACATCCATGCACAACAGGAATCAGGAAGCTACAAACAGCTGTAAGAAATTAAACCAAGTTGTGGATGAGCTTGGAGAGTGGAAGATACTTTTAGTAAGTAAGAGATTGCGTCATTTGAAGGTGTTTCCTTGGTATCCAACTGTGGGTAAAACCCAGACAGATACAGACAGTCCAGCCGCCAGACAGGAAATCAGATTAACCAATCAGCTTGTTGACGGGCTGCATATTGACATTGTTGTCAAAGGGATGGTTCGATGTTTTAAAGTGGGGTTGTATGAGGTACTTGTCCAAAGTCAGTGTATTACCTACAGTAGATGAGGGTCGGCACGATCACAGTTTAGAGAAACATCCCAGCATGTCTTTAGACAATCAAAAGAAAAGAAAGGCTCACTTAAAAAAATCAATATCAGTTTAAGTGTACGCTATATTTAGAATATTTTTCGATGGGGAAGTGAACTGAAAGTGAAACTTATCTATATTGTTTTTGTCAACGGAGTCTCGTGGCTTTGAAGAGAGCATAGATACGTTTCACTTTCAGTTCAGTTCCCTGTCGGAAAGGAGAAGGAAAGGACAGTCTGACGGCAAGATAAAGCAGTGAACATATTCTAAATATAGCATACATTTGAACAAATATAGATTTTTTTAGGTGGGCCGTTATTTTAAGTGGCTAAACAACCTGGTCTTACAGGAAGGCGTATTAATACCACGACATTACATGGACATTCCGCGTGTCATGAGTACGTGTTTTAGCAACGCAAATGTCTTCAGTTAGGTTTAGGAAAGAAAACCACTTAGTTAGGGTAAGGGAAAACGTCATGATTGGACTTAGAATAAGTACGTAAATTAATTAAAACATGTACGGAAACAACGTAACACAAGAACAGAAAACACATCACAAATGTCACTAACGTAACTTACTAAACGGCGGTCTGGAACACAAGTCTCCTAGTTAAAAGTGCCTATGTTTGTTGGACCCGCCCACCATAAGTGGTCTTTCTCGCTTTTAGACTACGTCACTAATTCTTACCATAGCATTTATACGCAGATACATTTACATTGCATTCAGGACAGAATACATGGCGTACAAATGACATGCGGAAATCCTGAAAGGCATACTTATTGCACGCTAATCACCTTGCACATTATCGTGGCATTTATACGCCTTTTCACCTTAATGGGCTGTGCTAAAATATGTTTTGCTGCTTCCCCCGTTCATAGAAGAACATTGCTCTGCTCCTGTGCTGGGATGTTTCTCCAAACCTCCATCTACTGTAGGTAATACGCTGACTATGGAGAAGGACCTCACTTCAAAACACCCAAACTATGCCTTGAAGTGATTGTATACTAAAGCACATAGTGTTTGTGAGGGATGAGCACCAACCTAAATGAGACCTTGGCCTTCATTTGAAACAATCTTTAGCCATTATTTGCCTGACGTATTTTTGCAATTATTTTTTTCCAGAACTGACTCACTTCCCCTCAAAACGTCTCTGCCTGAGCCTTCAAACACTGTGTGTGGGCAAGAAACCCCAAACAATAAGCCTAAATTGGCTGAAAGCTGCATAGAGCTGCACTGATGGCTGTTATTTCCCAGTGGTTTAGCAGCAGTAGTAGCAGCCCCCCTTTTATATTACGGAGTCATTTGATTTAATGTTAATATCAAAAATGGCCCTTAATGGAGTTTTAATATAAACGGAATGAACCTCAAGTCAATGGGTCAAGGTCACCTCAAACACAGCCTGAGCTCTCTGTGTTTTTTTAGTCATTATGTTTGCTTTTCCATTCCGGAGAGCCGGGATGAGCTCATTTAAAACCGACCTCATCCTGTGACACCGCCTCATCACCTGGAGTCTCCACTCCAACTCCTCACACCTAATTTAAATGGCCATCTTGACTCATCCTGTGGGTTTTTTGTTTGAATTACTTTCAGCGTCTTTCTTTCTTTCTAACCTCTTTGTCTGGAACCACGAACCGTGAACGTTACCATGGCAAACGGAGTTACTGTCTAGGAAAACAGAGGGAAAGGACAAAAAGAAGAGGAGTAGCAGTTGGATTAACATTTAGGCAATTTCCCACAGCATGCTTGAGATGATGAAGCCGCAGCGCTTTCGCATACAGGTTCCTGAAATTACACTCCCAGCGATGCTTTATTTAAGTATCATCTGTGGTCTCCACTCACATAACTCCAGATGAGACAACACTGACATTTGTGCTGTATACTGCGGCGGAAAATGTGGCTGCGAATTACACAAACCACATGCCTTAGCTTTCTGTGTCTGCGGAGAGAAAATTGGAGGAATAATTCAACACAAAAAGATAAGATAATACAGCCATGTCCTCCAGACATTGTTTATTCAAATTCCACAATTGCAGAGAATGAGTCGAGACTGGCTTATAGAAATTGAATACTCCCACACAGCAGACATTCTATTGACAGGGTTCTGTCAGGCTCAGGTCAATGACTGCGTGAAGGCCAGCATAAATGTTGAATGAAGAAAGGAATAAGGTATTTACATCACTAAGATTGTGCTTGTGTGTTTGTGTGTGTGTGTGTGTGTGTGTGTGTGTGTGTGTGTGTGTGTGTGGAGGGAGGGGGGGCAGCAACAGGAATGACTGATTCAATATCCTCAGGTGGGGGAGCAGACAGAAAGCACTTTAGGTGAGTAAAGAAAGTCATTTCAAGCTGTCAATCAAAGAGAATCGCTGACATCTACTCGAAGATGGAGGTATCAATCACCCAGAGTGCAGCGGGGTTTATACTGGTAAAGCAGTGACATTAGACCCAAACTGAGGATTGGTTACTGGGAATCACTCTCCGTTCACGCTGGAATTGAGAATCACTCCAGCTGCAGTCAGCCTCTTTATTTGATTTAGTTAGGTGGTTCCCTGCTTCTTAGTATCTATCATTTTTCAGCCTTCAAAATATTCAACATGCATTCTCATCAAAACACTTTACCTAGAAATATGAAAAAATATTCTGTTATTTATTGCCTCTACCCAATAACACTACAGTTTAGTACACCTGCAACGGCTCAACACCATTAAAGCCTGCATGTTTTACCTCAAGACTCATGTTTTGATGCCTTTACTGATTTCAGCCAAGCGGCAAACTCCAATGTTGAAAAATAAAGCCAAGGCTGAAGTGCCAAAAACTGCAATTTATCGAATGGTCACTTGAGGCTGGCTCCAAAAGTTAGTCAATCCCCATAAACCCCCATGTTAAAATGCCCAACTTCACAGGCGAAATAAACATGTTTACAGCCTGGTACAACAAATGGTCTCTATAGCTAATTTCTCTGTTCATGACTGAATAACTGTTTATTAAGGCTTAAATTTAGGAATCTAGCATGTATAGAGTTCAACCAGCACTATGGCTCCAAAAGCCCAAAATGTACCTCATTATTTCCTACATTTGTTCTACACCACACCAATAATCACGAAATAAACAAACAGACGCTGCCTTTAAGTATGGGTAGACATCTTGCAATTAGGTGTGTAATTATGTGTGCATGCTCTTCAATGGTCCAATGAAATGGTAATGGTTTCCCATTTATATGGAAAGTTGGATTTTATGATATCCAAGGAATCAATGTAGAACATCTTAGCCAGTAACATTTGGTTGCAATCCTTTACAAACCAGATGTTAATATTGCAGCACAAAGTAGACGTTGCTCTGTATTAAAAAAAAGTTCCCATCAAAGGTTCTATTTTCAGACTAAAAACTATTTTTAATTGACAAGTTCTATTTATACCTTTCAAACTCAGGAATAAGATTTTCTAAGAACAGCCAAAAGACAGAAGACCGTCAAAATATGACACAGCAAGAAAGGTGTACAGCAGGGTAAACTCAAATAAAAAAAATTCAAAGTTTTAAACTTGTATTCTGAAAAAAAGTAAACAAGCAGGGAGAGTTGAAGGATACAAAACTGCAGCAAAGTTTTTTTTTATTCTATTGAAGTGAGTGTTAGATAATCAGGCTGTTTGCTGTTGATGGACAGTTGGGAGATTAAGGTTCAGTTTTGTTAAGATAAGAGCAGAGCATCTGATGGCTGCTGACAAAATCACTGTGCTGTTACCCAGGACAATGTGCGGGAGGCCCGACAAAAACAGCAACAAAAACCACAATACATTTCAACAGAGCTTTGTTGTTATTGCCTCCGACAACAGAATTGCAACACCTTTTTCTAACACGCAGTCCCTTCTGTTGCCATGTTAACCTTAGTTAATTTAGTAGTATGGAAAGAGTGAAAGGCATGGTGACACTACAAGATAGATAGATGGATTTTATTATCCCCAAAGGGGGAATTAGTTTCTTACAACCACTGCAAGCAGCACTCTGACAGTTTGATATTTTTCTGTAATTGAAACTAGCCTTGCCCATGGGAGGAGAGGTTGAAACCAGTCGGAGTTTCATTCAAATTAGGCAGAGCAAAGAAAGATGTTGGGATTTGGTGAAATTAGAGTCAAAGTTTGTCCCATAACTTCTGTTTTTTAATACGCCACTTCTGGAGTTTTTTTAAGCCAAACCATGATCTTTTCCTAAACCTAACTAAATGGTTTTATTGCCTAAACCTAACAAAGTTGTTTCCTGTGAAGACAGAAGTTTATTTTGAAAAGACTGTATGCATGTAACGAGCGGAGATTGACATGTGTTGCTGGGAAATCAACGAAAAAAAGGTTTGTTTTAAGTTACAGCACTTCCGGTGTTATTTTAACCCAAACTGTGATCTTTTCCTAAACCTAAGTAAGTAGTTTCATTTTGAAAAGACTGGAGTGGAAATTGACATGTTCATCACGTGTTGTTGGACATCCGTAGGAAAACGCACAAAAAATGTGTTGTTGAAAGTTGCGCTAAGCGTCATGAAAGAAAAGGGAAATTTGTGTGTATGTACACGAATCAACTAGATTCAATTACGTGACTATTTCACATACTGCCGTGATGTGTTGTTGTTTTAGCACTTTGAGACGCATCCGACTGGCTGTCACTACTACCTATGATTTATATTCCTTATCCACCTTTTGCACACAGCACGGATTAACCAAGCAGTCGTGCTTGGATGACCACACAGTCCGTGTAGCCATGATCGACCACTTTGCACTGGTTTCTGGGCCATTAAAATGGGCTCCTCACTCCCTGTTCACACATACTGTATGGACTCAGACTCGTCCTCGCCTCTCATGAGCCGGAAGCTTGTGTGTGTGTGTGTCTGCATTGAGCACATAATTGACACACTCAGCTCCAATTAAATTCTCCTGTTACCACAGTGCAGTACAGCGTGGTAGTTCATTTTCCTAGGTGGCATGTCTAAAGAACATTTGCTTTAAGTTAAATCTTTCTCAACTTTTCAACAGGCTGAGTGGCTGGCCAATTTTAGTCTTGAGTCATAGTGGATGGTGGTATATCATGCCTTCTGTGTTTGAGTCGGTATGTGTGAATAAGATGTTCATTTGAGTGGGGCTACAAATTTTTAATTTGTGCTGATTGTGGTGTGTTAAGAAAGGCACGGGGGGCATTACAATTAAACACGATTATACCATTGAGGGCCTGAATGTTTATAGCATGTGTTCAAAGTTGATGCTTTGGCCCGAGGGTGCTGCTTGAGGTAAAATATTGGAGTGGGGTTCATCCTCAAGGGGGCATAAATGTTCCAATAACTTTTATGGCATTCTTCCCATTTAATTTTTGTTTGTGTACAGGAGGAGGTGTTGTCCTGGTGATGGCACTATAGAGGAAACATTAAGATTGATCCCCTGGGGGCCACGAACATCCACAGCGAATTACGTGGAAAATCAGTCATTCGATTTTCAGCCGATTAGACTGTTGTCAGACTATTCAATAGGTGTTATCAGTCGCGAAAAGCCCCAAAGATGTGGGTCAGTAGGGGCCTACTACACCCACTAGTAGGTTTTATCATCTATTGAAATGGCAGATCACCAACAGAGGGTATAAAAGAACAGAACAGCGACCTCTAGCGACCGTAGTAATTATGACAGGAGCAGAAGTCGAAGTCAGGTGCTGTAGTTTATTCACCCAGGAGACTGGAGTTTGCATCCCGTGTGAAACCAACAATGTGTAGTTGTCTTTGTGATTGTAGTTAATTTAACGCAAAACACAATGTTTTTCCCTAAACTTATTTTTAAACTAGTTTTTTTTATGCCTAAACCTAAATAAGTTGTATTTTTTTTGCTTAAACCTTAAGAAGCCTTTTTGTTTGTGTTCAAAACTAAACTTTTCATTCAGTTTAACAACGTGTTAGAACGTGTTGCTTTTAACTTTAACTTTCACTTTTACAATGTAGCATCTATGGTGTTCATAGAGACTGATAAAGCCTATTTTATGGCCTGAACAGCCGAATCGGGTGCGATTTTTTAGTTACCTTGTCACTGACCAAAGAGTTTTCAAGAGGAGGATTTACCCCAGGAAAGGAAATGACCAAAGTCATTACGAATCACCCTTTGGTTACAAAAACTAATGGTGATCTGTCCAGTGGTTGTTGCTCTGCACCAAAGTTTTGGGCAAGCTGAGTTTTGTCATATAAACCTTTCTTTATTTAAGATTCAAAGAGAAGCATTCTGGCAGCACCACTGCTCCGTGACTACAATTAATCAATATTCCCACCATCAACTCAAACCTTTTTTGTTGTAGTTGCAAACATCTGAAATACAGTTCATTTTTATCACAATTTATTCCCCTCCATCTGCTTCCTAACGCCCACTCCTCCAACGTCTCCGCTGACTGCTGCGATCGTTTACCTCATAAAATTGATTAAGACACTAATGCCTGCCCGTGAGAGAGTTGGAGAAGTTGTCCAAGGCTGCTCCTCAGATTGAAACGCTATCCATTACCCACCAGCAACATGCAATTAAACCTTACAGATAGATGGCTGTCAGGTTGATGGGCACAGGATTTGTGGGTCTGGACCGGAGAGGCTCATCCCTTGTAATATCTGGAATGAATGCTTTAATACAGGCAATATAAGAGAACATGCTCTGATTTATGAAAATGTTTAACAAATAATGTTTTAATGGTGTAATATAAGCCTGATATACTTTATCCAGGGAGTTAATTCTTCCATGATAAATCATGCTCAGTTTTAGCGGCATCATTTTCTTTTAAAGGAATATGACTTCTAAGTGCAATTTCTCACCTCCTATGCTTTCATTCCTCCCTTTTAAGTTCGGGAAATTTTGTGATAACTATTTCATTACCTTCTGAAGTCAGGCATCTGAACTTCAAAGCTGATATGGATTCATGGCAAAGTATTCTGAAGAGACTCTCTCTCTCTCTCCTGCAAACTTTTTATCTGCTTAAAGAGGTCTATTGCTTATAGAATCAAAGCACCGCTGGAGCACACCCCTTCAATAATGCAGCACACCTACCTTCCCTGGCTATGGTTCACTGCAGGAAAAGTGAAAAGGTTCTACTTCAAACCCCAGAGCAATTGTTAAATAACATTGATTTGAAGCGCCTGTCATATTATTGCATTCATTTTCACTGCGACGGACAAAAACAGCTCTGTTTTTCCGCACCACTGACACAACATCCATACCTCCATAACTCCAAGCTTTTCAAGACGTTAATATGTGACACCCCCTGTCACCACCTGTTAATCTTGTGATAAAACTCACTCTGTTTTGAATCGTGATTAAACCTGCGATTGAATATAATATCCATTAATACTCACTGACATGAAAACGACATAAATGGAACTCCTGAATGTGTGATTGATGTGCCAATTACTTTCCATCGGAATAAGATAATATCTTACACTGTTATTATACTCTGCATAAGTAATAGCTGCCGCATAATTATAGCAATTATTCAACATGGATGTGACAAAACGTGTTAATGGCCACAAGACCCCCAAATGATGCAAACATCATAGATTTGTTTTACAGAACTGAAGAAGACCACCTAAATGAAGTAGTACCTTTTAAATGTTTAAATGCATTCATATATATTCAGCCCGGTCTATGAATGGAACAGGAAAATCATTGTGCATGCAATAACAACAGCGTTCTTGCTTTTGGGGAGTCATGTGTACGCCATGTAGTCTGCACTGACTGCAGTGTAAATGCACCTACATGAATATGCTATGCTCAGAGCTATTGACATAGAATAAAAACTGAGAAAGACTGTTTATGGTGTGGGAGATAGGTCCAACAAACACAGGAGAAGATTTCTAATTCCTAATTTGACTCATTTTAATGTGCACTATGATCCTTTGCCTCTTTGCAATTCTAATGATGAAACAAATTATGCCAAAATGTAATTGGATTTGTTTTGCTGCAGTAGTGCCACCTAGTTATTTTTCATCAGTTTTGTCATGTATTGTGCATCAGCAGTACATTATCAATGATGGACATCGCCTGTCGACAAGAGTCTACACAGCCCACCAGGTTTTACTCTTGATCTAAGGCTGCCTGTGGATCTATTTTGTAACAGTGACTTTAAAGGAATTGCAGCGCTCTGCAGCGTGGCTTATCTGTAATGAACGGTTGATTGTGCACCAGCCCTTCCCGTATCTGATTGTATGCATGCATCTCTCACTGAGCCGTCACTGGTGTTTGCATCTGATTTTGAAATTGGAAAAACACAGCAGCTGTGCTAAAAATGTCAATTTTTCTGTGTCGAAATGAATTTGAGGCTAGAAATAGGTCATGCAGTTGCTTAATCAGGAGAATTGGGATGCATCAGCACACTACAGTTCACTGACTGTTCTAACACAAAACTGGCTGAATCAGCTCTTGAGTGGATGGTTTCCATCATTAAAAGGACAATGTGTAAGATGTGGTCAGAATTTTAGTTTTAATGATTCAAAAAATAAACAGACATTAACAGAATGTGAAGAGGTTACAGTGTTGACATTAGACGTCTATGTATTGAGCTGCAGAGATATACCTCATTTTGTCCGTACAAACTCACCTTGTTGGAAATGACAACTGCCAGGAAACCTCCTCAGAGAACAGGAAGTATTGAACAAACACATTTTACGAGCAGAACAGAAAAAAATGTATGGACGTACAAAGCTACCTCAGAGGCAGATATTTCCAAATGTTTGTTTTACCGTTGGTATATTTTTGATATGAATCATATTTACCCTTTTCGGGTGTGGAGATTTTGCAGCTTAAGTTGTAAAGCTGCAAGGTAATAAAGCGTGTTAGCTTGGTTCAGTTTGCTTTTTTAAAGAGATAAAAATATTAAGATACGAATGTGCCAAGCGTTTCATCCTTCCTCCTCTCCAGTGACTGCCAGACAGCATTTATGAGGGCTGTTGCTATAGGTAATGCGACAGGACCCTGGAGGCACACTGCTTTATGAATTGTCGCTTTGAAGGGGGGTGTTGGAGGCGTTGGTTTTCTGAAACAAAATTGTTTGGTTATACCTTTCAAAAGTAACAGAGAAAACAGGATATTAAGTTTGAAGACAACAGAAAAGCCTCACTGAACTTTAATTGTCTAATTAGTGATGCGTCAAAGCAGATTTTATAGAAGTTAAAAACAACTTCAGTTTAGATATGGAACTAAATCAGCTGTGATCTACATCTGATAGTGAAATTAACCACACCTAACCAACAAAGAAACTTTAAATCTTTATATTTTCTTATTTATTTCATCTTTTCCATCTCTTTTGCCGCCTTTATTGAGACCCAAACATTATAATATTTTGTTCTGTTAATAGTTAGATGCTGTAGTTTTCTTACTGAAATAACTCAGTATATTCACCTCTTAGCATTACACAAGATAAATCAATGGGCACATCTGGCAGATTCTACATCACCATGGTGATGACCTTGGTAGAAGTAGGTAGGTGTTCTGATAAAAGATGTGTAACAATATTGTACATACTGTAGACACTCAGAATGCCATACCTCTCAAAGGGTTCTGCATGTGGACAATGCTGGATGTAATGTTACCTACGACAACAAAAGACATTAAAGAAGTGCCAGTGGGGAACATGCAAACCACACGGTGCAAATGGTATCTGTATCAAGCTACATAGCCAAGGTGTTCAGTAACCTGAAACTTAACCAATTACATGGGTTAAATACAAATTACAGTACAGCATTACTTTTCATAGCTCTCAGTATGAACTCTGAATGAGAAAAGCCTGCAAGGGTGTTGGGCCTTCCTTGTTTAGATCTGCTGGTTTGAGAGGCGATTATAGAGGATCGGCTTCGTCTTAGTGTTGATGATACAAGTCTTTAATTATTGAGCCGTTGAGCATAATGATGAAATATGGAGAACTTGTCAAGAGCAGCATATGTACCACATTGTGCTTCTGGCCTCATACTGCCCGAACACAGGGATCCAAAACCATGTTTGGAAGCTGTTTGTGGGTTGAAGAATTCATTGAGTTTTCCTAAACTGACTGGAAGGCGAAATAACTGAAATCATAGATGGGTAGATTACTTTTCTTCTCACTGAAGATGGCCTATGAGCCTCCTTACACTAGATTAAGATGCTTTTGGTTGAGACTGTTACACAAGGTGTTTCTCTCGTAATTTGTGAGGTCACAGGTTAATCTGTTTTGAACTTCTATTCGCCATCGCTGTTCATCCGTGTCATTGTTTGGCTTATTGTTTTCCAGAATTTGTCTTCAACAAACAATAGACCTCAAGTGTCCAATTGAGGCAAACAACATAGTTTTAGAAATCAGTCAAATCAGGATGTGCATACATCATGTCATGTGCATTTTGGTGGAATCAGTGTAACTTTACAGTGAGCCATTTCTCCAAATTTAAGCCTAACATCCATTAATCCATATTAAAAACAACCAAAAGGGTTTGAAGGGTTAAATATATTTGCGCTTTGTATGCCCAGTTGTCTTGCAAGTCAGGGCAATTTGCAATCTAGGTAACTACAACGTTCTTCATGTGGCTGTAAAAACGTTTTCTGTAGTGTCTGCCAAACTTCTTCTACACTTCTTCCCTGCTGACACATATACTGCTAATTGTCATTCAACTTGATATGACTCGCTTGTGTGGCTGCGTTTGTAATTGTGATCTAGTTAATTCAAAGACCTTTTTTTTCATGTGCTGCTCCTATTATTGTACCACCCCTGTGGCTCTTTTTTAACAGTCTCACACCATTACTGTAAGCAGACTACAGCCATCTCCAGCGCTTTGAACAGAGACTCTCCTTCTCCTGTGGGGTACGAGTCAAATCTTTGAAAGTTTTTCCGTGAACTCATTAGGAATCTGTCCCGTACACCTCAGTGTGTTTGGACCATACTGTGCTAAGATCATTGGTAAGTGGGTCTGAAATATAAGTGATCTCATTATTAGTTCTTTGTCCAACCAAGATGGCTGACATATTCTAATGTATCTAAGGGGAAGAGGAGAGAATAGCTGATTGGATTCCTCACATAAAGAGCAGAGAGTTCATTTGGAAGTTGGAAGGCTCGATGAGAAGCTGTAATAGGCAAAACATTGATGTAAGTGACCCACCGAAACCACAAAGTAGAGCTGGAAGAGAAAAAGGACTTTGCGTTAATTGAACTGCTGTAGTTTTTCCCCCTTTGTCCAAATTAAATGGTATTCTCTTTGTTGTCACTGATGGAAAGTCTGTCCAAAGGAAGAGAGAAATCTAAGTAAAGGTTTCTCCTATGTAACAGTGAGCAATGCACATTCCAGATAAAACTGGACAGACCGGCAGATGACGCCCTTTGAGGATATCTGTGCATATCAGTTCAGGTTTTTTCATGCAGCCGTCAGTCTGAGCTGCCAATGTACAAAATAGCCTAGTTGAGCTTTAAAAACTGGACTAAAGCTGTCACAATTCAGCGTTCTCCTCAAATGTCACCTCTCGGCGCTCATTAGGCATTCCCGTTGCGAGTAGTAAGTACTTTGTCATTCTGCTAGCCGCCGTCGACTTGAATTGACATTTCACTCAGTGTCTCTCATTCCATTCAGTATTCTTCGGAGACCGCCTTTGCCTCTGTCCCCTCATTTCCAGCCAGGCCATTTCACCTTTTTGTCTCCCTGGAAATGGATTAGCCAGCCAGGACAAAAATTAAACTGCCAAATCAATTAGGGCTTCTCAGAAGGTGCAGATTTATTTTCACGCTTGTTCATCACGCCCTTTTCTACGCTTGTCTGTTCCCATCCTTGGATTATTGGATGCACTTTTTGCTGGGTGCCAACCTACAAAGGTAGACATTTAAAAGGAGAGAGTGATCATGCAGGGTTTAGAAAGAGCAGCTTTCAAGGTGCAGTACACTTTGATTTAGGACAAGATAAATCAGCTAATTTACAATCTCTTTTTTTTTTTATTCAGTAAAAAGAAGAAATTGTTTCACATATTTGTGTTGCTGCGACCAGCAGCTCTATACAGTATCTCACTCTGTTGTTCAGTCTGTCCCTAAGAAATTTCCCCAACCTTTGGCGGCACAATTTCCATCCTATAGGATGCCGAAATGTGCGTAGATGTCAAGTGTGTGGGTGTGAAGGTGTGTGTTTAACTAAGTACATCACAAGCGTCACTAACCTAAATAACAACACTTTGACACATGAACACCGGTCTCCTGGTTGAAAGTCCTGTGTTTGTTGGACCCATCCGCCGTAAAGAGTGTTTCTCACTTTTTTTCTATGTCACGAGCTCTGAGTGTAGCATATTCACGCAGATGCCTTTGCATTCCAATCAGTACAGACTACATGGCGTGAAACAACACGGCAAGAGCAACAACGGCGTTGTTATTGCACACAAAATGACTAATTACAAATTACTGTGTCATTCATATGCCATTTGGTGAGACCGGGCTGACTCAGCAGAAATCCTTTTTCATTAAAGACTGTTAGTCCCTCACCCTACACTATAGCCCCGCACCTTTCATAACTCATGAACCATTTCTCGTAGACCATTGTTCGGAGGCATCGTTGATCTCAGCAGAGAGTTCCTTTTTCATTGGTGTGGGTTATCCCGGCTCTAGGGATGGCAGTGCTGGTCTGTCTGTCGGTCGGTCCACCAGTTTGATCCCGACTGAAATATCTCAACATGAAATCCCCTGAGGATGAAGTCTGCTGACTTTGGTAATCCTCTGAGTTTTTCTCTAGCGCCAGCAGCAGGTTGACTGTTTTCGCTTTTTAGTGAAATGTCTTGAACTATTGGATGGATTGAAATTTGCTACAGTTATTCATGCTTTTCCATCAGCCTAACATCTAGGCTTCTTTGTGTTTAGTGCTAATATTAGCATGCTGACACACTAAACTAAGATCGTGATCATTGCACCTGCTTAGCATCCATATGTTAACATTGTTATTGTTGTATTATATCTCTGTATCCCTCTTGTCAGCAGCTGACAACTGACAACTTGTCAGCATAGATGCCCTGTTGTGCGTGTTGCCGGCCAATCGGAAGGTCAGAGGTTTGATCCCCGGCTCCTCCAGTCACATGTCGAAGTGGACTTAACCCCGAATGTCTCCTGAAGGCTGTGCCGTCAGTGTGTGAATGAACATTTAGATTAGATCCTGATGGGCAGGTTGGCACCTTGTATGTCAGCCTCTGCCCATCAGTGTATGAATGGTTGTGTGAATGGGTGAATGGTGACATGTCGTGTAAAGCGCTCCGAGTGGTTGGAAGACTAGAAAGGAGCTATATAAGTGCAGGTCCATTTACCATTCTCCTCCTTCCACTTGCTGCACAAAAACAGTCAGTCCAGGGTCTCTTCTCCTGTAACCACACATTGTGCGCTGGGCTTCTGTAAAGTTACTGCATGGAAATGTACCTTTCTATTTGAATCAGAAACATTCCCATAGCCTTTATCAGTGTGTATGGAATGACCTTATTTCAGGCCAGCACATTAAGCAGCAGGTGCTTGCTTATAGAGTTATAACCTGAACTGGATCCTTCCTCAGATGCAATATAGCATTGGGGGATTTGGGTTAGCAGACAAGCCGGGCTCCTCATTCTCTTGCACAGTTTCATGTTTGGACTGTTTTACATTTAACTAGCTTCATCACTGACTTAAAGAGATCTGTCGTTATCCACTATTGCTGAGAGTGTGCCCTCTGCTGGCACACTCAATGATATTCATTAATGTGATGTGATGTGCGATGACAAGTGACATATTTTGTCATTTAGTTTTGGAGGACTTTGGAATATTGTTCTGTGTTCCTGTCAGACTTATTACTTTTCCAGTCGTGACACTTTTACGACTGTACACTATTATGGGCTGTCAACTTGGCTTCTCTCTTTTTGGATCCAAACTATTGTGCTTCCCTGCATTATTGAATTATTTATTTGTATTTGACAGTGAAGGGAAACATGGGGGGGATAGAAGAGAGGTGGATGACATGTAACAAAGGTCTGTGTCTGGATCCAGATGTTGTAATTACATGTGGTTATATTGTAATGTGTCGTAAACCACCAAGACGATGCAACTTCCCTGCACCTTCTCTAAAACAACATTGTCATCTTCTGCTTGATTTGTTATAGTTAGGAATATTTTGCAATACAAAACTACTTAAAGCATGAACACATTGTAGTTGATATATCTCACACACATGCTTGAAGGCTGATTCCATCACCATTTAAACACGTGATACGTCCTCAGAATCTGACCACTGTCACTCAAGGATGTTGGAAGAATGCAAATTAAGCTCAAGCAAATTGCAACTCTTATCACAGCATACTGATTAAAATTTCAAACCGAAGACAAAAGACACATGCACAAAACTGGCTGCTTAATTACAGTAATGAGTAATTACAGCTGCAGGCAACAATAGAGTGACCAGGCCCCGGTCGAGATATTTCAGAAGAAAGAAACTAAGTGGTGTTTTAATGAGCGGATTCTCATGCTCAGCACGTTTGTTCTTAAAGAACAACAGTGTGGAGTTAAAGGTTAAACAGTACATCTTTTGTTGGCTTTCTTGTGAGTGTATGCATTTGAACAGACTGCTCTCACCAAAGGGTTTATACAGCAATTTGTGAAGTTATTTTGCATGCAATAATAACACCGTTATTGCTTTTGTTGCCTAAATCTAAGTACGGCCATTACCTTAGTTTTGTTGCCTAAAAACTATTTTTCTTGACTCATTGTCAAGCATTTATTGATATATTTGACTTCAGGACATCTCTGACTACATACATGCTGAAAATCAAACATTTTTACTTTAACAATTTAGAGATTTTCCAAAGTCAAAGTCCCTAGAAGTGTATGATTCAACTTTTTCCCATGGTGTAGTGTTAAAAAAGTTAACAAAAAGCATAATAAATCGTAATATTGAATCGCAATACTTAAAAATCGTAATACATATCGTCCCCGCACTACAAATGTGCCTTCCATGAGATCAGCATCTTGCAATGCTGTGGCATGTAAGATCAACTTCTTTTGTGTTTGAGTTTAACAAATTAAGATGGCTGATAAAGCACCGCCATTTTGTTCATTTTATATTATTTGAAACTACAAGATTTGTTTTAGTCATCTAGCAAATGTAGCAAAATTTCTACTGCACAGATTCATTTTAACAAAATCACCTAAAAAAAAGATTCCTTTTTAGAGAAGCGTCTACAGACATTGTTGCGTGTTATAAGCTGGAATGATACATGTATGAGACACAGAGTGTCCAAGTGCAGCAATTTTGATGAAACTTGAAGAGATGATGGAAGATTTGAAAGCACTCTAGCGGCTCTTTGGGGGGGCCTGGCGACTAATTGTAATTTGTGGAAGCGAGCGCTGTAGGATCCTGATGCTGCGACACAAAGAGAGTCAAGTGCATGTCTGAAGATGTCTGCATGGCTACTTGCGAGAGCAGTGGCTGAAAAGAGGACAAACCTCTGATATTGACCTCAGCGTTGCACACTGGGCCTGATATGTCCTCCTTCCAACGCTGCCAAAGCGTGCATGGGTGTCATGAACAGAGCTGAGATGTGATGCGGTGCATGTGGCGTTATGGCATTTTTAGTGTCGCCGTCTTATACGCCCTGTTTCAGTTGTGCTTTGAGACCATCTCACAGTTCAATACAAGCGTTCCTTTGGTCTTTAATTCCTGTAACATTGGCTTGTCAAAGGATCATTTCCCCTTCACTGAATAAAGTAATGGAGTAATTGTACACAATTCAAGCACTTTCATGTTTTCTACACGCACAATTGCAGGCTTTACATGTAATTAACATAGCTCTTGTCATAAACCAATGGGCTGTGAAGGGGATTAGTGTTTGCATGTGAATGGGACCCCTGTCAGCTGTGGGATGTAATTAGGGTTAACAACTAAGCTTAGACCCAAAACATCTTCTAGCGGGAGTCAGTGAGCATTGTAATTAGGAAGCACTTTGCAGTGCACACTACTGTGCTTTATGTACTCTAACTTTCCACCCACTATGGCCTCACCTTTTGTTCTTGAAGAGAGGGGGCACACCGCCACCGAGAGCCCGACAGATTGAATTTGAAATTCACGCAGCATTCATAGCTCATTATCGGATGTGATTAAGTTGTCCTGGCTGTAATGAATGTCGATGGCGCCAAACACATCCATCATAATTGGAGATGTGTCGCCGGGTATCAATACACTGTCAATTTGTAGGTGCCTTACACATGTGGCGTTTTACTCCTCTATCGCATTGCCCTGGGGTTTTGTTGATATGTATTCATAAGATGAATGCTCTCGCATTGAACCAAGTAAACAAACTATAGTGAGAGTTGTGCTTGTGCTGGATCGCAGAGTTTTTAAAGAGAGCTATACTCTGGGTTTGAATTGAGGAAAGAGCACACCGAATCCAACGTTATACAGTTCACAGGATTTTACATGGAAGATTTACCACTTATTTTGAGAAGGTAAGAGAAGTTCAGTCTCACAATGGTGGAACAAGTGGAGCACACCTAAACCTTTACAGATTTAGGAGCAGAACTGGTATGGTTCTCTTAGGTACACTGGTGCTATACGACGTGGAAGAAGTAGCCTGTTGCATGGACGGGTCTGGAATTGCTCAAGGCTATCTTCATGCAAGAGTTATTGGTGGCTGTAATTATTCCTCTTGTCTATACTGCCTGTAAAATGATCCCTTTGACTACACTGTAGAAAAGGAGGAACAAAATCCACAGTCCTCATTCTGTGCAAAAATGTATTCTAAACTTCAGTGGAAGTTAATACGAAGCTTCAGCAATCAAGTGGGTATCTTGAACATAATCCAAGATTTGGCATAATTGTCCAATATGGATGTTCTTGACGGCGGGGTTTATTGACCACAAGACAAGTGGGAATTTGTTCCTTAATTCTGATATTGGAGTCACGTTAGGAAGGAATTGTTTCATGGCCAGTATGGACAGGATTACAGTAACCAATACAGTATTACATTAAACAGTACGCACTGTATTAAGGCTGACGGCCTCGTCAAACTCCAGCCCTGCCTCACAAAATTGCGTATGAATGACACAGTATTTTGCAAGTCATTTTTCATGTAATAACAACACCTTTATTGTCATGTGTACACCATGTAGTCCAGTGGTTCTCAACCTTTATCGTGTCATGGACACATAAATTAATACACATTAGGTCACGGACCCCCATTTGATAAGATTTTTTACGCTTTAGGGACCTCCATCTGAAAAGACTGATTGATTGTTAGATATGATTAAGACCAGAATTATGTAGTTGTCAACTACAGCTTAGGAGATAACCGTGGATGAAGTGAAACCTGTGATCAGAAGTGTCACTCTTATGATTCTTATTCACATTGGACTCACTTCTATAGTGAATTAAATAGTGCAGATACACTATTACCCATTTTTCTTGGGACCCCCTGGAACTCCCTCATGGGAGCTTGGATATGCTAAGTTCACAGCTAATGACGTAGAATAAAATTGAGAGACACTGCTTACGATGGATGGGTCCAACAAACACAGGACTTTCAACCAGGAGACCACTGTTCATGTCCCAAAGTGTAGCTGAGTTATTTTGAAGTTACGTTTGTTTTCCGCTTCCATTGTTTATGTACATATTTTACTTTGTTTGCGTACTTATGTCAAGCCCAATCATAAGGTTTTTCCTAAACCTTTTTCAAAGGGATCCCTTGACCTTTAACCTCAAGATATACAGTATGAATGAAAATGGGTTCTTTGGTTACCGACGAGTCTCCCCTTTACAGACATGTCCACTTTACGATAATCACATGCAGTTTGGGGCAAGTCATAGTCAAGTCAGCACACTGACACACTGACAGCTGTTGTTGCCTGTTGGGCTGCAGTTTGCCATGTTATGATTTGAGCATATGTTTTATGCTAAATGCAGTACCTGTGAGGGTTTCTGGACAATATTTGTCGTTGTTTTGTGTTGTTAATTGATTTGAAATAATAAATATATACATACATTTGCATAAAGCAAGCATATTTGTCCACTCCCATGTTAATAAGAGTATTAAATACTTGACAAATCTCTCTTTAAGGTACATTTTGAACAGATACAAAATATGCGAATAATCAAAATTAATTATTTAAATTGATTGACAGCCTTTTAAAAAAGTAATCTATGAACTATTATACAGTAGATCATGATAATTTAAATGAATGAATCTGAAAACGTTTCACGGACCCCCTGGCAGAGTGCCACGGACCTCTCGGACCTCAACTCGTCTTCAAGGCAGTGGGCAAAGAAATCTGTTTGAGTAAGCATCGGATGTATTGCACAGTGCATTCACTATGCTGTTGATCAATCGTTCTTTCAGACAGGTAGTCTCTTGATGATGGCATGTCTTGTATTTCAAGTTGGAGATTGTATATTTGATGCAAGTATCCATGTCAATACTTGTGTCTCTTGTTGGCTTAGTAAGTCAGTCTGCTCGTCTTCTGTCAGTCACCACCTCTTTAGAAGATTGCTCTGTGTTTTTATCATGCCAGCTGTCTTTTTATGATATTCATCAAATCAATTCAAACTACCTCTTTTATTCTGACTCTAGCTTCCGTGCTGCCTTTTGCAGATATATTCTTTCAAAAAAAACAAAAATCCGGGCAGATACTCTTACATTGTTAAACATCATCAATTTGTGATGGTCGATGTGTCAGGGGTTGCCTCATCTACCTCGACTTCAGCTCGTGATGTCCTACATTCCTCATCAACGCGCCGTGAACTCATTGCTTTCAATCAAAGTGGGTGTACGGGCATATAATTAGCTCACAAGTGAGAACACTCAGTCGTGGGTTACATTTGTCTTATGCAAAACGCACCATCATATTGCTACATCAGTTTGCTGGTCTATTTTCTGCTGCTGTGGCCGGAGACACTGTTATCTCGACCTCTTCTTCCATGATGGATTTCTCCTTTTATCATTATTGAGCATCAGTGCAAATGGCGGCGCTACAAAGAAAGCCTCGCTCTTTGATTCTGAGAGACTGACACCACGACATGGTGTTTCAGATCTTTGAGACATTTTGTGCTATTAAACCCCCGTTGATGCTGCACTGGAGATATCCCGACATTGTGTCGCAGGGTGCATATTTGGCCAATTATACGACAAGAGAGACGCCAGCTAATAACAAAATGGATCCAGATGTGCAAGGAACACAGCCAAGAGCTGTTTAAGTATTTAGGTACAGGATTTTTTTTCCCTATTAAAATATTGAATGCATGTGATGTCATGTGCAGAGCATTAAACGTTACATAAAAACATAAAAAATATGCTTAAAACAATCAACACATTCGATTTAAAAGCCACAAAGAACAACAAAAATCTACATTCCTATGGCGACCAATGAGCCACACGACTTGCACCTTCTGCTCTCTCTTTGTTGTTGGAGTTTTGCAGTACATGACATTAATCTGTAAGCCCGATCCCAGCCCTCAGATACAGCCTATTGATTATCTATCAGCCTTGAAACAAACATGGTGAAACTGATCTGTAGATTTTGATTTCAGGTCGTGAAGGGGCCCATTTGGCTCAAACATAGATCCAGGCTGAGTGATTCCGCTGTAGCCTTTACTGTACGCTGTGTGCCATGCTTGAAGAGGTGGGACAAAGTTTGTTCTGCACCTTTCCCTCTTGGTTGCACAATGTGATCGGCTGCTGTCAAATTGATTCAAACTAATTCCAGAAAAATGAGGCTAATAATGCATAATGTTTAAAGTCAAACTGGATGAAGTCCTTTTTTATTTTCTCAAATCTGAAGTCATCATATTCATGATTCAAATTAAGTTTAAATAATAGCATGTACATCAATTTGTGGCATTTCTAAGAGCTGATGGCAAGACTATTAACACTATTATTAAAAACTATTTAGAAGCTGAGTCCATACCAGCTGACATTGGGCGAAGACAGGATACACCCTGGACAGGTCGTCAGCCTATCACAGGGCTGACACATTGAGACAGACAACCATTTGGCTTGGCGCCCTTCCACACAGAAGGGCGCCAAACCGGGTTTGAACCTTCTTGCTGTGAGGCAACAGTGCTAACTGCACCACCGTGCCCCATGTATATAACCCTTTTATGCAAATCAACATGTATGCACATCAGCGCGGGGATTTTCCCTGATTAACAGGTCAAAAGCTGTTAAAACTGCTGTGCTTGTATCTGACTCTGTACTTTGTCAGTTCATAAGTCCATTAAGAAGTCTGTGACAGCGACAACCCAGTCTCACGGTAAAGGAAATCAAGAAAAGGCGTATCTATTGCACGCTAAAGGCCTTGTGCATTATTATGGTATTCATACACCTGTTGGTGGGAACGCGCTGATCCCACAGTAACAAGTTCTGAATCTTTACTGTACAAGACGCCTCCTTTTTCCCAGTCGTCAGAATTTGATTTCCCCACGAGGGTCCTTATGATGCAAGATGACAATCAATGAGTTACCTGTCGGTGTGTATAACTTCCTGTTTACTCCTCTTGGTACATTTGTAAAAAGTCAGTGTGAACAGAAACCGGACCAGAACTACAATGCAACACTGTATCATTTTAGTTCCCTTGGTCCCGACCAAATTAACCCAATCACAGGTGTGAAAGCACCCTTAAATCCACATGTCTTGAGATGGATTTTGAAGGGTAGCACATCACAGAGGCATTTAAGTGAAATATTATTGCTTCTTATCATATTTAAAGGACAATTTAGAGGTCTTTTTTAATGTGTATTTCAATACCACACTAAGCTGGCATCACATGATGGAAACTGGTGATGATAAGCCTTTCACTGCAGTATATAATGACACATTTCCTCTCCCACCATAGCTTAAGATTACAGGGTTTAATGTGTCATATGAAGTCCATGACCTGACTTTAACCTCCTCTGAGTGTTTGTGTTTGTAAAAAAGCGATAAAGTAATTTAAATATTTGGTCCGTTTAATGTGTTTTTCATTGGTCGCGCACGTCTATCATCCGGGGTCAGGGCCTGTCCCGTCACAGTAAGAGCCGTAATACAATCACAGCAACGCAGGGTGGTCTCATCTATATTTCAGTTTAAATGATAACAATTTTTCTTCATGTGACGTTAATTTAGTCGCAGCAACTCAATGGAGCCTTTTTGATGCCCAATAATTGCGGAGCACATTTTACAAGAAGTCAATTTGAGATTTGCATGAAGAATGGCAGCGTGTCATGGTGGAAAGGGTTTTGCAATAAAGAGACAAGCGATTGAAATTGAGATACTTGCGAGCGGCCGCGGCTTTGGCTCAGAAGGCACTCATGCGATAGAAATGAAATATAAATGGGAAAATAATGGAGGTTTCTTCCGACAGTGTCATTGAAAACTTTCGCATTGCTGTCGCGTGCTCCAAACTTAACTTGTGGGGAACATTTGTCAGGTACACATTTGGATAGAGACGAGTCGAAACGGTTAAATGCAACAGAGTGATTATCCTCTGTAAAAGATTTAGCGCTGTTGTGTTTTTAATCTGTTCTTTTTAATGACACACAGCAGCAACATCTTAGTGGCAGATAAATGCCTTTTTACAGTGGATGATAAATGCCAGGATTCTGAATTGATATTGGACATTCATTAAGTCACAATTACCTTAATTGCATTTGCACAGTGTTGGGTGACTAATGGGTTCACACTCATAAAATACTGCCTAATTTTTTTAATGAATTTATTTTTTTAGTGCCTGCAAATTCAAATAGTCAATTTAGATGAAATATATAAAAAAAAAAAACAGACGTGGATTTATTCTCCATATGTGAATTCAAGCAGGGAGATATTGTCCAGAAACAACAAAAATAATTGATAGTCATTGCTTTTATCCTCCTCCGCTGTTCCCACACACATAATAGCTGTGGGTTCCTTAAAATACTGCTTTGTGTGATTAGTCTGTGTCTTGATGCTGCTGGATGTTACGCAGTGTTTATGATGTCAACCATGCATGCGGTTCTCTAACGTGAAAATGTTCTCATGAACCTTGAGGCATAGTTCTTTTTTGAGTTGTTGACAAAGATAAAGAAATACATCATTAAAAATAGGTCTGGGGGAGTGGGTGCATGTTGCAGTTTACATATTTCTAAAATTGGTAATTTAGCTCTCAACAAATAAAAATAAACATCAAATGTTTGATCAACTTCCTGTTTACATGCTCACAGCCACAGTGGTGGAAACGCTAGTTTCTAATAATATAACTAACTCTTCCTTTAGCAATGCCCTCTTGAAGGCGCAATATCAGGACTGTTGAGCCGATTCTGAATATGATTCGGGGCGCTGTGACAGATGAGACCAAGGTGGACCGGGTCTGTTCCAGACGGGGTCGGTTCCAGTCTGGGACAATTGGTGTTGGCAGTAGGCATATAAAAAAGATTATTTTAAACATGTTTGATATCTGTGACCGACATCTGCGACCGTTGGCGTCACTTGTGTGTCGCTGCGGGAGACATAGCGGTAAATAATAGAAGAAGGGGAATGGCGATTCCTCCAGTTGCAACACATTCTCACTCCCAGCTCGTCAAATGTGAATCTAGTTGTATTTAATACAATGACAATAAAGCTTTCTATTCTATTCTATTCAAATACCGACGCTTGGTCAGTGGCCCTACACTTCGAACTATGACATGCTATGCACCCCTCTTGCGTCAGTTTTGGACCGCTTGTTTCATGCATATAGTGTCTTTTCAAAAAAAATGTCAGTGTTCACTGGAAACGTAGAGTTTCTGCTTATTTCATGCATATAGTGTCTTTTCAAAATAAACTCCCAATGTTGGTTTACTTTAGTTTGGGTTGAAATAAGTAAGATTATTACTTATGTATGCACACACCTTTAGTTAAGTACTTAAATTACATAAAAGAAGAAAGGTAAAATAAGTCAATGTAGACTTGTTTCACACAGGACACAGTGGTCTCCATGGTGAAAGTATGTGTTTGTTTGACCCGACTGTCCACCCCGACCTCATCCCTAAGTGGACTTTCTTGCACATTATACAACGTCAGCTGCTCTGGGCGTCTAATAATGACGCGGATGGGTTTACTTTGGAGTTAGTTGAAAGCCCGGTGTGTCTCATACACACATCGGTATCAGACACCGAGGGGCACTGACCAAGCGACGGCATTTGACGAGTTGGGAAGTGAGAAAAGATTGCCAATTCCATCTGTACAAGTCCACTTTCCCCAATAGCCTCTCCATCCATTTTCCTCCTCTTTCAGCCACTGCATATAAACAGTGCAAGCTGCTGAGTTACCGTTGTGTTTGTTTTGGTACGAGAACACATGACAGTTGGCGTTCTCAAGGGATGTTCACGGTTGTCTACCTCCAGAACTCCAGTGGTTACTGACCAGTGGTTCAGTGTATTGTCTGGTGTATTTATTCGTAAGGTTTATGCTCCTTCCTGACTGTCTAAGACTAAAACAATATGTGCAAGTAGGTGGAAACAATCTTTTTGTGTGATTTGTCCAGTAGGTTTCAGCTCTTCACCTTTGTCACTTCTATAACAGCTGCACATGACAACAACAGCGTGGTTAAAGTTAACAACTTAAACCACTTAATTACCCTCAGGAAACTATGTTATTATTAAATAATAAAGAGACAGGACATGAATTGAAGCAGATTTTTTTACCCATCCATCATCATCCATCTCAAACCGAACTTTTCACTGCAACATATGGATGGAGATGAACAGAGGACTGGCAGGAACGGACAACCCTGAGGGAGTTATTAGCACAGAATTTGCAGAGAAACGTTTTAATTGATCTACGATTTTTTAATGAGGCTGTGAACGCATCCGTCTTCAACACGCCTGTTGATCTTGAGTAGAACCTGTAGAATAATTCATCAATATCACAAGGTTGGTATTTTGCAACAAAAACTTAACATGCAGTGTGTAATTGTACCTTGACATTGCACATCATCACTCCAGTTAGAGACTGCAGATAGAACAGATATGCTGCCTTCAGATGTCTGCAAAGAGTCAGCAGAGTGAAGGAAAGGCCTTCAGTACCGGCTACTAACAGTCAGAGCTGGTGAGAATAATGAATAATGTTTGTGTGATTAAAGGGAGGTTTATATGGTTGTGCCTTCACTAAATAAAGGGACCAAACTATTATTGAACAAAAGTGAGCTGAGCTATCGTCCTGCAGAGCACTGCTGGATTCATCGCCAACCTCTACATGCTCCTCTCCTTCTACTGGGGTGCATGGCGAATCACCAAACCGGTGCAGCCGGAGAGATAAAAACCTCAGTACGCTGCAGGAAAAATACAAGCTCACCGATGCGGCGCTGCGTTGTGCGCCGACACCAGAATAGAGCCCAGAGAGTGTGACTGAGTCGGTTTGCGACACCCTGAGCAGCGATAGTGTAGCTAATTGCCCGCAGGCCATGCAAATGAAGCAGTAATATCAACGGGTGAGTTTCAGGCAGTTCTGCAGTCAACAGAAGGACCTACACAAACATACTTTACAATGACACAGAGAAAGAGTGAGAGGAGCTGTAAGTGAGAGAAGATGTGCACAAATAATGTCATGGAAAATGCAAAAAGGCTACTTTGGATTATAACCTTTCAAGCTTATCTCTTCCGTAGTTATCATCAAAATGGTTTTCAATGATAAAGATAATGACGGAATTGGTAACCAGTACTTGGTTGGTTAGTTAGTTGGTAACACTTTATAATCACCATGATTTATAAATGGTAAATTGATAATTAATTAAACTATGTAATTGTTATTTTACTGTTAAAAAAACAACTAAATGATTATTAATACTATTCCCTAATTATTAGTAATGCTATCATTTATTATAACAGCTTATTGTTGCATACATTATAACATTTGATATAATATATATATAAGTATCTGTTTATGATTAAGATATTATTTGTAAACCTTAAATAAATATTTATAAAACATCTACAAACATTACATAGATAGATATTTTTAACACGTTATCAGTGGTTAATAACTGGTTTGTAAACCGTCTATAAACATTATTTGGATGGCTATTATAAAGTTGCAACTGATGATTGTCATTCATTGTTAAATGGTTAATAAATAGTTTATAAAGCATCTATAAACAATATTTAAATAGATAGTTAATACTGTCAATGGTTAATAATTTGTATATATCTACAATATGTAATGTTTGTAGATGCTTTTCAAACAATTTTCTTTTATTACGTAATTGTTAATAAATAATTAATATAGTATATCAAATGTGACTACAATAGAAATGTACTAAATTAATCAAAATGCAATTATTATTGTCTCTTATCAGCTATGATACAATTTATAATTTATAAAGTAATTATTTCATATTACACAAACAATGATACAATTTCTTTAGAGTAAAATAACTAAGTTGAATTACCTATCGATTGGCCATTTATAAATGATAGTTATTGTAAAGTGTCACCCAATAGTTAAAGAATGTATTCTTCGATCAGTCAGAACAGAATGTTCTAATAATCAATGAAGCAATGACGACATGTTGCTCATTACCGCTTGGGACAAATGCCAGAAAAGGATTTGAATTATTCATTTTATATTACAATCGATTAAACGCCGGACACTGGAAAAAGAATAGAGTTCAGCTGTGTTGTGTTGAAAAAGCCATTTTATTAGCCCCATAGGACTTTCCATAATGAAATGTCTGAGAAGCAATTAAACCGTTTCATCCACCATCTTCTTTAATAGTCGCCATGTTTTCCTGAACGCGGCAGCCACTGTGTGTAGAGCATCTGTCCTCGAGTGGAACTTTATCCTCCTCAGGTGACAGATATAGACTGCCCACCCAGCCCATATAACCACTGTGAAGTTTGTAAAAAAAGAGGAGGCCGAAATTGATGACTTGAAACTGTCCGACGCCAAAGACTTGAGGACAATTAATCCTGCCTCGCCCGTTAGAGTCGTCTCTCCTTGATACAATAGAGGATGCCGGGTCCATCTGTGGAGTCAAGATGTAAGAGTCATGCATACATGCAGACAGGGAAAGCTATGGCTCCTAATTCCGCTCATTAATCACCTGTCTGCCGAACATCCTCCAGAGAAAAGCGCCCGGTTCCTCCGAGGTAATTACAGCACTTGAAGGAACGCTCTCTGCTGCGAATGCTCATAAGTAGCCATCTTATCCCTCTCCTACACTGCCTTTTTTTCTTTTTTTTTTTCCCCCGTCTCAGCCATGGAGCTTCCACATCCTCTGGAGAAACTTCCTCCTCCTCCTCTCGAGCCTTTTTCTGCTGCACTGCTCTTGCTCCTCTTCAGCTCTTTTTTTTCCGGGCACACATCCATTTGGCATCCGATGTGAGATAAATAAATTATAGCCTCTAAAATCAATGCCCAGTCCATGATGTAGGCTGTGGGCTTAGTGCTTGCCACCGTGCTAGAATTATGCCGCCGGGGCTCAAACGGGGGCATTTCTTGAGCCCCAGAGCCACGCTGCTGTTCACTACTTTTTAGATTTTCTTTCACTGAAAAAAAACTATTCCAGTCCGTCTGACATTTTATTATTCCTCATAAGTTTTCATGGATATTATAACTTTTACTGCGGAGACTGATGGAGGGTTTTTGAGGCATCATTTGTCTCAGAGACGCTGTTCACACAGCATCCTTGGTCCGGACCCCCTTGATTCACTTGCAGTCTAATTTCTCGACACAACCACTCAAAAGAATCTAAAAATAAATCAAAAAAACAGTGGCAACATCTTTGTGCATTTATTTTTAAAAGGCAGAGCAGTAGCAATGCAACCCCTCAGTCTGTAAACTGTGTGTTGATGTTGGAATGAAAGATTCATAACCGTCAGCGGATAGATGGTGCCCCCTTTTTTTTTTAATGTTGTCGTAGTAATCTCGTAGCTGGGTTTAAGGGAGTCTGACACTAGACTTGCATGACATACATATTTGAATGTGTCCTCAGCGTGGCTCTTGGAGAGCTCCACTGCAGCAGCAGGCTACTTATACCCTGCTAATGATTCCCTTTCTTTCTGTGTTCCCCAGATGGAGATGATACCGGAGCCCGATCCCGATGACGAGGGGACGAAAATAAGTGTAAGTTGAGTCGCACGTCCTGTGTCGCCGGTTGCGACCCTCTCTAATGTGTGCCGCCGTGACGCAAGTTGGCAGCGTTTCATTCCGAGCAAACACAACAGCAGCTGATTTGCCCCGAATAATACACCTTCAACCGGAGAAAGGAGCTAATCAGTGAAATCAGTGGCAGTGTGTTATTACTGTCAGAGTGGTTCCCTTCCTGCGCTCATGCCCCGCCAACTGTTCTGCCCCCTTTTTTTCCCTGTCACTCTGTATGTGCATTCTGAGCCCCAGTGCAACACACCCTACACTTCCTCCCCATGACCTAACTGGAGTCCTCAGAGAGTCAAAGAGGCTCATGCAATGTAAAGTGACAGGTCTAACATCAAGCTGACCTATAACAGCAAGCTGACCTATAGATGACGTTTAAGGCCTTTACACCCCAGGGACATTTTTAATACATTTTTTCAAAAAGTTGTTTTTTGTCATGAATACTTTCACACAGAACGCAAATATTATGCTGCAGAAAAAGCAACTTAATTGTTGTTTTTTTTGGAACGGGGGCGATTTTTCTGAGCTTCCGCACCAGGAATAAAGGCCTCAGCCAATCACATGCTAAACAGTTTGAGTTGTGCCTATATTTATGAAACAACAGCGGAGACTCCGTAGTCTGAACCAAGCCGGCGAACCGTATTCCTCCTTTCAACCTTGACAATGGCAGCGCCTACCAGATCCACTCCCTCTGTTCTTACCTTTCACAATAAAAGACCAAGACATCTAATATTTGCATTTGAGTATTTCGCATTTTCGGATCATCAAGGTGTGTCAAGGCCTTTAAAGGTGAATTATGGTTCATTACAAATTGTGTTAGTCATGAGTTATGATAACATTGTAAAGTAATGGAATAGGTCTAGGAACATAAAAAAGGACAAAACAGGACATGTTCACTATTTCAGTATCGACCCAAAACCACTACCTTTTTACCTTGTTGTCTTTATCTAACCACATGCAGGACTCGGGATGTAAACCCTAGTCTCTAGTGTCATAGTGCTGTGCTTTGTTAACCTGTCAAAAACTGCATTTTCAATTGCGGTCGCGGTTATAGGAACGTAATTAACGTTATAAAACGTTGGAAAAACTGTACAAAATTGTGTTTAGGCAACAAAACTCCTTGGTTAGGTTTAGTAAAACATCATGGTTCTGGCTTAAAAAACAGTATATTTGTTTAACAAACTTACCTATTTTATGCCGAACCATGCGTATACCTTACGTGAATTTCAAAAAAGTCAATAGTTGTGTATAAACAACCCGAACATGTGCAAATGAGTATTTTGCACTGCTCTCAGAGCTGTACAGACCACCATGGGTCACTTCCTTACCTCTTATTAATAAACGCACAGATCAGAATTTAGCGATTAGGGTCTTATGAGTTTTTGTTACACATTTAATATAATACCTAAGGAATTTCCTTCATGAACTTTAACTTCCATCATTCCTTTAGTTATTAATATGTAAAGTTATGGAGACAAACTGAAAATGTGAAGCCAGGTTTTCATGGTCTGTACCAATTTACTAGCCAAATATAAACTTACCACTAAAAAGGCCAAGATTTAATATCCTTTTAAATACTTTGGGTTGTATAAAGCCATTGCAGGCAGCATTGCAAATCAATGAGCAGGACTGCTTAATGGTAACACTGGCTTTACAAGACTGCTGCATCTCTTTGATTAAATACCTTAATGTCTGCCAAAAACATACATTACCATTTAGCTATTTTATCTGTAACCAGTTTCTCAGCCGACTTTCCGGAACTTTTACTCAATTACGTATATGTACTCTGATAGAGAATTTTATTTAGATAGCTCATCTTAAGATACCACTAGATTTTATGCACAAGACAGTAAACAAAAGATGTTGGCTCAAAGGCCACCGGGTATAAAAAAGGTGATCCGAATCCCTCAAAAGTTCACCACAAGATGGAAAGAAACAGCCCCGTTGCACAGCAGTTCATGAAATAGTGACATTTGATATATTGATTCGTGTATATTGACACGAATTTCACATTTTTGTAAAGATGGTCAACAGGTAGTTCATTTCTTATGTAATTCACATTTTTGTGAACCAGGAAGTATAAATAGCGGCGAGGTGGAGGGGACTGCCCATTATTTTGACAACCCAATAGACCAAAAAATGCACCACTGGACCGACAGCCTGTTATTCCGAAAACAAACACCTATTGTCCCGAAGTCCCGTTGTTCCGAAAATACACACTCTCCCTGCACCGCCGTCTTAATACACGAGTTTACCAGGGCTCAAGCTCTCGGGCTCGACCACGTAAAAGGGCCCACGTTGATCCGGGGGGAAAAAAATTAAAATTAAAATCACAGGGTCAATAAATGACATGACAAGCAATTTTACTGTCGAAGACAAATGTCAGAGTTTCACCTCTGTTGGAAGCATGTGGCTACTTACTATGCAGAATGAAGTCATCGGAGCTTCCCGGTGCAACCGCTGTCGGACCTCGCGGTCGGATATTTAACCTAACAATCCTTCTTGGTTGGTATCGTGTAGCGTTTCATGCAGCAGTGGTATTAGTGAGTGTTATACTCAATATTACTTAATAATATAATATCCTTAATATTACTTTGGGTCCTCTGGCAATGGACATTTTGAAAACCCTATTCCTAAACCTAAATATGTAGTTTTATTTTGAAAAGACTGGAGTGGAAATTGACACGTGCCACACAATTGCTGGACATTCGTAAGAAAACGCACAAAAAATACGAACGACATGCTGAGAATCACAAAAAAAGGGATATTTGTGTCTATGTACACAAGTCAAATAAATTAAATCTCGTGACTATTTCAGGAAAACTGCCGTGAGACTGTGTGAAAGAAAATCTGCATATGCTCTTGGCACACACCACTATTTGAAGCCTGTGCACCTAGCAATATATTTCAACCTATAATTATCATTCTGTATATGCTTATATGCATGAGTCCACTTCTTCTGAATGTTTCTGCATCCAAATGTCACAGTGTAACAGTCATGTAACATGTCGTAGAACAACGTGGCGTGATGTGTCATGAGACCTCGTGGTGTTCCATCACTGTTATGACTCTGCGGTCTCTTTTAATCACTCTAACAGACAGTGAAGGTCCAGGGCAACGACATCTCACACAAGCTGCAGATCTCCAGAGTCGGCAAGAGCGACGAAGGACTCTACGAGTGCCGGGTGACACGAGCCAACTACGGAGAGATTGTGGAGTACAAAGCCCAAGCCTGGCTGAGGGTCAACGCTACGGCCAGGCCACGACGGCCACTGCTGCCTCCCAAGAAAAGCTCCCCGCTCCACCTGACGGACAAGAAGCCGAGAAAGTCCACCTCACCTCAGGACAGCATGAGTTCAGACCAGAGGGTGGACTCCACCTCCACCTCTCACACATCCTCCAACACAGCTAAACACAACCCCGGCTCAGGTAAGGCCCCGGGGGAGAGGGTTGCGTAATCAGGTCACAGTGGAACACAGAAAAAGACTCGTGTAGTCAGAGCTTTTACTAACAGCAGCATATATAGTCTGGTCTGCAACCTTTCTGACGTGATGCATTTGTGAGTCACCTACCTAAAAAAAAGGTTATTTTTGTTTGAGACACAGAACAACACTTCAGCATGTGTTTATACAGCAGTCAAGTACAAAATGGCCCATTTCCGAAAACAGACCTCCCTCACAAGTGTTTTCAAGGCAGACTGATAGAGACCTGCGTCATTCACTTATGATTGACCCTGTGGATGAAGTGAGCTCTGAACAGCTAAACAGACTTTTTTCGAGAGTATCCGGTCTCACTGACCCTTTAAGACATAGTGCAGGTGTTGCAGAACAAGAGTAGCAGCAGGGATGTGTGATTTGAGAGCCAGAATTCAGATTAGCTGGCCAAGTACTTGATGAGTATTTTGCATTGATTTAAATCCCTATCAGCCTCCCTGAGGGGCAAAGTCTAGCAGAAATTTTTGGTCACAACTTGCATTTTTTTTCCACAAAGCCGGTAGCCCCGTCTGACTGCGTATAGGGTTCCGGCAACATAGAATGCTGTCTGCTTTTCCTCTGTCACACATGGCTTCCAGGCAACTTCACATTAAGCCGTCATCTGACTGGTTGCACATTAAAACAGGTCATGACAAACATCAAAGGTCAAAGGTGAATCGGATTAAACTTTGAGTTCAGCTGCAGTCTGCAAGGGGCCTCGGGCCGACTGTCTGTTTGATTCCATCCACTTGACAATGTAAATAATAATAAAAATAGTATGTGCCAAGTTTTTTGAAGACATTATACATACAGAATATTCATAGGCTAAATAATATTGATTTGTTATATTCTGCAAAGCTAATCCAAAGCTAGTCCATCTATGATGTGAGGATCCTCAGGATAAATATGAATATAATCAGTAGGCGATATGAGGGGGAGGGAGGATGCCATCCCACTAATTAGCAAAATTACCAAAATGCATGCCGCTTGTTAACCTGCATCCCCTCTCTCCATCCCTTAGTAGCAGAGAGAGTGCAGGGGGAGAGGGATTGTTTAGTCGAGTATATTAAATATATCCTAAATGGCTCATATAGTAGCTTAAGAAAAGTTTGTTATTTTTTGTGCTTTTTCCTACAAATGTCCAACAACACGAGCAACACATCACAGTGTTTGGGCAACAAAACTACTTGGTTAGGTTTAGGGAAAGATCATGGTTTGGGTTAAAATAACTACAGAAGTGGCGTAACTTAAAGTGGCAGTAGGCAGAATATTTTTGGCATCATCATCATTGGGCAAAAAACCTTTCAGCATATTGTAATTCAAGTGTTCTGAGAGATAACTAGACTTCTGCACCTCATCATGGCTCTGTTTTCAGGCTTTAAAAAATCTATCATTTCATTGAGAGAGCGTTCCTATTGGCTGTGCTCCGATCATGAGACCAGATTTCACAATGGCGGCGGTGTCACAAACTTTTTAATTTGACAGCTAAACCGTGCACTACAAGATGATTCTGAAAACATTTGAGGAGAGAAATAGGCATTAACGTAACATAATATTGATTCATATTTGATCAGCGCTGCCTAGTTTGACCGATTGGTCGGAGTTCGTGAGTGATTGACAGCCGGCTCTCATAGACAGCAGCTGAACAGCAGACCTCAGGTCAGCTCTTACTGCTTGTTTTCCTACGGTCTGTTAAATCTTGCAGATGCCGTTAGGAGCCCCAGAGGACACAGAGGAACATGATTTTTTTTAGGTTACCTGTTTCATTTACTTCTTTCACGATATGGCAACCGTTTTATAAAAATAACTTTTTTTAATCATATTCCATATTTGCCGGAAGTTACTTGACAAAACGTCAACGTTGACTTCTGATTTCACATGATTTTAGTTAAGTTACGTCACGTTTGTCACGTGTGTTTTAGTGATGTTTGTACGTGTTTTCTGTACTTATGTTACTTTGTTTACGTACGTATTTTACTTAGTTTATATACTTATTTTTAAGCCCAACCATCCCGTTTTTCCTAACCCTAACTAAGTGGTTTTGTTTCCTGAACCTAACTGCTGTTGAACCTAACGAAAAGCCTAAAATGCGTCCTCATGACACGCAGAATGTCAATGTAATGTCGTGCTAGTTTGAGACCCACCCATCCACTCCGACCTCCAGGCCACATACAGTAGTATAAAGAGCGATAAAGTCTGCGTAGGGACTTTATCACTCTATATACTATGTCGCCTGTCCTAGTTCTTATTTAATTATATTTTATATGAATTGATTACATGGGATATATGCAATACATAGTGCATTATTTTTCATAGGTATAGATTTGAACAGTGCATGACAACAGCCTGATGTGTTAGTCTAGTCTGCCTGACTCATTGATCCTTTATCTGCCTGCGGTCTGTAATCTGTGGCCCCCGACCATTGCTCTGAAATATTAGTAGCCTCAAGCGGGTTTCCGGTTGTAACGTGGCCGCTGAAGTCGATCGCAGTTCTCTCACTATGCTGTTGCATTGCTAAATCCATGGCCCTCTCTGCGGTGGTGCTGAAGCAGTAGACGGATTCGTAATCGCAACTTTTTTTCTCTGAGTCCCAGTTCATCTCCATGGAAACAATCGAGGTCTCGAGTCCCGTCTCATAGCTGCAATTACGTAATTGCAGAGGTTATAATGGCCATGCATGTTTGCGGAGCCCAGTCTGAGAAGCATGCATGCAGGCCTCGTCACTGTGTCACCAACAATGAATCAAAATCGGAGACCCTGTTATTAAGCTCTGCTTGTTCCTCTCACTAACTTACATGTACACTCTGTTTAGAGGAATATCCTCCATAATAATGATAATAATAGCCATTGATAACCAAGTGAGAGTGATGCAGTCTTGTTTCCCTCAGATGAGGATTATAGAAGAAAGTCTTTTTACAGTCACCAGAGATATTGAAGAGGTCTTGTTTGGAGTGTTGCAGTTATTTCGGCTCTTAACTAATTCTAGAAGATGAGAACACATTCCACCCTTTCATGCGCCTCTTTGCAGGCCGCAAAGTTTTGAAATTGATTTTCAGACTTTACTGTTAATGTTAAGGCACTACATGGCCAGGCTCCCAGCTATATTTCAGAACCATTCATCCCCCCCGTGAGCAGCGTGTGACATCCCTCAGGCAGGCCTCCTACGGTGCTTCTTAATACTCACCTTATTACTGAGGGGATTCTTGCTGCAGGCTCCTCAGCTCTGGGACTCCCCACCTGAGCCGGCTGGCCCACATCAGTAGCATATTTCTGTGTTATTTCCCCGCATTTATGTGGTTTGAGTTTCACTGTACCTTAATTATCATCCTCCTTTGCTTTGATGTGGGTAGAATTTGAACATGGTATACTGAAAATAAGGGTTTGAAAGCAACACAATTTGTCAATTTAGAACAATTGAAATCTCGTAAAAAAGCTGCTGACTTTAAGTTATCATTGTTTTCATTGAACTTGAACAAATGGAATTCATGAGATTAACCACAGTACATCTCCATCATGGGAATGTAATACCAAGTCTGTAATTACATTCAGCGGAATTGCAAAGAATGCCAATGTTACCTTTGTCTTTCATCGAGCCCAGTGAGGTTGAAAACCTTTCAAAGATGTGTGCGGTGGAATACCTATTGAGTCGTCTCGGCGAGTGCAAACATCATCAGCCTTTGCAAGAAATGGAAAACGTGCACAACGAGCTAGTGGAGGATAGTTTAACCCTTTCATTATTGTGGAGGTCAGCCGTGTTCCCGGTGGATTTCTTTGACAAGCATGAACACATTTCACCGATTCAAAGAATCCCTTCCTTTTCAAATCAGGGATAATAATAATACGCAGCAACCAGTTTGTAAAACACTGTAATATTTATCCGGCAAAGCTATCGCTCATCAACAATTTAACGTCAAATTATTTTTGTAAGCTGAAGTAATTAACACGTCTGTAAGAAAAGAAATGTGTGCGAATGAAATGAGACTGCTGATTAGCTATACTATCTAAGGATAAGATAATATGAAAGCAATCTTAAATATGTCTATTTTTTTAATTAAAACAGCAGCAACCAAAAATGGAGTTTGTTTTGGTACAAGTTGTTGCTAGAGTAAATGATTAGAACACTAATTGATGGTGAACAGCCAACTGTTATTCAGAAATAATAATAATACGCCATTTCCAGGCTGCATTAAAGTAAAGGGATGTCATTTTCTGAACTTACCAAACTGTTCTAGCTATTCTATTATTTGATTTGACCAACTTAGTCATTATATCCACATTACTCGTGTAAATATTTTAAGAAAGCACCAATAGTCAACCCTACAATATCGTTGCAATATCGATATTGAGGTATCTGGTGAAAAATAGTGTGATATTGGATTCTCTCCATATCACCCAGCCTGACTCCACATCCACCCTACACAGACTTTCTTGCTATATAATACTATGTCAGTTGCTCTGAGCATCTAATAATGATGTGGATGGGTTTACATTGGAGTTAGTTGAAAGCCTCGGTGTGTCGATATCAGATGCACTGACCAAGTGGCAGTATTTGACGAGTAGGGAGTGAGTATTTTTTTCTGAGGAGGACGTTCTCAAACCATCAGTAAAAACCTTAATCTCAACCAAAATAGTTTGGACTAACCTGAGACAAAATAACTGAACTGAGATGTGTTGTAGCAATGAGCCATCATTTACCCATCACTTATAATACATAATTTACATGTATGTGATGTTGTGTTTTTGTATATGCATGGAGTTGAATTAATAGCTGTAAGGACGTCTTGCATGGTCAGCATCAGCATCCTCCAGTTGAGAGAGGAAAACCAGTCTTGTATGTTCATGGTATTCAACTTTTAACAGTATCAGGTCCCTATCTAGCAGCCTACTCTTCCCCATTAGGTGGCTCAGTGTGAATTTTCTCTCATAAACTCGTTGCATTATTTAATTTCTGACTATCAAACTACGTCACCGCTCCTCCTCATCTGTATATGCTAATCATTTCCTACCTACCGGTTCAGACACAAAGTGGGCCCCGCTCTGGGCTCAGATAGCCCTCCGCACCCTGAAGCGAAACATAGAAAGATATTACTTGCAACTGAATAGAGGTAAAAAAGTTGAATAATCCCCGGGGCTGCAGAGTCAGAGATTATGAAGGCAGCCAAATTATGCTGACAACTGTGTTGCGGTGAGTCCTGTGCGCGGCGTGTCTGACACTGATAAATGCCTCTCCGTGGCTGCTCAGGCAGCCTCAGCCACCTTCTCTGAGGTGTTACCGAGGGCGACGGAGTTCTATTGCTGCCCGCGCTCAGGTTTTGAGGCAGATGAGCAACAATAGGTAAATGGGGCTGAGATGAAATTAAACCTGGGAGAGTGCAGATATTTTTCCTTTTCCGCATTGCTGCATCTGTAAACAATGAGGCACTTTCCAGATGGAGGGACTGTGGCTGTGGCTGGTGGAGCGGCTGCAGCAGCATCAGGAGGAGCAGCAGCAGCGGAGTGGTTTGTTCACAGCTACTCCCCACCAGTGTGCCACATGTTGTTAGATCACAGCTCAGGCCTCCATCGGTCCTGGCAGTGTTGTTCTTTCAAAGCTCAGAGGTGACCAGAGCTGAATGCGGGGAAGGAAAAAAAAGGAGGGAAAAATGTCCCCTAAGCCAGACTTGTCCCCCCCCCAACCCTGAGGCCAGCCTGGTTCCTGCATGAAAGAAAAACTAATATGGACTCAGCTTACTGCATAAGCATTCATCCAAACAAAAAAAAAAGAAATCACTGACCTTGTTTTTAAGAAGCACCATATTTTTTTCTTCATGCTGCCTCGACTGCATATGTCTAAGGAAAGAACACCAATGAGTCATCCCTCCAGTAGGTGGTTAGGAACCGCCGGACTGCTGCTCATGGCTGCATTCATATCGCTCAAGCAGTCGCACGCAACGTCAATGTGTCATTTCAAGTACATGTGGGTCCTTCCTTCAACTCACACATTTGTCTTTTGGGGGGAAACGATGTGGGGGAAAAAGTCGGATTTTGAGATCCGCTGAAGCCTCACAATGTCTGCAACGGTGGCAGTTTGTGTCCAACAGACACACCTATAAGCCTTCACGGTTCTCCGTCATGAGTGAATTAGTGCCATTCGTAAAGGAATTGAGAGGTCCTTCACTAGGATGTGGCCTCCCTTGTTGGACGATTTACCATGAGGACCTGAAATAACTTGTATTAAAAAGCAGCCACTGCAGCGGAGTCATTTACCTTACACAGATTGTTCTGTTTTACAACATACTTTGTTTGTGTTATCTTTGCATATAGGGGGGAAGGACAGGCGTGAGATGTAAATGCATATTTATCCGTGTAAATGCAGAGCTGTTTCTGATGGATGACAAATTTGTTATCAACAGAGTGTGAAGAGGTCACAGTGCTGACGTTATGTCTGTGTATTATGTTGCAGAGATGTCTAGTGAAATGAGCATGCTAACCTTTTAGCCCCGGTCTCGTATTACCACTTGTACCTCGAGAGGCGATAGTGAGTCACTGTAATGTCCAGTCTGCCCTCAGTCCAACATGAGAGGACCAAGAAGTAGAGATGCCCCGAGGGGCTCGTCAATGATACATCCATGATCCGTGTACGCTTCGATGGTTTGTTTATTGGATTAAATCCAAAGTGGCAGAAACAAGAAAACGACTCGTATTTTCGTTTCGTCCTTTGCGCCGCCAGGAGACTACTTTGCGAGGAGGGCTGGCGGGCAGTGGCTCCGGGAGACAGACCTTCAGTTAAAAGTTAGCAACTTGCCGCATTCAGCCAGCACAAACCCCCAACACCTCGCCGGATCAGCGAACTTCCTGTTGCAGCCGTTACACAGGTCAGACCCAGCGCTCCACCAGCCGCTGTGGTGACCCCCAGTGCAGGGGTTGGTGCTGGCTGAATGCGAGTTGCTACAGATAACCATTAACTGAAGGACGGAATGTGACTATGAGTTGTTTTCTCATTTCTGCCACTTTGGATTTAATCCAATAATCAAATGTACACGGACCGTACAGCCCCGGTTAGTGGCACAAAATGGTGAAAATGGTAAACTACAGGCTGATGCCACATGTGAAGATTATAAAACAGCTGTGTTAGTTTGACTGTCTCTCAGAGTTTTAGCAGTTTGGTTGAATGTTGTGTATTCTTGCCCTGCTGTTAGTTAGTAGTTGGCTTTTTAATAACTGCTGACTGTAAATGCTGACCCCTATTTGCAATAATACTATAAAAAACTTTATTTATACAGCACCTTTCATACATAAAATGCAGCTCAAACTGCCTTACAATAAAAATAAGATACATGAATAGAAACAATAACACAGGTGTTAAAAACAGAGGTCATCAGGAGCAAAATGTACCAATAAATAAGATTTATAAAACATTAAAATACATAAAGACAATGATGTTAGAAAAGGTAAAACAAATAATTAAAAGCAGGATCATAAAAATAAGTCATGAGCTGTGTTTTAGTTGCTTGTTTTTGTTTGGAGCATGTGGTCAGATCTGAGTAAATGCACTTATTTGACCATAGTAATGTAACTAAGTATATATAGCAACAGGTACAAACCGGATGTTGACAAAAGCTCAATCATTCATAGAATCCGTGTTTTGGTTTTAGGAAGGAGACGGTGATGCTGAAACAGAGTGACGGATAGTGAAACTGGCCCTTGGTGGAGCTCCACATTAAGCTCTAATCAGCTGCTTGTTCCTCATATCAGTTATGGTTAGATGGTTTGGAAAATGGCTGCAGTAATGTCAGCTAAAACACACAGAACTGCCGCTGTGATCCTTTCATAACGTAGCGGATGGCCATTTTGGAGCTTTTTGCATTACCCACCAGACTGTGTTATCACATTTACCCTCACCCACAGTTGAACAGTCAAGCTGCAAGGTAATGACATCAAGTTATATTTAACCAGCCAGTCAGCCAAAAATCCAGTCAGGGCTTCAGACAGTCAGATATATATATATATATATATAGAGAGAGAGAGAGAGAGAGTGTATCAGTCAACAAGCCAATCAGACGGAGGCTTTTATAACAGAGCCACCGGGCAAGTAAGGAAGCGAGTCAAAGAGACAGTCAGCTAGCCAGCCAGCCAGCCGGTCCAGGGATCAGCAGGAATAGATGGGACTGGCACTAAGCCAGTTTGAGCTCCCTGTGGAGGTGCCGTGGTGATTCACCTCCCTGCCTCGCTGAACCTGACTGCCTCGCTGGCCCGGAATTGATATTCCACATCACCATCTCACCGAGCCAAAAACATTTTGGCAAAATGTAGAGTGTTGTGTTAGGTTAAGTAGGACAAAATGAAGAGTGTTCGGTGCGGGTCTATTCTATCCCAGCATGCACCGAGATAGCCTGACAGGGGTTTCTACACCAGCTCAGACATATACTCTCACTCATTACGCCTACAGGAAAGTCAGTTTACAGGCCCTCAGAATGTGGAGGAAAACACAAAAAACCCTCAGACATCGTGGAAAAAGTCACACGTCTATCAAAACCTTTTCCCACCAGAATTCCCTTTTTCCCTCCTTCTGCTGAATAACCATGTACGAATTCAGCTGTAAATTAATCCGAAATGACTTGTAAAGACACGGTGACCTTGTCAAGCAAACTATGACAGGAAGTGGGTGTAGAGGCTTTTAGCCGCAGCGACGGATAAGTGAAACAATACAACTAGTGCCCGCATTAAAAGGTAGTTTTTTTTTTTTTGTATATTCAGCTGTATTATTGGACTCTTTTTTTTGTATGTTTTTTCTTTACTCAGCTATTAAAATGCATGATAGTGTACAAAAAAACAACAAGAATTCACAAATGTTCCTCCTTTGTTGTTTTCTAATAATAGCACAGGAACACAGAAGGTACGTTTTACCTTTAGTATGCTCACTGGCAAGGTTAGTTTTGAAGTGGAAAACAGCATAATGTGTGATTTAGATGAGAATAATGGCTTTAGACAGTGCTGCTTTTTCAGTTTGTGGATGGCTTATGTGCATTTTCATTTCAGAGGATAGAACAAACATTTTTTTTGCAATAATGCATGCATATAATGCATTATATAACTATACTGTATACATAATTATGATGCATTATAATATGATTATAATGTATTACATCTATTAGAATTATAATACAATATGGGCCTCAGGCATGAAGCAATATACAAACAAATTTCCGCAGTTTTTATTTTGTTGGTACCCATTCATTTCTGGGTTTCACCAATGCTTTTTTGCTCTTCTCTTAGGTAAGAAGCATTTCACGAGTGGCCGAGAGCACTCTTACCAAGATAGGAAAAAAACATATTGTTTGTTTTCACAGTCCACCAATTGTCCAACAAAAATTTCAAGTTTGAGGAGCAACGCATGAGTATCATATAATCAAATTTGGATTGATTGGATTATTAAAAGGAATACTATTGGTCCATTGATCGCTAAAATAAAAACCCTTGGATGATATTGCATGTGAATATCTTACATACTGCTCTTTGAGGCTTTTTGATTTTCCTGTAACGCCAGTACTGTGCTCTGGACAAGTTTAAGTTTATTTAAGTTGAGTTAAGTTCTTCTTCCTTCAGCATTTTTTGGTGGCATCTCTCCAATTCTTGGGTATGTACCCAAGTATTTGCACACAGCACAACACCTGTCTTTATAAAGTGTTTAGGGGGCATTACCCTTTCTAATACCTGCCCTTATATATTGTTTGAAGGGCGTTACCTATGCTAACTCCTGTCATATATAGTATTTAGGGGAGTTACTCACGCTAATACCTGCCCTTATATAGTGTTTAAGAAAACCATTACTGATGATAATACCTGCCCTTAAATAGTGTTTAGGGGGTGTTACCTATGATAATACTTTATATAGTGTTTCGGGAGTGATTCCTATTCTAATACCTGCCCTTATATAGTATTTAGTGGGTGTATCCTATGCTAATAGTGTCTAGGGTGTTACCTATGCTAATACCTTATATAGTGTTTAGGGAGTGTTTCCTATGCTAATACCTGCCCTTCTATAGTATTTATGGGTCTTTCCTATGCTAATGCCTACTAGTGTTTAGGGTGTTACCTATGCTAATACCTTATATATTGTTTAGGGGTTGTTACCTATGCTAATATCTTATATAGTGTTTTGTGTGTTTCCTATGCTAATGCATGCCCTTATATAGTGTTTGAGGGGCGTTACCTTAACTAACACCTGTCCTGATTTAGTGTTTGAGGAGCTTTACCTATGCTAATACCTTGTATAGTGTTTGGGGGGTGGGCTATGTTTATAATGCATTATAGACATGGGCGTCATAGAAAGTGTTACCGAAATAGCATATCAAACTGTCAGGGATAGAAGGATAAAGTCTTGGACTTTTTCATCATTATTACTGGTGTTTTTACAGCCAACCATGCTCGAAAGATCGAAAATATTGAAAACTAGTAGCATTTAACCTTTGCTTTGAAGATTAAGTTAAATAAATCAGGTTATTGCATTCCATTGCACCAGCAAACAGAAAAGAGTCAACTTTGCTGTACTGGCTCTGGTATTATGGCTTCTTCAAGTTTTGTGAAATAATTGGGAAAATGTGGCCCAAAATTAACTATTACAATGCTATCATAACTGATAGGAATGATTGTCAAACTATGGAATAAGACCTTAATTCTCCTCCAACAACCTGCAATTATTGTAAGTCACATGACATTAATGCTGTCATCATGCTGTCTGCATGTCGACACATTCTTCTGAAACTGAGGAGCATGATGAAGATAAGAACGCCAGAGACACCCTGAATAGATGTGGGGTGTCTGACTGGATTTTGAAGCATCTCACCATATTAATTTGCATATTAATGAAGGCAGTGTGTTGATGCTCATTTTGACTTGATGCCTCAGCTGCAGCCACACTTCCTCCAGTTTATCCTCGTCTGATAAAATCATATCTACATGCACCTTCTTTTACTCTTTGTGTTTTCTCAGACAACCAAACTGAAAAAAATACGTTGCAAATAGCAACTAAAGCAATAGAAACCACTACAACATCAAATCAATAATGTATGAATAACAATCCCCCCGACTGTTCTGTACAAGTGTGGCTTCATCACCAGATTCAAGTGTGGGTGTAGCTCTGTTTGGAGTTAAAAATACATCTGGAGGATGTCAGGACTGACACCAAAGAAATGACCCAGCACAGCTGTGCAGCGTGGGGCGACCCGTCATGTTATACCCAGAAGGATGTAATTATGACCCGGCACCGGATTGCTACTGTATGTAGTTGTTTCTTGAGAAGAAATATATTTGTTTTTGTTTCAGGAAATTATGACTTTATATCCAGGTCCATGCAGCCTACACTATTCAAAGCTCCGCTGCTGCAGCAGGTGTCGGTCCAGCTGGTCCTCCTGGCTGCATGGAAAAAAAAAAGATATGAATTCTAAATCAATTTTAACGATGGACTTTTATTTATAAATACATTCAAGCCCTTGCCAAACAAGTTCACACAATGCTGATTCAGCCTGCCAGTGAAAGCTCGCTGTATTTCACAGTATATCGGAGTTATGGCGTGTGTGGCAACTTTCCCATGTTGGGGCACCAGAAGTAATGCGTTTAACCAGCCAGAGCTCCAGGGGAAAGGAAGGGAGGAGAGATCATAATAGCGGCCAGCGGGATTCCCTCCGACAAAATTAAAACAATTAATCACGAATAATCGCAGGGTTGTCAATAGTTAATCACATATTTGTTTTATCTGTTCAAAATGTACCTTAAAGGGAGATTGATCAAATATTTAATACTCTTATCAGCATGGGAGTGGGGAAATATGCTGTTTTATACAAATGTATGTATATATTGATTAATGGAAATCAATTAACAACACAAAACAATGACAAATATTGTCCAGAAACCCTCATAGGTACTGTATTTAGCATAACAAAATATGCTCACATTATAACATGGCAAACTGCAGCCCAACAGGCAACAACAGCTGTCAGTGTGTCAGTGTGCTGATTTGACTATGACTTGCCCCAAACTGCATGTGATTATCAAGGGACCCCTTTGAAAATGTCCCTTCCAGTTTTTCCTCACCAAAATGTAGTGTAACATTGGTACCAATGGATTCCTTAGGTTTTTTCTAGTTTCATAGAATACCATTATCTTCACTCTAGCTTTAAAACTGAGCCCAATACAACCTAAAAATCACAAGTTGCATCAATAGTGGCATTAAAACCAATTTGTGATAACACGTTATTATCACGTTAACTTTGACAGCCCTAATATAAATGCAAGAATAGTATAAATAATAATTTAATAAGAGTATTTCTTGAAATGTGCAGTATAAATGCAGTATTGCACAGTTGAATTATTGTACAGTTTGGAACTAGATGCAAATTTCTGTTCATTATTTTTTCATATTCAGATATCAACAGGCATCACACTCTTTAAGAAATATATATATAAAAAAAAATTCCTTTTATCTTCAGATATCTTGTTCAGTAAGTATGCCAGGTGATTATTGTCTCTACAGTGCCAACAGGAGCTGTGAGTAACCAAAGCAGCGGGACTTTTCATCATGTTTGCCAAGATTTGATAAAATATGAAGAAATAGGCTCAAAGCATGGAGGTGTAGACACTTGTAAGTTCAAGACTCAGACATTCAGCAAGGTTCATCCTCAGAAACTTTTCATCATCTTCAGCAGATTAGTCATGCAGTGCGGGGTAAAGCTTGACTGATGTTGCACAGGTGTTATTTTTACCTCATAATCCGATATTGAAGCCTGGCGCTTTGAAAAGCTTGTGGGTCTTGTCAGTTCATTGTTATTATGTGATTCAAGTACTGTACACGACTGCAAGTTAAACCTATACATGTACAGGAGTAATAATGGCAGTGGTAAACAACATAAACATGTCTGGATGATTTCCTACAAATTCTGATGTTTAATTGGTAGATGTTTCTTATGAAAGACAGCATTTCTACCCTGCTACATGGAGATATGTGACCTCGTGCTTGTGCCTCGAAATAGTACAAGATGTTCAGGTTAGCTTGGCAACCGCTTCGGGTCTCACACAGGGTTGGAAATTAAAAAATTGTGTCCACCTGCCACTGTGGCTGATGGATTCTAAAATCTACCAGCCACTCAATAGATTTCCCTTGTATTTTTGGCTTGTGAGTGAAGCAAATCTAACAGCTTATTTTACCAGCAACCCAAAAATCAAAGAATAAAGACATTTCCCTCACAAATTAGTGGTATTTACTTTTTTACTTCATAAAGGGACATATAATATTTTATACTTCTGGTGTATATAACCCAATCTATCTTATTTCCATATATTTATTTTGTACAGTTGTCTTTGATAACACCTTATTTTGAAAAATGGACGTAGTCACACATGTTTACTTCAGCTAACTTCGCTAAGTCCGTCTCTATCTCTCCCATCAGCTCCGTTCTCTTTATACATTCATGGTCAGCTCCATCGGGGCCGTTTCAATTCATTTAACATAAATGTCAGTATATGGCTGCTCTAGAGGCTTCACCGCACGTTACCGCAGTACGGCAACGTTCCCTGTCTATGACAGAGTTAGCATGCAGCTTTAGCCATTTTGTCTAACTCTGCTGTGTTTCCATACTTTACTCTATGTGTGGTGATTACCACTTTGGATTTAAAATGTGAGGGTGCAGGTCATATCCACGCCGACCCTCCACTGTCTTCTACTTTCTCATTTTGGCCCGCTGAGGCCGGCTGCGGTTTGTTTTGGTTGACGGATACGGAACGGATATGACGTCACGTTACTCAGAGTACAACAATAAAAGCGGTAACTTCCTTCTACCTCCACATAGACTCAAATGAAGCAAATATATTGATTCTGGCATTAAATAATCTATTTAAAAATAAAAATAAATTAAAAATTGCAATACATAAGTGAATTTCTTTTCACATCCCTAGTTTATTTTTGCATTTCTACCCAACTACATGGAGATTTGTGACCTCATGTGTGTGCCTCAAAATGGTAGAAGATGTTCAGGTCAGCTTGGCAACTGCTTAGGGTCTCACATGGGGTTGGACATTAACGTTTTTGTCCAGCTGCCACTGTGGCTGATGGGTTCTAGAATCTACCAGCCACTCGATAGATTTCTTTTTTGGCTGGTGAGTGAAGCAAATGTAGCGGCATATTTTACCAGCGTTTGGCTGGTGGCTGGTGCTAATTTCCAACCCCGGTCTCACACTTCCCTAATGGCCCCCATGAAAAAAACCTGCCTGGTGTATCCAAAAAAAGAAGGAATTGGACACATCCATCCCGAGATAATTAAGAGATTTTCAGTTTTTTAAAATTTAATTATACATCCTTAACATGGTTACTGAGTAGATGATTGTAAAATGCGTGTGTATTAGTGAATCGGTGCATGTTTTTCCATGTACAGCCTCTCTGCGTCTGTGTCTTGCTCTGTCTCGTAGCTTGAGGCTGATTAATTATTCTCTGTGTGAAGGATGTTTTGGCCCAGAGTGATTGCTGCTCCTCTGTGGCGCGCCTGTTCTCTAGATCACCTCAAGCCAAATGAGATGTGGGTGGGTTGGAAGAAAGGGTCAAAGCCCTCCATCTCTGCCCCCCCCTGCCATTCCTCCCTTCATCCCCCAATCCCCAGCAGCCCAGACAATCCAGAGCTGGGCCGCAAGGTACAAAGTGTCCCCCTGGACGATTTCCTTCTTAGAACCATCGCCCGGTCTGACACAGGAGTCTAGTCAATGTCAATATGATTTAGTGAATATTTCATTTCCTATTTTCCCAAGCCCTGCCTTGTTTCACAGGATTACAACCTCACACATCTCTTGTTTCCACCTCCTGTCAAGCTTCTCTTTCTTTCTCTGTTTATGCAGATGGAAATGAACTTTTTTTTTTTTTGTCCACAGAATTCTGCAGCATTGTATACTTGTCATCGGGTTTACTTTGCTCTCATCAGTTCAGGTTCAATGTCCCCGAGATGCAGGCGGATCAAAGAGGAGGCTGAGGAGGCTGTGTTCTAGTTTGCAGTTGTTAGTCATGTCAGATGCTCGGTAAACAGTCAGAGCTGCCTGCAGTGGTGATAGCAGTTTGTCAGGGCCAAGGCAACAGTAGCTGCCCATGGAAATCCTTTTCAGAAAACACTTCAAAGGCTGTTTACAGTGAGGGCGGGGGGGGTGTTACATTTGTAGTTGTCTGTGATTGTTTGGTAAAGGTAGTGGAATTTATGTAAGAGCACTAAGTTGAAGTCCACACATCACAAGCCGGTTTCAAACCTTGACAGGTTTGTATGGTTGATGTGACAGGTTCTTTTAATTCCATTTCTGCAATAGAGTGCTATAGGAATGAGTCCTAAAACCCTGAAATGAGTTTTACCTCCTGTTCCCTTGTCAGGGAATCAGTGGGTTATTTGAACAGGTTTTTAATTAGATGCCTGAAATGAGGTCTGTGGTTAACACAAACTGAAGAGATTTTAACGTTTGGTTCTACAAAATAAAATACGTCAGTAAATATCCCACTCGTGAATTTTGAAGCTTTTATGTGTCTTAAAAAAGGCGATTGCTAACAAGTGGCTAAATGAGACTATTAAACGTCATCACGCCAACTCGTCCTCCTTTACAGCATCGTTACTGCTCTCATGCGACCTTGGTATAGTTCGCTTACAGCCTAACGTTAGCTTTTTGCTTCTGGCGATTGTATTCAAGTTTAAAATATCATAGTGCTTTTCATTTGTGGAGATTATCTTGCCGAACGAAACGTGTAAATATCATAAACGTTTGTTTGCCAGAGAGCTTATTTTCTGCAATAATCCAAAACCCAATGGAATAATCCTATTGGCTTTCTGTCAAAGGAACCCAGGGTGATGCTAACTTCCTGGTTGGCCTACAAAAATACGTCATCCCTGGAGCACTCTATTACATTGAGTAGCATCGGTATGTGTTTGAGAAGACGAATATGTAAATCAAGGCATGACCATCTCCACAGTGAGATTCAAGCTCTTGCACCACTTTTGTTACAAATAAAAGAAAAACTCATGTTGTGACAGTAAAAAAAGAAAAGTCATCGGGATGAAAATGTAATGGTCCAATAATGTTGGCAGAAAAACAATGTGGTGACTCACACCAAGAATTAAGATGTATTTTTGCTACGAACGTGTGTGAATCCTCGCTCTACAGCCGAGCAGTGTTCTCAGGCTTTTACAGGTGACTGCAGCCTCATGGACCGAACTTAATGAAACCATATGGTGGAACATTTGGAATGCAGAAGAGGGTGAAACTCAAGCAGGCAACCACATGTTAGATAACACAAAAAAAAAAACGTGGGACACATTTTGTACTAATGCCTGATATGATGAGGATTTTATAATGTGAGGTGGAACAGCCTGGTCTCCTACGAATTATGTTCCCATAGAACAAAACTGCATTGTCAATTTTCTTCCAGGTTACGTTTGTTTTTGACATACATCATAAATAAAGTCAAAGTCTGCATAGGGAGGAAGCTGGGGTGGGTGGATGGGTCAAACAGGATACTGGTGTTCGTGTCCCGTATGAGGCCAAAAGTAATATACTTATTTTAACCCAAACCCTGATCTTTTACTAAACCTAACCCGAGTAGTTTTGTTGTGAAAGAACTGATGTCCTCATTTATCTTGAGAGGACAGCCAGACAAAAGGTTGGGTAGTAGATGGGTTTGCAGCATGTGAATGATTGCATGGCTAGGGCTGGGTATCGGTATCTTTAAGCGTCATTTGTCTTTGTCATTTTCTCAAAACTGTTACAAATCAGATTGGTTAAGTTTAATCAGAAAAATGACTTGGTCTTCCGTGGTCATGATTAAAAGAAAGTTGAAAGTTTGATGTTTTGCTTAAAGAACTGATGCCCTCGTTTGTGCAGAGGGTTAAGGTGGGGGATACGTACAGCATGTGAAAGGCCCTACGCTAAATTTTGGACGTGTCAGGGACAGTGTGTCAGTTTCTGCTCGTTACATGCATAGTGTCTTTTCAAAATAAACTTCCAACGGAGGTTTACTTAGTTTTTTAGGTTTTCTTACGCAACAAAACTACTTGGTTAGGTTTAGGAAAAGATTGTGGGTTAAAATATGTACGTATGTTACGTTTGTCACAACTTGCGTTACTTAAGTATGTAAGTTACATAACAAAAATAATGTGAAATTATTCAAGGTTGACATGGTTTCACTTCTGGGTGAAAGTGTTTGTTTAATTCATCTATCTACCCCAACCTCCCCCCCATGCGGACCTTCTTGCTCTTTATTCTACGTCAGTTGCTCTGACATCAAATAATGACTTGGATGGGTTTACATTGGTTTTATACTGTATGCATTGTTTCCAGCGTGTTAGTTGTGGGGCTGTCTGACATTCTCAGGTATCTCTTGAAAAAAGATTAAAAATGAATGGTGTGTGCTAACATCTGACTACATGGACATATCGCCTACCCCCCTATATATAATTTCATTTAAAAAATATATTTCTCTCTTACAGAGTTGCATTGGTGTATTTATTCACCAAATAGATGTCATAAAATGCAATGTTAATTGTACATACTTTAATCCTTTGTTTCTTCTCTTCTCTTCTCTTCTCAGGTACAAGAATATCATCCAACTGTGGACTGGCGGTCCTCCTCCTGGCGTGTGGTTTGGTGAGGGATGCCTTGTTATAATTTGAAGAACTGACATGGTTTGCGCCCTGATCCTGCTCTCTATCTTCGTTTGCTCTCAAAGTGAACGAGAAAATCCCCCCCACCCCACACCCCCTTCCCCCACCATGCGGACAGCACAGTTGGCCCTCATTTCCCCGCCACTACTGCTCTTGCACCCAGCACATTGTTATTAGCCACTGTAAACACCAGTCACCTTTAAAAGCGGTTGGATTACCTTTTGTACAGACGTCAACTCGACACCATCCGAGGTGCAACGCTCTGCTGTGAAAAAACGGACTCTGTATCTTGTTGGATAACTCTCATGGAGGAATGACTTTCCTATGGTTTCGCTGTTCCAGTTCATGTGTTTATTGCTCAAAAGTGAACAAGAAAAAAGGAGAATCTATATTTGTGTAATATATATATATGATTCTTGATATATATCTGTTTTATTTGAAACACCTAGACTTACTGTATGTGCTGTATAGATAGCTGAAACTCACCATATTGGCCATGGAACTTCATTGTGAATAGGCCCTCTCAAAGAAATAAAAGGAATTCAAGTACATGCTAATTTAGACTGTTAACATGAACCATAGGGTTAAATGGGTTCAATTTCTCATTTTTCTTCAGCTGTATTGGCCATCTAAATGATCTAATGTGCATAATTTTACATCTTGTTAGTGGTACATATACAGGTGTGCATGCTTATCGGTCTGACGGCTTAAAAGAGGGGAACATAAGTTATTTGAGCTACATAATTCAACAATTGGAGTTCAGTGTTACAGTATGTTGAATTTAGCTTTATTTTAATGTGCTAGCTTTGGTGTTGAAAAAAAATAATAATTGTCCCTTGTCATTTTAATTTGTATTGCATCCTCAGTAGGAATAAAAAAGGATGTCACAATTTATGCGTCATTGAAAATCCTGATATGTGACCATTGGATGATTAATTTTAATTGACCTGCACCATTTTCAAAATGGCATGCTTCAGTCGCTGTGCACCCCCCTGGTATGTCTCATTATTACAGAGGACGGATGAGCATTTTGCCACTTTGGATCACGAGTATTGCTTCTTTTTATTATTTTGATGGCGGCAAACAAACACACACATTTTCAGATAGACATTTGAGTGGCTGGATGAGATGAGATGGTGCAACACAGAGAGTAGCGCATCATCAGCATTGTATATGACCCATCTTCGGAAGAAATAGTTTTGTTGGAATCTTCTCTCTTATATCTTACAGTAATATATTTTTAGCTTTATTTTCAGACGATATATCATAAAGATTTTTATCCACGCGGAGCATTTATAAGCAAAACGCTTTGACAATCTGACACGAACAAAGGTGTATTTTGGTTTCATAGTGCAACAACAGATACAGTAAAATAAATGGGATTCTTTTGTTGTTAACTTTTGAGCTGAAAAGGAACTTGAGCACTGTCCATCAGAAATGCACATGTTCCAATTCAATCTGAAATATTTATGAATAATAGTGATTTGTGTCTCAAGGATCATACTGTAAGTGAATGTTATCCACCATGAGTATCCCTGCAATGAGATTTTGTTTTGGTAGACACTGATCCCAAAGCACATGCTATTTTTTACACTAACATGACGCATGATTATGTAGTTTCTCATGTGGTGTATGGTATAAGCTAACATTCATACACAACATACACATGTAATTGCCAACGTTTACTGTGCTATGTGTTTCCAAAAAGCAAAACTCACCTCCCCTTCACGCTTTTATTCCGCTTTGCAGACAAAGCAAAAAATCCTCCCCTTCCCTGTATAGTTATAGTACTGCATTCCCAAAGAACTGTGGAGGGAAACTTGTTGATTCAGCACCGAGGCTGAAAGGCTGGCGGTGCTTTGTCATGCTTCGGGATCAGACCCGAGACATCTACTGATCAGCAGCTTCCAGCCTGGGCACGAGATGTGTGGGCGATAGAGGGCAACCCTGTCCAATCCCTCAAGTTCCAAATAGCTCCAGGGTGCATTTGGACAGTTAATCTAGCATCACTGTCATATAGTATATGCCACTCTGCTGTGACTGGAAATCGATTTTTTGAAACGTTATGTAATATGATTCAGAACGTTTAGTTTGCAGAAAAAAAATACAGTTTATTTTGAATGGTAGAATGGGATTTGGATGCTGATTCTATTGGAAATGTGTTCTTTGGAGCACTTCGGAAAGTGTGCACAGTTTGAGTGGACAGTTTGTCCAACCCTCATGTAAAAAGTTACAGATCTGTACAACTTGTAAATGAAATAATCAGCATGTTAACATGTTTTTTTTTGTTGTTTTTTTAATCCATTTAAAAAGGCAGAGGCCAGTGATGTTCTGTACTTGTGACAATGGTGTCATGTACTCATATTCAAGTGTTAACAAGTCCAACGTGGGTTTTCATCTCTTCAAAATGAACTTGGATAAAATGTATATGTAAAAAAAAAATATATCTATATATTAGAAGCATCTCCTTTATAAAGCTTTCATCCTAATCTAGGGGACTCGCTCCACTGTGGGGTCCTTGCAACATACTGAATAACAAAGAAGGAGAGATTGGAACAAAGATTGATTTGATATTGTGATTGGATTGATGAAAAAATTACCATGAGTTTGGGTCGTGATGGAGGCTGAATTGCTTACAAGCAAAACAGGGTCTCTATTACCAAAGAGGAGAACAGTCCACAATGACGGCAAGAGCAGCAGTTCCTTCATCCGGGACGCTATTTCAGAACCACAGCCATCCTTCTGTTCTGTTTTATATGCCACGCTACTCATCCACTCTAGATGTATTTGTTTCTTCTAATGTATTTCATTTCAATGCGGTCCTGTCTGTTTGTTGAGCTGTCAAAAATTCTGATGAATTATAGTTCTCTTTTCTTTGGTATTGTGTGAGGCTTCTGTACTGGAACATTGCAACAGTTTGTATTATAATGACGATATCAGAATAATATTTAAATAAACCATTTTCACAGATGAAATTCAAACACTGAGGGATTCCATCTGTCTGGTTGGTAACACACTGAGCTTCATATAGCGAGCGAACGGGGGAGAGTGCTGACTACGGCAAAAAGTGGCCCAGTTTCCAACTCGGAGGAGAGTTTTCTCTTTTGTGTGAGCTTAATAATTTTTTCATTTGATAGTACGGCTAAATGCTACTCACAATCAGTCCGCCCTTCATTTACGCAGCTGATAGAGAAATGGACAAAATATGAGAATTACCGCCTTGCGGTTGTACGCCTCTGCCGACCAGTCAAGTTCCAGTTTACATCCATGTCTGTCCAAAATGTCATCACTTCATTTTATCTTATTAGACATTTGTGTAAAATTTGCATAATTAGCATATTCATTCCTGAGTTATGGCCAAAAATGTGTTTTGTGAGGTCACAGTGACGTTGACTACCAAAATCTAATCGGTTCAGTGGAAGATTTTTGCCAAATTTGAAGAAATTCCCTCTGGGCGTTCTTGAGATATCACATTCCCAAGAATGGGACGGACGGACAGACGCATGGACGGATGAATGGACGGATGCATCGATGGACGGACAATCCGAAAACATAATGCCTCAGGCCACGACTGTCACTGCGGGGAGGCATAAAAACAGAATGGGATGACAGTAGGCCTAGTAGAGTGCTCCAGGGATGACAAACCAATGGGAGTGTTCCATTGGGTTTTGGATTATTGCAGAACATAATCTCTGTGGCAAACAAACGTTTATGATACTTACACATTTTGTTCAACAAGATAATAACATTAGGTTTATAAACAAACTACACCACCAGACACAGCGAGGCTGTAAAGGCAGACGAGTCGGCATGATGACGTTTAGTAGTATCATTTAGCTGCTTGTTAGCAACCACATTTTTTAAGACACAAAAAGGCTTAAAGATTCATGAGTGAGATATTAACTGATGTATTTTGTTTCGTAGAACAAAACGTTAAAATCTCCCCAGCTTGTGTTAACCACAGACCTTATGTCAGGCATCTAACTAAAAACCCATTGACTTCCAGACGAGGGAACCGAAGTGCTAAAATGCTAACTCATTTCGGGGTTTTAGGACTCATTCTTGTAGGACTCTTTATAAAACTAGAAAAGCATTTCCTGAAGAAAGAAAATGCTTGTGTTCGCTGTGTGTACAGCTGCTGAATGGTATTTTAGATGACTTTGTAACCTGAGGTATAGCTGCTTTGGGAAGGAATGGGAACTTTAAAACGCTTCAGCGTTAGGCGTTGATACATTACAGTAAATTGCTTAGTTAAATAAGTCAGTGTACAAGAGTAGACTGATCATTAGAAAATTGGAATGGAATTTCTAATGCTAATACAATGGGACTGAATGGGCCTCCACAGACTTTAATGAAGTGTAACTTACAATGATTCAGGTAATCATAATGATGTGTCCGCTTGATCAACACAACAGAGTTTGTAGTGTATGCAGGTGCTGAGTTATAAATACAATGGGATTGAATGGGCCTCAACAGACGTTAATGCATTACGCAACTCGGTTATTACTGACAGTTGTCAGTGTTTGTAACATCCACTGGTACTGGCATACATGAACTCAAAAGCACAACAATGAGACAGTCAGAGTTACAAGGGAAATTCACTTATCAAATATTCAGGCAAGGTCAAAACTGGGAAATCGATAACTCAGGCTAACAAAGTTAAAATGGGCAGGCAGAATACCCAAGGTCCAAAAAACAAAACAGGCCAGCAAGGTCAGAAACAGGCAGATCAGTCAGGTAAACACAGACAAGGAAATACTGGAGAATTTAGCAGGAACACACAAGACACTCTGGCAGGGACCAGGTGAAAGTGGAGGGGTATAAATACTGAGGGACTAATGAGAGAACGAGCTGCAGGTGATGAAATGGGCAGGGAAGATCAGGATCAGGTTAGGGGAATGAGTTGATTGCATAGCGTGATTTGAAACAACAGGAGAGTCAGCGATGAAGCCAAACCAGATGAAAACAAACTAAGAGTTGGTGGAATCCATGGTGACAGTGTGCAAGAATTTCCTAATTAAAATTTGAATGCAATCTCTTGTTATAATACAGTGGGGCTGAATGGGCCGCCATAGCCTTTGATACAATACGTAACATAATAATTGATAAACTGTAGATGTCATCATAATGAAATGATGTACAGGTAATGATTGTGCAATAATGTGAGCGCAATGGAACTGCGTTATACAATTAGACTGAATGGCCATTGACCTCTGACCTCAAGATATGTGAATGAAAATGGTTTCTATGGGTACCCACCAGTCTCCCCTTTACGGACATGCCCACTTTATGATAATCACATGCAGTTTGGGGCAAGTCATAGTCAAGTCAGCACACTGACACACTGACAGCTGTTGTTCCTGTTGGGCTGCAGTTTGCCATGTTATAATCTGAGCATATTTTTTATGCTAAATGCAGTACCTGTGAGGGTTTCTGGACAATATTTGTCATTGTTTTGTGTTGTTAATTGATTTCCAATAATATGTGTGTGTGTGGGCCTATGAAAGGAGGCTGGGTCACGGGCGGACATGGCTCTTGGGGTATGACACATCCAGTGTAACTGAAGCTGCGGCTGTGTTTTGCGATTGGTTCAATTTCGGCAAGGGCAGACCAGATTTTACTGCACAAGTGTTGTACCCCAAAGATATGACTTGTACTCAGTCTCCTTCCATAGGCTTTGATCAGCAGCAGGAAGAGGCTGCAGCTTTGCTTTAGCTCCGGAGCTAAGCTAGATATTGCGATACAGTTTTTTGTCTCGGCGATGCATATCGTCACGTTTTTATATTGCGATATTTCGTTACAGGATATTTCATCACACCCCTAATATATATATATGTATATATATACAGTTTATACATTTGCATAAAGCAGCATATGTCCCCACTCACCTGTTAATAAGAGTATTAAATACTTGACAAATCTCCCTGTGAGGAACATTTTGAACATATAAAAAATGTGTGAGCAATATATGTAGAATAAACATTTTTTGAGCTAAACATATGACCAAAAAAAAGTAAAATAAATAAAAACAGTTATAGAAGTAAGCAAGACAAAATAACTACTGCACATTTCTGAGCAAACCATTTTGACTTAGATAATTTCCAAAGCACAAACCAGCCTCTTAAATGATCCCTGTGATGTTTGAGGTGGAAAAAGAGTAGCGTTTTGCAGGTGATACTGCAAATTGGTTTTACTGCAGGTCTCTTGGTTTTGGCAGTCAGCCTTCATCAGTGGAAACCTTGGAAAAAGGAAACTACCCCTCTGTTGGTAAAAATGGGCCTGTCAAATCTTATCACCCATTCATCTGTTTGAAAGACAAGATAGAGGAATGGAAAATGAAGAGAGGGAGGGAAAAATAAAATCCTCTTTGGAATTGAGGAGCGAAGTTGGCAGCGGCGGCGGCGGCAGCTCAGCTAATCAGGTTTACTTATCAGTGAATTCAGAATGCAAAGCAGGCAAAGTAGCAAAAGAGAGCGAAGGCGAGAGAGATAGACGAGGAACAATGCGAAATTAAACCCCTGCCCGTGTTTGTTAATTCAGCAAGCAATGACACAGTTATTTATGTGGAGGCAAAGAGAGGGCAAACCACCAGCCTGCCTCTAGCTCTCTAATCAGCCCACTGGTCCGATTGCAGCACAAAGAAAGAGGAAAGGTGGAGATTATTGTACGACTTTGCGAGTCTAAATTTGGCCTATTCAAATACGTCATGTTGTGGCAATGTCCATGAAATACAGATGGAAGATCTGTTCCGTCTTTCTATACTCTTCCGTCGAGGAATAAAACAATACAGTGAGATAAGTGAAGTTTACATTTTTCATATGCTCATGAAATATACATGCGTACATTGTAGACAGAAACCATGCTGAGCGGGAGAGCCGCTGTGATTCGAGCCTTAATGCAAAGCACCCCACTGGTAGCACCGCACGGTGCAGGCAATGTGTTCTCAACCGCTTCCCCCACACCTCGAGGATGACATTGTACATCAGATAAAATGACGAAGATCTAACCGTAACAACACCGTGGGGACGCAGCGGCCTAAAGGTGAGAGAAGTGGATATGAATTATCTTGGCAAGAAAAATAGAAATCTGCCTGAAAGTCTCACAAGTAGTCTCTAGGGGCTTATCGTGCCATTTGGGCTTTTCAGGGGAGGTACTTTATAACAGTTAATGGAATTCCTGAATTCATACGGGTTCTCGATAATTGTAATCGGCAAATGCCAAGGCATCATTCTGCTACAATTTAAAATGTCCTCACTGCAAGCGATAAGTGGTGGAAGGACTATTGGATACAAAAATTCAGCCAAAGAGTCTACCAACCGCAAGGACAAACATTGCCTTCCAAACCAGACATCTCCAGGAAATCCAGAAAAAGAGGTCCAACTCACTTGTTATTCACGAAGCTTTCAAACCAACCCTCATGGGAAGGCGTATAAATAGCACGACATTATAAGGACATTCCGTGTGCTATGAGAACACATTTTTGCCTCCATGGTGGCGCCATGGTGTCCTAACCAACGAGTTGGGAATGAGAACAGTTTGGATGTGAATGTGTCTTTCTTCATGACTATGTAGCACTTTTTCCTGAAGAATCAAGAGCAAGAACAAACCTACTCTGCAAACTCTACCCGGAACAAACGGGTTAAACAAAATCTATGACCTGCCCTTAGCGATGCCAGAAAAAGTTATACTGCTCCGGCTAAATTGGGTTTCCCAGAACAACTCTGTCAAAATTCCCATAAAACAAAACCTGGCATATTCTTAATTACATTTCGAGGGAAAAGGATTTTCTCTCGGATTACGGTCGCAGTTTGGCAAGGTTTGGCTTAAAATTACTATGTTTGCTACGTCATTTAGACATTAATTAAAATAATGAATGTTGACTTTTAGTTTCACACGGGACATGAACAGCTGTTTCCTGGGTAAAAGTCCCATGTTTGTTTGTTTGTTTGTTTGTTTGTTTGTTTATTTAGATCTCTATTAGCTTTTGCATATGAGCAGCTATTCGTCCTGGGGTCCACACAGTTTACATGGTGACAATACAAAAATACACATCCACACTACTCATAATATACTAACATAACACATCGTAATGCATGTCTACTGTAAATAAAACAATAACAATTGACACAGTTTAAATAACACAAACAGAGAAAACAGAAAGCATCCAACTGAATCTATCATGATCTAACAGATAAATATCATCATTTAACATGAAATGTTAATAATAATCCCATAATACCTTTACACACCAACGAATACTTAATAATTACTAAAGTTTCTTCTTAAGTAATGCTCGTTTAGTGTTTTTTTTTTTAAACTATATTTATAATTTTGTTGTATAATATGATTTGGGAGTGAATTCCATTTTTGCATTGCTCTGTATTTTGCTGTACATTGACTTGATTTGGTTTTGGATCTTGGTAAAGTAAAACAACCTGCAGCAGCATATCTTGTGGAATAATTGTGGAACTAAAGGACAGTTTTTTGTAAAAAATCAGTGGAGTCTTTGTTGTTGTAACATTCTTAATGAAAACCATCAATGAATAGAGCAATCTATGTTTCACTTCAAACCAAGAGAGATCATCATTCATGCTTTTTGGTAACATTTGTTCTCCACCCACAAGATGTGCCACTTTATTCTGGACAAGTTGCAATTTTCTTATATTACCTAATGAAGTACTGGACCAAACTGCTGAGCAATAATCCAGATGAGATAAAAACCAATGCTTGATAACTTGTTTCACCCCGAACTCCTGCTAACGTGGACTGTCATTACAAACGTATTTGTGAAACGTCAAAAACAAACGACAAAATACGTTTCCTTCGAAACATAATTAACAATGCAGTTTTGTTGTATGGGAACGTATTTCTTAGGAGACGGGGCTGCCTTTAAATGAATACAAATGTCCCACATGCTTTTACAAATGCTGACCGGTGCCTCAGACTTAACAGGATGAAGGGTCCTCTGACACCGTCTTATTGTTGTGATTGGGATCTGGTGGCTGGCAAAGTGCTAACAAGCAATTCTGCTCAGAGACATTTTAACAAAGGCAAAGCAATCGAAGGGCATTCAACTTTACTAAAGTTTCTGTTGCTTGCCAGTGTGTGTGTGTGTGTGTGTGTGTGTGAGAACAGTCCTGCATTATTTATTTGCGCTCATTAAAAGTAATCAATTGAAACTGGCATTGATGTAAGGGTCTTTATTGGGCTTTCAGGAATCCGTCACTGTAATGTACCGTGTGACTTTCTAACCCTGCTTGATTGTTTTGTTCCACAAAACACCCAGAGGAATGGAAATGTGTTAGCGCGGACCCATCAATGCTAAGCATCTCTCACCGCTGTAGGATTTAGGATCACCGAAAGGCTTGGAACAAAATCATATTGGCATATCAGCCAAAAGTATACCGCTAGGCGGGCTTAGGATGTCTGTCACTGACTGAATAACGACCATATCACCTTTAAAGTGTGCGAATACAAAGCTTTGAGTTTAACCCAACATGAGAGTATGACTGCAGTTATGGAAATGTTGCTGCACTGAGTGGGTGTGTTGATTAAAAAAGAGAGCCCAAGAGAATTGAGTGTTGAATGTGCGTTGACAGAATGTGAAGCCTGCCTCATTAAACTATAGAGCCGGGGACAGTGCATGTACTGTTCTCCTGAGCACTTTCCTTACATGTAAACAAACAAATTAGTTCCAATCACTATTAATCATAGATGTTGAAAGATGTGCGTGTGCTCGTCAGGGTCCACGGTACATTATTAGGTCTTTATATCCAGCGTGCAAAAAAGCGATGCCTTGCCGCCGCAGCTCCAAATCTAACTGCCATCCAATATGGAAACAACCCTCCAGCAAAATCCTCCTTTCTCCTTCAAATCATCTCGGGTTGCCATGGGGGCACGAAAGAAGGGAGTGAACTGCACACACAGGAGGACGTGAGAGTGACACCCTGCTGTCAAGTCGATTCAAGGTTGTTTTGGGGCATCTCAGGTAGTGACAATAAATCAGTGACAGACAGGTCCCTTACCTTTGTGCCATGCGGTTGCCTAGCGAGCCTAAATACACTTTTAAGTTACACTTAAACGACCACCAGGGCTTTGAGATTTTATGACGAATGCAAACATACATCTTCCCTCTAGATGTCCCAATTAAAGGTACACTCTGACACTTTGGAAAATAAAGTATTTGCGGGCTGCTATATCACATAAAGCAGAGAGATTCATCTAGAACAGTCAGGATTTTTTTTTATTGGTAAAAGAGCTAGAGTATGACGCGCCCGAGCAAAGAGTCAAAGAGTCACAACCTTTAATCCTTTCAATCTGTTTATTTTCCACACAAAAACAGATCAGTCTTACTGGAACAGCAGAGAGGGAGGTTGGTGCATTGCCGTGTGATTAAACACTTTACACCTCCTTATTTTGGCGCTTAGCAGAGGTCTAAAACCTCTAAAATACTGTATATATAATAGTTATAATAGTAATTATAATAGTAATAAATAATTTAAAATGTGTATATGTTTTCAATAACACATGCATAAAATAAAGTTGTGATTTATGAAACATATATCTCTTCAAAATAGCTGGTTTACCTATTCAAGATAATATAAGGTGATGCGGATAAAGCCCATTGTGAATTGGGTTGTGATGGTTTGTTATTTTTAAAAAGTGAGTCCACAGGAAAAAAAAAAAAATTGGCAAACGCTGCTCTAGAACAGTGGTTCTGAAAGTGGGGTCCGGGAGACCCCCAGGGTTCCTTGAGGGGGTCCCCAGCAAAAAGGGGAATCATTTACTTTCACTATAATTACACCCATAAGTACACAATGACTGAATGTATGACTGTTTTGGTCATGGGTTTAACACACTTTCTGTAATAAAACATCTAAATAATATATAGCTGTCCTCGACCAAATAAAGTCTTACTATACCAATCAATTAGTTGATCTTTGAAACTGAATTTCTCTACAAAGAATCCCAAGACAAATATGTTTAGCCTGCCACAAAGAGTGGAAGCAGGGTGGACTAAATTCAAGCACCTCAATATGTCTTATATTATTATATTATTATAAAAAAAAAAAATTTTGTCTGACAACATTTTTTAATATATACAATAATTGAGATGGAAATGTTAAGAATTAAATACCAAATATTGTATGGGGAATGACAGAATGAATCAGGTTTAAAGGCCATTTCACTAGTCTAGAACATGATCCCTGCCTGTGTTACCACATAATACTACACTTCCTTTGTTTCAATATCAAGCAATAACAACTGCTGTTCAAGTACCTCCCTGAAATGGGAAAGGATTGCCAGTAGTGCCGATCCCACTGACAATCAACAACCCAATCAGCAGCTCACTCGCTGATGGAGAGTGGATTATCTAACAAGCTAAAGAGAACCACACAGCCTATTTATTACTCAAGACCTAAACATTTCTCAGCCATTAGCACCACGTTTGCCCTTTCGTCTGCCAGTAAGCCTCGTCTCTTGGTACATAAATCCCTCTCAAGTGTCATCTGAAGCAACGTCAGTTACTGATGACGACAGCACAGCTGGATCACCTGCCAATGGGCCTTAATGCTCTGAAGCAGCTTATTGCCTCTCAGTCTGTATCGGCACAGATAACGTGATATACACCCCAGACGGTTAGGGCGACAGAACGTTAAAGTTTAGTCTCTGCATATTGTTCCTGTTTGATGAGCAGTTTCCTAGAGGTTCACATGAACACACATATCATTAGACAATTTAAAAAAAAATTAAACCATGACTTGCCAGGATTGCCTCCAAACGGCTCTCAACATGGCGATTGTGTTTTCTCCCGGATTACGGTAGCAGTTTTAAACAGTTTTAAAGACATAGTTAACGTTGTAAATTGAAACAAAATTAAAGAAAACATACAACAAAACTACTTGGTTGGGTTTAGTAGAACAAACATCATGGTTTTGCTCAAAATTACTATGTTTGTAATATTATTATTAGGGCTGTCATTGTTTTGTGTTGTTCATTGATTTCCAATAATACATACCTGTAGTTACATATATTTGCCTAAAGCAACATATTTGTCCACTCCCATGTTGATAAGAGTATTAAATACTTGACAAATCTCCTTTAAGGTACATTTTGAACAGAAAATCTGTGATTAATCTGCGATTCATCATGATTAACTATGGAAAATCCTGCAATTAATCAAGGTTAAATATCTTAATCGATTGACAGCCCTGGTTATTATGCTACGGACGTAAATTAAAATAAGTGAATGTTGATTTGTGTCTGTTTGACCCATCTAACAACTTGAATTTTCTCCAAACGTGGATTTCTGCAGTCTGTCATTAGGAACATATTCGTTATACATAAAAAACAAAAGAGAAGCTCTGATTGCAATACACAGAGAGAGAGAGATACAGACTTCATTCTCTGCTCAGGTAGACATTACTCCTCTATATCTTTACATAGACAATAGTTGATTGCTGCTATATTGTTAATGCTCTGGATATCAAATTCAGCACGTTTAATCTATGATGTGTCAGTTCAGACGCCAGCCATTCATCAACATACCTCCATACTTCCAATTTGAGCACATTAAATTGTTATTGACTTTTCCTTTTAGATGACAGGGCCTAATAGATTTGTTGTCGAAAAAGAAAAAAAAACAAAGAAATCATTGCTCTCTTAGAAATATATGGAACTATAAAAGATGGGTTGTATATTTAAAGAATTACATGTTATAAGTAATCTCCCTTGCAGTTATTTGGTCTACATTTATTTCTCTAGCTTGTAAATCTATAATTTCCAATCAAAAGCATGATGCCCTGATGTGCAGAAAACATTTAATGACCATTTTCAAAAAAAGTGGCAATTATAGACTACATCCCAGCTGTTACAGCCCCGCACACACTGTGATGAATTGGTTCACATCTGACTATATAAATGACAGAGAAAATCAAACGTGGTTATTGCTAAAGGGCTAGACATGACTGAACAACGAGAACAGATAATATTCTAAATATAGTCTGCAGGCTATTTTTTTTTTATACAGGTGAGCTTCTATTATGATAAACAGCCAAAACAGATATAGCCTAAAATAGAAATTAAACTTCCGCCCAGGGCTAAAAGTAATTTATCACAGATTCCGCTCCTGCACCTGACTGTGAGCCAAGACGCATGATGAAGGGGGGAAATAAGAGATAAGAGAATGAAAAGAAGCCTTTTTACTGAAGAAACATTAGAAGAGTGTGAAAAGAGGTTTTATGGTTCCATAACTCAGAGCTGCATTTAGCACAGATACAATAATTTTAATTAGTTGAAGAATACAACAAATAACATCGTAAAAAAAAAATTGGAATGGTTACACCTGAGTTGGTGCTGTTGTCTGTCTATCCAGGCAGGTATTTGACTGAACCACCGTGTTGTTATACTTATTAGAAGTCAAACTTGCTAAATGTGAAATAAAAAAGGCATTAAAATATCAAATCTGTTTCTTATTCTGTAAAAAATAAAAAGGACAAAAAAATCTTGCATGCTGGAATGATAATGCAAGATTGATAAATGAAGTCAGCATTTAAGGTCACAGGTTACCAATAGTTGGTTGACCCAAATATATAATACTGTTATATAATAATCTGTTATAACTTCCATACTTATGTATTTTGTATGATATACAAAATGGACACAATCCATGAGAATAGACAGAAATAGGAATATAGATGAAATGAGAGACAAAACAAAGCATAACAAACAAAAACGAAATAAACAAATATACATAAAACAATATTGCTGCTATTATAAATATGCAAACCAGTTGTTGTTGCTAAGGGTGGTTATGTAGGGCACTTGTACGTAATGTATAATCTTAAAGAAATGTTGGCACCTCCGGTCACCTGAAATGGACATCTTTAATAAGACAGTTTAAAAAGAATGAGCCTAATTGAAGTTGTGGGCTCTTTCCTTCTGTCGCAACACATTCTCACTCCCGACTCATCAAATACCGCTGCTTGGTCAGGGCCCGTCGGCATCAGAGACCGATGCACGTACCCCTCTTGCGTTACTTTTGGACAGACCGGGGACGGTGCGTCAATGAACACTCGTTACATGCATAGTGTTCTTTCAAAATAAACTTCCGTTTCCACAGGGAGTTAGGTTTAGGCAACACAACCGCTTAGTTAGAGTTAGGAAAGAGTCGTGGTTGACGGAGCTGGCGATACCAACGAGTCAAGTGACAAAATAAGTGAACGTTACTTTTAGTTTCACATGGGACACGAACAGCTGTCTCCCGGTTGAAAGTCTTGTGTTTGTTTGATCCATCCACCACCCCTCCCACACCCCTCCCACCCTAAACAGACATTCACGCTATTAATACTACGTCACTTGCTCCAACGGTCCATTAACACCGCGAGTGGGTTTACATGGGAGTTAGTTGAAAGCCCGGTTCGTCACATACTGTGGCTATAGGGTGCCTCCGTGCATCGGGTTCCGAGGGACACTGACCAAACGGCGGTATTTGACGAGTTGGGGTGGTTGTCTGTCGGTAAATACTTCACAATATCATTAGCTAATATACAGTAGGTTACACAGGCAGCTCATCATTTAATAAACTCCACCCTAAATCCCCCATTTGTATACGATTCATTGCCTTAAGACTACAAAGACACAACTGGTTTGATGCATTCTGCCCCAGAATGTGCATTTCGGCATCTTTATCTCACTGCAGGCTGCAATTGCAAGGTGCGCCTCTCTCATCATTGCATATAGCATTTAAGGGAGGACATTGCAACTAATACATGTGGACATTTTTTAACAGAGGTCAATTATATACTCCGCCGGATGTAAATAAAACAATTTGTGAAGGTCAGATAATTCTGTAGCACAGACGGGATTTACAGGAACCACAAGGAAGGTTGTGGTGAGAAAAGCCTGCACCATATCAGTATCACATAGAAAGAAAAAATAGAGCAATACTCATGAATAAAGATATTTCCTTTTGTACCAAACAGACAGGATGTGGAGAGTTGTAGCTATAACATTTGAATTTGAACTTGACGGTTGTATTGCAAAGGCATAAGGCATTTACAGTCTTTAATGCATTTGAATGCATGTGCACCAGTGTTCTAGTGAAATATCAGCTGTACTATCTCCATCTCCACCTCTACCTGCTGCCCTCTGAGCTGCTGGACCTGCCCACTCACTGACGTTGCAGTCCAGGAGCTTGACTGTGTGATGCCTGGTAAATCAGGAGCTAAGTACTCCCACAGTGCTGATTTCTTATAGTAAATCAGACCCAGGATTCTTGGAAAGGCTACAAAGGATGCAAAAAGAATGAGAATATGATGGCAGGCTTTTTACCCCGGCCAGTCAGAACAGGTAGAAACACTTTTGCCTTTAAGGGTAACTTCGATATTTTTCAACCCTCGGAAATTGCTCCAGTATTGAGGGATAACGCTGTAACGAGCTAGGAGGGCAAGTGAGCAGCGTCAGTGTAACGCTACGTCCATTAAAAGTGCTTGTTTTTGCCACTGACAGGCTCAGATTGTTATTTTAAGTGTCTGACAACATTATGGAAAGGACCTACAGAGAAATAAAACCTTTTTCTTACCTTTCACTCTATCCGGTCTGTTTGTTATTGTGTCCAAGTCCCGCTCAAGGAGAAGTCTGGTTGTGAAATCTGAATATCTATATACTCTATAAACTCTGCATTTCCACCATGGATGGATGTATTCCACTATTCCACCGTTGTCTTCCGGCAAAACGTCACCTCGCCAGATTTCATGAGACTTCTCCTTGAGCGAAACTCTTTACATTATGTCAGACACTTATAATATCAAACAGAGCCTGTCATGGCAAAAACAAGCACTGTTAGTGGACGTAGATGACGGTGCCAGTTTGTCCCAATTGCCAGTGCTTGAAGACAAAAATAAGTGCCAGTACTCTCTTACTCACATGTTGGTATGTGTATCGGTGGTATCAGCAATGTCTTGCTCTTATTTATTCATTTATTATCTCCGCCAAGGCCGAAGGACTAGGAAGGAGGTTGTGTTTTCACCGGCGTTGGTTTGTTGGTTTGTTTGTTTGTCCGTTTGTAGGATTACTCCAAAAGTCTGTAATGTATTTGATTGAAATTTTTTGGAGGGGTGGGGTGTGGCACAATGAACAATCCGTTTGATTTTGGTGGCCATACGGATGCAGAATTTTTTTTAAGGCTTACGATCAGCCAGAACATTAAGACCTCTAGGTATAACACATATTAACTGATGACGCATTGATGACGCATGACCTCTTTCCTTCAGAGAGAGGGACAGAGAGAGAGCGGGGTGTGGGGACAACTGTAGATTCTGCGTTTTTTCACATTAAACTTGATGAACTTAAAGTTGAGTTCGACCAAAGCACACTTGATTGTTGGAAAGAGTAAAGATGATGGTTTGGGTGAGTATACTTTGTTCGTCGTACTCGGGCAGCTTGGTGGAGGTGTGCGCTCTCCGAGTGCCATTCTAGTTCATTATTATTATACTTGGGCTATGCCTCTTTTATAGTAGGCCTATAATACTCCAATAATAATCCAACTGGAACACTACCTGGTTACGATGGTGTGTTTAGTATTAATAGGGATTGTGTTATTTGTAGCCTTTAGTCGGGTATCATTCAGGTTTTAGAGCAGTGTCCCAGTCAGGATGCTCCTACATATTATGCAGCAGGATGAAGAGACACAATTCAATTTCCATAGTGAATAAAACATACTAGGTGATATTGGGTTTGGGGATCGTCCTAAAAGGAATCTTAAGGTTTTTGACTTATGCAATTCCACATCATTTTGGACCATTATTATTAGGCTATTACTATAGATAACTCCCAAAAAGTTTAAAGACAAATCCTACAATAGTTGAATAATTATTTTATTATTTACACATCACAGCCTTCGTCTGAACATTTAATTATTCTGAAAATGTTTGCCCTAAAAGAGCAGATTCAGACACTGTTTAAATAATGTTTCATGAATGATATTTGTTCACAACAACAACAAAAAAAAAGTAATGATGATCAGCTCACTACTTTTTTTTACAAAAAAGACGTGAACGTTGTATTGATGAATTACAGAACCCTCGTCTCCCCACCCTGGACCATTTCAGAGACTGTTGTCCCCATTAGTCAGTTAGACACAAAAACATGGGAAATAGGGTTGAAAAATACCAAAATTACCCTTTAAGAAATGGTTGGAAAAAAAAAACATCAACACACGCTTCATTTGAAGCATACTGATGACTTCACATTTCCAAACTACAATCCTGCCTCTTTAAGCATTTACAAGATGACTCCGCTGTGAATAGAGTGGATTCGAAAAGACAAAAAAAAGTGGAAGATTTTCAAGTGGAAATGAGGGCTGTGTCATTATTATAAAGTGATCACAGATGTGAAGCAGCCGTTGCAGATGGATCTGGTAATGCATGTGAGAGCCATTCAAGATCTCTTACTTTGTTTGTAATACTTCATTACAACAGTGCGAATAGGGCTCATTTTTCTCCTCAGCTGCCTCTGCACACACACACACACACACACACACACACACACGCACACACACACACGAGCACGCTGCGAAGAAATAATTGGGGCCGTCATTTTGTGGCCACGCAGCAAATGGCCACTTGAAGAACTCCTCTCTCTTTGGCTGTCTATCACCTCGAATGCGGCCTATTGCTCCCCCGTCTTTACTCCTTTTAATCGTTGACTTCATTTCAAAGACAGGAGAGCTGACATTGGGAGAACCTTCCATTGCCATTCTGTGAATCTCATTGACTAGTATTGTAATAGATGTCATGTGGCAGGATGGAGAACGGGGCTGAATGGCTCCGGCTGAAAAAGAACGGTAATATGTTTCTGTAGCTGTGGCAAGAGGGCTGAGCCGCAGTGTGTATTACGAAGCCATTATCTCTGACGTTGAAATACTGCACGTAACATCATCTGCGACACGTATTAGCACTCCGAACACATGACTGCGACGGAGCGGTTTCAATGATAAAAGTAACTGTTTCATCACATCCAGCAGATTAAGGAGTATTTGCATTCATATCTGTGTGAGTGGGTGTGTGTCTAACTGTGATTGACTGTGTTGATGTAGCGTGTTGATATTGCCTGGGACATGAGGCAGGCTGGCAATTTAGCAAAACAGAAGGTTTGATACCATGGGAACATAATTGAGGATAATGCCAGCGTGATTTGAGTTTTTGAATGTTTTTTTTTTATGATTATTTGACATCCATTCAGTTTCCCGCGTGTGTCGTAATTAAACACACCATGTTTGGCTGTTTTTTTTTTTTCTTCTTATGTATTCACTAACCAATTCTACTATAAACAGTACAAAATATGTTAAATTGTGATGGTAGAGTGTCTTCTTTTCACAACCATTTAGTTTTAGAAATGACGAGTGCATCTGTAAATGGTCTTAAAGGATAGGTTCACAATTTTTCAATCCTGTCTTAAATCAACAGTCTGATGCCCTTTTGAACAATAAAACAGATTTTAATTAATTAAAATAAACTGTGAAAGTGTATAAGGGGTTTAGAACATTATGATAGAAGTATTTGACGGCCATTCCCATGCTATATTATGTCTCATAAGTTGTTGCAGCAATCTTTGGATTGATACCATTTGTTACACAGATTTGGTGCTAAATTTAACAATTTCTTTTACCACTCGAGAATTGATAAAATGTATCAATAATCCCTCCAAAAATTCCACATTAAGACACCAAGACCTTGAGAAACGCCATAGTAAAAGCCATGCTGTGATTTGGTATCAAAAACGTTTGACATTTGGAGATTTCTGCAAGAATTTAATTTTTTTCTGCGATTGGATGGCGATCACTGTTCTGGAAACTTCTGTTGCTGGGGCAACAGCTTTGGTCCAAGTTTACTTCCTGTCAGCTACCGCATTAACAACCATTGCAATAGGTAAATACAAAGTGGCCCAGAATGTTTATGTTGTCAAGTCTGAAAAGGCCTATATTCATGACGTGTATTCAATGTCGCACACCTTGACATGTCCCTGTGCTATGAATGTCACTCCACTTCCCGCAATGATGCTACATGCTTATTCATATTTGTTGCATACTGTATGAACATGATTCCAAGGACACACGGTCAGAACATTGCTCTATGCATTTGTAATTCTCAGTTATATTGCAAAGACCCTCTTCTGGTGCAACCATGACCTACCACAGGCTGTTCAATAAAGATGTGGGTGCAGCAGTTTTACAATACAACGGACAAAATGTACATTTCTTTTCATGAAAACATAGCTCCACCCCTCCATCATATTATGTGGAGGGATGGTACATTTACTGTTTCTGTTCAACTGCCTACTTCATGACATTTGTAGTGTCCAAAGGAGGTTAGACGGAGTGACCTGAAAAAAAACTCCGACATGGCCACGAGGATGGTCTAATTAACATTTTAATTAAGACAAAATATTGTAAACTTGAGGCCATCCTCAGAGCCATGTCTGGGACAGACTCATTACATTTGGCGTTAGCCTCTCTGCCGCTCCCCTCCGACGTGCTACCTGCGCAAATGTCATCCTCCAGAAGAACGAACAGATTGTGATGATGATTAAATTCGTTGCTGCTTTAAACTGAAATATATTGGGCAGTTACAGTCAAGAGAGTTTTTTTTTTTCCATATTCAAACAGGTTGGATTTTTATTTAAAAAATATATATTCATATATATTTAAGTCACGTACAGTGAACACATAAACTACATGGCACTGTCAAGCGCAGTCATCCAGAATATGAGCGTTCATATGATTCATATGTTTAGCAGGCTGACATGTAGATTTGTTTTTTCTTTTATTGCAAGACAAAAGACAATACATTAACAGAACAACAAGAGGATGACAAGAACAGTGCGTACAGGCAAGTTAACACATTTCTGCCATAGGGTGAGAGAACAAAGTGATGCGTGGGTGTGAGTGTGTGTGTATATACGTGTGTGTGCGTGCTGACATGTAGATTAACGTAAAATGACAGCAGGTCAGGAGGGTGTCAGGCTCCACAGACAGCTAACATGATTCTGTCCTCAGAAAAAAAAAAAAAATGCATTCAGTAGCTGAAGCATATGGTGGACCAAACCTGCCATAATCAAAGATCTTTATTTATTTATGCATGATTCTCCCTTATTTCTGTATTATTTTCTATATACATTTCTGCCTCATTTTGCAAATGAGGGGGGCTGTCACTCAACGTGTGTCATCATGGGGTAAATAATACAAAGATAAATAATTAAATAAGCAAATTAAAACAATTAATGTCACAATTTATGAATAAATTAATAGCTACATTTATTATTTAATAATATTTTGCTACATTTAATGACATATTTGGGTATTTATTTATTCAAAAATATATTTTTTTTATTTTGGCAGGTTCCATCCTCCATTAAAAAGCACTGATTCCAGTATTTGCTTTAAGATTGCAGCAGAGAAATGTGCTTTAGGAATGCGGCGTGTAGCAGAGAAGCTGAGTGTGTGCAGCATATGTATCACTGTTTGATATATGGTGCTTAATCCTTAAATCCTTAACATTTGCTGTAATTATCATTAAAGGCACAGTTCACCCATAAACACAATAAAACTAATTTTCTCTCCATCCGTCCTTCTAGACAGCGATGCTGTGGATTACAGAGGCTTTGAGACATGAGCTCAGCCTGATACACTGAAATCACGACATGAACATTTGGTGTAAAAATTAGAAGAACAGGGTAGTGTTTTACAAAAAAGGCAGGCAGATAATCGCTAATGACTTTATCATTAATGGTTTATAAATCATTCATTGCGGCGTTAAGGATGGGTAATCCATCCATCTACACCTTCTTATACCCGTGGCCGACCCTGGACAGGTCAGCGGTCCACCACTGGGCTAACACATTTAGACAGACAAGCATTCACCCTCACATATACGCCTACGGGCAGTTTCCAATACACCTGAGCAGCATGTCTTTATACTGAGGGAGGAAACCCACACAGACATATGAAGGTCATAAGAATAGAGGAGACCAGAGGGGGAATTCAGTTGTTGCAGCAGCGCAAGGACAGCAATAGTGGATAGCAATACGTTTATACTTCTTTTCACTCCTTTTCGAATATGTAAATCAAGACATCAAGTGTTTGACAATTTATTTTTCTTATGCTTTTCATTGTATGTAAATACTACTTGTTTCTGACTGTCCACTTGTTGGTATGATCATTCTTTTTCTTTATTTCATTATTAATTTCTTTGTATTCTACATGTTCGAAATACATTTTGAAATTAAATGAAAAAAAAATGAAATAGTACGTCATCACATTTCAAGTTGTCGAGACACTTAGTCGCGCATTTTCAAATTTATTCTTATCAAGCTCAACCTCATCAAGAACGTTTGGCTTTTACTTTATAACACCTGCTCAGAAATATCATCACTCAGGAAAAAAAACAAAATCCTAAATGAACAAAAACTAAATATAAGCAGCCAGTGTCCAAACACAGAAAAAGTACAATAAAAAGATGAGTAGAAATGTTATCACTGCTGGGAAGAAACGTCACCTATGGGTAAATACAGCCCTGTCATGTATGGAAACATCATCACCACTGGTGGAAAAAATGTCATTTCTGCGAATATAGAATGTGGTAGAAATGTCACTGCCATGGTTGGAAACGTTGTCACTAGCCATCACCAGCACTGTTTATCCAGGTCAGTCCGGACACTTGAGTCGAAAAGATTAGCCCTCGTGTGTCCCAGCAGCGGCAGTCAGGCAGCACAGTGCTGGTCTGAGGGAGCATGGGGGGGGGGCGGCTGGAGGATGAATAATTCCTGATCTTGGCTTTGGTTCAAACGACGGTCAGTCAATCTTGCCCGGGCTGCACAGCCGAGAGCAGGTTCATGGCAATGAGAGCACCAGTAGATAACATGGAGCAAAGAATAGAAATACAGTCAGAGACCTGGAGAACAATTCCAGGGAGTAAATAAGATCAGTGCAGGAGTTCCAGAGCGGTAAATACTGTAGCGACCAACGCGGAACACGCAGAGCAACACCCTTGTTTTTCTGATCTACTGTAATGGGATTACTAATTATGTTTCTTTGCCATCCTTTTAAACACATTAGCTAAGAAAAGTAGCCCTGTTTTCAACAACAATAATATTAAGAAGAATGAATTTTAAGTGGCTTACACGGCTTTCACATAACCCAAGGACCCTTTACTTACAGATAAAAAGCACAAATGTAAGTTAATGAAAAAGGCTTGGTTAAAAAGATGGGTCTGAAGTCTAGATTTAAAAACAGAAATGGACTCAGCATCCACAGGAGCAGCAGCACTGACAGCGCTGTCCCAGTCGCACCAATTATTTTCTGCATGGCACAGCAAAGTCAGAATAATCTTTCAACGGTGTATTGACATTATACCAGCAACATTAGTCTGTATCTGTAGAATATGTCAGACACAAAATAATACTTTTTTCATGTTTTCATATTTTAAACTCAACACTTCCTGTTTCCGTTTCAAAATAAATAATAATAATACTTATAATTTTTTTGTGTTCTGAAATATTTGCAGGAGTCTTGTGGACAATCTGTGAGTTATACGGCTCCATACATTACTAGACTACTGCCTTTTAATTGTGGATTATTAGAAATGAGCGCACGCTTCAAAAATATATATAAATGACATTTATAATGAAATAAAATGGTCATTATGAAAGACAAACTCTATGTTAAAAAAAGGGCTGGCAGCAGCAGCAGCGCTGCAGCAGCAATGCTGTTGGTGTGGACACCACATGCCTAACGCTTTGTCCACACACGCTTTGTCAGGAGCGCGTGGGGTGTTCACACCAGCTGTGTTTCTGTTGCTAACGCTGCTGCCACCCCTTTCTTTCTACATAGAGTTTGCCTTTAATGGCCATTTCATTTAATTATAAATTACATTTATATTTATTTTAGACAGAGAAAGGTTAAGAAATGTGTGGTAATTTGTAAGTAATAATAATAATCCACCATCAAAAGCCAGTACGTTATTCATTCATGGAGCCCTGCAAGTCACTGCATGTTCGACAACACTGTCCTGCAAATATTTCAGAATAAAAGTCTTGTGTTAACAAATGAAGGAATTCTGTCCAAATAAAAAAAAAACACTTGAGGGCTTTTATTTTTAAATGAAAGCAGGACGTGTTGATTTAAAAATAAATCTTTACTTTTTTTCATGTCTGTAACATATTTTACAGACATTGAAACTGTATTAATGTAGCTGGTATGATGTCAATATACTGTCAAAAGAGATGGGTGTCTCACGTGGGCTGTTTGGCTGCGCAAACCTGTTAACATGGACGCCAAAATAAAAAAAAGAACAGGGAATGCAGCCGCCACGCTCTCCTCGCGTTGACGGTCTGGCCAAGCTGTTAGAGACGCAGTAGTTAAGTGAGGTAGCCGTCATGCACTGCTCAAGCATCCAGTGTGGCCAGGGAATGAAAAGTTTTGCGAGATTTCGCAAAGGTTTATGACCTTCAGTTAGCAGCCATAGCAACTCAAATTCAGCCAGTTCTAACCCCAGCACTGGGGGTCACAGGAGGCTGGTGACCAGCAGCAGCGCTAGGTCTAACCCGCAGCAACAGAAAGTTTGCTGGTCTAGAAGGGAGTCGGAGCAGTCCGGGATCACAAACTATGTTGCTGTTGCTACAGCTGTTAACTGAAGGTCCGTTATAGAGCATATTCACTCTTCTTTCTTATAAAAGTTTTTTTTTTCTTCCCTGTCCCCTTAGGGGCTCCGTAAGTTACATATTTGAAATGAAATAAAATCTAAATTAATTTTAACTTGAATCTGACTGTTAAATGTACTTGTGTGTAATTCTTGATTCGTCAAAAAAAAACTCTTGGTCAGTGCCCATCAGCATCGGATACTGATGCACAGAGGCACACTTTAGTGACCGTACTAGATGAACCCGCCTTTCAGCTAAATCGGGGCAAGCGACGTAGTAAAAAAGAGCGTGAGAATCCACTACGAGCAGGAGAACTAACTTCCTTTGAAAGCGGAAGTCTATTTTGAAAGCGTATATTGACACACCATCCCTGGTCCATCCAAAACTTACCCAAGTGGGGATATACCCTTGGCGTTGTTCTCCGATGCCGAGGGGCACTGACCACGAGGCGGTATTTGACGAGTTGGGAGTGAAAACGTGTTGACCACTCATGAGTTGTGTTTCTCGCAAAGCCTTCCAGAGTTTATTAGAAAGCATTTTTCATTGCCACTTGAAAAACGAAATGAATTGCATGCCCACCCTGTGGTCTTTTAAAAGAGAGCTTTAACGGAGATGAAAAGCAACGCGCAGCAAATGACTGCACAGTTTGAAGTCACAGTTTTGGTGTGGGAAAAAAAGAAAAGTGTCCTAAAATCACCAACAGCCTTCTGGTGGGGTAATTATTTCAAAAACAGACTGTTGTGTGCGAGATTGTCATTTGTTTTTGCTCCACTCTACAAGCTATTTGCAATGTCACATTCAGATACTCGGATATAAGGGGCCACAGCGAGAAGTGATGATGATACGGCTCCTAAACCAGCTCCAACTCCAGCCGCCTCCTGACTAACGGATCACCTCCCCGCGCCGAGGAAAAACAATGTAATCCGCCCAATAAAGATGTGTTTACACTGGCAGAGTGAGACAACAGGCTATTGTCTCTTCTTCATGTGCCTCTCTATCATTTTGTCCTACATACTTAAACCGGGATGAGAACTGCTGAAAACAAGCCGGTGTTGTTTCCCCATACCGCTCGCCTGAGGCACCGACGTCAGGGACGCTTTGCCGCTACTATTATGTGCAAAATGTGGTACACATTCAACACATATTGTAACGGCTCATATTCTCTTGAGTTGTTGGAGAATTCAGCACTTTTCTGTAGTTTATAGACAAAAAGACAAAAAAGGGATTGGGCTGATTTCTAATCAACAAAAGGTAGCGCTGCATGTTATGTTTTTTATATTCATTTAATTTTTTTTCTGTCTGCATGGTTTGGTTTGGTTTTATTTCTCTACACCAAATAGATTTTGTTATATAAAAGAAGATGGCTGAGGTCTCGGAGGAAATAAAGAAGAGGGTTCATGAACAAACTCAGGACCACATTAAAAAATCCTCAGCCAGGCCTCCATCCGTTTGTGCAGGGATCCCAGGGGGGTGGAGGCAGCCACGCCGCTGGGGAAGCGTCCTGTACTCTGCTCCGGTTATAAAAAGGAAGAAAGCACTCAGAGTCGGGGAGACTCTGTGGATTTTTTTTTTTTTTTTTTTTTGTATTTCCTCTTAGAATATGTAGTAGGTGTTCAAACAGACAAGACCACAAAATATCATCTCGACAGAAAAAGGCATGGCTGCCTAAGAGCTGCTGTGTTTGTTCCCATTTCAGAGATATCGAGGCCTCAAAGAATCAACATGGCTACTGCCAACCCACCGTGTGTGTTCATTTCTGCGCACACACACACACACGCACACGTACACGCACACGCACACGCACACACACTGCAGGTAGCCCAATCTAACATTTCACAGAAAGCAAATAAAAAAGGACAAATGATCCTTAAAGCTATAGGCGAGATTGAAGCAAGCTATGTGTCACAGCTGTGTATATGTCTGGACCATGTATGGTATATGGTATAATTTGTGACTAAATTGTTACACAAGTAGTCAGTGGTCATGTCTATAATGTTTTGTAAACAGTTTTTCACTTATATCTTAATGTTTGATTGAAAGACAACTTATAATAAATCAAATGACATTCAGTAATAATAAATGGTAACATTTACTAGTCAGTATATTATACATTTTACAAGGTGAAAGGTATTAGCATGACATTCAGTGTGCAAGGTTCAAAGTATTTCAGTTTTTTTATTAAAGCATGTCTATCAAAAGTATTCATCATATAAGTGGTGTGTTACAATATATACATACTTCGCGAAAGTTTATCAGCTTTGAGATATTCCCGCTGTCATCACTGACGTTGTTGCTGCCGTATTTATTCCTAGATGGAGTGTTAATGGGGCAGCTACAATGTAAGCATATCCTGGCACTGATCGATCCGAACTCCATTCAGAAAACAAGCATTTTAAAAGTTGTTTGCTTGTCTTGCGGACGGACCCGGCAAGGCATGAATTCAGACCTTTTACCAATCAGCATCATTATGTAGTTATTTCGGGACACTTTTGATCCGTTTACAACAACGTCGCTGCCGTATTTATGCCTAGATGACGTTATGTTGAGTGTTGGTGGAGTACCTACAATGTAGGATAGCCTGGCATTGATCGATCTGTGTTTAGCTGTAAAAGGAGAAAGTTTGTGACGCCGCCGCCATGGTGAAATCTGGTGAAGGAACGCCAAATTCCGGTCACATGACCGGAGCACGGACAATAGGAACGCACTCTCAATGAAATTACCTGTGATTGGTCAAAGTTTCTTGTCATTGGCTAGATTTTCTAAAGCCTAAAAACAGAGCCATGAGGAGGTGCAGAAGTCTAGTTATCTCTTAGAACACTTGAATTACAATATGCTGAAAGGTTATTATGGAATTTTTGCCCAATGATGCCAAAAATATACTGCCTACTGCCACATTAAAATAATTATTCTAAAATCAGCTCTTTTAGCTATTTATAAACAAAACACTAATTTAGGGTAAAACATGTAAGCAAGATAATCTTCACAAATGAACACCACTTAGCTAACGTTAGGCCACAAAGTGCCGCATATACTGCTTGTGTAATGTTCTGTTTTCCTATATGCTGTACTGTTTTCTTCAGCGAATAACGCGCTCCATCAGTCAGCGCAGTCCATATTTACTGCTACGTATTCAAACTGGGACTGCCAGACACCTCAGTCATGGCTTCAATTCACAGTCATCCTCGTAGATTTGATAGGTGGCTCTGGCAGGCTCAGACTAGAATTTTGAAGTTCTCTCGAGAGCTAACTTCAAAATTGCTTTCTGCTTCTGACATCCTTCATCTAGACCTTTTTATCATTACCTGTGAAGACGAATCAGAGAGACGAATGAGCTAAATTATAGGAGGAACTTGTGTGATTGTTACTGATCTTCAGTATACCCGGTGTCTAAAAAGCATTCTAAAGAGATTTATTTACCCTTTGGGTTTTTTTTTAACTGTTTTCCTCTCGGAGTGTACGATTCCTAATAATCTGATGTGCAAATGACTGAGAGGACGCAGCAGCTCCTCTTGCAGATATTTGATCATCATTCATGCAGTGGTGTTTACCACTTTCCACAGAATGATGAAATAATGAAATGTGGCAAGGCTCCACCGGAAAGAGACAGAAAAATCAAATGTTCGCATGAACAAGATGAGAAGAGATCTGCGAGAAGATGGAAGCAAAGCGAGAGACCTCACTTCCACTGCCGTCAACAACAACAACAAGGATAATTACTGTTACCTAATTATCTTTCTGCTCAGGACCCGACCTTTTCCCTCTCATCCTATAGCTCCTTTGAAATGAAGTCTCCTATGTCTTAAAATAACCTGAACCTGAGAACTAAGCTTTCGTTCTCTTTCTAACTTGGACTCCAGCTGCGTTGCTGAAAGGATTAGCATAGTTTGTTAATATGATGCTCAGTCACTGGCTGTGTGTGTGTGTCGGTGCTCCACCTCCTGCCTTCACTTCATTTCTAATCAAAGCTTTGTTTAGCATTTCTGCTGAGATGATAAAATCGCCTACGCTTCTTCTTCTTCTGCATTGAAACCGACTTTATGTGCCCGGTGAATATTATTGATCTCAATGAAGAGTAGTAAGGGATGTTTGCTGCTTATACCTTCATCACCAGATGGGATTATAAGGGTAGTAGGGCTGTCAATGGATTAAAATATTTAATCGCGATTAATCGCATGATTATTCTGTAGGAAATTAATAATTTTTTTTTTTATATGTTCAAAATATGCCTTAAAGGGATATCTGTCAATTGTTTAATACTCTTATCAACATGGGAGTGGACAAATATGCTGCTTTATGCAAATGTATGTTTATATTTATTATATTATTATTATTGGAAATCAATTAACAACACACAACTATGACAAATATTGTCCTTAAACCCTCACAGGTACTGCATTTAGCATAAAAACAATCTCCAGATCATAAAAACTGCAGCCCAACCGGCAACAACAGCTGTCAGTGTGTCAGTGTGCTGACTTGACTATAACTTGCCCCAAACTGCATGTGATTATCATAAAGTGGGCATGTCTGTAAAGGGGAGACTCGTGGGTACCCATAGAACCCATTTTCATTCACATATCTGGAGGTCAGAGGTCAAGGGACCCCTTTGAAAATGGCCATGACAGATTTTCCTTGCAAAAATATAGCGTACGTTTGGAGTGTTATTTAGCCTCCTTCCTGACAAGCTAGTATGACATGGTTGGTACCAATAGATTATTTTTTTTGTAGTTTCATATGATGCCAGTATCATCACTCTAGCTTTAAAACTTAGTTGTATTAATGCATTAAAGCAATTAGTGCCAGTAAAAAAATATTTGTGTTATCGCGTTATTATCATGTTAACATTGACAGCCCTAATGGGTAGACATGAAATAGACAGCAAAAAATATCTGCACTGCATGTGGGTAGAAAGCTTTGGACAGTAGCAATCAGTCTGAACCAATGTAGCCTACCATAATCATATATTCCCATAGGCTACAGTAGGGTATATGTTAATGTGATAATGGTAAACCAACCTGATCTCATGGGAAGACGTATAAATAGCACGCCATTTTAATGACATTCCGTGTGTCATGATGACACATTTTTGCGTGTCATCTCATGGCACCTGATGAACGTTCTGTAACAAGTTTTTTGCGTGTCATTTAATGCCACATCGTTGCCATGAAACTTTTGCTTTTATGTTTCGGCAACAAGACTTTGGTAATGGCTGCGTTTAGGTTTAGGCAACATCACCACGGACAGCAGCCAAAGTGCCAAATATATCTAATCTAACAGACTGCCCTGGACTCAAACCACAGCCTGTTTTATCCATCCATCAAAAATCCAAAATAGCTTTAGCCAGCCCACACTAACAAACCAACACAAAGTTAGACAGATACACAGGTACACAGTGTGTCAATAAGCCAGACGACTCTCTGAGATGGCTCATGCACAAGAGGGCCCAGCTACAATAATAGAACTCCAAAAAAAGAAAAGCATCTTTCTACATGGGCCCCTGACTGCTTCTGGGCCAATGTGCAGCTGCACCGGTTGCACTGTTAATATTCACGCCATTGGCTGTGAGTACCTAAACATAACTATAAAAAAAAAAAACTATAATAATGCTTTAGTTGCTAGAAGCCAATGTGGTATTGCAAGAGCAAGAACACAAATGAAATATGCTGCAGTGTAAATTTATGAATGTAATTTGTACGTTTGTATTAAGACAGTCAATAACGTAACGAGCCATGAAAATGAGATTTTAACCACAGTCTGGAGCTGAGGAGCTACACTAGTGCACTTCCCCACAAGAAGTAAAATAACATATGTTTACTCTCAAGTGGCTAAGCCCTCTAGCAGCTGTAGTAATTAATTATGACTGGAGCAAAGGAGGAAGTCAGGTGACGTTGTTATAGAGTGACAGAGTCCACATCGGGACGAGGTCGGGATGGATTAATGGGTCAACAAAACATCAGACTTTAACACAGGAGGTTTGTTTCCTGTTTCCAACCGACACTCTGAAGTATAACCACGATCATTCCATAACAATTACCACATGTTTATCATTGTAACCATGACAACGAAGGTCCCCTGAACTTAACGAAGTAGTCATTTTAAGTAAAACTACTATGCTTCCCTAACCATAAAGGTTATATATACAAGATTTTGAACATTAATATACCATTAAACAACTATTGCCTATGTAAAGATATAGGGGAGTAATGTCTACCTGAGCAGAGAATGAAGTATCTCCCCCCTCATTGTGGCGCCCACATCAGAAATTGCTTATATGTGTTGCTCAGGCAGGCATGGACAAATGTATTTGTCATTTCATTTGGATGACTTGCTGTGCAGTGGGGTGTTTCTCATTTCCACTGAACCAGAAATCAGAATATTTAGATGAATTTTAGCATGTTAAAATAAATGAAATGCCAATGAAATGGGGTGAAGAAATAGTGAACATAGTTTGGGGATTTGCTGGTGAAAAGATGGCAAGGGGTTGAGGTAAAAAAAAAAAAAATTTACATTTGGTTACTGAAATTATGTAATTTTGACACAGTATAAATAGTGGATACATGCAACAAATGCTTGAATTTGAAAGAAATCAGTGCCAGTACTCTCTTATTCAAATGTTGCCGTGTGTGTCGCCGGGTATCAGCAACCTCTTGCGACTTATTCCTATTTCTTTATTATTTCTTTAAGCATGTTATACTGTGTCAGTCATACTCAGCTGTGATTGTATTGCAATATTAATATTAGGGCTGTCAAAATTCACGTGATAATAATGCAAATTTGTTTTAACGCCACTAATTTGTTTAACACATTAACACAATCAATCTTTTGGGGGTTGTAATGGGCTCAGTTTTAAAACTAGAGTACATATGCTGGCAAATTAAACAATAAAACCTAAAGAATCCATTGGTACCAACCATGTCATAATAGCTTGTTGCGAAGGAGGTTAAATAAGGGACCAAACTTACGCTAAATTTTGAGGGGGAAAAACTGGCATGACCATTTTCAAAGTGGTCCCTTGACCGCTGACCTCAAGATATGTGAATGAAAATGGGTTCTATGGGTATTAAGAGTATTAAAGGTACTATATGTAACAATTTACATGTATTAATTGCTTTGTATCGCCAATGTGCGAACAGATTGTAATGTAAGTTAAAAACTGAGATCTTCCCCGACTTTCTCTGTTGCCTATAACAGCCTGTGGACTGATTTCTATGTAAAGGACTCGGGACACTTTTGCTTCATAACGTTGCAAATGGCAAGCTAGTTAGTATCATGGAGATTGGACATTACAGATAGTAACGGTGATATATGATTGTAATGTAATGTCACGTTATTGTTTTAGGCAATGCCCAGGATGATTGCTCGCACCTACGTAGTGCGAGCACGTACACAAGCAACAGGTTGCTGACTGAAGTTCACTTAACAGCCACTAGTGTCATTAATAACAAGGATGTTCTGAACGTTACAAATCTCCCTTTGAGGAACATTTTGAACGGATAAAAAATGTCTGAATAATTTCCGATTAATCACGATTAAATATTTTAATCGATTGAAAGCCCTAATTATTATACTTGGGCTATGCCTCTTCTATAGTAGGCCTATAATATTAGACCAACTGGAACATTCTAGGGTTAAGGTGGTATGTCTAGCGTTACCAGTTGAAGTGCTTTCTTCAAGTATCTTGAAGAATAAAAGATACTTGGAGGCATTGGGTTTGTGGCTGAAGGTTTTTGACTTAAAACTATGCAGTTGTACATAATTTTGGACCATTATTATTACCAATTAAATTATTATTTTTATTATTTACGCATATCACAGCCTTCGACCGAACATTTAATTCTTCTGGAAATGTTTGCCCTTAAAGAGCAGATTCAGAAAACTTTTAGTTTTCAGTAATCATATTTGTTCACAAATAAAAAAAAAAGGTTATGACGAACAGTTCACTAATTATTTTTACAAAAAGGACAAGAACATTGTGTTGATGAATTACAGCACCCTTGTTCTCACTCCCCCATCCCCTGCGTCGCTTCATCCGGATGCTCTTCACACAGCTTTGAGGTGCGGCACAAATACGATGGCGCTGCGCCGTCATGAATCTCCCAGAGAACCTGATATGGAGAAGGCAGAAAAGAGTACCAGCAGCTTGATAGAAGTGCCGGTGGGCAAGAAAAAGTCACGGTACGCCAAGTACTGCCGTTACTGTGTACTAGTGAGTACCGGCCCACTTCGAGCACTGCTTTAGAAATGACCAAAGCCGTGCTCCTCTTGGGGATTTTGTCACTGCATTCGCATATGAGGATTTCCAAATTTCATCATCGTCGACGCAACAGTGTTACTCATTCCACTGTTGCCATTCAGCCACCCCAGCCTTCCCCTTCTCACCTTTAACCTCCAGCTACCACAACATCCCTGCTCAGCTGGTGGGGAAACAAGGTGAGGCATGAGCGCGAGAGAAAGGCAGTGTAATTGCTTCTCGGCGACTAACAATGAGCCCATTCACATTGAAAGCCATATTCACAAGGTCTGAGTATCAGCTCGTTTGTCTCTTTTTATCTCTTTCTTTCAACCAGGCGGAGGAGGAAGGGGAGTGCAGAGTGGATGGGAAGAAATTGGTGCAAACAACCATGACCCTGTCGACAATTTGGACTGTGTTGTGTAACTGCCATTTCATAACAAAAGTGGGTAATTGCAAATGATGACTTTATGTATCTAACGGTTTATTCACAGGAAATGAATGGAATTTGATAAATCTGAGCACATAAGGCAAAGTCGGGAGGCGCACACTCCCTCTCACTCACATTGTACTCATGGGGGGGGGCACTGTTATTGCAGAGGCCTGTCAAGCTCTGGGACTGTGGCACATCCATTGTGCGCTTTGTTTTGGTGAGATCCGTCTGAGGTAATAGTAGCATGTGTTCCGTCTTTTCCTCCGCGCACATCTGTCTGAGGGAGGTGCGTCGACGTGATGAATGTCGCTGTTTGCCGAGGCTGAGCTAAGAAGAATGGAGCCCTGCATCACTTAGCATCCCATTGCCAGACACAGCCCCGCCATTACAACCTCCCAGAAGTATCAGGCACACCCCTCGCTTGAGTAATTTTGCCATCTGTTGACAATGTTTACACGGCGGGTGATTTGTCATCACAAACAGCAGGGCAAAAATTAACAAGCTTATTTATGATCCGAGTTGCATTTGCACAATGAAAATGCCATTGGTCATGTAAAACAGTCAGAATGCCATTAACAGATCCGGGGCGAGGCGGCGGCGGAGACGCATTGTATCGCTCAAAATGCAATGACGTGCAGGCGAGTATCTAATACCTGTAAATAATAGCGATATTTCCAAGGCATCAAAACATATGACACTATTGATAGGATATATTAGACTGAAGAATTGAGATGGACTTTTCCCTTCAGCGCCCAGAATTAAAGTCCTGGGAGCACAATGCTATTTGCACTTTGCCAAAGAATGTAGCTGAGAAAAGGTCAAACAACAAATTGAAATCTTGGCCCAATATTAGATGTAGAGTTAGAGCCGAAGTGTGGAATGACTATGAGAAAACAGCGAGGCAGAAGAATGGCGAGGGGGGAAAAAGAAGAAAAGGTAAGAAATCATTCACAGTACGTCTCAGTGGGCATTTCGAAAAATCCTCGCAGCGCTGGAGAGTGTCTTCTAAGTCATGGGATCGCTCTCAAATGGTACATTCCTGAAGGGGAAAGAATCTCATTTTGTATGTATAACTTTGAAAAGGTCACAAGGAGAGCAGACAGGCATGAGAGAACTTGTGAACCATCAAGAGACAGGAGGTCTGAAGAGAAGATCAGAGAGAGAAGAGGCAGAGCGAATAGTTCTGATGGCCTGATATTCTCTTAAAGGGCCAGTGTGTAGCATGAAGGGGGATTTATTAACAGAATAAAATATGAATAAGTATATTTTCTTTAGTGTATCATCATCTGAAAATAGCAAGCATTGTGTTTTTGTTACCTTAGAATGAGCCGTTTCTACCTACATACAAAGCGTAACCTCACCGCTAGAACAAATAATAATAAATACATCCTACACACCGCACCTTTAATATGTAAAGTGCCTCAGTAATATTGTGTGTATCAGTGTGTGCATATGGATTTGCATGTGTATGTGCACACACATACAGTATTCATCCGTCAACCATGAGGAAGAAAAGCACAATGGGATAAAAAAAAAATAATAATAATCTGCTGTTAAGCCTAGGTGGGCGTATGTATATCTAGGTGTAGTTTTCTCACTGATCAAACTTGATAAATGTATGTTAAATGTATTATTTTATATTTATCTATACTGTAAATTTGATCTGCATGTAATTCTTGAAATATTTAAAGCTACTAAATGTGACATTTGGAGCATATATATTGCCTCTGCATGGCTCTCAACATGGTGACAGTTGAGCCAGCGGCTCTCAGCTAATGATGCTAACAGTGCTAACAGTGAAAACAACAGCAACACTGCTGGCAGATCTAACAGTGTTAACCTGGAGGGGGGGGAGGATCCGGATGGTGCGTGCAACGCTTCGGTCAGGACGGCGTTATCAGCTGTAACCGCCGTATGAGAGCAGTGCAGAGCGGCGGCTGTGAGCTAGCCAGTGGGGTACACTAACATGCACTAAAAGCATGCGTGGGCATGGCTATGTCAACAAGGCGAGGAGAGAATAAAAAAGACATTACTCCTGTATAGACAATAGTTATTTGTTGCTATATTAATGCTCTGGATATCGTATAGAGAACCGTCCTTTTCAAAATGAAACAATGAAAAATCCATTTACAGGAATTCAGTGCAGCTTGCACTAATCAATATTCAAATGACTATGTGTAATGTGAAAGGTATCACTCTTATGCCCGGTTCAGACTACACGATAACAGACCGATATCAGCCCGACACGTCCGTCGTAGGGTGTCGACTCAGATCGGGAATGATAAATGAGCGTCGTGTGCGACAATGGATCGTTTTATCTTGTGTAGTGTGTCATAGTACACGACAACTGACAACGCGTCTGGGACACCTCACGACGTCCCGACAGAAAGTCTAGCGTATTTGATTTTTTTTTTGCTTTCCACGACGTGTTCTGTCATGGCTGTGAATTTGACCGGCTGAGCACAGATGCACACAGCTGTAAACAGAAACACATGGCTACTTATTATGCAGAATGATGTCATCGGACCTTCCCAGTGCAATTGCTGCCGGACCTCAGAGTAGGATATTCAATCTAGGTTGTGTCGGAGTAAAAAACACCAACGCCGTTGAGTCTTTGCGCATGGAGCATCCCTTTGTGTGTCCGCTTAAGCTTCTCCCTGTGAATTATATTTTCATTGTTTTCCCCTGGAGCCTCGTGGGCCCCTTTACATGGTCGGGACCGGGGGCTTGAGCCAGTAAGCCAGGAAGAATGGGGAACAGGGGATTGACGTGTAGTCTGTCATGTGTCGCGGCCAAGTCATGACAAGAATTTATGACTCTCAATCGTCTAATCTGAAATAGTGACCATCGTAACCGTCAAAAATATCATGTAGTCTGATCCTGGCATTAGCGATGCACCCACAGCAAATTATTCACTCTACTGTTCCCCTCAGCTCTGTTGAACATTTTAGTGTCTTTCAATTCATTGTTTTGCTTTTACAGCCCCAAATGTTACTATTATGGAACAATGTCATTGTTCCTTGTTCCTTATGACAGCTTCATAAGGTGATGATATGCAAGTGCCAGTGGACCAAGCTGTGTAATGTATAAACCATCCACCATCACACTGTCACACATTAAAGTAATTCCTGCCACTTTACATTCCAGCCATGGCAGTGCTGTGAATTGTTACACAACCACAAAGCTGCTCTGAGGAAGAGGAGGCCACTGCAGGTGTGGTTTAACATGTCCACAATACTGACAGCAAGAGGGGTTGGAATTGGACGTGATGTCAAGAGAGGTAAGCTTGGATCTTTAGTGACCAGAGAAGCTAAGGTTGTTACTTGCTGAAAAGAAACTAGGGGGTGGAATAAATGGTGACAGTGCTCCACATAGAAAAGTATAAATCATAGAAGTCTTGTTCATGAAGAAATATCAAAATATAAAGTAACTAGTGTTGACCCATGAAAGGGTCCAAAATGCACTGCATCAATGCTTATTATCTGGGTTATGTGCACCACACAGGGGGTCGATTACAAGGATAAGAAAGAATACAAACATCTGTTACACAGAAATTGTGTCTGTTTTTATTTATTTTTGTATCCGTTTCTAATTTAATGTTAGTATATCCAGCATCAAAAGTGAACTGCAGTCAATGAGCTGCAGCCTGTAATGGGGCAACACAGTCTCAGGGCACTTTGTGAAGTCACTAAATTTAATCGATTTGATCGATTTGATATATAGATACAAATTTCCGTTTTGTTTTTTGTGACGCTCAGCACAACTTTAACCAATGTATGTTTTTGCAACACGTGAAGCGCGTGTCAATTTCCGCTCCAGTCTTTTCTAAATAAAACTACTTAGTAAGGCTTAGGAAAATATAAACTTGGTTATGCTTAAGCATCAAGATACTTTGTTAGGTCTAGCAAAAGAGTGTGGTTTGGGTTAAAATAACACTGGAAGTGCTGTAACTTATGTACAGAAGTTCCGTGACAAATGAATCAACAAATTGATTTTGTGCTGACTATCGCGAAAAAAAAAGGTGAAATTCATGTCTATGTACAAGAATAAATACATAAAATGTTGTGACTATTTCACAAACTGCTGTGCGACTGGGCTGAATGGGGTTATGGCAGCGAGGTAAAGCTCTGGTGCCGAGCTCTCCACCTCCCACCGAGAGTATGACTGCTGGGAAGCCGGATCTGGGTCTGTCTGCGATGGGCTTGTCGCAAGCTGAAGGACTTTTTAGTGAATCTGCATGATTTTGTCTGTTTACAACGTTAATAAAACAGTCATCTCTCCCCCGTGAAGAGCATCCGATCCCTTCCAAGTTGTTTTCCGATTACAACAAGAACGTGATATCATATTTACACAAGACGGATCGTTTCCTGCTATATCTGTATAGGCTTGGTCTGCAGCAGTGCCCTGAAGCCCCGCCCCCGCTGCTGCACAGACTGCTATTGCTTGGTTATTCAAAGTTTATTAATACTGAACGTGTTGCGTGTCCAAATTGCACCAACTTTGAAACTGCACACCCGTGGGTACCCGGCAATACACCTGCCAAGTGTGAAGTAGCTCGGATGAACGGTTCTCGAGATATACGAAGGACACACATACACACTTACAGAAAAAATAACAATCTATAATGCTAAACCAAAGTCCTTACGTCTCCCATGAAAGCAAAATCCCAGCATATAGAATGTGTGGATTGACTGGCTGATCACAATGTACACCTTTGGGTCTTTAAGGTCTAGACAAATATATTTTCCATTAACATGCATGAGTCAAACATGCAATAGAAAGCGGTATAGCGCAGCCGTATCCATGGTTGTCTGATTGCACCGACATTGATTTTGTACGGCTTGGCAAGCAGAATGAGTTTCTAGCACAGCGAGCTTAGAGACATTAGTTACAGTTTGGGTGTCATCTGGTCTCCGATGCAAGATGAGCCACGTTCTCATCTTGAATACTCATCAAGAGAAAGGTACAAACAGATCAACTGAAAGCTTGATGGGTCAGCCGCCCCGAGGAGAGCGTGATTTTGAAATTCCCGATGTCTTCTGTAAGCATTAACAGCAGCACGGTGTTTGTTCTGACTTCATAATAAAGTGGGGCTCAGTGTTATCTCACTCTGACTAATATGCAACTTTGCAGTCTGCACACCATCTACAAAGGACTGCTGAATGTTACTCCGCCATAGGATTTGGTCTGCTTGTCATTACAGTTGTAAAATGTATTTCTGTCACATCGTGGATATCTGCTGGCAGATAAACCCAAGCAAATAGGAGTCAGCTTAATGAAAGCAAAGCACATCTGCCAGCGAGGTTCTGCCTTTCACAATTTGGAATCTCGCTGAAAAGATAAGTCTTCTTTTTTTTGTAGCCGGGATAAGCTGTGAAGTGGGCTTTTCATCATTCTTTTATAAAAAAAAAAATCCCGAAAGAGAGCGGGAACCGGGCCTCAGCATTCCAGCGGGCAAAAGTTTATCAAAAGAACTGCAGCACGTGTCATGGTTGTTTGTGTGTGGTGCTTCTCGGGAGAGATACGGGTTCCAAATGAGTGCTATTACGAGAAGTGAAAGGCTTGTTCGCACAGAGCGATATTACCTTCAGACAGCTGGTGAGTTTTAATAACTTACAAAGAACATTGGTGATTGTAATCCTGCATAAATCTGCCATTTGTAAATTAAAGATGTCATTTATAGGTTTAGGCATAGGTGCCTGATAATGCTAAGTCCATGTTAATTAAACCATTTTCTTCTCCGAGGTGCTGATTTAACTCTTCCTCTTGTCATCTGGGGCACTGGTGATTTCACTACATTTCACTGTCCTGTCTGAAGGCACAAAACACACAGAGGCTGTGGGAAATGATCCATAACTTCCTTGGCATCCTGTTGCAGTATTAGCAGGATCTTGATGATTCATTGATCCAGTGCTACAGCTTGCAAAGGTTGAGAGCCAGCTACGGACAAGAAGACTTTAGAGTACCAGTGTAATATTGTGTTTAAACCACAAAATGACACTTGTGTCTTTCCTCAAGCAGCATCTTAGAATTGCTTTTGCAGCTTATATCCTCCTTCCAAGGCCTTTGTTTTCACCGGCATTGGTTTGTTGGTTTGTTTGTTTGTTTGTTTGTCTGTTAGCAGGATTACTACAAAAGTCTGCGATGAATTTGAATACATTTTTTTAAAGGGGTGGGGTGTGGCACAATGAACAAGCCATTCGATTTTGGTGGCGATCCGGATTATGATCAGCCAGAACATTAAGACCTCTGTGTATACCACATGCGCAGTGTAACTGATGACGCGTTGTTGACGCATGACCCTGCCTCTTTCCTTCAGAGAGAGGGAGACAGAGAGAGAGAGCGGGGGATGGGGGTGGGAGACAACTGTAGAATTGGTGTTTCTTCACATTAAACTTGGTGAAATTACAGTTGAGTTTGACCAAAGCACACTTGGTGATTGTTGGAAAGAGTAACGACGACGGTCACAGGTTTTCTATTACATATTTTGTTGCACAACATACCCAAAACAAGTATGTTTGTTACGGAACTAAGTTAGTAAGTTACTGATGTATGAGTATTGAGATGTTACAGAAGACTTTTTTAGTCTGACACCCAGGCCAGTAGCCATAAGGCTACTGTTTCAAAATCAAATAATACATTTATTGGCAATTACATAAGAACGTAGCACTATCAGAGCGCTATATTTTGAATGTACGAATGAATTTCTGTCAAATTAGCAGGGGAAGGCGTGTAAAAACAGAGCTTCTCTCTTTACAACCACAACAAGCAAGAAGGCTGAGAAACCAAACTAAGAAACCGTGTTCTGTCTATTGATCGTCCACTCAGTCCAACAGACAGGGCTGCACCTACACACACACCCTCTACACACAACAAACAGCGCTGTCCATGGTTCTGAAACAACGTTGTTGATACACAATGCATGTGATAGAAGTAAAGATAGGTAAAAGTCACATCGCATGCAGCAGTCAGTGGGAGTGGGTGACGATGACTAATATTGCTTGGCTTGTTTGAAGTGGAAGTTTTCAGATAAAACATTGATACAATTCAGGCTTTTGTTCATAGAAATATTATATCAGACTCCGTTTTATTAATGTAAAGGCCTTTGCTTTTTGGGAACGAGGTGGATTTTTCTGAGCTTTCGCATTGTGAATAGTGAAACCCCGTTTCTCTAGGGTTGGCCACGTTGCATATTGTGTATTAGCAGTCTGTTGAATTAACAACAAAAGACTTAAGTCTTTTCCTCCTAAAGCAAATTTTATCCTACCCTGTATGTTGTGAAATTACTGGATTTAGTTTTACATTTCCATCCTGTTTTTAAACTTTTCCAACCCATCATGTGTGTGGAACAGGACAAACAGCGCAGACCAGATCCACTCCTTCTGTTTTTACCTTGCACAATAAAAGCCCAATTTTGCATTTTAGTGTTGTTTATTCGTCACGCCACCCGATGTGTAAACGCCGTCAGGCTGCAAAACAATGTGTATGCAGGCTGAAATCAACCGTGGTGTTCTGTCAGTAGATGCATTGACTTAAACCAAGTAAGAGTAGAAAAGCTATGGAAAAGGCTGCTAGCCGCAAGGCTAATTTGTGCAGTGTGAAATGCCATAGAGTGGGAAAATTGAATATCTGCATAAATGTCACGCTGTCTTTGACATCGTATTGCAAATAAGAAATAATAAAATCATGAATAAAATAACAGTGAAATAATCAAAAGTGTTGCTGTTAGTCTGTATGTGCAGGGAAAGATAACAGTTTGATTTCACAGGTGATCTAAGTTTATTTTTATTTACTGTCTTTATTTACCCGGGCAGAACACTTAATTACTTGTTATTTTTAATGATGACCGGGGAAATTCCTCATGAGGATAAGAGGAAGAAAAATAAACAATTTAATCAATTTCAAATAATTACCAGACAGACATAAAACATGGTGAGATGAAAAGAAAGATGAAAACAGAAACAAGATACAGCTGACGAAAAGTATTTCTCCCTATATATATATAGGGAGGGAGAGAGAGAGAGAGAGTGAACATGCTTATATAACTGGTAGCTTTGGTATAAACTTTGCCACTGATGTCAGCTTATGTATTTATTTCTGTCAAAATGTGCGGTGAATATCATCAGAACATATGCAGACAGTTCTGAGGTAAAATGAGTTGGTTGTGAGGGTTCAGCTGATGGATTTAAGGTCCTGGGGGGTTATCTTTCTTCAGTGTATCAGTAGTTTATTTTCCTCTCTCCTTTGGATGAACGTTTCACTGAGATCAGTAGGTAAACATCAACACCGAAAATATATACATGACTGGGATTTCAATATGAGAAGTGTCAAATTCAAACACACAGAAGCAGTGGGGGAAATAACTGTGAGGAGGCAAGTGTGACATATATCCCTCCTGATTATAATTTTACAAGCAACGTTTAACCAAAGTTTTTTCAAATCCGGACCAATATGGTGCTGGAATAGAACATTATACACTTGTTACATGCATAGTGTCTTTTCAAAATAAAATTACGTTTTTACAGGAAGTTAGGTTTAGGCGACAAAACCACATAGGTAGGGTTACGAAAAGATCGTGGTTGATGTTAACTTCACTGACTAGCAACTCACGTGACAAAATAAGTCAATGTTGATGAATAGCAGTTGAAAGTCCTATGTTTGTTTGACCCATCCAACCTCCATCTCCCACCCGCCTTAAGCTGACTTTTTTTTTGTTGCTCTTTATACTACGTCAGTTGCTCTGACATCTAATAATGACGTGGATGGATTTGCATTGGAGTTAGTTGAAAGCCCGTGGCGTAGCATACAGACGTTAAAGGGTATCTCCAGGAGTCGGTATCAGACACTGATGGCCAAGCTGCTTATTTTGACGAGTTGGAAGTGTGTTGATTTCTTTGGTGTTAGGGGGATAGAATTTTTCCTAACCAATCATTAACGACATTTTAAATCGGCACTGATGCTAGCCATGCCAACATACTGGTTTTAAAAGTGGCGTCCAGACATTTGAATCCACCCATTTCAATGTAAAGAGTTTACAATTCTGTCCAGCTCGTCTCATTCCCAGTGAATTAAATACCGGCGTCTGTGTTCTTTGCCGTATCACACGACACCCTTTAGCTTCGGTATCAAACGCACCAGATGTTCCATTAACTATAATGTAAACCCATAGGGAGCACCGAAAGATTTTCCAGTGGCCTGGCCAGCTGAATGGCCCAGAGTGTCAGGCCCAGTGGTAAAAATGTATTGCTACCCCGCCTGCTTTTAACCTGACGGTATGATGTCTGCCTGTCATCACAAGGGATCGGTTGCATGCAACGTACACATCAGCGAGTGGAGTGCGTGTGGCCGAGCAGTGTGGAGAGAAACTGGACAGCAGATAAAAGCGAGAACAAGAGTCAGAGAAAAGGTGGAGCTCAAAGGGAGAACATTAAAAGGAGAAAAAGCCCTGCAGGAAAGTGCAGCAAAGGATACGCCAACAGGGCCGCCCTCGGCACATCGTCATATCACAACATGACCTTCCTGAGTTCATTCTATGTTAAAAAAAAAATAATAAATGGCATCAATACTTAAAAGTTGGCATTTTTCAACCGGGACCCTAATTCCCCATGTTTTCATGTCTAAGTGACTAATGGGGGACAACAATTTTTGAAATTGGTCCAGTATTGAGGAAGTAACCGGCAGCCGTGAAACGAGCAGCGAAGGGCAATTGTGCAGCATTACGTTCACGAAAAGTGCTTGTTTTTGCCACTGACAGGCTCAGATTGTTATTGTAAGTGTCTGACAATATTATGAAAAGAACCATACAGAGAAATAAAACCTTTTTTCTTACCTTTGTCTTGATCCGGTCTGTTTGTTATCGTGTCCAAGTCACGCTCAAGGAGAATTATTATTGTGAAATCTGAATATTCGTATTCTCTGGCTCAAACAAATATGAATGGCCATCAAATACAAAGACCTCATTCACATTGTGGAAATCATTTAAATATTCAGCCATGACATTGAAAGTATTTTAGATAACAATAAGCCATGCTTTCTGTACTCCAACACAACAAACTCTGCCTGGCTGCAACTCGAAGATGTAATCCACTATTCCATCATTGTGAATAGTGTCAGAATGAGACTTCTCCTTGAGCGAGACTTTAGTCACCAGGAAAGAAACATGAAAACAATAGGTTCCAGGTTGAAAAATATCAAAGTTACCCTTTATTCATACTGTGTAGGGAAGCAGGATATGTGCATGCATGGAGATAATGTTGTAAATAAAGAGCAGTAGACTCTCTTTTGTCAGGTGGAAGTAGCTCCAGTTACTCAGAACTAGCAGAGCTTCATGATGATCGACACAAGTCCAGTCTGAGGAAATGACAGGTGCAAAACAAACATTATATATGTACATCAAAATGATTTATATTGTCTTAATTATGGAAGTTCGATTAACGAACTCTTGAAACTGAAAACACTTGTTTGTTTGTTTTTTTTATTTTGTAGCAGTTTTAGTGTGTAGTAATAAACAATAAAAAAAAATATATTTCAACAAAAAAGTTACACTAAACGTGGTCATGTTCTCACTCCCAACTCGTCACATTCAGACGCTCAGTCAGGACCCCTTGGCGTCACTTTTTAACAAACTTTGTACCCATTGAGCCTCATTTTTTTAACGTGCAGGGTAGTCTGATATACTCCAAAACGTTGCGCTACGTTTGTTTTTGATATAACACAAATATATTTGTATAATTGTCTGCGGGAGTCCGCATAGGGAGGAGGCCGGGGTGATTGATGTGTCAGACAATCACCCGACTTTCGCCCAGGAGTCCGCTGTTGTTTGTTGTACGTGTGAAACCAAAAGTCAACGTTCACTTATTCTAATCCTGATTTTTTTCTTTTTTTTTTTTTTACTAAACCTAACCAAGTAGTTTTGTTGCATTTTTGTTTTTTGTTTCAATTTAACCACCTATTTAAAATTGCTTTAAAGTGCATCCATAATCTGGTAGGAAGTAAGTTATCCTCTAAACATAACTGAGAATGCAGTTTAGTTGTACGGGAACGTAATTTTTGTAGGTGACAGGGTTGGCATGATACAAACAAAATGGGGACCCATTCATAAAAACATTGCTCCATAGTGCTACTAGTGGTAAAACTCAACATATAACTGAATTCATAGCACAATAAAATATACCTGCAACATTCATTGACAGATGACAGTTTACATGACCTTAACATGCTAATTGGTTTCACTTCATGATTCATTAAACAGTACAGCTGAAAAGCAGACCAAGGATGAAAATGTTAACAATTACAGTACGTCCTTCAGCAGGGGCAATGACCAATCAGTCATGACAACCCTGAACATCTGCCCTTTTTTAACATATTTATTTTCAGCATATTTTACTGCTGAATGGACAGTTCACATGGAGTTCATTTTACATGTGTGTATCAATTTTCTGCGGAAGTCCTTCTTTAAAAGTACAGGTTGTTTTTATTGTCTGTATACTGTATATATATAGTGTATATAAATTCACATTCAAGTAGCAACTGCATGAGTTCTTATAACATGATAATTAAAATGTAAAATAAATAAACAATTATTTATAGTATAAGGAACGGTCATGTTTTGAAGAAAACATTGCATTTCTCCAAGGACTTCACTGTAATCATACTTTATCATACACATCATATTTTATTTTTTTATAATTTGGGGGCATCTGAATCCGTGTATGAGTCCGACCCTCTGGAGGTAGCCTAACGTCGTCTCTCATCAATCAGCTGGAGGGACATGGATCAGTGTTTCCTATTAATTATGCCCCACAGTTTCATGATGAACCGACAATGATTTTACACTTCTCAGTGGAAAGGGTCGGCGGGCGCACAATTTGCCCTCGTTGGACCGCTCACGGCGCGTTTCCTCCCCCCTCGCCCAAACCTCGCCACACCTGTGTCCAATGCACTTTTGCTAGATGTCTTGACAGATTGCTCATGTCCCTGCCTTTACAAGCAAAACACTCGTTGCCCTTTTGGCAACGAGCGTTGTCTGCATCGACTCGACTGAAATATAACCATACTTGAGACTGTTTTTGTTCTCTCCGCCGGCGGAGACGCACACAGACAACAGGCTGAGAGAAGAGATCTCCTCTGGATTGGAAAATGCATCATAGACGCATATTTTAATCTTATTACAAATTTGAAATGGAGTTTGAGAGATTAAAGTTGCAAGATAATATTTATGTAGCCTAAATAAATAGGAAATACATTTTTCTTAATTTCTCCAATACCAACATCGGAGCTTATCGATACTACGGTCTTGCAAAAATGTGCCATGGGGCCCATTTAGTACCGGGTTTTTATGTCCCCATCCCTACATCTGATACAGTCCTATTAGCAACATGAGAAGCGAGAATGGAGTTGGAGGGGAGAGACTACGTCTACGACCGGATTGTTAAACAAGTAGCCAGTTAGCCAAGCCAATAAAAAGCTAAATCGTAGTAAGATAATAACCGGTAAGGTTCTGAGACTGCATTTCATCCAATGTGTTCCACCTCTTTTACTCTCCACGTGGACTGTTTACCTGCATTCAAAAAAAGTCAAACGTGATTGGTCAATACTACACAGACTACAAACGAAAAACAGAACTTTCTAATACCAAAATCTTGTCCCGTTGCCTACAGATTCTGCATTCATTTGCAGATATGTGTTTATAGATATGATCTGAGGGGTAACCCCTCTGATTAGGAGTGGTTTTAAACTTCCAAAAACAGCTGCCCTGAGCAGTTTGAAATAAAAAAAAACACCAGATCAAAAGTTACGTTAAAAAGATGTTTCGTTAATTAAGAAACGTCGGCGTACTATTTTATTCATCAAAGGCCATCAGCAGTAAGAGTGGCGAGCTGGTCTGATCATGCAACTATTACTGATGTCGAAGCAGCGCCTGCAATCATTGCACATACATGGTATCACTCCGGAGCGAAGTGGCACTTCCCTCTCATGTGGAAGACGAGCGTCTCCTCCTTCATGAAAATTTCACCAGCGCTTGATAGAGCGAGGCAGAGAGCGAGAGCCGCGTGCTTCATCGATTCTGTCAGAAGTGTCTGTATGCAAATGACCCTGTCAGATAATCTCCAAAGTCAACTCCTGATATTTAAGCCTCCTGACAAAACTTCGCCCTTTATCTCAGACACTTTTAATACCTTCTGTTTTACTGTGTACACAATGCCGCACTCAAGAAACTCAGTTGCTTTTTGCTCATATTTATCCATCTTATTTTAGGAAAATTCTCGATTCTATGCAAGACTTCACAAACGTGGGTGTTTGCACCTCTTTGTAGGGTTTTTAACTCACTGTGGTGTTTTAACAGACTCTGGAGTTAATTGAATTCAGCTTTTGCCCTGACAGTGATCAGTAACAAGTATTAGTGTGTGCAAAGGTCAAAATGGAGCCAAATACAATTTCTGTAAAACTGCAACTAGCAATAGATGTTTCTTGAAAAACATCTCTGGCATTTTACTGCATCAAAAAAGGAATTTTTTCCCCCAAGAAATAATCAATGGTACAACTCAGTGACTGACTTGCAACTGCTATTTTTGAAGGACAAATATTTCAGCTTTCAAGAAACCACTCCACAGCTTTTACGCCTTACGTGTTTTTTTTTTATTATTGAAACTATTTTTTTTTTTACATTTTTGGAATTATTTCTGGTAACCAGAAGTTATGAGACTTGCTTGGCGTGTACATCTGTACTTGTCTACATTAATATTCGCTCCATCTTTCTTCCGTCTATATTGAAGCGTGTGCAACTGAATCTCCTGTTTCAGCTCTGGCCGGCTCAGGTTAAATTTGGCCTTTGTTCAACTTTGACCGAACAATTTTTTGAGGTTGGCAAAGACACAGTCTTTAAGCATGAAAGTTCATTCTTCATCTTGGAAACAGTCATTTGACTAAAGGATCTCTGTTGAAAACAAACCCATGAAAAACACTGGAAAAAGGCTTGTACGACTATTTTGTCAAAGAAAAAGTTCTGTCTGCATCTTGTTACAAAAAATGGAGGGTAACACTTTATAATAACCATCATTTCTAAATGGTAAGTTATTAGTTAATTAAACTTACTCAATGGTTATTTTACTGTTAACAATGAAATGATAATTCATAATTTATTAACAGTTTGTTGTTGTACACATTTTATATACTATATTAAAGGCAGGGTTGACGATGTTATCCAGTATACACTATTTGTTATATTGGTTGAAATGGTCTTCACACCCCGACAGTGATCCATTACTGATGAGCTCTGAAAAAGGAGCGGAAAAGAGCTGTCATCTGTAGCTGCTGTAATCCTGTAAAAACGTCTACCAATCACTGCCTCGCGGTCCGCTTGGAAAGAACCAATCAGATGCCTCCCTGGTCGTACTCTACCCTTGCCATACACCAGCCTGAACTCAAAGCGCATCGCCACCGCAAGTTTACTGGAGAATAGAAGAGAAAACTCAGCCAAAAGTAAGACTGCGCGGTTACTTGACATGGGATAGGGTTGTTGAGTTGAGGTCCTCTCTCCGCTCTGTTTCTTAAGTAGTTACGTGCTCGTGCATGTGTGTGGGGGGGGGGGTTGCCTTGAAAGGAGCCCCGAGGGGACGGGGTGGGTTTAGATGGAGCTCCTGAGGCGACACTACTTTCAAATTATGCTAGCTTTCCAACATCGCCGACCCTATCTTTAAGTATTTGTTAATGATTCAAATGATTAAAAACGTTTAAGAAATAGTTTGTAAAACATCTATAAACATTAAATAGATAGATGGACCAGAAACCAATTATTAACCATTGACAAAGTATTAACTATCTATCTAAATAATGTTTATACAGTAGATGCTCTAAAAATATTTATTAACCATTTAACAAGGTTTCATAAGACATCAATTTACAGATGGTTTACAAACCAATTATTAACCACTGACAAAGTGTTACAAATACCTATCTATGTAATGTTTAGAGATGTTTTACAAACAATTTCTTAAAGATTTACAAATGATTCGGTAATCATTAACAAATACGTAGTGATGAACCCACACAGAATGATCACCTGAATCTGCAGCTCCCTTCGGCTTCACAGAGCTTTATAGTGAGTCCCAGCTCATTGTTTAGCTGTCCGACCCACAACTGTACTGTTCTGGTTCACTCTCCTTGTTCTGAGAGCGTTGGCATCAGTGAAAAAGCTGTAAAAGACCCCACTGCACACTACCTGCTTAGCATCTAACAGCACACAGACACTAGCTGGTGAACATGGTGGAGCATTTAGCAGCTGAAGAGACAGATATTTCCCTCAGGAGTTGGTGGAGACCAAAAACAAAGCTAAAAGGAGAGTGAATATTGGACTTACATTCATCAGGTTTCCAGAAACATGAAATCAAATCAATGATAATGCTGCTCTGTAACTACTTGATATGTAAATGAGCAACTGTTTACCAATCTCGACCAACTGATTTAAAGAGGATATTTTATGCTTTTTTGCTTTTTCCCTTTACTTTTGTGAGTTATATTGTTTTGTTTGTGCATGTAAAAGATCTGCAAAGTTACAAAGCCCAAAGTCCAGGCCAAAGGGAGTTCCTCTCCCCCACAAAAACACTGCTCCTGAACTGCCTGAACCGCCTTTTCTTCCAGAACGTGGTGACATCACCAAGTAACACATTTGCATAATGCCTGCATAACGACTACGGGAGTGCAGGAGCTCAAACAGAGCGTTTCAGACTGGATGAAAAAAAGGTACTGCAGCACAGACAGGATGAGAAAAATAAAGCATATTTTGAACATTAAATCATCTAAACGTGTTCTAGTAGAAACCCAAAATACATGTATTTATCTGAAAATGAGCACAATAGGTCCTCTTTAAAGGGGACATATCACGAAAAACTCACTTTTGGCTCCCCTTCCTATATCACATGCAGAGTCATTAGAATATACCGCCCACAGCTTGAGAACTACCTTTGCAAAGGTGAACCATATTTTTCTTGCAAGACAATCAGAGCAGACTGGGCTTTATTCAGGAGGGGGTCTTAAAGAGACAGGAGCTAAAACAAAGCATTTCAGACAGAGGGTGAATACAGGTATATTCAGACAGACAGTATGAAAAAAGAATGGGTTTATTTTACATTAAAGCATGTAAACATGTTCTAGTAGAAACACAAAATACAAGTATAAACATGGAAATGTGCATGATATGTCCCCTTTAAGATGCAGTCCTCATCTGAACCCAATACTCTATCTGTGCTTCTACTGAAAAACCTCACATTCATCTTATTGCCAGTTAAATGTACCTGGGTTTTTCAGTATGTGACACATTTTCAACAATGTTTAAAGAAAAGGAACATAACAAAGTCCTTATCCACTGCATGAATAGGAAGTCTGACTCATAGAGGAAATATATTTAATACTGTAATAATGTTTTTCCCCTGAGGGATCAGCAGCAATGAGCAATTTCACCAACTAGATGTATTTTTATTTGTTGCTTTCATACTTTTCATACTAACATGCTGTTTCAGCCCTGCAGCCTTTGTGGACCTCAAACAGTGGGAACAATAAACATATGAAACCCCCCCAAAACACAAGAAAATATGCAGTGAAACTCAGTATGAAAAAAAACACCAGAAGAAGAGTCTGGCTGTCCACCGAACCATAAATCATTGTAGCGATCAATAACTAGAAAACCCATGTGGGCCTATGCCCCAAGCATAAACAAAACAGAGACAACAGTGACACTGAAAGCCTTACTGAATCACATAGTGAGCCGGTAACATCATCTCACAACTAAAGCAAATGGAATTAGTGTAGAAGGTCTACACAGATCAGTCATGACAGTAAACACAATGCCGTACCTCACACTGAAAAGCCTCTCTGAAGTGAATGGCGATGACATAGTGCCTATTTCCAGTTCAGTGAGCTAAAGCATCAACAGTCGGCTGCACGGCAAGTTTTGGGGTCAAACCGTCAGGGCTCGGTTTTCATGAATCAGTGGTGAACCGTGGCGAGTACAGTAAAAGACACACAGGGAGAGATGAAGTGTTTCGGGTGGTTTTCATGGTGAGAGGTGCACTATGAGTGGAAACTGAGTGATAGGAAGAATATGTGGAAGGACATCAAATCTCCTTACATACCCCATAACAGCAGCCTGTTTGATGCCATGACACTGTTAACCCCTTACAATTGCAGTCGGGCCCAACGGTGGGCCAACAGAATTTTGTCTTTCAGAGGTTGTTGCGGGGTTTTCAAGCTAGAGTGAAGATACTGGTTTCATATGAAACTAGAATCCATTGGTACCAACCATGTCATGCTAGCTTGTCGGGAAGATCGCTAAATAACGCTAACTTTTTGCGAGGAAAAACTGGCATGGCAATTTTCAAAGATGTCCCTTGACCTCAGACCTCAAGATATGTGAATGAAAATGGGTTCTTTGGGTACTCACGAGTCTCCCCTTTACAGACATGCCCACTTTATGATAATCACATGCAGTTTGGGGCAAAAACCATGCAGTTATTTGCATGTAGTATAAATGTGTTTTTTTTGCCTATTTCAAAATGGTGAATTGGAATATGTCTGCATACTTGGGTGCCTAAACAGTCTTGGAATTACATATTACTGTAAAGCTGAGACTCGTGTGGATCCAATGAGCCCAGTTGTATTCATGTGTGATGATGTTATTCCCCATAGTAGCCTTTTCATTGTAGTGACACCATTTTTTTAAACGTGACTTCTGTATAAAATGATCTGTGGTGATCTCTAGGATAATCACAGCCTTATGAAACTGTACAGCCACAAACTAGAGACCTACGGCATTCAGAGAATGGATGGCTTTCATAGGTAGATTGACTATAAGGGGGTTGCTGAGCAGTTTACACAACAGAAGTGCTCGTCATCCAGTCGTCGAAAAATGCAGTTCTTGCAGAAATCTCCAAATGTCAAAAATGTTTGGTACCAAATCACAGCATGGCTTTTTCTACGGTGTTCATCAAGGTCTTGGTGTCTTAATGTGGTATTTTTGAGGGATTATTTATATTCTTTATCATTTCTTGAGTGGTAAAAAATGGTTAAATTTAGCACCAAATCTGTGTAACAAATGGTATCAATCCCAAAATTGCTGCAACAATTTATGAGACATACTAGAGCATGGGGATGACCATCATATACTTATATTATCATGTTCTACGCTCTTATACACTTTCACAATTAATTGTAATTGATTAATTAATTGATTAATCATTTTATATTAATGACTAGAACAATTTGACGAAAAGTGCTGAGCTGCATCTCAAATTAATCTTTTACTTCTATGTGACATCTACTGTTGACTATTTATCTCCCCCTGAAAATCCCCTGTCCACCACCCCTACCAATTTAAAAAAAACAGGGTGGAATGATAAGGAGTTTTAATGGCAAAGTGACTCAACATCATATCACCTTTGCTCAGAACACAGTGGTTATCATGTAATGTCAATGTAGAGGAAGTGTAACATATATAATTGGCATCAATGATCCGACCTCGGCACCTGCTGAGAAGCAGATAGCCTAAAGCATTATCGAGACTGTGTTATCATGTGAGCTGGACAAAGAATATTGTTTTTTTGTGTCCACTAGCTTGTCCACTAGCTGATTAAATATGTTGATCACATGAACCCAGGACGATGAAAAGAGTCATGCCTGCACAGTTCAAATGACAACGGAGATCTAGGAACAACCTGGAAGCGAAACCTCGTCTATTTAAATAAATTAGTGGTTTAGAATCTACATGTGACGTTCATAGAATTATGCTTCACACAGACCAGGAAGCCAGACATCAAAACAGATCTGCATGCTGTCTGTACAAGTGTGGACTGTGATGTTTCAGCAGCACCCATAATGGCCACAAGCATTGGTTTAAGCCAGTGCCGCACCAATCATTATCGATACACAGTAAGTACTGGACATTGCAAATGGGTGCAAATCATAGACTGTATATAATAAGTGGACGTAGTCACTGTGACGTCACCAATTGGTTTGTGGACTACCGTTTTGAAACCTCATTTTACCTAATATTAACTTATATGAAACCCTCAGCTCTATAAACAGATATCTGCATTCATTCAATCTGTAGGCAATGGGACAAGAGTTTGGTATCGGAAGTGTTCTGGTTCCAGTTTGTAGTCCGAGTAGTATTGACCACTTACGTTTCAGCGGGCTTTACTTGCATGCAGGTAAACAGTCTGTGTGGAAAGCTAAAGAGGCGGAACGAATAGGCCGAATGCAATCTTGTAACCCATCGGCTGTTGTCGATTGACGGTTTAGCGACTTTTGTTAAGTTGCTAATCCGACCGTAACAATGACCAGCGCACAGAAGAGGCAGTCTTGGCCAGCATATCCGCATGCTATGCTGGAACCCCAGAAATATTGGCCGTTGCCCAAGGGGTTCCAAGATTGATTAAACCCTAACTACAACCACTTAGGACAGCTCTATTGGAAACACTACTCAAAGGAGAAACAGTCTTTGACACATGACTGAATGTCTCCTCTCTGTCTGTCTCTCTCTCAGTCCTTTTCTGCAGAGTCCTCTAGGGGACTAGATGGAGACTCAAACATGAGACATTGCTCCCACTCTGAGCCTCGTTGTCCGGGTATCCCCGGTTCTTCTGACCATTCTGACTCTTGACCTTCATCTGTCTTTCCGTCCCCCGCGTTCCGACTTTGATTTCACTACTCAGTCATTGAATATTTCTATCTCAGGAGTGGTCTTTGGTAGTTAAATACCACTTTTGCCAGCACAAAAACCCTGGCATGTGCTACATACTTTCACTGAGATAAAGCTCTCAAAATCAAAGAGCTTCGTTCTTGAGCCACAGTTTTTTGCTGAGGTACCAATTTGCCCACACTAAAGCTTCAATAGACCAGTTTGGAATGCACCCAAAGGACATAAATGGTTGTTTTTATCATTTGAACAACCGGGAATGGCACAATATGAAATTGTTTTCTCTTACTTTTTCTGGACTATTTTTACTGCAGTCCACCACATGGATGAAAAATTGAAATATTTACTAACATCACTAATGTAGCCACATTAATAAAAGCAGCATATACAGAGAGGTTTATAAAAATGTCACATTGACCCTCTCTTCAATTCCCAAGATTCTCTTGTTGCTTTATAGACGGCATCATTAGGCAACCTGCCAGAATGAGTGGAATTGGATCATAAGAAGAACACAACAAACATGTCTCCTGGAGCGAAAATGCTAAAACATAGTGTAATAGTAGGGAAGTAGAACAGAGACATTAAGTCAACAAACAAACTCAGTAATGTCCGTTAGCATTTGCACATTAGCCACCATAAACTCTTGGCTATACCACACACAAGGGTGGGATTTATTTCCTTTGAATTCTAAGTGGAAGATCGTTATATTTTTCCTCCAAAAGTTAAAAAATATGGCTTTAATGTTTGAAATCAGGAGCAAAAGGGGACTCCCTGCCTTTACTGTTTGCGATATTAGACGCATATCGTAAATTTCAATTTTGAAACATAATATTAAGATTAGACATGAAGATCTATAAGCAGTTACGTAACGTTACTGAACCGCTTTCACCCACAATTTTTTTTTTCTTTTGGGGTAGGGATCTAACCTACAGTACTTCTCGTAGATCACAAATCTTTGAATATAAAAAAGACTCGTTGAAATTGGTTAGGAAATGTAAACGTCATAGTTCTTTTTATCTAGAAAAATGGCTGCTCCACCGATCACTTGTATGTATTTACAGGCCAGTTCTGACCTCCCCACTATGAAGGCGACGTTGACGTACAATCCAAAGCCCAATGCAGCATCTACGTATATATATATATATATAATTTATATAGGCACAACACCCAGTTACCACCAAATCTCTTCAGACGCTGAACTTTGTGAATTGGACTATATTTGCAATGAGGCTCATTTTCATAGAAAGGGGACGACTTTGCACCACATGTATGCACACCTAATTTAGATACGTGCAAATAGCACAGAAGCTCTGAGGCAATGGAGATGACGACGAACCAACAAAGGAGCTGGGCTGGTATAAATAGCGACAGGCCAACTTTCTACAAAAGAAACTCTAGATGAAGGTTGAAATAAATATGTTTGATGTAATGCTATATTTTTGTCAAGATAAGATTGGAAATCACAAGCTGTATATCATACAGTTATTTATTATTTGTGAAAAATGTCATTTTAATAAGGAAAAAAAAGGTGAGGAACCAGGCAAACTTTCGTGCATTTTTCATTAATGAATTCAAACAATATAGCACCATCATACCCTATGTTAAAAACTAAAAAGCAATTAAGACTTTTAACTTATTAAATTAATATAATATGATATACAGTATGTAAGATAAACTCTGGCATTATGACATATATGTGTAGTATTTTTTTGTTTTGTCTTCTTTTTTTTCAATTGTCTATCTATCTGTTTGTACATCTGTTAATGAGCATGTGTTCAATAAAGAAAACATTATAAAAAAATAAATAAATAGTGAGTGACTAATGGGGAAGTGGGAACAGGTGAGCTGGAGGCCAGGCTAGTGCAGGGGTAACGAGGAACAGGCAGGAAAATACACAAAGGCAGGAAGTTAAGTGATCTGAAACAAGGGGAGAGGTAACAAAATAAATGACCTGGGAGCAGGGTGAATTATGACAACAACGTTAGTGAGTGGTGCATATTATTTCACTTACTTCTAGTGGCAGCAATGCATACAGTTTTGCTTCCCTTTGCTCAGGTGTTAAAATATGTGTCTCTTCTCCGATACTTTTGTACATTAGATCATTTGCCAAGCAGCAGCTGTGATTGAAAGTTATTGGACCTGTAGTTCTAGGCTTTATATCTGGAAACTTGGAATCAAGGCAAGAACAGCTGGAAGAGTAGCTACCTCTCTGTGGAAGGACAGGGGAATAACATCCAACTGGCAGGCAGAGGATCTCATTTGTGAGAAGTCTATCAGAAACACATCAGTTCTTTTGTTTCTACAGTAGAGCATCTTGTCATGCTGCAGAGAGCCTCCCCGTCTCCATCCTGCCTGTGATTTTTATCTCCACACCGTGCCGACGTACCGCTGAGAACAAATGGACATCAAGGAGACGCGAGATAACCTCAGCGATACATCATTCCGTTTGTATTCCCAGGGATGTGAAAGGAGTTTCTCTTGTCTCGGAGATTTTACAACACCAATTCACATGCCGGTTTCTATTAAAGGAACAGTGTGTAACATTTCAGGGGGTCTGTTAAAGTTTATCTAAGAACAAATTCGATGGCCTAATGATGACATATCCAAGGTGTGCATCTACATATACAAAACCTGTCCGGCCCTGTCTTATTCACTTTTTGTAGGAGTTTACCAGGTAAAAACTTTCATGTTTTTTTCATTAAGTCTCAAGTTAAGTCAATGTTATTTATATATGATTGTCCCAAAATTCCAAAATGTAAATTAAAGGCCTTAATAACATTTTATTACATCTTCATTGCGGTGTTGTTCTGTTGGCCAGCCGGCTGTGAACATCTTCTGGCTGTATTGTATGGGCTGGGAATTCTATTCCATCTCTGAAATCCATCTCCTCAGATTGAGACCTACTGATGCTGTTAGTAGATGACATGCTCCTGAGTGATTATCAGAGTGACTTGCCTGTACATTTGTCCACATCAATCTCCATCAGTAAGAACTTAGACACACCGCTGTGTTGCAGACGTTTCTTTGAAGACTGCAATTAGAATTATAAAAAATATCGTCACTGTGTTCCTGTGTACTGCTGCCAATATACAACAGGTTGTGTGCATGGGTGGATTACGAGACATACCTTGTTTTTTGGTGTCTCTTTGTGGTCATTTTGTGTCGCTTTGTAGTAGTTTTGTGTCTCTTTGTAGTAGTTTTGTGTCATTTTGTGGTCATTTTGTGTCTCTTTGTAATCATTTTGTGTCATTTTGTAGCAGTTTTGTGTCTCTTTGTGGTCATTTTGAGTCACTTTGTATATTTTGAGTATCTTTTGTAGTAGTTTTGTGTGTCTTTGTAGTAGTTTTGTGTCATTTTGTGGTAATTTTGTGTCTTATTGTATTCATTTTGTGTCATTTGTAGCAGTTTTGTGTCTCTTTGTGGTCATTTTGTGACATTTTGTAGTAGTTTTGTGTCTCTTTGTGTCACTTTGTGTCTTTTTGTAGTCATTTTAGTCTCTTTGTAGTAATTCTGTGTCTCTTTGTAGTCATTTTGTGTCTCTTTGTAGTTGCTTTGTGTCTTTTTGTGATCATTTTTTGTCTCCTTGTAGTCATTTTGAGTCTCTTTGTAGTAGTTTTGTGTCATTTTGTAGTCATTTTTTGTCTATAGTTTTTTTTGTCTCTGTGGACATTTTGAGTCTCTTCCTGGTGGGTACATGTCTTTTTGACACTCCTAGGCACAATACGAGATGAATAAATCCCAATTTTTGCTATCTGTGCCTCCATCTTGACTGTAAGGGAACCGGGAAAAGAAAACTGATTCAACTCTTCTTTGTTTGGGAGGGGAGAGGGAGACACACCTGGAGGAGATCTGCATTATACTGAGTGTACTTTTCTAGTTAATGTATTATTTTGGGTGGTATGTGAATTGCTCTTCTTCAACATGCTAAATTCACTAAGCATAAATGAAGAGAGGTTGTTTTTCTTTAATCAGAAAATAACGTAATCTGAGCACAATCTGCTGCTAATTAAAAAAAAAGTCTGATTTTGCAAAGGCAATTGTAAGTAAATAACACTCTTTGGCCGTAATGACATCTAGCTGTGATAATGACGGTATGTACAAGAAGGACCAGTCATTGAATTCACAATAGCACTAAAAGAGAAAATCATCTTCTTAATTTGTGAGCAATTAGGCTAATGGATACTTGGAACTTAAAAATATGGCAAAGGATAATCCCCATGAAAATTACTTACTACTGTGTAAAATGCTTTTTCCTCCCTTCGGGGACTGTTTTCGAGGTGTAGGGAACAGTAATAACATCATTTCCCGCTGACTGCTGCATCACTGTGAGTTAAGCTCAGTTGTTAAAGGACAGGTTTGCCGGAGCAGCAGGGGACTGGACTGCATGGCGGGGAGTTATTCTGGGGGTCAGACGACTGTCAGTCCAGCTACACTACTGCAAAGTTGTTAGCTTTTTTTTTCTTCAAATCCTACAAACCGTTCTGCTCACACTGGACTGACACATACTGAGGAGCGTACAGTATGTGGTCATAAATCCATCACTCTCAGAAATCCATCTCTCTTAGCCCACTTTAATATTTCATACTGAGCATACTGTGCATAAATTGCAACCTATCAACCAAACTAAAAAGCACATTGCTGCCTACAGGTGCCTGTCAACATCAGCATTCTACAAAAATAACTTCAGCACCCATTATTGCTTTTGTAAAAGCTCTTAGTCATAGACTTCCTTCAGACATAAAAGGATGAAAGGGCATCTAGACACGTCAGTAACTAGCCCCGTTGCAGAACGTTGGCGTATCACAGACAGGGTATGTAGACTTATGACTATACATACATCAAATACCTGCACTTGGTCGGTGGCCCTACGATTCAAACTATGACATTCTACGTACCCCTCTAGCGACGTTTTTGTCAGTTTCCGCTCATGTTTTCAAAATAAACTTCCAACGTAGGTTTACTTAACCACAAAACTACTTGGTTAGGTTTAGGAAAAGATCGTGGTTTGGGTTGAGATAAGTATGTTTGTTACATAAAATAGGCCTGCGTTATGTAAATGGTGTTACTTAAGAATGTAAGTTACGTAACAAAATTACAGTAAATTAAGTCAATGTTGACTTGGTTTCACACGGGACACGAACAGTGGTCTCCTGGGTGAAAGTCCTGTGTATGTTTGAGCAATAGAGGCTCCAGGCTATACTAGCATAACACACCCCAATCTAAGACCATTGGCGTTCACGTTGCATTGTGGTTAATGTAGGCTCCATTAGAGCGTTAAGTTATCTATCTATATATTAGGGCAGTCAACCGATTAAAAATAATAATCACACATGACAGGACTGGTTAGCATGCTCATTTCACTAGATATCTCTGCAACACAATACATAGACGTAATTGTTGTAATGTCAAAACTGTAACTTCTTCACTCTTTTGATGTTAGTTATTTTTTAGAATTTTTTAAACTAAATTTCTGGTCAGATCGTACACATTGCACCTTTAAACAACAAAACTCACATAAGATCAGCATACTTAGCCTCTGAGTATACTCTGTTATTTTTATTTATATGTGTATGAACAGAAACATTCATTATCTCAGAGGATTATCAAGATGTCTAACCACCAATTCATTATTGAATGAATAGATCTAAAATAGGACTGTTCTCCTGTGTAGCCAGACCTCTGTCTGTGTGTCCTTGAGAAATATTTGAAAAAAAAATCATAACAGCTTTCAGGGGTGAAAGGAAGGTTTCCCCTTTGAGAAATGAATGTTTATCACCATCAAAACAAAAAGAAACTTGAATAAACAAACACTGCTGAAAGATACTTCACATGAATGTTAATATAAAGTCCTGTGGCTGTTGGCGGTAAGCCGATGACACACTATTAGCCAGAAGCAATTCCACCGCATTGACACATAACTGTACACGAGTGGCCCTAAAGGCCACATTTCATTAGCGGCATTCCCCCCTCTGAACACTTTATCTGTGTCGTAATTGTTGTGGGATTTGGTGAGGCAGGGGCAAAAGGAGCGCTGAAAATGAAATTGATGTTCAAACAAGGGAGCAGCTGTCAGGAGCAGCTACCTGGGGGGTATTTCACCGCAGAGGCTTGGGGAAAGCAGGACTCCTATTGATGAAAGTCTCACTTCATTAAGCGTGACTTGGCCCTCTGCTTTAGTTCAATTTCACTAAACTAACTAGTGACTCCTCCAGTTAGGATCAATGAAGTCATGGGCAGACTTGTTGGATGTTGTGCATGCTATGTTAAAGCAGCTTGAGCAGAGGAATGCAGCAGTCACACTTCAAAAGATTTTTTTTTGCGTCCTTCAGAGCCGCATGCAGTCTGATGATTACAAGCATCTAATGACCAGAGAAAGGCAACAGCACTGCAGCCTGATTAAGAAAGTCAGGGGATGCAGTCTGCCAGTGGAACGCTGATCACATCAATTTGTCTAATCAGACTAAATTTACTTTAATTAAAAAGACACTCCACAGCTTTATTTACGCTGCGCTTCTCAAACTGTGAAGGGAGCAAATTTGATTCCAAGAATTTGCACCAATATATAAAAAAAAACAATTTGATAATTATAAAATGTTTTATAAAAACATGAAATAATACTTCCTGCAGTATGGGTTCATAGCACTAGACAAGGATAACAACTTTCTATTCAAAGTTACTGTGAGGAACTTTTAACTGGTTGATGAAACAGTCGCAATATAATACTGATGTCCCTATATGACCTACATAAGAAAACCATCAGCAAAATGTACTATATTTATATCTTAATGCTTGTCATCAGTGCCACCAGGTCGGACTCTGGCGAAATTAGACGAAATCATGTAAGTTCACCAGAAACTCCTTCAGCTCAGACTCAAGCGGGGCCTCCAGCAGCAACCAGCCCGCCAATGACAGACCCACATCTGGCTTCGCTGCTGCCTTCGACCTGCAGTCGGAGCTCCGGCGGAGGGCCGGTCCCCTCTGGGTGCCAAAACTGACACCACGCCGCTGGAGGCCCAGGCCGTATTGCTGGGCCCGCTGAAGGGAAGGGAGGCTAGGGAGAACTAGAACCAGGACTGAGCAGGAAAGACTGTCAGACCCTGTTGCAGTAAAACGAGGGGATTTCTAAAGGGAGTCTGGTGCTCGGAAACACTACAACGCTTTTTTCCACAGGGACCACCAAAATCAATACAAAATGAAAGTTCCTTGTAGTAGCTTTAAATGGGATTTATATACGTTTTTTTTATTATTATTACATATCTTAATGATAATGAGGTGCCTTAATATTGTTACTGGGTAACAAGACAGGAAAAACATATCTTTTATGACTAACTTATGTCCTGTAATATCAACAGATCTTAAACAGTTGAGGACCCAAAAACTTTCCCTCCCAAGAAAAGGGATTATAAAGAATTGCAGCACCGATTGATCAGAGTGATTTAGAGAACACATAATAACAGTGTCATTAGATTTTAACTGGAACAAAAGAAACCACCTTAACACCTCAGAGCTATCTTGGAGATCTTTTTTTTCATACCATCAGAACTAATCGTAAAGCCTGATGTATTTTAAAATATACCACCCAGCTCCAGTATGATTGATCGGCTGACCTTTGGGGCTGTTTTATGATGCCCTTTGGTTCCAGCGTGTAGCATTTAGGGGGGATCTATTGGCGTGTGACAGTGCAGGCGGAGAGCAGAAACTCAGAAGCAGAGAACACTCAGGACACCAGGTGAGTTCAAAAAGGCAAAGTCTTTACTCAAAACAGGTAGGTCACACACGGAAGATCAGTCCGACAGACAAACAGGATCAGACAAGGGGCAGGCGGAGATCCAAAAACCGGGAGGCAAAGCAAGAGGTCAATGTACCAAAAAGACTAAACACGAGGAGTTGTGGGAAAACGATGAACACACGAGGTTGAATTGCCAAAGACAATTTGGCAGGGAACAGTGAAAGCATGGGAGTATAAATGGACAGGACTAAAGGCAAAATCAGGGGCAGGCGAGTAACGGGTGGGGGAAGACACACGGAGGCAGGAACTGAAATGACAGGAGAGGTTAGTGTTTCAACATGTCACAAATTGTTGCATTTTTGTCACATTAGAATTAGCCGTTTGTATCTCCATAGGGAGCGGGTCCTCTTCACGGAGTCGGCCGTGTTTCTACAGTAGCCCAGAACGGACAAACCAAACACTGGCTCTAGAAAGGGCCCCCTCGACGTCGGTCACCATTGTTCTACACACTTGGCACACGGGAGAATTTTAGTTGGTTGCAATCTGCAACCACTGCTAGATGCTGCCAAACCCTACACACTATTCTGTTAAAACTTAATGTATTCATTATAGGGTTGTCAAAGTTAATGTGATAATAACGCGTTAACGCAAATTCGTTTTAACGTCACTATCACACATTTACACATTAACAAAACTTGCAATTTGTAGGTTGTAGCGAGCTAAATTTGAAAGCTAAAGTGAAGATACTGACATTATATGAAACTAAAAAATCAAAAGAAACCATTGGTACCAACCATGTCATAATAAGGAGGTATAAGGAGGTTGAATAACGCTGCAAACTTACCCTACATTTTGGCGAGAAAAAACTGCCATGGCCATTTTCAAAGGGGTCCTTTGACCTCTGACCCAAAGATATGTGAATGAAAATGGGTCCTATGGGTACCCACAAGTCTCCCCTTTACAGACATGCCCACTTTATGATAATCACATGCAGTTTGGGGCAAGTCATAGTCAAGTCAGCACACTGACACACTGACAGCTGTTGTTGCCTGTTGGGCTGCAGTTTGCCATGTTATGATTTGAGCATATTTTTGTATGCTAAATGTAGTACCTTTGTTAAAATTTGGCACAAACATCCACTTCATTCAAGGATTAATTGATTAGATTATGGTGGTCAAAGGGCAAAGGTCAAGGTCACTGTGACCTTGGAAAACATGTTTTCTCCCATAACTCAAGGATTCATATTCTATTTATGACAATTTCACACAAATGCCTAACAGGGTAAAATAAAGTGATGACATTTTGGACAGACACGGATGAACCGCGTGGTGGTAATTTAATTTTTGTTTTATTAATTTATTTAATTTGGGTTTGATGATCCAGATAGCCGAGTTTAAGAGGGAAACGCTTAATGGAATCAGAATTGACCTAAACAGAACGTAGTGATACAAGTCTGGCTGCTTCATCTCACTTTGTGAAGCCCCCTCTGGTGTAAAACACAGCCCCTCATCTTTTCATTTCCCGCCCTGCCACTTCCCCCTCCTTCCCTCTCTGTCTGCCTCCCATCCTCGACGACCGGCTGTCTGTTAGGATTGACTTATGACTCCAGTTTAACTCTTGGCCACAGTAAATGTCCTGCTGATAGTTTTGCCGTAATATCGCAATTTGTCTTGCCGGTCACGGTGGGCACTTTTGGGAGACAAGCGCATGTGAAGAAGGCCCAGAGGAGCGAGGGTGCCAGGCAGGTGAAAGATGACAGGCAGCATGTCTCTTTCATTCAGCCGAGCAGCCCGGCTCGCCTTGCTGAGCTGAACAGCAGGTACAGACACAGTGGCACTTCACCTAAATTAATAGTTGACCCGTGCGCCACGTTGCCGAGTGAAGAGTTATGGCCGGAGCGCCGCAGCAGGACAGGCAGCAAACATGGCTAACAATAGGGTGGTGGGATGTTTGATGAGGGGAATCAAAGCAGAGGCCAGGAGGCTAAGATGGATGGATTAGCTTTGTTATCAGAAAGGCCACTGAGGCGCTGCACCGGCCGTCCTCACTGGCTTATCATCACATCCAACTGGCTAATCCAATTTCTGGCCTTCTCCGTTTCCCTCCTCTATATTCAGCCAGGTTTCTAAATTTGTAGGAGCTGACTGAAGTGTCAGGTTTAAGGATTTTACGGCTTACCGATAACAGAATTTTCCTTAGCCCTGATACTGACACTTCATTCGACCACTTTATTTAACCCTAAATCACTTTTGTTGATAAAAAAAATAATAAAAAATGATTTTCCCCAAAATATTTATTTTAATTCTACACAAGAAGAATCATTAATAACTTATAATGTTCATTTTTTATTGATTGAAAAAGAAGAAGAAGAGAAAGAGAAAGAGAGACCATGTCAGCGGTATATCTACAACATACTGTATAAAAATAATATATATGTAAAGAAATACAAAATGAAGAAAATGTTTTCAATTGCATTCCAACAATATATTCAAACATAGAAATATACATTAATATATAGTAGGCCATATGTCAATCAATACATAGTGTCTCTTGAATAGCCTAAGAGGAAATGAGAGAGTAGGTGGGATAAAAGGCCCGATGGTTGCTCTCACCACGGCTGAGAGGGTCATACTGACAACAACCCGACCTACTCTAAATGGCTCACAGCCATATAGAATATGTCTCTTATGAACACTTGATATAAAACATAAATGGGAAACAGGACATCTATACAGAAATCTGGGACCTAACGCAGATCAGGCAAACGTAAACTAAAATGAATCGGATATACCGTATTCATGATTTAAAACCAAACCTATAGTGCATCATGTTTGAGAGGCGGGATGGGAATATAGGATTATGGGCTGGTGAAAAAAAATTGTTTCCTTTCAGATCAAGTATTCACTTAGCTTTTACGTATTTATTTGATTTGTACCCGCTGTTTTTTTTTTCTGTTTTAAGTATTAAAAATGAATCGCACATTTTTTTATCTGTACAAAATGTACCTTAAAGGGAGATTTGTCAAGTACTTTTATCAACATGGGAGTAGAGTGCTTGCTCTATGTAAATGTGTGCATATATGTATTATTGGAAATCAATAAGCAACACTGCTGCTGCAACTCAGAAATTTCCCCTCGGGGATTAATAAAGTATAACCACAAAACAATGACAAATATTGAATATTAATGACATTTTAATTAAATGGCCATGACAGTTTTTCCTCGCCAAAATTGAGTGCAAGTTTGGAGCATTATTTATCCTCCTTCGCAACAAGCTAGTATGACATGGTTTGTACTGATAGATTCTTTAGGTTTTCTTTTCTAGTTTCATATGATGAGCTCACTACAACTTCCAAAAGATCGATTGCGTTAACTCGTTATTAACGTGTTAAATTTGACAGTTCTAAAATATATATATTGTATTTATTTATTTATTTATTTATGTGTGTGTGTGTGTGTGTTTGTGTGTGAATATCCATCCGTAAAATGCATTGAACTGCCTTTTTGGATGTCTATGGAGGAAACGATAAAAATCATAATTGAAAAAAAGATCAATAAATAGTGAGAGTCTATCTCTCATATATGTGATTCATAGCTCCTAAGATAAGTAGCAGTGCTACAAAAGCTGCTTAGTCATGTCAATAAATCCACAACAATTACTGCAAAGGCAAAAGTGTCTTGCTGGGTAAAATAATGTAGCTGAGTTGTGATGCTGAGTACAGTTGTGGTGTAGGTCATAGTAAATACTGTATACACTCCTGGCAGAAATAACTAACACGAAATTGAGATTCCTATGAGTTTTCATAAGACAATGATACGGGTCATTTTTGACCCACTGACAAAAAATTTGGGAGATAAAAAAAAAAGTGTGGTGATATCGAAAACAAGGTTTTGCAGACTAAGATCTGGAATATGACACATTTATGTCACAAAAATATAATTTTTGGCCCACTCATGCATCCAAGGGTTAATTTGTATTGGCACCAAGTATTGGTATTGGCTCATGTCTATAGGAGTAAATGCACTGTGGTCAGTCTTTATCAATTTCCTTTCACTTTAAGCAGATTAATACATTTTTCATTAGCGTTGCTCAATCCTTTCCAAACTTTGCCTCATTTTATCACTCCTCTCAGTATCTCCGAGGATCGGCACACATTTATTACATTTGATTTGCTTTCAAAGGGAGCTTTTAAAAGCTTATTTGGGATTTTCCACCGACATGAAAAGAACAATGTAGGACGTTTCAAATCCCTGAGAGGATAATTAATTTCGAAGAACTGAGGTTTTTTTTTTTTTTATCGAGCCAGGTTAGTCATGCGAGCATGAAATCGATATGACGTGTAAATCAAAAATAAATTAGGTTTTCTTTTGTTCCCTATGAACAATCATTTCAAATTAATTGCGGAGTAGACTTCATGCTTTAAAGTAATGGTCCGGCTCATATCCAGGACTGCTTTACATAATGCATATAGCGCAGCCTGGATTTAAAACAATTTACTTCTGGGGTTAACCAGGCTAATGACATATTCATTTTCTGCAAGGAGAAGCTACACAGTGCAAAGAAGTAAATGAGCTTTCCATTGTCCGCTGGCACCCACAGACCACTCTGTGAGCCTCGTTTTGGTACAACAAAGGCTGCGAGGGGCTGAGATTTAAATGATAATGGGATTGATCCCTAGTCTCTGAAACTATGGTGTGAATCTCTAATTAATAGCTAATGCCATCTGGTCGATGCTTTTTGAAGGGCATGAAAAAACACACAAATATAGCCAGGTAGACTTCTCAACGTTGCACAAATGAAAATGTTCATCCCTGAAACTGACGTCAGATTTGATATTCTATTGATTCCCAAAGGGGGAATTCTCTCTTCTCTTGCCCTCTTTGTTGAGGAGGGCAAGTCAGCGCTCGGGGTCATCTACAGAGCAGCTCCCCTTGAGCTGGTCTGGGTTCAGTGCATTGAGTGTAGAAAAAACAACCAGGTCGTGTCAGTCATGGGTTTCTGAAGGCTTGTTGTGATGCTTGGATGGCTCGCTGCCATCTTTTGTCGGTTGCTGGAGCCAGGAAATTCAAATGCGGTCAAATGTGATCATACTTCTCTGTGAACCTTAATAACCCTTTAGTGAAACTTTCTCAAAATATCAAAGATGCATGATCAAAGTGATACTTGTGACCCCTAACAAATAATCTTGAATGAAATCTACATAGTTGATCACACTGGATGCCTGAGCAATCTAGCAACGGTGCTTTGTCTCGCATCCCACTCACACTGAGCTGTTCTTCTCAGTCAGAGCTGTTGCTAGGAAATGTATTGCTGCTGTCAATCACTTGGGGGGTTATGCAGCATAAAGACTTCGAAATGCTTCTCCAACCTGCAGGTAGGCAAACATATATTTTTATAAAGTTTTTCATTCCAAAACCGGCTCTCGACAAGTGTTGGATCAACCAGTCAGCTTGCTTCATACACACAGTTCCGGAGGAAAAGATATTAAGGGGTGGTGGGCATCAGGTTCTCCACAAGCCTCTGGGATGTACAGTTACCCATAATGCTGGCCCCACACTAGAGCATGATATAAGCAAGTGACGTAGCATTAAACACAAGACTTTCAACCAGTACACCGTCCGTGACGTTGACTTATTTTGTCATGTCAGTCGTTAGTCACGTGAGTCACTAGTCGGTGAAGTAACGTCAACCATGACCGTTTCCTAAACCTTCCTAAGTGGTTGTGTTGCCTAAACTTCCTGTAAAAGGACACTATGCATGTAACAAACGTAAATTGACACGCCGCCCCTGGTCCTTCCAAAAGTAACACAAGAGGGGTACCCTGTGCGTCGGTGTCCGATGCCGAGTGGCCCTGACCAAGCGGCGGTATTTGACGAGTTGGCAGTGAGAATGTGTTGGTTTCGGGCTGTGACCGCTTCATCCTCCGCATGGCGATTGGTTCATTAATGTTACGGTTCCCTAATAGCATTGGATTTAAATCTGAAATATTGCCAAATAGGCGCTTTATTTGATTTCCCTTTGGCACCAAATCCTCCGCCATCATCTTGTCTGTCAACTCTCTCTCATCCTGTGTGACTGAAATCTGACTCCTGCTACTCTGAGCTGAGACTCCGTACAGAGCAGACGCTGTCACTTTCAGTTTGTAGCGTCCGTCGTTCAACTATGTATTGATAACACGGCGCTGATGTGCGAAAATTAACTAAATGGGTTTTATTTCTATAAAAAAGTAAAATAACGGTGGGGGGCGGTGGACAAGTAATGTAATGTATGCTTGAACACCGTGTTAAACCGTGTAACACTATGTAGCAACATGTAACACCATGTAACCCCGACTAACACGGCAAGCCTAATGCATTCACACTGTGATCGGATTATCCAAGACGCATGTTAATGCCAGGTCTGAGCAGGGCCTCTGTTTGCCCTCACAAAGGCATGATGGTGTGCCTTTGGTTGATGAACAGTCTGAACACTCAGTCCAGCAGCCTGTTGCTCCGCAGAGGTCCAACATTGAGCTCCACATTTGTTTTACTTATTCCTACTAATGAGGGCCACAGGCATTGAAGATGGAAGGATGAAAGAAGTGCGTGAGGAGGGAGTTAAGACTGAGACCGATTAGAAATGCCTCTGATGAAAACATCAAGCCCTTGCTTTTCTTCCGCCAACCTTTTTTATTCTTCAAAGTTCAAAGGTGTTGGGAGGATTGGACCCCTGAATTCGCAACCAAAAAAGTGTCATTACGGAGATGTCTTAATGCCACCAGCGTGGCATCTGTGTGCATGACAGTGTTTTTCCCTGGAAAGTTAATCTGTCCACTCCCAGGGCTCCCTCTGATTCTTGTTGCCACATCCAATTTTGACTCTGTCTAGGAAGACTGCAGGGGCGGCACAATCACTCCGAGCTCCATGCTATGCGATCTGACACCGGAGCTGACCAAGACGTTTACCTTCACTGGCATGGCCCACACACACACGCACACTTAACACAGCAGAAACATTGGATGAAATATGAGTATAACAGCAGCAGTGTAATTTGTAGATGGTGAAATGGGCTTGGGTTTACCATTTTCAAGATATCTGTCTATATGAATGATTTAGCTGTGCAGGACTTTATCACTGGTAAAATGTTGATAGTGTACGTGTTAAGAAGGTTTGCAGTTCACTTGGAGTTCAGGCACAGCAGCCCCTTCATTTCATTGGACAGCATGTGAACAAGCATGTCAGGAGCCAATCAGCTACTTGGAGTGGTTAATTGGTATATTGGCTCGTTTAGCCTTTGAAGTCTGGTCTGCTAGTTCACTGCAGTGAGTTCAATGCATATGTTTGGGATGAAGGTTGTCTTGCTGCTTGTATAAGAGATTATGTGCGTCAATTAAGATGTAAGTATGCTTTATTTTGTGCCTTCATTGTAAATGTAGGATTAATAAGTGTTTTACTGTGTGTAATTTGATATAAATTGTGTGAGTCTTACAATTCCACACTTTACCATAGATGCTAATCTAGTATTAGCGGTTGCTGATTCCATTTGTATGTTGTGTTATGTTATAGTTAATTATACTGTTATGTCTGTTCATTGCTGTTCTTCTAGAAACCACATACTGTACACTCATTCAAGTGTAAACCTGCACAGCTTTCTAGTAAAAGAACAAGAAACCTTTGAAGCATCTTCTCATGTATTCTTACCGATACACCACAGCGATTATAAACTCCACAACCAGGGACATTTATTAAAAGGTGCAAACCTATCGAACAGTACAGTTGCAACATTCATTGACCTATTTAAAAATGACAGAGCAAGTTGATTTGCTGGGCCTACAGGCAGATCGGTGCAGAGCCGGCCCTAGACATAGGCGGTATATGCAAGTGCTAGGGGCGCCATCTATCCATAGGGGGACTCAAAATGAGGGAAGAAAGAAAAAATCAAGTTTCACTACTCTTTACTAATACTAATATGGCATAGCTTAATTTCAAAGACATAAACCTATGAAAGGGGCACCAGCAAAAATCTTGCTTCGGGCACCAAATGTTACGGTCCCATCCGGGCCACCAGCCTTCCTAGTGTGTCTATTCCCATTTTACCCTGTGCTTCCCTATTCCCTATCTGTCTAGTGTGGGCGTGTCTGGCTGTTTGGGTGTGTGTGAGCATCTCCTCCCCTGCAGGCTCTGCTTCTCCCGCGCTCTGAGGCAATCAACCCAGCTGACCAAATCATGCACGGATGCTTCCAATCAGATCATCTACTCCAGTTCAAATAACCCGGTTCTCCAGTCACTCATCGCCAGATCGTTGACTCAACCCAAGTGGTAGTTTCGCCTCGGCTGCTCAACATTATTTCTGAGTTATCTTGTTCATAGTCTTTTGATCTTTTGCTCGACATCTAATGTTTGTTTCCTGTTTCCAGGATCCTCGCCTGTCTGTTGCCTGCCTGCCTGCCATGCTCCACTCCAGCCTCGACATTCCCCTTGCCCATTCGCAATTCCTGCTTTTGGCAATAAAAGCCTTTTGTTCCACTGCAACTCCGCTGTCTGTGTCTGCATTTGGGTCCAACATCTTATTGATCGTAACACCAAATTGGTCAGGGCTGGCTCTGGGTGGTGGTAATGCACCTGAAGCTGTATGGCAACAGCTAAAAATGGTTACAGCTACAATCACAGTTAAGCTACGTAACTAAGTTACAGTTACTAATTAGCTAGGTAGCTTTCTATGAACTAAAACTAGAAACAACAACAAAAAAGCAATAGCTTAAAAATCAAGTTTCACGTAATAGCTTTTTCCTCAAGCTTTTGACTGCATCCCATGTCTTTCAGTGCCACAGGCAGTTTTACATGCAGGGGAAATAGTCACAAATCAACGAAACTGGTTAATTTAGCTACAAAGGGTTCAGGTGTGTCAACTAAACTGGTCTGAGTACACCTGTGGTTCAGTAGCAGGACACTAAAGTCACTCTAAATGGTCAGACTTCTAATACCAGCCTAGATGCTTGCAGGTCTGGAAATGAGACAGAAACAGGTGTTTTACTTGTGGCTTCATCGATTCCCTGATAGACCAATAGTTAATGCTCTCTGCAGTTGTGATAGGATTTATCTTCTGTCAGTCACAACCCAGTGAAGCCAACAGATGCTTCTGCCAGATACAGTCCGTACAAGCCAGAATCGCTCAGAGATTATACAGAATGATGTCTAAATGGCACTATTGTCTCGTAAGGTCGACTGTGACTCAGGTGGTAGAGCGGGTCGTCCATTAATTCGGGATATCAGCGGTTCGATCCCCGGCTCCGTGGGCAAGACACTGAGCCCCAAATTGCTCCCTGAAAGCTGTGCCATCGGTGTGTGAATGAGCATTAGATTAGATCCTGATGAGCAGGTTGGCACCTTGCATGGCCTCTCCCAACGGTGTATGAATGTGTGTGTGAATGGGATAAATGCATGGATGTGTTACTGAACAGGCCTACAGGAGCCCAAAATGACCACAAAGAAACATAAAATGGCTACAAAGAGACCAAAATAAGTACAAAGAGATGCAAAACAGCTGCAAGGATAAGGGGCAAAACAACCACAAAGAGACAAAATACAACCACAAAGAGACACAAAATAACTACAAAAAAACTCAAAATGACCACAGAGACACAAAATAACCACAAAGAGACTCAAAATGACTACAAAGAGACAAAAAACAACCAGAAAGATACACAAAATAACCTTAAAGAGACTCAAAACAACCACAAATTGACAAAAAACAACCACAAAGAGACACAAAACAACTACAAAGACTCAAAATGACTACAAAGAGACGAAACAACCACAAAAAGACACAAAACAACTACAGATAGACTGAAATTGACTACAAAGACACACAAAACAGTTCCAAAGAGACCAAACTAATTACAGTGACACAAAATGACACAACAACAAAAAGAAGCTAAACATCTATAAAGTCTGTCTGTCTTGCTCCTGCGTAGGAGAGGTGGCTGGGCCTTTTACATGCCTGTGACTTGGGGCCATTGTCTCATAATCCACCCATTTGGGTAAATATTGGCGTGCAGTGTAAAGCGGTTTTGGGTGCTTGGAAAGGTGCTATATAAATGTAATTCAATTTGCCATTTATGTTTAATAAATCAATCCTATTTCTACTAAAAAAGGAAATTAACAAATTCCATATAACAAGATAATTGTAACACATTAACATTCAGCAGTCAACAACTATTAAAAATGTAATTCAGTCAATGATTATTTCATTCAGATTTTGTTTTGTGTCAGTGCAGACACTGGGTTAGTCTGAAATGGACTGATCGGCTCTAACCTAACGCAGAGGCCTCCTGGCGGGGCCTCCGGTCCAGCTGCCAATCAGAGCAGCAGCTCATTAACAGAGAAACTGCTGATGTGAAACGACACCCAAAACAGACTGCTCACTGGTAGGAGGGAGAGACAAACAGCAACGTGAGTCACTGATCCTAAAGCTCATGGATCTTTTACTGGGACAAAAGTAACAGAATGTGGATATATTAATTAAACAAATGCAGGGGAAGTGAACGATACTGCTCCCGTGGGCATTTTATTAAAACATGAGATTGCACTTTGCTGTAAAAGAAAGTTAATTTTTTATATACACTCAGTATATCAAAGATCAAGTTAATAATATGTTTCTGAACTGAAAACAGTCTCCTACCATGCATCATAAAAACAGGTATATAAAGTAGTCCCTTTTGGTGAGAAATGATTTATTGTCTTCATCCTTCTGGTAAATCTTAAACAATATTGCATCCTGCTGACCTTTGCTGGGTGTCAATTTAATTCTGCTACACATTTTGCATCAACGCTACTTAAAGTTCTCCTTTTCTCAATTACGACATGTAGGGACCCAGCATCTGCCTGGTTTCAAGTGACCTCATGACCTCAGTAACCTGATCCTTGACCACAGGACTCATCTCAGCTCTCATTGGCTACAGTAACATTTCACACAGAGGTGTGAAAATCACACAGAACAAAACCAGAGGAATGTCCTTTGTTCCTCCTCTTTCTTATCATCTGCTCATCTCTCCTGACATGTGAGAGGTGAGCTGCTGCGCTCTCTCTGCTCTTCATCTACTCAACCCAGGCTGACCTGGTTGAGGTGAACGGCTCTCAAGTCCAGAACTTGTAAAACAGTTCTGGTTCTGATCAATGGCCTGTTAGGAAACAGCCATCGTAACCAAGGAACCAAACGGCAGACGACGCGAGTGCTCTGCCCTTTCCACCAGCTAACTTCAAGCTATCAAGCAAAGAAGTTAGCACCAAACTAACAGCAAAGACGACATCTTTGACTTGGAACCACAACTTCAACACATGGAATCACAAAACCGGTTCTTCCATGGATCGGTAACGTACTGGGCCTTAGCATTAGCAATCGCACACGGCTGAGCAAGACTGTCCAACTTTGATTTCTAGAAAGTACTTGTATTGATTTGGTTTAATGTTATTCATTGAGTTTGACTGTGTTGATTTATCTGTATTTGATTTTTGGGTAACTGGCTTTGCCACATCTGATGTGTTTAGTTATGCTTCACATAGACAAGGTCTTGCATGCAAACTAACCATCTTTTCTAACCCACTGCATATCTAACACACATTAAGATCACACACAGAAACTGTGAATTAGTTAAACATAAACATACAGCTTCAGATAATCTTAACCCCCACATCACCCCCCCCCCCTCTGTCCTTCTTCTCAGAAGAACAAAGAGGTCATGTGGTGACATGCTGATGGCCATCTTTGATTCCGCCATCTTTGATTCAGCCATCTTTGTAGTTTTACAGTGCCCGCCATTTTGTTTGTAGGCCATACAGACATTTTGAGACAAGAACCCATCTTGTTTCCCCCCCCCTCTCTCTCTCTCACACACACACACACACACACACTGTGTTTGGTTTGTTTAGTTTAGTTATTTAGTTAGATTAATATTGTGTTTTGAACCTTTATTATCTTGTAAATAAATGATTGTGGAATATACATGCTGGTCTCTTTAATGTTGCACAAAAGTGAATAATGCCAACCTCTGCTATGTCAAGAACTCCGATATCCTTCAACCTTTACTATCCATTTTGGTTATAGTTATTAATTTAATTATTAATCAACGTTCCAAATTGATAGTTTAGCATATATAATGAGACTATATTAACGTTTTGGTCATTGGTCCCTGATTCCAGGGTGGTGCCCCGTTTATTATTGATGTTTATTGATAATCTTTATTAATATTAATAATTCTATTATTATTTATTAATTAATTTGCTAATAACCAAAACCTACCAAAGTAGAACCCCTACAGACAAAATGCAAGAATCACATTATAGTTCCTCCTAAAATGTTAAGCTGTAGCATCTTTGGATAAATCAAAAAACTTTTGAGGTGGGGTGGTTATGCAAATTTAAATCTCAAATATGAATATATAACAATATCATAATACTATATTACTACTATATTATATATTAATGTGCTTTTATAGGATTATATATCTAAAGCACATATTATCCATCCATTATCTGTCATTGCGTATCCTATTCAGGGTCGCGGGGGGGCTGGAGCCGATCTCAGCTGACATTGGGCGAAGGCGGGGTACACCCTGGACAGGTCTCCAGACTATCACAGGGCTGACACATAGAGACAGACAGCCATTCACACTCACATTCACACCTACGGGACATTTAGAGTCAACAATTAACCTGCATGTCTTTGGACTGTGGGAGGAAACCTGAGAACCCGGAGAAAACCCTCTTGCTGTGAGGCGGCAGTAGTCACCACTGCACCAACGTGCACCTTATGATATTATTATGTCATACAGTACATGTACTTATACCTATATACTTAAACAACATATATATATATATATATATATATATATGTATATATATATATGTATATATATATCTACTGGAAAAACAAAGTTCTGAAACTTGTGTTTGGTGTATTATTTCTCTGTTGTTACAATGCTAATGGTCATTGTATTTTACATCGTTGGAAAGCCTGTTTATTTACCTTCGCAATGATGTCCAACTTGTAAGGATCATGCATTTGTGGGATGAGCAGCACAGCTGATTATGTGGGGAGAGCCCAAGAAACATTTGCCAAAATGCTCTGCCAATGGTAAACAGTGTATTCTCATAAGGCTATCAGGAAGCCTGCAATGACTGCCTTTCACCTTCAGGCCCATTTGTGCTGGTGTCGACAACACAGACAATGGAACCTGAACATGTGGGGGAATGTCATGTTCAGTGATGAGTCCAGGTTCTGTCTGCCAAAATTGGATGGCAGGGTCAAAGTATGGAGACAACGCGGAGAACGCTATGCTGATTGTAGCACCGATGGAGTAACAGCTTTTGGTGGGGGCTGTGTCATGGTGTGGGGCGGCATCTCCCTCACTGGCAAAACAAGGTTTGTCATCATTGAAGGCCATCTCAATGCAGTGAGATATCGGGATGAGATTCTGCAGCCAGTGGCGATCCCATATCTCCACAATCTGGGACCTAACTTCATCCTCCAAGATGACAACGCTCGCCCCCACAGAGCCAGGGTTATCACAGACTACCTCCACAATGTGGGAGCAGAGAGAATGGAACGGCCTGCCAAGAGTCCAGACCTCAACCCAATTCAACACTTGTAGGATCAGCTTGGGCGTGCTGTACGTGTTAGAGTGACCAACACCAACCACGTTGGCTGACCTGCAACAAATCCTGGTTGAGGAATGGAATAGTCAATACCAACAGTAGAATACACTGTTTACCATTGACGGAGCATTTTGGCAAATGTTTCTTGGGTGCTACCCACATAATCAGCTGTGCTGCTCATCCCACAAATGCATGATCCTAACAAGTTGGATATCTTTGCGAAGGTAAATAAACAGGCTTTCCAACGATGTAAAATACAATGCCAACTAGCATTGTAACAACAGAGAAATAATCCACCAAACACAAGTTTCCGAACTTTGTTTTTCCAGTTTAGTTTACGCATCATAAGTTACACTTCTGTCAGACTTATTTTGCACAAATATTTAAAGTGTGTAACCAACTGAGTACCCCTCCGCTCACTCCTCCCTTTCCACAACTGCGGTAATTTGAGCCGCCAAGTGCAAAACCGTTGTAACGCCGTTCACCACGCTCAGAGGCCATCTTTACCATAATAACACTACTTTAGAAGCAACGGAAGTCAGGCGGCGGTTGGTGGTACTACGGTTCAGCTCACATCAGTTTCACAAACGTAAAAACAGCAAACTCCGCGAAGAGGACCTGCTCCCTATGTAGACATAAACAGCTCATTCTAAGGTAAGGAAAACAACATTCTTAGTTTCAGGTGATTATACACTAAAGAAAACATAGTTATTAATGTAATATTCCATTTCTGAAAATAGATCCCTCAAAATGCTACACACTGGCCCTTTAACAGTCTGAAATTGTTTTTTGTAATATCAACTCTCTAATTTCTTGAATTCATGATTTTACTTTATTTCTTGCATTTCATTGAAATACTTTTTAATTAGTTGTCTTACCTCTTCTTAGCCTGTCTTTGAGCTGCTATGACATGAATTTTCCCATTGGGGGCCGAGCCTTATCTCATCTTACATTGGATTTAAATGTTTGTGTGTTAAAACATACAAAAGAGTGTTGATCTCTGGAGATCATCTGGGTGAATAAATAAATAAATAAATAAATAAATAAATGTATATTGAAGTTGTGACAATTATTTTCATTCTCTCTAGATAGCAACAGTCAAAAAAGTATCATGACGTTACACGGAGGTCACGGCGGACAATTGACATTGTGTGACCTTGACACAGGATGAATACAGTATGAGTAATTTTTGCCGCGCACATATGGGGTGTTTGAAAACATGTTTTTAATTTAACAAAATAAGTTAAATTTTGAAAAAGCATCACCGTTTAATGACTTCAAATAGACAGCAGTACAACTTTACTAAACATAATCTGATATCCTTTCAAACACTGAGTTAACAAGTCTAAAAAGCGTTATGATCACAATGTGGCTGCTCAGATCCCAGAGGTTTATGCACAGCCCTATCGGAGACACCCTGTCCAGCTGTTCCATGTGACTGAGACGGAGCAGACTGGACCGGTGCTCTGCGGGTCTCCCAGGTGCTGTGTCATGTGTTTATCCAAATGAGTCGACACAGTACAGCAGAGCGATATAGTAGCTGTGTAGCAGTCTGACAGCAGCACTTCAACAGTGAAAGCACACCACATAATTGCTGTAATTAAGGAAAAATATGTGAAATTAAGAACCACAATATTGTTTTCTTGTTATATCCGTGGACATCTGTCTCCTATCACTCCTGTCCTCTGTTACTTCTGCAGTGTAAAGAGGGTTAATTATGTTTGCTTGTATTTATATACTTGATGTGTCTTTGCATTTTCAATGCTTCCTCCCTCCTTCTACTCTCTGCTCTTGAAGTGTGACTGTCCTTGGGGGACGGACAGCAGAGAGGCAGGAGTGAAGAGCGGCAAAGTGATGACAGAAAAGGGAGCTTGCTTAAAAATAAGTAAGGTTGATGCCGTTCAAAGATGACAGTTTCTCTGACACCATTTTGTCAAGGTTTAAAATACTGGCAGCCCATTTCTCTCGGCGAGCGGGAGGAGTGAAGGGAGGCAGATAGAAAGATCAGAGAGACTTTGTTGAAGCCCCAATATGCAGTTATGACACTGGAGGAAAGGGGCTTTTTTCCTATTAGTTTAAACCAGTCTACATGTTTTTACTGTTAATGGATCTGGTTTCTCTTGAACACATTCACTCAGGTTGTTAGCATATTAATGACTGAATGTCTGCCTCCGAACCAGACATGATGTAATCTGTTTCTAGTTTTCAAAAAAGTATTTGTTTTAAACATTTTGTTTTAGACAACTTACTTCCTGCAATTTAAAACTGCAGTGCTGTACAATTATTTTGATATGCACTCAATTAGTTCCTCTTGATGTTTTATAAGTCATACAATAATTACATTAAATGGGGACATATCATGAAAAAAAAACTTTTTCAGCGCTTGTGCACATCCATTTGGGTATCTGGAGTGCCGACAAACCCCACACACTAACCCAGTCTGTATTTTTGTGGGCTGACTAGAAACAAAATGTTCACTATATTTTAGATACAAACAGTAGTCCCATGTTCCCACAGACCTGATATAGTATGATACAAAACTATTAACTACTCGGAGAGCGCAGACATCCAAAAAATGTCCGAAGCCGGATCATGATCTGGATCGCCACCAAAATATAATGGATTGTTCATTGTGCCACACCGCACCCCTACAAAAGATTTCATTCAAATCCATCGCAGACTTTTGGAGTAATCCTCCAAACGGACAAACAAACAAACCAACAAACCAACGTCTGTGAAAACATAACCTCCTTATGGTAAAAATGGCTATATCTCAGAAACTACAAGGACCACAATAAAGTATTTGGTATCTATGAACACGTTGAATAGCAAAGATATGCACACATATGCAGTGCAAAAAAAAATAAAAAAAATCATATGGAAAACATTTAATACATTTTTTTAGCGTTTTTCCTCATTTTTCAAAAATCCTTATTTTGACTATTAATAAAAGTGTGATTTTTCATGCAATCTAAACAAATTCAAAGTTTTCCTGTTGCCCAAAGTGTGCCCATACCAAATTGCAAGCCGTTTGACCAATTAACACTAATGTTTTGGCATTTTTCATACTAAATATAGCCTTTGGGCACAAATGGGTTCATATACTGTGATTATACTGTATAAGCTCCCCCAAGTAACATACATTAACACATTGCCCTGCTTGATTGTTTAATACTCACATTAATCCTCACACAAACTCAATTGATCACGGCTCATTCTATTTCCCAATTAAATGTTGCTGAAAATGAGTAATGCTTTTCTTTCCTTGATTCAGTACAATGCTGAATGATTGATGAATGACCTCGGCGCACACACACACACACACACACTCACACACACCTTCTATTATGAATGATTAAACTCTGACCAATTTGTTACAGGCAAAACAGTCTTTTCTTTTCCTCTGTTGTTGATCAATGTCTGGCTTACTTTCGCTTCACTTGTTTGCATAAATGTGGAAATATTCAGTTTTGTCTTGTGAAAAAAACACACCTCGAAAAATCTATATATGAATCAATAATATATGGTCTCGCACCAACATTTCACTTCATGGATTGACACTAATGAATGTCGACAACCTCTTTCTTAAACTTCCTTTTTTTCCACCAGCTGTAGCTGCATTTGTGTCTGTCCTGTCAGCTCTGTTTCAATACATGCATATTAGATACAGGTACCTATTTATTTTGTCAAGTGATTCGGTTTCCTGTTTGAAACCCCAACACCATTATAGCAATGTTGCCATGCACAGAGATGCAACTCCTCGATTACAACTGTGCCAAAGCAGATATAAATAACACAAAGCAAATAGATTAAACGAAGGTTTTAGTAATATGTTTTAAAAATGTTATCAATAACCCCTTTAAAACAAAAAAATACTCTTCAGTCTGCCTATTTGAGTTCGAAGACGTGTGTCGTCCAAGCAAGGGCGCCGGAAGTAAGGGGGTAGTGTAGTGAAAAAATGTGCATATGCAGTCTCAAGGAACCCACTTCACCTCTTACCAAGTCTTTTTTATAACACATAACTGAATCAACAACTAAACACGCCCATCAGTCCATAGTATTTATTAGGGGAATATGTCATTAACTGTTTATACCACATGTAAACAAATATTAATCATCAAAACATAGTGGCACTGTTTGTCCTTTTCTCTTCACAACATGACACACTTTTCTTGACATGTTGTACAATATAGCACACAGAGCATGTTATACTATAACATGAGAGAAGAGACGAGAGAGAAAGACATCATAGAAGAACATTATTTTGCTTGTGGTTCTTTAGGTCTTTGTCATGTCCTTGGCACTGTTATAAAAAAGCCAATTTATCTTTCTGGCCTCTACACTGAGAAGAGATTTCTGGATTTCAGCAAGCAATAGTCGAAAGGACTTTTAGTGGCCACATTATGAGCTCGGCTTGCTTCACAACCTCAGCAAGATAAGAAGACCTGCTGCTGATCTAGTCTTGTGGCTCCATTTATCAGCAAGCTCACTATTATGATGTTAGCCAGCCAGGTTCAATCTACAGGCCAATGTTAAAGGGGAACACCAACTGTTTACAGGTGTTGGGGAGTATTACTGCAACTGTGAAATAAAGCATTTTGTGGCTCGTCATGTCTGCTTTAGGCTAGCGGCTTGAAGCTACATTAGCCGCTACTAACGTAACACACCCATATTTTGGACCAAGCTGTCTTTCTGCTTAGTTTGTATCTGCGTTATTTTTTGGGGGCCATTTGGAGGCAGTACAAATATGTTTGTGTCCACCTGATGAATGTAAGACCAATATTATGTTATGGAAACTGGAAAAGAAGACACTCAGGACTCAAGAAATAATGCACAAAACACTGAAAGGGTTTAAGTATGAAGAATGTAATTACAATGGAGATACACAAACCGTACTATTAAGAAGTCAAGCGGGGCATCTCATGGATTCTTTTTACACAGTACAATATATAGTACTTCAGACAACAAAGAACCTAGATATTTGTGGTGCCTATAAAGCAAAAATACTTTCTCAAATCCTGACCCTCCATGTGGACAAACTACATCCAAACCTAAACTGCCAGCAGTGTCCATGCCCGTAGCTCATGCTACTGGTCATCTTAAACACATTCACATTCCTGAACATCATAAAGTCAGTTTCCACATGGACTACACCTTCTTAAACATTGTAAAAAAACAGTCTCCAAAGAGCTGAGTTGAACAGAGACACAGTAATTAAGAGTGAAGTAATGATAACTGATTACTTTCACATTCCCTTCTTTTATCATTGTTTCAACAGTGTGTGTGAAACAAAATACTTATCTACAAGTGTAAGAGCTCTGTCCTCCATCACTTAACAAAAGACTACTTAAGGATAAAGGACTCACCAAATAAAAGCTTTCTACAGATAAGGTACTCTCCAAATTGGCGAGATCCCTGACAGAGGTCAAAGGCATGCCCACTGATGCCAAACGCCCCATTTGTTTTTAGCCGAAAGGTGAAAATGGGTAAAGACTCGCCGTTTACTAATCTACACTCACACTCCTGATAAAGTCAGGTTCTAGATGGACTACAAATTATTGAACATCGTAAAAAACATTCTGCAATGAGCTGAGTTGAACAGAGTCACAGTAATCAAGAGTGAAATAATGATAAACTAATGTTTCATGCACGCTTACGCACACAATTCTATGTAGCCCCCCTTAGACTCTAGGAGAACATTTAATTAAGTGTTATTGTGTTATTAAGAGTTATTTGACAGTGCACTTCCTTCAATCATTCCTGACAGTCAAGTCACTGACTTAGGTAAAGTTGGAAAGATATTGACAGATTCAAACTTCCTAGATCAATAACTCATAACCAAAACGTTGTTAAAACACAAACGACGTCTGTTTCTAACCGCAGTGAGGTAGACAACGAGCTACAACCTAATTTTAATCAAAACGAGCCGTCCTCCGAGCTGGACACATAACATCAGTCTCTATGCGCAGCTGGCTGTGAGACAAGTGGTAAGGGAGCGTCTACAAAGTGCAACGCCGAAAAGATATGCTATAAAAATATTCAATAACTTCACTGACAGCGACACCTGTGGCCGTTAAGTCAACGAATGTCAGTGTCCTGTGCGCTTGTGCTCGCTCTACATAGACATGAGTAAGCATCAGTCAAAACAGTGAGGCGACACACGTCGGCTAAAACACAATACTGTATCACTCTATATTTCACCTGCTAGGCAGCAATGTTAGCTGACCAGACGAAGGTCTCTCCATGAATCAATGCTGATGATGTGTTTTCCTGCTTCAGCCTACCGACCGTGGTCAGAGGGAACAGGGGAGACACCGGAGTTTTGGCCGGAGACGATAACGTTACTCTCTCCGGAGAACATGTCTATTCACTCAGCAGCATGAAACAAGACACGGGAAACCTCTGTTGGTCTGGAGGAGCTGCAGCATTTATTTCTGCACAAACTTCCACTGTACATTCACTAGATATTCTCAGAGCTAAACTAACTCTTCTGCAGTGTTAAGGTGGAGCGAGAGAGCGAGTGAGAACGAGCGCGGTGTGTGGGTGAAGGCAGGCAGGCAGCGGAGCAGAGTACAGCATCGACCCCGACCCTGGAGACCAAAGCTACGGTCTCCCCTGTGTCTTCTGACCACACGGCCTTCACTAGACATAACTTTTCATTTTTTGGTGCTTCCGTGTAGTTTGTGCTGCAGTCTGAGTCTGAACAGCGTACCGACCCACAACGTGTTAGGACTTGCAAACAGTACCTTTAACTAGGTTTAATTAACTATGAATTTACTATATATAAATAACGGTTATTATAAAGTGTTGCTCTGTTTTCTTTAGGCTGACTTCACTTTATTGCAGTTTGTGATTTCGTTTGTGAAAAGTCTGGTTTTTATCAACAAAATTTCCCAGTCAGTGAAAAGAAAGTAAGTGGCACGGTACTCTGAGTAACAGCCTTAAAGCAAACAGCACTAGCAGAGGTGCCTACCTGTATAATACGGGTCACCTTTTGTTGTGGGATGATGGATGTGGAGGCGGCATCAGCCCTCAGGTGACACAGGTGATGGGCTCTCTCTTATTACGCCACTAATGGGAGAGAAGGCTGTGAAAAGGCATCAACCGTTACCCACTGCAACCACCAAGGTCACCGAGGTCACAAATTAACCAGCCTCTCTCTCTCTGCTTCCTTTTTTCTTGGCTTGTCACTTTTCATCTGTCTCGGTTTTAGTTTGCTCTTTTCACTTGTTTTTTACCCTCTGTTTGTTTTTCTTCTATCTATGATGCCTCTAAATACCATGTATATATTTAAATTCATGAATCTTTTGTAACATTTTACTCTTACAGCACTTGTATAAACTTATTATCATATGTGTATTTTTGATTTTTAAGACAGAAGGAACTTGGTCCTTTATTGTATTCTCCGAACAGCTATCAAAACACTTCAGATTTACAGGTCACATAGCAACAGTAAGAATGATTAAAGCTTCCGCTCAGTGTCTGCTGAGTGCTGCTATCTAAAACCGAGGTGTTCTGCAGACACACACCACAAACACCATTACTTTCTTTTAACACACAGACAACCAAAAAGGTCTAATGCCATTTTATTGGCACTCTCCCTCCAGGCTTTTTTGCTTTTCCCTTTCCTTTCAATTAATTACTCACACTTTAGTGTCATCCTCCGCTGCTTCATGATTCTTCCTTTCACTTCTCTTGCATCCATCACCACGGAGCTTTCAGGACAGTTGGGAACTGGGAAACATTTGGGATTTATTGCTTCATTCCTCAGAGCGGTAAAGTGGTCGGGAACAATGAGTTTCTTCAAAATCAGACGTAGTGGTTTCTAATTTGTTGTACCAGCAATGTTTCTTTAGAATCTAAAGAATGATTGCTAGTGCAATGATACAATCTTAGTTTAGATTGATTTAAAGAAAGCGATATAAGATCAAATTTCTTCACACCTTTGTTCTTATCCACAATTTATTTTGATGTTGTTAGTACCCATTGATGGGATTCACCAATGTTTTCTTAGTTTTGCTTTTCTATTAGGTAATAGAAAAATGTACACATGGTCGAGAGCACGAGTCCACAAATGTTTTGTCCAACACAAGGAAACATAAGTTTTAAATGTGAGGAACAGAATGGAATATAATACAATGAAATTTAGATAATTATATGTTTTAGAGTAATTACAATGATTGTATTATTAAATAAATACTATTGGTCCATTGATCCCGATTAAGACTATAAAACTCTTGGATGATATTGTGTGGCTTACATACTGCTTTTGATTTAGCTGTAACACCAGTACTGATGCTCTGGAAAATCACATTTACTTTGTTTATAGATTATTAACAGTACCTCAATTTTACTACTAATGAAGTACTTCTTCACTTTTGTTTTGGTGGCATCTCTCCAATTCTTGGGCATGTGCCACAGTATTTGTACTGAACACAACACCTGGGTAAGAGCAGATTTGGATGGTTATGAATATTTGGTGGAACTGGAGTTGACTTCATTTATTTTTTTGTATGATAATGTTGCTGCATGAGGCCCATAGTGTGTTTATTTCTTGCCCAACCAGGACACAAAAAGATTCTCCTGCCAACCCCTTTCCCAGCCTGCATTCTAGCACACAAATGAATGACCTGAGCATCTTAAATTATTCAAACATTTGGGTGACCTTCACAGTGCACTGGGATGGTTTGCACCCGATTGTGAAGCAGTTGGGATGAGAATAAGTATCTCCAAGTCAAGCCATGGTACTATACCATAAATCTGTTTATCTTGAGGTCTTCACAGTGAGTGTTAGATGGAGTATGAGATTGATAGATGTATTGGTGCAGTGTCAGTAGACTTGAATTGCCAGTCCATACCTTCCTGATAATGAACTTTGGGTATAGCGACCGAAAGAATGGTCCCGGATAATTAGCTGAAATTAGTTTTCTTTGTTGGGTGCTCTCACAACTAACTCGTTTGGTTCAGTTCAAATTAACTGTGGCATATTCTTCTATTTGGTTTAGTTTGTTTAGGCCGGTGTGAAAGCTTTTGAACTAAATAAATAGTCCAAGACTGAAAATGTGGGTCTCAATCTAGTTCCCATTAGACTTTGGTGTGGTTATTTGTTGTGTAAAGACACAGCGGGCCAACCACAGGATTTAGTAGAATAAAAATGTGGTAACACTTCATAGTAACCATCATTTATAAAAGGTAAACTGATAGTTAATTAAACTTAGTTAATAGTTATTTTAGTGTTTACAAACAATGACATTATAATAAATAATGTTGACTAATTATTAGTAATTATATAATTTATGTTATTTTAACAGTTCATCGTTGCACACATTATAACATTTTATATGATAAATATATTTCTATGTGCTGTTTTTGTTCTACATTTAATTAATTTATTAATTTATTTATTTAAGGTTTCTATCTTACTACCATGAATTATATTATTGTAGTACTTATTACCTTTAATTCTAACAAATTTATTAAATTATAGTTAAAATGATTTTTATTTTATTTTTTCTGTAACTTTACCTCTAGGGTTGGGAAGAAGGCTGGACCTATATCTGTGTGGGAGTGGGAAGCGATGTGTATGTGTGTATATATGTATGTACATATTACATGTTAAACGTAAAATATAACTGTTTGTATTATGGCACCAGTGTTATGTTTGTTATGCTGTGTTTGAAAAAAGGAATACAAATAATTTTCCAAAGGGGAGTTTTTTCTTGCCACTTTCTCCCCAGTACATGCACATAAGGGAATGTTGGGTCTCTGTAAATCACAGAGTACTGTCTAGAACTGCTCTATATGAAAAGTGTCTCGAGGTAACTTCTGCTATGATTTGACGGCGTATGAATAAATGGAAAATTAAAACTGAAACAGATAGTGACTACGGGTCTGTTGTTCAAAGGGAATCTTGAAGGTCTACTCTAAAATATGTGTCAAATCAAGAGGCAATAACTCCATCATAGGCATCCCCTCCTTGTTGTACAATATCAGTATTAATTTCCTCTCAGTAATGCGGGCGCAAGATAAAAGCTGTCCTTTAGCTCTTTGAAGCCTTGATTGATTCGGTGACACTCCCAGTATAATTAGAAATGGCTGTAGGAGAATATCAATGCCAAGGATCTCAGAGGTGGCCCGCGGAAACATCAGCGCTCGAGTCTTTTAACTTTGAACAAAGGACAACGCCGCTGTATGTTAACATTATTCCTTCCACACCCTGACATTTGTTTCATAGTGATACATCAGGGACATTTAACTTTGCCTTTATGTAATAAAGTGATAAAGCTTGTTTTTTTAACTCAATCAGATTGTATCTCCAATGCAGTGAGCATCTATGCAAGTAGGGTATTCTCAAGTGAGTCCACCCACAAATTAGCTTGGAGAATTGTGTCCCCCTGTTCCTCACAGCACTATCACACTTTCTTTTACGTATTCCTGTTTGTGATTTTACTGCATCTGAAGAACCAGGAGGGTTCGGAAATGTGTCCAGTAACAGGTTAAAAAACACGTGCAGCGCTTTAAATGCAATTTTCACACTCGAGCGAATAACAACAAAAGCTAATTGTGCTGGTCTTTGTATTAACTGTGGCACGAGTCCGATCTTGGAATGGATGTAATGAAAGTATGCAAAGAAGACATGAAACCTCTAGATCACCTGTCTCCAAAGTAAATCTGTGTTTTGGATAACATTACAAGATACGTCCATCCCTGTCCTAATTGTGATTCTAGTGGCACCTAGTGCTTCCCCATTGTGTAAATTAATCTGTACACAAGTTTGTATCAAGTGCTGGATCTGTGTTTGACCAATGAGCGGTGGTCAGCACAGCAAACTCTGCCTCCTGGCCATCAAAAGTACTAAAACAGAGACTTATTTTTGGCACTATGGAACTATGGCAAAAGAACGAAGGTTACGATATTGTAACCCTAGTTCTATAAGCACAGGCTGAGCCCTCTACTGGACCCTATCTAATACTCTCCTCAATCCAATCACACACACATGTTTGCCCACTGAGATTTGCATAATTATAGCCAGCCAATCAGGATGTGCCTACGGAATATATGCGTCACCACAGTATATCAGGCGGTGTCCGGCACTGCCTGGTATCCCACGTCCTCTTCAGCGAGCGGTGCCCTTGCCTCCTTGGCGCGTTGAAAATGTTTCAACTTGAACAATAAATTTGTGATTATCAACAAGCTTTATGAATCTTCTTCATAAACATACCGAGACAAGGAAAAAGGAGAGGCTCAGAAGTTTCTAGTGAGTTCTGAGTTCAGTGAGAGGCTGAGCTGAACACAAACACACAGACACACTCCCACACACACCAGCTCACGGCTAACGTCTGTACAGTTACTGTACAGTGGCTGTTTGAGGCGAATAAACACAAGCACAAATAAACACAAACAGTCCAGCGGTCAAATCCGTGCAAATGACAAGAGGCAAATCCAGTCACATTTGGAAAGCATTCTGCATGCATTTACACCTCGCACTATCTCGCATTGCACACTATCTAAAAAAAAAAAATGTTTTCAAAATTCATACATGTTATTCCTATGGTCTAAGATAGTCCAACAAATTATTAGTAAACATGAACAAATCTCTCCCAAATCCAAACTTGTGATATCATAGGGTATTAAGTGTGAAATCGCTCCATAGACAATGAATTGGGAGAAATGTTCTAGATCAGTGGTTCCCAACCTGGGGTGCGGGCCCGCCTTAGGGGGGCACCAAAGATCACAGGGGGCTCGCCAGAATTTGCCTGCTGTGAGACTCTCAAAATTTGATCAGCTAACTAAAATCTTAAAAAAAACACTTAACTGGATATTTTATACAAAAGTATGTGTATAAAGCTATTGCAATGGATCTATTTTTTGCTCCTGAGTAGCATAATATAACAAAACATTTGTTGGCGTTTAGCCTTTCAAAAACAACATTTTGCTTTACCGCTTGGCGCACAAAAAGGGAGGCCGGCACCTATATTAACAGGGCGGTCTAACAGCAATCTAACTACACCATAAATTACATTTATATAACCACAATAACAGTAGTTATATTTTGGCTCTAATGCTATTACAGTAAATTTATTAAGTCATTACAAAAAAAGATATAATGCATCTGCATTCGCTTGGCGAATCCGTCAAGACGTCATGACTTTATGTTGACGAAACTGACGAGTTAAGGAAAGTTGATTTAATAACAAAATACTAACTCATTTAATGAAATCACTTCAATCAAATTGAGGATTTTGTTTTAGGATTTGTAATTTTTTTTAGGGTAATGATGTCTGGGGGGGCTCAGCTTTTCTTAGATACAAGTAGGTGGGGATTCAGGGATAATAGGTTGAGAATCACTGTTCTAGATGACAGTGAGAGAACCCAGGGGAATATTCTGAGTATATAGATGCATTTTAGCATGTATAGAATAGAATAAAGCTCATTTGGGTATAAAAAAGAAAGAAAAAAAACAGTCTCCCATTCATTGTCTATGGAGCAGCTCCAGACATTATGCATTATAATTATTGATTAAACTTTCCTTTTTATTGATTAAACTTTCCTCTGCCATGGAAATAACATATTGGAATGCTTAATTTAGGTTCCCTTTTAAACAGGGTAAAATAGGTGGCAGATCATTTTGGACAATGAAAATATGGAAAAATATCCCTAAAATATGAAAATATATATTTTTTGTGTAAAGAAAGAGCTGCTCTGTGTTAACTGAATGATGCTCTGCTATCCCAAGAAGATGTATTATAATATATCCCCTAATGGATTATGTGTCCTCTTCTAGATCCCATATGTGGCACAGAGCCAATATGCCCTTAAGGTATAACTCATTCACACTCTTTTGACCATTTGTAGCTTGAGATGATGTATGTCATAACTGAGGAGGATTAGATCAATTACCCTAGAGTTTGAAAATGAAAAAAAAAGAGGTTCTTTGCTTCATGGTTGGAAACTTAAATAGAACTGCATGGTGAATGGTGTCATGGTCACTTTCAGAGCCAGGTGATATTACAGCTGCATCTGCCTCCCATAGGTCCTTTATGTATGTCAAGCAGAAGGTTCCTTAGGTGGAATCCGGTGTTCACCCTCACAGCTGCTGCTTGTTATCTCATTACCCAGGTGTGTTTAGCTTGCGCTCGTAGCCAGACAGCGCTTTTCTCAGCTTGTTATTTGTGCCTCTTTTTGTTTCTCTGTCCTCCAGTCCGTGACCCTGAGATCGATCAGTGACAGGTGATACATGTCATCAGTAATTGATGTTGCTTCACAATGACACCGGGCTGAGTACTATAAATAAACTCATTTCCAAGACTCACCTGTCCTGCAAATGTGTTTCTGTTAGCCATCATGCTTGATATATAGCTAGTCAGTTTGTCCAGCCTCCTGAGTCTCAACCTGAACTTAGCTGTTTCCAGTACAGTTTCCAGTACAGCCCTTGCTTGAATTTTCAACACAGTCTGTGTGAAATAGTCACGAAATTTAATCTATTTGATTTGTGTACATAAACACAAATTTCCCTTTTTTTTCGTGATGCTCAGCACAACTTTTAACAATGTATTTTCTGTGCGTTTTCCTATGAATGTCTAGCCATATGTGATGTAAATGTCAATTTCTGCTCCAATCTTTTAAAAATAAAACTACTTAGTTAGGTTTAGGAAAAGATCAACTTGGTTAGGCAACAAACTGCTTAGTTAGGCTTAGGAAAAGATCGACTAGGTTAGGCTTAGGCAACAAACTGCTTAGTTAGGTTTACGTAAAGATTGACTCGGTCAGGCGTAGGCAACACAACTACTCAGTTAGCCTTAGGAAAATATTGCAATTTGGGTTTTAAATAACACCAGAAGTGGCGTAACTTAAGTATGGAAGTCATGTGACAATAACTACTCAGTGAGGTTTAGGAAAAGATCGGAGTTTGGGTTAAAATGACACCGGAAGTGTCATAACTAAAGTACAGAAGTTACGTGACAAATGAATCAACTTTGACTTTTGGTTTCACACGAGACACGACACAACAAACACAGGGCTTTCATGATCAACAACAAGTGGTGCTCAGATGTGAAGACAATTTCTACAGGCTGTTCTCCTAATCCAGAGCACTTTATGATCGGATGCCGTCGGATTTGATGTGGTGGGGTTCAAATCAGTGGGAATCTGACCTGGACTCATCACATATACAGACACCATCACCAAGATTGCGAGACAGCGGCTCTTCTTCCTCCGCAGGCTGAGAAGGTTCAATATGGACTCCAGGATACTCTGCAATTTCTACAGGTGCACCATTGAGAGTATCCTGACCGGCTGCATCACCGCAAGGCTCAACAGAGGGGGATGAAAACCGCACAGCACATTGCTAAGACAGAGCTGCCATCCATGGAAAACCTCTACACCCAGCGGTGTAGGAAGAAGGCCAACAGGATTATTACAGCTCTATTATATGTATAAAATATATACATTTTTAATGACCACTGTTGAAGGGTAACTGAGACCCAAGATTTCATTGCCATCGACTGCTTGCTGTAATTGTTGTGCACATGGGGAATGAAGAAACTTTATGTTAAAGTGTCAGTATGTGACGAGTTGGGATGGTAACGTGTTAACTTTACACACCAGAGTCTTGCTGCTCTCCACATGAAAATACAGCACAACTGAGCAATTTGCTCAGCCACTGGTTTGTTAGATTGTTATATATACTGTACTAGTTCCTCACTGTCCAGGCATGGTCTGAGTCATTCTGATCACAGTGGGCGAGAGTGTCAGCAACTACTTTTTTCACGGTGTTCGCCAATTGAACCTCGGAAGGTGCAAAAAGAGCATCTGGCACACTGTGCGCGGGTGTTAATTAGCAGCACCAGGGGTTTACTACAAGTATCTGTCCTGGATGTGGCAAGAAAAAGGGTTTGCAGGCCCACAATGCACCTCTTCTCCATCAGTGTATCTCTTCTTCAAGTGAGCATACGTGTTGCACAGTGAGTATCATGCCCCCCATTATGTGTTCCAGCGAACTGGTTTGCCTCTCACCACTTGAACCATAGCACATTGGTTGTTTGGCAAAGTGAGAAAAAAACTACCTCAGCCTTAACATCCCAGTCTCTCAGGCATTAAATCATAGATGGCACCAGATGTTTTCCTCAACATCTGATTAGAATGAAATTGGCTCACAGTTGCCACTAGTAGCTGAAGGGAATGTAAAAGGAGGTACTCCTGTACCATCCTTCACGTTTGTTTTGTGAAAGAAGAAAAAAGGTAACGCCTGCACACTTACGCCATATGCCACAAAAGTTTAATAATGACCACGTTTGGATCTACTTGGATCTCCGGCCGGTGTTTATTGAAAGGACCAAAACAACTTTAAATTGACACCTGCCTGACATAATTGTATTTCTCATCTTACATGGTGGGCTATAGACAGAATCATATCTTCTGTCATTGGCACCCACAAAAGCAAGTAAATCTATATTATCATTTTCACATTTTATTTATTCATCAAAGTGTTCAGTTCCATTTACTGTAAACTTTATTTCCCTACATGGCAAAGGTGCACATTTCAAGCTGTGAAGTTTCAAGAGATCAAGAAGATGATCTAAATGCTGTTTCTAAGACTTCTCCTAAAGCTGGCAGTAATGTGATTCTGAAGGAGAAATAATAGATCTCTTTTTTTTTGGGTAATTTATTTTATTGGCAAAAAAAAAGTCAAATTGAATTATATTCAGTCAAACTAGAATTACTGCCTCGAGGGTTTATGCCTCCACCATGCATGTCTGTCCATAATGTCATCACTTCATCATTTTATCCTGTTAGACATTGTGTTAAATTGTCATAATTAGGATATGAATTATTGAGTTATTGAGAGAATTCTTGACCACTAGAGTCTAGTCAGTTCATCCTTGAGTCCAAGTGGATATTATTATGTTCCTGAGATACTGCGTTCAGGAGAATGGTACGAACGGATGGACAACCTGAAAACATGGGGCCTCCAGCTGCGGCTGTCATTGTCGTGGAGTCATAAAAACATCAAAATGGATAATGAAGTTCACACTTTACAAGAGCTCGCTCAAAGTTCAGTTCACACAGATTCAAATGAACTAGTTAACGTTCATAGTTTGCTATTTTTAACAAAATTCGCAGTCCGAAAGAAAGTAACTAGTCACATTTATTCCAAGCCGTTCTCACTTCCAACTCGTCAAATACCGCCGATTGGATAGCGCCCCTCCGCATTGGTTAACGGAGAGAGGCACCCTTTAGCAACAATATGGGATGAACCAGGCTTTCAACTAACTCCAATGTAAACCCATTTGACAGTCCGAGCAAGTTACGTAGTATTCATAGCATGAGTCTGCTAAGGGCGGAGGTAAGGGTGGTGGATGGGTCAAACAAACAAAAGCCTTTCAAACTTTAGGCCGGTGTTCGTGTCCAATGTGAAACTAAAAGTAACGTTGACTTATTTTGCCGCGTGAATCGTCGGAATCGTCAGTCACGTGAGTCGCTAGTCAGTGAAGTCAACCACGACTGTTACCTAACCCTACCTAACTGGATGTGTTGGCTAAACCTAACTTCCGGAAGTTTATTTTGAAAGGACACTGCATGTGACAAGCGTATATTGACACGCCGTCCCTGGTCCATCCAAAAGTAGCGCAAGAGGAGTACCCAGTGTGTCGGTCTCCAATAACAATGGGGCACTGACCAAACGGCAGTATTTGACAAGTTGGGAGTGAGAATGTGTTGGTTATTTCTTTTTTTTGCTTGCACACATAAAACCCAGGCACATGCACGTGATAAGAGCGCACAGAACATTTTCATGAGGGAAAAAGCATCCTTGTGAGGGAGCATTTCTGCGGCTTGTGCACTAATGCGTTCCCACAAGCGCGGGGCTGTGACGAACACGACCCTCCTTACCTGCTCATCAACACTCGCTCGCTCGTCAAGCAGACTTTTGAGACTTTGGAGGCGGGGATGGCGTAGGCAGTGGCTTATATCTCCACTCCACTAGCCGTGCCACCATTCATTAGTTGCAAATGGATGCAATCAGTCCACCGTTCGCTCGTGCACAACACTGAAAATGGGCCTTAAAGAACCCACCATGTGTAGTTATAGAATGTAAATTCCTCCTTCTTCGAATGCTTGGAAACAACACTGAAAACGTGACGTCAGGATCCTAGATGGTAGCTGTGACCTTGCACACAAGCCACTGAGATAATTGCCATCCACTCATATTCATACATTTCTTTGACATTACTTTCCTTTTCAGCCAGTCAGACCTTTAGTTTTGACATGGAACAAATGTAATCACTTTAAGAGTCATGAGTCCACATTTAGCACAACTCTTAGTCACTCACAGATGACACCGGCAACTATGGTAGACTTAAACAACAAATTATACACCCACCATCTGAAAACATTTTAGGTTACATAACAGTTTATTTTGTCATTATTTGAAATATGAAATGCCATGACAAACATTCGGCTTCTCCTGAAGCCTTTGAACCAGGCATTAGATTTAAGAGACATTTGGAAGGTGCTGATGTTCATTTTAAGACACATCATGAATCTTTTACACAAATTATTACACATTGTGGTAGCGTGAAAAACACATTAATAACTGTATATACAGTGCAAAGATAAAACACAGACGCCTTTAAATGTAAATTTGGTGCAAATATCCCGTTGATATAGTTGCCCACCCGCTGTGGCTTTGAACGCCTATCAATGCCTCCTCAGCTCCGACAGCAGACACATCTCATCTCTACTCGTCTTATTTCTGGCCTCTGATGTAACTGCCGAGAGCCACGTGGGACGTTGTATAACTTATTTACACGTTCAATCTGATGCATAAACTCTCAGTGCACTTTTGTCTGCCATTAACGGCATAAAATAAAAACATACCGCTCACTGTTACGCCGTATTTTTTTCTTCTTTACTCGTAACATTTTGAAAAAAAAATGATGATAAAGGGAAAACACTGGATAATGCATGTACATGCTGGTTGTTTTCTATTCCAGGCTTTTAAAGCTTATGTGTTTAGGACAAGGGTCAAGTGCGCCCACTGGCATTAAAATGCAGTAGTGGAACAGCTGGAGGCAGAATAACTGAATTTCACAACGCAGTATAGACACCAGGCAATCCATTAGGAAGTCCCTCAGCCTGTTTGTTCTCCAAACAATCCTGAAGCCGCACTAAATTAAATGGCTTCAACTTATTAGTATAACCTTAAGTATAAATAGGAATAATATATCGTATGATTTGTTGAGGCAATTGAGTGATGAAGGGGGTTAATGTATTTTTGTCTTTAGGTTCATTCTACTCTGGTATTTTTTGTCTGTTTTAGACCAAATAATCAGATTTATATATGTTAAATTGGGTAGGACAAGGTAGCGCTCAACAGCGTGTTGATGAGGCTCCTTAACAAAAAAAAAACATACATTTTCATTACCGCAGTTTGGCACTCTACAATTTGTTTACGTTTTATAATCTCACAAATTTGTGTGTCTTTCCTTGTAAATTTGTCACTTTAATCTCAGAGAATATACAAGTTGTTTTTTTTTCGCGTAAATTTACGACCTAAATCTCAGAATATTTTATTTTTACTTTAAAATAGAATATCATCCACATACCCCAGCTTCTTCTTCTTTTTTTATTTTTTTTAACCTACAATGGCCCTAATGTGCTGTCATAACCATGTACTTTAAAACGTAAATCATGAAGAAAAATAACTGTGATATTTTTACAATAAATGCCTAAATGTCATCAGAGTAAACACGTGAGGCTGGAACAATGACAAACAAATAGCTTTGCAGTGACCGAGTGTTGACTTGGCTGCTCTTTTTTTAAAGGTTTGTGCTGCAGTGAAAAACAGAGGATGGTGTTGTATCAGTATGCTCAGTGCAGGAACTGCATCATTTAAACACTGACCATAAATGCTGTCTGGCAGGAGAGGGTTGTGAGTGATGAAGACAGACCAGAGAGGGGGACGTGACAACACACTCGCTCTCTAAAACCCTCCATTAGCTGTCTCAAGAGGAGACAAACACAGACTGTGTGTGTGTGTGTGTGTGTGTGTGTGTGTGTGTGTGTGTGTGTGCATGTGTGTGCTGCAAACGCAGATCCTGTCTGGCTTCTGTTTAAATTTGGAGAACTGTTCACATACTCTCTTCTCTCAACTCGTTATATCTGGCTGGTTAAATCATTTTTTTATTTTTTATAAAAAATGAGAATGTTGACTGGTCTGGCATCCTACATCAAAGTGTTGGCTGTCCAATTTAACTTTATTTCACCGATGCTCGTTCATGTCTATGTAGAGCGAGCACGACCGCAAGAAACAGGATGCTGACTTTCGTTGACTTAACGGCCACAGGCGTCGCCGTTAACAAGCAATTTCTGATTCATACATAGAGCCCCTTTAAGTTACGCCACTTCCGTCGTTACTTTAACCCAAACCGCAATCTTTTCCTAAACCTAACTAAGTTGTTTTGTTGCCTAAGCCTAACCGAGTCGATCTATTCCTAAACCTAAAGAAGAAGTTTTATTTGGAAAAGACGGGAGCTGAAATTGACACGCGTGTCACGCATTGCTGGACATTTGTAGAAAAAAATGCACGAAAATACGTTGTTGAAAGTCGTGCTGAGCGTCAGTAAAAAAAAAAAGGGAAATTCATGTCTATGTACACAAATCAAATAGATTCAGTTTCATGACTATTTCACAAACTGCCATGAGACTGCATTGGAATAATCACTTTGGTGATCCCTTAACCTTTTCATTTAGCGCCCCCAGATGGTCAAAACTTACATATCTTGGTTTATGACCAAAATGAACAAAGTTCCCATAAGTTTCGCTTTGTGTTTGGTATTAATTAGCAAATATTAGCATGCTAACACACTAAACTAAGAGTGTTTTTACATTAGGTGCGATTGATCCATACCGTGCCCGAGTACGATTGCCCCCCACCCCTCTCCACTCAGCTTTCACATTAGTAAAGTTGTTCCGTACCCGAGTACACTTGCGTCATCTCCCACGTGTATTTGTTTACATTGAGAGCTGTTCTAAGGCCTGTACTACGAAGCAGGATTTGGGGTTAGCGAGGTAACTTCAGGGTTAACCTGGTTAACCGTCCTACAAAGGTGGATCACTTCTTACCGGGGTAGATCACCATGGTAACTTATGCTGAACAGCTAACCTGCTCCGGAGCAGGTTATGTTCCAGATAAGAGATCAACTCATATGAAAGCACCTCCTACTAACCAATCAAAGCTGAGTGTGCGGATCGTATGGTAATATTACATATATGAAGAAGTTTAAGTCATAATCCAGGCTAAAAACAACACAGTTTAAACTAACAAATGCAGGAAGGACAGCTGGCTGTATGCTAGGGGTGTTTACCGCTTTGAATTATATTTTCATACTTATTTTTGAACTTCCTCCTCAGTCCGTTTCACACCGACGGAGACGGGGACGCAGCTGAAAGAAGGTTGAAATAGTCATACACGCCAATCCTTTGATACTGGGCATGATTAGGTGTAATGTAGTCATCCGTTATACATTTAAAAGCTATTTAAATCTAGACGAGTATATCTGACTTTTGAGTGTTCCGTTAAATTAATAACTCTGTTAATTTACGCATTCACACATCGAGAGTTTTTTATTTTACCAGCTGTCCTTCCTGCATTTGGCAGCTTCATCTGTGTTACTTTAGCCTGGATTAAGTGTTTAATTTCTTCGAATTTGTTTAATATAGTTTACTCATCCTTTGTAAAATATGCCGCTCTGTCTGCAAATCAGTAGTCTTGTCCATGTCTGTGATTGGTCATAAACTGCAAACACCGCCCCGTTCATGTGAACGCGGTCATATCCAGACTGAGAAACCCTGGGTTGATTTATCGAGTTGATAACCAGCGTTGTAGGACCGCTTAACGAGATCTTGTTTGTTAGGGTTAGTGAAGCCAGATAACATGAAGATACCCTGGGTATGTTGAACTCGCTTCGTAGTTCAGGCCTCTGGTGGCAGAGCATCGTAAAACACTTCATTCAAACTTGAAAGAAACAAAATAAAACTCACCAATACTGTTGTCGTTAGTCTTTCCAACAATCACCAACTCTGGTTTGGTCGAAATAAACTCTTATTTCACTGAGTTTAATGTGAAAATAGGCCGACTCTACACTTTGTCTTCCCCCCACCCCGTCTCTCTCTCTCTGCCCACTGAGCAACTGAGCGGCTCTCATTCTTCACAGAAAAACCATTAAATCAGCTAAATAAAATAACATCATCACTCAACCCCATCGCCTATTGTCTATATTTTAAGGAACCTCTCGCCGGCCTTCCTGCTGTATCATCCACATAGATATGAAACAGTTTTATATCTATGTATACAGATTTCGGAGGAGACAAGAGGCGTTGAAAAAGTCTGCCCTTTCTCAACTACTCTCTGACTGCTAACGTTACTCGCGTTAAATAGCGGACCACTTCCGTGTTTTGATACGGTTGACTTTCACACATGATGCGAACCGTACCCGAGTACACATGAATCATACTCCAGACCACCTTTTCAAGTGGACTCCAGTACGGATCGACGAACCGTGCCGAGTACGGTACGGAGCGTTCACACTAATCAATCGAACTGAACTTTGGGGACAAGTGTACTCGGATCCGGGCCTAGGTCCTTAATGTGAAAGCACCCTAAGATGGTGAACATTGTAAATGGTAAACCTTTTAAACTCCAGCATGTTAGCATGCTTACCTTAACAAAAAAGAAAGACATGACTTCCCCCCTCCCCCATGAAATATTTCCATACTGTCCCCTAACCTCATTTAAAAAGAGCATTAGTCAAAGAAATAGATTCTACTGCTGTCATGTGGATACAAAGAAGAAAAATCCCTGGCAGTAATCCAAACTTTAACTCGTCTCTCCAGCAGTGCAGTCAATACCAAGACAGTAAGATGATAAATGGATACTGTACTGTACTGTATGTTGATTCCTCATTTTTAATAAACCAAGTCTCCTCGTGAAGGGCAGGAAAAAATGTGTTCTTAAGTGTGATGTTGTTCTGTAGACTCCACATGGAGGCCAAACCTTTCAGCTCCACAGTCAGAAGTGGAATTATCTTGCTCTTACCCTATCAAGCAAATCTCTCTCCTGAATGTATTTAGCGGCCCTTTGATTTTGGCTTTATTCTATCCAACGGTGCCAGCCCAACCACAGACAAGAAGCTATTTATCTCCTCTGCTGTTTCACTGGCTTCTAATAGAGGAGTCTCAACTGTATGTTTTGCTTAATCACATTGTCCAAAAATGGAACAAAAGACTTCATCAGAGCTGGATAGTGTTCAAGGAAATTCTGCATACAGATCAGTTTCTCCCGAGACAACAACAAACACAGTCCTGGCAGTATTTAATAAAGACAGGAAAAGCATTTCTTACTGTGAAGTAGTCTGTATGGCACATGTTTGCTTGTTCTCTTGTTATGGAGCAAGTATGCATAACATATCTACATTTATGTATTTTTGTATTCTTGTAGTTACATAAAATGAGACTAAACCCTCCCTCAATACCCTCTAGAGGTTGTGTTAATTAAAATGCATACTACAAATATACATCTGTCTATTAAATTATGAGATTTGTACCATCATTATGGTCTAAGGGTGGTGCTACATAAAAACCTGTCCAAAATGGAAAGGGTGCATCCTCTGGGGAGCATGAAGGTGCTCAGTAAAGAGCAATCTACCCTCTTAGATTGTGATATATCTGCTGTAGTGGTCATGCAAATTTAATATATGTCCTGATTTATTCTTGTCCATATTAGCAGTGGTTAATCAGAACATCCACTTTATTATTTATGAGTCTACCCATGGTATGTACTTAGATATCGACCTACTTGTTTTGTTTGCAAATCCATACAATATGGAGCAACCCGTTCTCACTCCCAACTTGTCAAATACTGCAGCTTGGTCAGTGGCCCTCGGAGTCTGATACCGTGCACGGAGGCACCCTTTAGCGAGGCACCAGGCTTTCAACTAACTCCAATGTAAACCCACCCACGATATTGTTAGACGCTCAGAGCAAATGATGTAGTACAAAGTGCTGAATAGTGCACTTAGGTTGAGTGGGAGTAGTGGAGGTTGGACGGGTCAAAGAAACATAGGACTTTCACACAGGAGACCGCCGTTGGTGTCCCGTGTGAAACTAAAAGACACCGTTGTCTTTAATCATGTGACTTATTAATATCATTAGTCATGTAAGTCGCTCATCACTCGGTATTCATGTGAGTCGTTGGTCAATCAAGTTAATGTCATTCACAATCTTTTCCTAACCCCGAAAAAATAGTTGTATTGCTTAAACCTAACTTCCCGTGAAGACGGAAGAATATTTTTGAAATGGCACTATGCATGTAACGAGTGCATATTGACACGCCGTTCCAGACACGTCCAAAACTTACGCTAGAGGGGTAACCTAGAGTGTCATAGTTTGAGGCATTGGGCCACTGATCAAGCCTTGGTATTTGACGAATTGGGAGTGAGAATATTGTATGGAGAAAAGCAGAAAACAAAAATAAAAGATGCATTTGTTTTGCTAATTTCTTACATATTGTAATTTTATGTTGAATTGATACATTTAGGAAACTCAGCTTGTGGACACATATATGTTACCTGTGGTTAAAAGAAAACAACATGAAATACAACGACACAAAAAATTGACACAAAATAGAGGACTATCGTGGATAACATCAATGCAGCTGTTGAGGTTTGTTGTAAGTCGACTTAGAGAAACTTTGAAATCAATAATTCTAAAATCAAAAATTATGAAAATATAAAGTTGACTACTCCTGAGTACTGATAAATGATGTTAGATGTTAGAGGGACATATGTAAATTGCTACTGACCGGTCAAGGCAAAAATCGCCCCGAAATTAGACCAACAGACTGAATAAAAACAAAAGGACATTTCATTCTGATTACCAGGCTAGTCCACGAAAGACAGTGAAAGTCCTGTATAGCACAATATTGACACTATTAGCAAGCTTCAAATAATTTTATTAAGAATTTTTAGTGAGCAGATGTATCACGGAGACCCTGCCAGGGGCTGTGTAGACTGTGTATCTGCGCACCTCCGCAGCTGTGCAGCAGAGGATGTTGGGCATTTTGTTCTGTCAAGGTGATGTGAGATCTGTACAGCAAAGAGCACAAAAACTAAAGGTCAATCATGGCCAGAGGGCAAACATGCGCTCATATACTGAAGCCTCAACTGCCCTTTGGGCTTGATTGTTCGAAGGATTCCTGTACGGAGTCTGAGGAAAAGATGCACTCCCCCATATCAAGTACTATAAGTGACGCTCAGTCATTCCCAGCGCACATTTCATTCCGCAGAGCAGCTGCATCACACGCTCGCTGACTGCTTAGTAAAGAGGGTTAATTCCTAAGTCCTGTATCTTGAGGGCTTTCATAATAATGGCATCTTATCAGGGGAGTCCTCTTTGTTCGGAGCTAAAATTACCATGTAGCCCCCAGTGTACACACTCTACAACACACCACCAGCACAAGACTGAAAAGTTAAGTTGAAAACTGACTGCGAACTTCCATTACTGCTGACTGAAACAAAATAGCTCTCCTGGAAGTTTCTTTTCTGACAGCTGGATCAAAAGTCTCTCCTTTAATTGTGTAATAACAGTAGAGCAAATGCAGCTTGTTTCGTCCCAAAAACAAGCACATTTTTTTTTTTTGCGGATGGTAACATCTTGTATTTCTGAAATATATATATCACATTGCATGATAATATTCTCCTTTATTTCTACCCCGTTTTGATTTGAAAATCATCCATGTCTCCATTTGAGGTTTCTACACCTGTTTTGATCCCTCATCATCTTGGTAAGATGTTCCGAATTTTGGCTCACACTATGCGTACAATTACCCCTATGTTGATCTCTAATATGCTCAAAGACATGTAAATATTCGGGTGCCATATGGATGTTTTTTTTATCAACCTTCCAGGATTGGAGTTGGTTTCTGGGCCTTGGGCATATAATGAAGGACAGGGGCAAAAAGGGCCAGAAAACAAATGTTTCATATCCATGTCTACCTTCCCCAGCCAACTGGTTACCTGGCAAGATTTCACGGCTCCATCCATTTCTGCTGGAGTTTAACATCGTTATAACCTCTTAAAACCAACTTGCCCACTGGCAAATTAGGGGTTAAGATTTAATCGTATCCCACAGATCTCCGTGCCTTGTCCGTTGACTTCGCAGTTGGATGGAGATCTACGGCAAGGCACGGGCCAGCGCATGCCACTCAAAATCTCCTTGGCCATAATGAACTTTGATGCAGTGAATAAGAACTGTGTATGTGTACTTGTGGTCTTGGAGAAGAGCTGGTAGATGGTGCTTGTGGTCTTTGTGTTGTTTATGAGTAATTGATAGATCATTGTAACGTTATGGCTCAAGAAGTTTGCATTTATAACGCAGCCTAATCTCTCAGCTGAGAATCTGTATCGCTCACAGATAAACTTTATTTCTGTTGTCATATACAAACATACATGTAATCTGACCTTTGCATTTAACCCATCCTTAGGAGCAGTGGGCTACTGTGAAGTGCCCAGGGAGCAGCTTGGGGTTGAGTGTCTTGCTTAAGGACATTTTGACATGTGGATAGGAAGAGCTGGGGATCAAACCAACAACTATTACCAAAGGACCTGATTAGTGAAAGGCACTTTTTAGCTAATTTAAATCCGAACATAAACTGGTCCGGACCAAGTTTGGTCAGCAGCATCAGTTGGCAATCTAGCCAGGTTAAAAGACAGCCACCTTTGTGACATTGAAAACTCAGCTTTAGGCTCAACATACCTCGCTATCTCGCTTCGTGGAACACTCCTGTGGCTTGTTCAATCAGTTAGGAAGTTAAACACACAGTGCAAACTATCAGCTGTATCTATTTTCTAAAAGAAAGGTTCAGCAAGTATACCTATTAAACACCAAGTTGACTCTTCCAACTAAATAACAGTTCATGTTTTGTCAGAGTAAAAAGTTCAGTTCATAGGGAGTGATTCTGCAGTGTATTCACACTAGTTGAGGCTTGCTTCACTCACCCTTATCAACCCTTAACCCTTTGAACTCTGCAACAGAAATGGTCCGCCACTGCCTACATTGGTATGTTTGGTTATTGTGATTGTGAATGCTTCATATCCCGAAAATCGGTACAACCTAAGCTAAAAGGTTATGTAAGTCAATGAATCATAATAATTGACAAAATAATTGAAATTGTGTCATAAATAAAAAAAAATAAAAAAATCTGACATGTTTTTTCATAAAGCGTTACTTAATATACACACAAAACATATTGATCCAAAAGATTTCTAAATGTAGAAACATGACCAACATATCTCCTAACACGCCATAGGTTATTTGAACTATGGTCATTTTTAGGAGCAGATCAGGCGCAAAGATTTTTTGATAGTTTTGTCATGTTAAGCACCTAACGTAACATAATGACGTCATCACAAGCATACTATATGTGATGACGTGAAAGACATAAGCCTTGGCTTTCTGCTTGAAAAAGACTGGATGCTCTCGCTATTATGGGTTTTATGTTACATAGATTTAAACAGGATCATGCAAACAACGATCTTCTGCAGCCTTTACGGGGCAATACTCTGAAAGCAACGCGCATTGTCACTGCGATTTGTACCGCACATAACGCAACATAATGACATCATCACAAGCGTACAATGCAATGACGTAAAAGACAAAAGCCTTAGCTTTCCACTGAAAAAAGAATGAATGCTCTGGCTATTACTGTTTTATTATAGATCGCTTTAAACAGGATGATGCAAACAACGATCCGGTTTGTTTTTAAAGGGTTAAAGGGACTGTTGCTCTGTTTATAGGTTGGTTAGTCCAGTGGGTTTGTTAGCTGCAACCCTTTCCACTTAAGCTAGAAAGTGAAAGTGTAAGCTGCACGGTGTTAGTATTACAAAATCCACCTAATAAAAATGCATTAAAATCCCAAATAGTCCATCAGTTCCCTTCAGAGGGAGGAGTTTCACCTGTTCGGCTTCATCAGAAGGTAGCCTTGGGGTTAAATGATGATCAACAATGTTCTGAATGATGGTAAAAGGTTTTATAGTCATCAAAATTCAGTTTGTGGTTAAAATTTGGGGTTCAAATCTGACCCGTGGCCCTTTGCTGCATGTCATCTTCTCTCTCTCCCCCTTTCATTACTATCACTGTCACTATCAAATAAAGGAAAAAAAGCCCAAAAAATAATCTTAAAAATAAAAAAATCAGCATGTGGCAATTGCTTTCACTCACTTCTGTGCCACTGGAAAACCGAAGCATTTTGATGACTATAAAACCTTTTACCACGACCTTGATGACACAGCTGATTCACCTTGTATTTTCACAGCTAGAGAAGAGAAGAGTCCTCCCATCCCTGCCAGTTTCACAGGACCAGTCAAGAAGACAAGTGGTCAGGGAGCCACGGCGTTGCACTGTGACACCCATCTGCAAAGTCATTACATTCCCAGATTAAAACCTATTACTAATACTGATTGCTAAAGCCCAATGAGGCATAAAATGCAGTTTTTTTGCAATCAAGGGCGAGAAAAAAGTGATGGACTTGAACGTGGAGCCAGAGTGGCAAGGTTGTCTCCAGCGAGCCGCACCGAGAGAGAGGCAGAAACGCCTGACTGATGTTGTTTTCCTTCCTTTTACTTAACCCGTTTATGTTAAACACATAGGCCTGCAGAGTACAGTATATACAGCATGAATTATGCAGGAGGATAAACCACCTTGTACTAATAAGGAGTATAGAATTTAATGAACGTATGAATAGCATTGAAACTGTTCCAGATTGTTGTCCTGTCGTGCTCCTAAAGCTGCATCTTCAACACACCCACACACACACACACACACACACACAGGTTTATTTGTTTCCTGGCCTGGATTCAGAAGGGACGACTGGTCATTAGACAAATGAATGCAATCATGTGTAGATAAGTGGAGGCTCATACGGGCCAAAGACTCCTCAATGTGGGTCAAGAGAGTGTGCTGGTGTCTGATAATGACATCTGCACAAACACTGCAACAATGGCAGCACATGCATATACAGTATATGTGCATGATGTCTTTAGTTTCAGAAGGAAGATTTGCAGAATTAGACACTGGAGAATGTACGCATATCACCACACTGAACAATATACTGTCAATCTTTAATAACCCAGAGATCCCAGTGGAGAAGCTGAAAAGAAATATAACAGGCTGCAACTGTTTGATGGCTAAACGGTTTTGTGCATCATGTCGAGCTTCATTGTTGTTTAAAAACTATTAAAAACACATCACTGATGCAATGGGTGACATGTTACGTCATTACCATGAACACACACACTGTACTTTATTTTGACTCAGTCCCACATACACCGTCCTGCTGCCATAAGTACTCACTAGAGCACCAACTGTGGATTAATCCGCCGCTGAAAATAGTCCCAAACCAGTGCTCGAAGTGGGCCAGTACTCACCGGTACATAGTACTGGCTTTTATACAGTTTACTCTTTGGCGTACCGTGACTTTTTCTTGTGTTTTACGTCCTCAGAACGAACCAATGGGAGTGGATGGATTAGCACATTGATTTCACTCAGAGTGACTGAGTTTGTAATAAGGACCTAAGTGCAGGTAGAGGTTGGAGACCGAAGATGCACTTAAGGAGTTTTATTATCTTGGCAAAGCAAAAAACACTACATCCAACAAGGTCACGTACAGTAACTACTGTATCGGCGTCCATCGATCTATGGCGCTGAAAACAATGAACAGGACTAAGATGACCAGTGCCTGGCACACGGCCGCACTGAGATAATAACTCAGGCTAACACCGGCCCAGGCCGATCTCAACACAGTCGCAAGACACTGAGATTCAATGTATACTGTAACCGTTGTGTTGAAATTCTTTTTTTTTCTGTTTACTGTTTATGCCAATAACTTTAGTTATATTACATCCAAACTAATTAAAAATGTCTACAGTTTCAAGAGTTAGTGTACTGAAATTAAAGGGTAAAATCTGTATTTTTCATCCTGGACCCTATTTACACATGTTGTTTTGTCTAACTGACTCATAGGGACAACAATTTCTGAAACTGGTCCAGAATTGAGGGAGAGCGCTGTAGACAGCAGCTGCTCACAGGCTGCAACATGGTGCCTTTGGGGCAAGCTGGCACCGTCATTTACGTCCACTAACAGTGCTTGTTTTTGTCATGAAAGGCTCTGATTGTTATTATTATATTATTTTAAGTATCTGACATTATGGAAAGAGTCTCGCTCAAGGATAAGTGTCGTTCTGAAATCTTCTCGAGGTAACGTGTTGACGGAAGACAGCGGTGGAATAGTGGAATACATCCATGGTGGAAACGTGAGTGCCTTGCTACCCCCTTATCAAGTGAAATCAATGCTTAGACATGGTAAAGTATTGGCTTGAACTTCCCAGTGCTGTGGACTGGATATAGAGTACCCAAAATAGCCCCTACAGCTGCTCAAAAGTTGTAGGATCAGCACCTTGGAGAGCGCCATGGGGCACCGTCCTGACACACATTTGGTGAACTTTGACACACAAATATGCACCGTGATAGTGCTGACTTTTAAAGGAATGGACATATTCCTAAATGGATATTACCTGTGTCACCCCATCCAATTCCTTACAACCCTTCACAACAGACATGGTTTGCAATCAGTTTTGGAAAATAGGTGTGAATGGTACAAATATGTTGCGTGGCAAGAGTGGAAGTAGTATACTGTATCAGCAAGCTTCCAGCGACCATCTATTTCACGAGAAATGCACAAATGAACCTTTTGCTCTGGCACTTTCTGGTGCGACTGGGCAATTAGACCTGAAACGATTATAAAGATTAAGGCCCCAGAAATCCCAGGATGGAGACATTAACAGAGAGAGGGATCCAACTGCAGAGTGGTTGTGCAAGAGGTTTAAGGCAAATGATAAAACTGACAATAACCTGGACAATGACAATGAGATTAATAAATCAATGAATGGAAACGTGATTAGATGGAAGATGGGATACAAAAAAAGCAGGGTTATAGCGACCGTGTCGGCTGCCTGGTGACATCACTGTCAGTGAAAAACAGGGCAGTCAGTCAAACACACACACACACACACACACACACAGATTCAGACATACAGACAGCAGACAGGCAGTATGTGTAATGGAGCAGAGAGACTGATAGGCAGCCACACACTGGCTGATTCCCACCATATATTATGGTTTAACTGAGCTAAGAGAGAAGACTGCTGCAGTCTCCCATGTGACAGATTTTTAAGTACTTGTACTTTATTTAGCATTTACATCTAATGCTACTTTATACTTCTTTTACCACGGGGGCATGGCAATAAAAAGATCTGATTTCTTAAAAAAAAAAAAAAATTTATAACTACAATACTATGTTGGTATGTATGTGTCATTCTCTAATTGGAGGTACATTACATTTACATTGATGATAATGATGTGTTTTTCTTCAAAAATATCATATTTTACAGATTAAGGGAAGGCATATTATAAGATGCGGCACACATTTTGTGCACACTATGTTTAATTTCGTTTGAAATTGTCATGATGTCCCAAATTCATTGTTTAGTTTTCAATTTATTTAGAAATTCTAAATACTTTAGAAAAATATATATATATATATTTTTAAATTGAGTTTCACGTTTAATAAACATATCTCAATTTATTAATGTCCACAAAAGTTCTGTCAACTATGTTACCAACAGAACATTAACCACCATGTGACCAGCATTACAGGATGTAATTTCTCTCAATGGTGGCCATTTGAATACATTCTGGTGACTGTTCTCTCATTTTTTAAATATTGTATCTGTAATAATGCATTTTGCAGGAGTATATTAATATCAGAATTTAAAATTACCAATTTAATCTCAATTTTAAGTGTTTACAGGCCAGTCCTGACCTTCCCAATATGGCGGCGACGCTAACGTATCGTAGCAACGGGCTGAAGCGGCCAATGCGGTATCTATGCACAGTATATATAGATCTACGGCAAGGACAGCCTCTGAGCGAGTCGAAGGTCCTGAAAGATACATACACGTGTTTTATTTAATGTTCTCTCTGTGTTATATTATAAGCTGATGCCACTGCCTCCAAATATACTGAAGATGAGTATTGGATCCTCCTTTCACCTTTCAACACTGGTGCACTCTCACAACTCACAGCTCACAGGAGGTGTTGGCCATAAGATATGAGAAGTGATATATTGTTATGAGATGACGTTGGTTCCTTTGCAGCGTGGTACAGTGGCGTTGCACAAAGCCTTTTGTCCATTCATAATGGCTGCCATCATTACTCCCAAGACACAGGCCAACATCACCAACGAGTCATGAAGCAGGGCAAAGGACGGTTTCCATCACCGGATCTCAGATTAGATCCAATTATGAACAGGCTTTGGGGCACACGTCTGCCAGCCCGGGTGAATTACTCTTCAGGCTGAATCACGCGAGCTGCTGTTGCAGTCGGCGATGAAGGGGCTCTTTGCTTATGCAGTGCTCTTTCTGAGGGCTTGTTTGTGCCACACAACTTCATTAACATAAATTTCGCAGTGAGTGAGATGAATTCCCCGCGCTCTCGACTGAAGTAAGTGATGCCGAAAAAATGTGTACTGTAGCTCCCCCTCGAATAGCAAATTTTCGAGAATCCTTCTTACTCGTGCATGACCACACACATACATTTTTACTCTACCGATCTAATTCTCACACAAAAAAATGTGGTGACAATGAAGTGTGGCAATAATCCTGTAATTGGGCACCAGATGTTAAAAACATCTGCACTCTTTTTTTGTCTGAAAACGCCCTCAGAACATTGAGCAGGGAATAGTTTTCGATCAAATTAATAGACTGAAAATACATTTCCTGGAAGGAGTTTTTCACACTAAAAAAAACAAGTGGTTTTTTTTTCTCTCTTATTAGTAGTATCTGTAATGGTATACTATGTTTAGCAGGCTGCCTTATTATGCAGGGATCATTGCAGAATGTGCCAGTGTTTTGGATGCTATTATATTTGTTTGTGTAATGAAGCCATCTGCTTTCCATTCTCTCTGTACAATTCCATTAATTAGTGCCACAGTTGATATTAGAAACACAATATTGAGAGATTGCGGGAGGGGGGAAGTCTGGTGAGATGAAGAGATGACAGGGTAGAGGGAGAGGTAGAGGAGAAGGAAAGATAGAAAGAAAGAGAAAGAAAATGAGCATGGCTGGGAGTGATTGCAAATGCAGATGGTTATGAAGCTAAGGCAGATGGCGTGTCAGATTGATTATTGTCGCCAGCGCTGCATGATAGATACAAGGCGAACACTGAGCTCTCCCCTCATTTCAGATGACACAGAGTGATAGAGACGTGTCAGCTCGCAGGGTTAAGTCATTCAAGCTGTTCCGAACCATTTAGACCCATCCATGTGTTGCCAGCCCATTCATTTCTTGACAAGCCGATTACACCTGTAAATAAATATCGCCCCGCACTTGTTATTATGCAGCGGACAGGTGGGATATTGCGGTGGCGGCCGGAGGATTTGTCCCAACCGTGGTGCTTCAACGCTATCTCGCCGCAGCAGAGGGGTTGCATTCTCTCCGGCCGCATCATTTCGTTCGGGTGGCATTTCAGCTGACCCGTCTGGGAACAAAAGCAGCTTATGGCTGCGTCTCAGCCTCCGGCGTGAAATATCAAGAGCCAAATGACATCTGACAATATGTTGGATGTAAGCTGGGCCCGTATGCGCTATGATATGAGGCTGCTATCTACATTCATTTCTCTGTGTTTCATGTGCACGGGAGTCATCTAAACTATACCGATGTTATTCTCACAGGGAGGGACCGTCATTAACAGGGCTGCTGAGATTATTCAATGTTATTGACAGTGTAGATTAATTATTGGGTCTCTGTCAAATAGTCAAGCCTACTTCATTCGCTTGAATGAATGATAATAATTGCCTTTTGTATAATCAATGAATAAAGATATTTTCTTCAAAGGGCATTGCAGCAATTCAGAATCACACTTCCTTATAGGTAGAGGATCGGCGCAGGACATATCTAAATTACCGCCTTGCGGTTGTATGCCTCCGCCAACCAGTGAAGTTGCATCTTCTTCCATCTAAAATGTCATCACTTCATTATTTTATCCTATTACTTGTGTGAAATTGTCATAATTAGCATATGAATTATTGAGTAAAGTCCAAAATGTGTTTTGTTTTCTATTGAGGTTTTGTCAGTGTGTCAGTGTGCTGACTTGACTATGACTTGCCCCAAACTGCAATATTATTATCATAAAGTTGGCATTTTTGTAAAGGGGAGACTCGTGGGTACCCATAGAACCCATTTTCATTCACGTATCTTCAGGTCAGAGGTCAAGGGACCCCTCTGAAAATGTCTATGATAGTTACTCCTCCTTAAAAATATTGCGCACGTTTGGAGCGTTATTTAACTTTCTTTGCGACAAGCTAGTATGACAGATCTTCACCCTGGCTTTAAAACTGAGCCCCGCTAAAAACACAGACAGATCAATTGTGTTAATGGCTGAAAGAAATTAGTGTCAAATGTGTGTTAACGAATTATTATTGCGTCAATTTTGACAGCCCTAATTTAAACTAGAATTACAGACTCACGGTTGGATGCCACCGTCAACCGGTCTAGTTGCACTTTGCCTCTGTCGTCTGTCCAAAATGTCATCACTTCATCATTTTATCCACTTAGAGATTTGTGCAAAATTGTCATAATTAGCATACAAATTATTGAGGTATGGCCAAAAATATGTTTTGGGAGGTTACATTGACCTTGACCATTGACCATCAACTTCATCAATTCTTAACCTAGTCCAAAGGGACGTTTGTGCCAAATTTGGATAAATTACCTCAATGTGTTTCTAAGATATCATGTTCACCAGAATGGGACAGATGTAAGAATTGTATGTAAGTAGAATTAGTTCACCCTTGAGTCCAAGTGGACGTTTGTGCCAAATTTGAAGAAACTCCCTTCAGGCGTTCCTGAGATATCGTGTTCAAGAGAATGGGATGGAGGGACAACCTGAAAACATAATGTGTATATTTGTGAAGGTATATTTGTTTCTATTGTGGGATATATCCTGGATAACTATTTAGTGGGAGGTTTATGTTTACGATTATGTTTGGATGATGTTTATGTTAATATGTATGTTTGGATGATGCTGGTGTATTGTGCTGTTAGATGATTGTGGGCTAACATGCCAGAAGGTTTGATATGGTTATGAATAAGAATGGTTAGAGATATCCAGACTTTTAGTCCATAGTATAGGTCAAACTCCAAAAATTATTGCTCCTACATTTCTCATAATGTAACTTGATTACATGTCTTCAAGACCCTCGCTGCCTGGTCTTTCAAATTCCACAACCACAGTGTTTTAACTAGGGCTGTGCCGGATGTCATTTATTTACATGTCAAAAACTTGACACACATTCAAAGCTACTATTGAGGTTTTTGAACATTTTATGATGAAATCACCCTAAATCAAAACAAACAAAAAAATATCCTTGGAAAAAAATTCTCAATTTGAAAAAAGTGATTCATCGGATTAAATTAGTTTTTTTTGTTTATTAAATCAACTTTCTTTACTGAATATAACTTGTCAATTGTGTTAGATTGCTGCTAGACCATGCACCCTGTTAATACAGGCGCATACCTTTCTGCAAACAAGTTTTCGACCGCAGTGGAAATGTTGTGTTTGAAAGGCTGCAATGGATTGAAGCAGAGTATTTAATCAAATAAAAATATGTTGTGAATTTTGGAAATAATTGTATCTGTCTTTTTCCATTCTTTTTTTTTTTTATTTTTGGACTTTACCAGGCTCTGGAGTTATTAGAAATGTTTGGATCACATCAGTCAGAAACAATCATACACACTACTGGAATCTAATTTTACAAATAGTCTAATACTAATAATATTAGTGTAACCTAATTTTTACCCGCAACTGTGCAGTCATACCGGGAGGGAATGTCATTACATTTGGCAAAAACATCCACTTGGACTCTAGGATGAACTCATTTTGGTACTTTATTAAAGTTAGGGAAACATCATAGTGTAATAATAATGAACGGTTAGGGGAGCTCTCTTGTCATTGTTACAATAAATGCATGGTTAAGGTTAGGGGATGATCGGGGTTTAAAAAACAACTGTCAATTGGAACAACACATTCTCACTCCCAACTCATCAAATAGCGACGCATGATCAGTGGCCCTATGCTTCAAACTATGACACTCTAGTGTCAGTTTTGGACTCGGGGACGGTGTGTTTCTGCTCAATACATGCAGTGTCTTTTCAAAATTATCTGACGTGTTCACAGGAATCGTACAGTCTCCGCTTGTTCGTGCATACAGTGTCTCTTTGAAATAAAATTCCAAGATAGGTTTATTTAGTTTTTAGATTTACTTATGCAACAAAAGGTTAGGTTTAGGCGACTACACTTCTTGGTTAGGCTTAGGAAAAGATTATTGTTTGGGTTAAAATAAGTGTTACGTAAGTTACAAAACTATGGTAAAATAAGTCAACATTGACTTGATTTCACACAGGACATAAACACATAAACAGCGCTCTCCTGGGTAAAAGACCTATGTTTGTTTGACCTAACTAACCCCTCTCACCTGCCCAATGAAGACTTTCTCGTCATTTTGTCGGGCAATTGCTGAAATAACTAATTGTGTTGCTCTTTGGAGGATGACTGGACGGAAAATGGCAGGCAAGCTCCTTACACACTAAGAAATTGCATTTGAAAAGTATGTACAATGTAAAAATGTAAATTTCACCTCCCCAACCATCTACTTAATTGCCTACCTTCTTTTGAAAAGACGAAGGTATTCAAACCAGGACAGCCAATTTGTGCAATAGCACTTACTCAGAGACTGCTCCTGCCATTAACACCTAATCACTAATGTGCTGGTATTATTCCTGTCTATACTGTATATACATCATAGCACCCTAATGGGAACATAGTTAATTATGTACTATTATTCTTTTTCATTCTTTTCAGTGAATAAAGGTTGTATTATTAACTACAAACATTTTATGATTTTACCACTTCTATAAGAGTCCAGTCGCACAGCAGTTCGTGAAAATAGTCACGAAATTCAATGTATTGATTCGTGTACATAGACATAAATTCCACCTTTTTGTTGTGATGGTCAGCACAAAATCAATTTGTATGTAATCGAAGTAATTGTGAACCGGGAATTATAAAGAGCTTTTGCCCAGGAGACCGGTGTTTGTGTCCTGTATGAAACCACAAGTGAAAGTTGATTTATTTGTCACTTAACTTCCATACTAAAGTTACAGCACTTCCGGAGTTAATTTAACCCAAACCACGATCTTTTCCTGAAGCTGACAGAGCAGTTTGTTGCCTAAACCTAACCAAAGTTGATCTATTCCTAAACCTAAGTAAGTACTTTTATTTTGGAAAGACTGAAGCAGAAATTGACACATGTGCCACGTATTGTTAAAAGTCGTGCTGAGCGTCAATATAAAAAAAGGAAATTTGTGTCTATGTGCATGACTCAAATAGATAAATTTCATGACTATTTCACGGACCGTTATGAGACTGTGTTGTGTAATGTCTTGTTATGTGAGGTTTTTCTTTGTATTTTATCTGAGCTCACCAAAATGAATTCCTGTCAACCTGAATCTTAAATAAATAGAAAATGTACTAAGTGGGAACAGTGCTGCTTTGTATATTGAAATCAATATATCTTTAATCTGCAGTATATACAAAACATTTGAAATGTGCCTTCACCATATTGTGAACTTGCAGATATACAGCAAAATATGTATCAAACACATTTCAAAAGTGCATTGCAATCTGTTTCTATTTTCTGCTTTCTTTAAACTCTGGTATTTCATATTATTTTGAGAATGCATTTTGAGTCAAGTTCATTTAGAGGACTTCAAACCCCAAACAGATTGTTCCAATTGGATGCAGGGAAGGAGAAAGAAAAGAAAATGTATTTTCTGGGTTGTATTCAGTCATGCATTGATAGAGCATATTTTCAAACTGCATCTCAAAAAGATCAAATCCTCTCCATGTGGACTTGGCTGCCATTTTAGATTGTCTTAAACATAACAACTAAACTGAATTGTGCAATTCACTTAAATTGCTTGTGTCTTTCCCAAAGGAGAAGGGGCTAAAGGGGAGAAAGAAATATGAATAGATACTTTGCCTGATGCACACTGGTACTGGTACATGTAGGCACTAGTCTAAGCAAGACTATGATGGCTGATAAGTGGTATCAATATGGTTTTCTACCTTGACGTCCAGCTCCAAAAAACACAGGACTTTCAACCAGGAGGCCGGTGTTCCAACACATTCTCATCCCAACTCTTCACATACTGCCGCTTTGTCATTCCCCTTGGAGTCGCTTTAGGATTAAGCAAAAAAACATTTTAGTTAGGTTTAGGAAAAAAATCTACATGGTTGGGTTTAAAATTGCTACGTTTGTAAAGTGAAAATGAAACTGAACGTTGTGAACAAGCAACCCGTTCTCACGGGAAGGCGTATTAATACTACGTCATTACACGTATGAATTTTAGCGTTTTCATATGTCATTTGTACGCCATTTCCCGCTTGTCATTTGTACGCCACGCAAATGTCTGCAGTTGCCACTAACTTTGGTTCAGGCCAGAAAACCACTAAGTTAGGCTAACGGCTTAAAATAAGTACGTAAACTAAATAAAACACGAACAGAAACAACTACGGAAAAAACGTCACAATCGTCACAATCGTCACGAGACAAACCTCACTAACGTAATTTGCTAAACAAAACACTGGTTAACAATTGTCTCGAACACAGGTCTCCTTGTTAAAAGTCCTGTGTTTGTTGGACCCATCCACCTACACTCCCGCCCACCATAAGTGGTCTTTCTTGCTTTTTTATACTAGGTCACTAACTCTTACTGTAGCATTTATACATGGAAGTGTTTACATTGCAGTCAGTGCAGGATACATGGCGTACTAAAGACACGCAGAAATCAAGAAAGGCGTACTTATTGCACGCTTAATGCCTTGTGCATTATTGTGCCATTTATACACCTTTTCCCAACTCGTCACATACTGATGCTTTGTCAGATCCCTCGGTGTCACTTTTAGGTCGCAGTAAACACGTGCTCAATGTTGTGAATTAAACAAAAACACTTGCTGAGCTTTAGGCAACAAACCCACTTAGTTAGGTTTAGGAAAAATACAACATGATTGATCTTCAAATTCCTACATTTTTACAGTGAAAATGTAAATTGACGTAGTGAACACAGGACATGAAAGAACAGCTGATTGTAAAGTGAAATTGAAACGTAACGCACGGGAGACAAACAGCAGTCTCCTGGATGTAAGCCTTGTGTTTGTTTGACCCGTCCTTCTCCCCTCCCGCCTGCCCTGTGTTTCTCTTTCGCTCTTTAAACTACGTCATCACAGCACTTTCCCTGAGCGCTTACTGTTGCTGTGGATGGGTTTACATTGTAGTTAATGGAAAGCCTGGTGCATCTCATACCGGCGCTAAAGGGTGACTTGTGCGCTGGTATTGAACGCCGACGGCCTGTGACAAAGCCTCTGTATTTGACACTCTGAGAATGAGAACAGGCTGGGTCTCCTGGATGAAAGCCTTGTGTTTGTTGGACCCATCAACCTCAGAGTCCCACCCGCCCTTAGTGTGTTTTTTCGTTCTTTAAACTACATCACCACAGTCACTCGCAGTGCACTTTTTCTCAGCGTTTACTGTGTCCCAAAAAAGAGTTGTTAAGCTACGGTAGTAACTTGTTTTCTCTACTTATGTTTTGTATATATTTTACTTACTTATGTTAAGACCAACCATGATGTTTTTCTCAAACCTCAGTGGATTTGTTGGCTAAATATAACTGCAACAGTTTCACAGTAACCCTGCGGTGTGAAATGACACGTGAAAAGCTTAAAATGCATTGTCATAACACGCAGAATGTGCTTAAAATGGGATGACGCTGACATATGCATTAGAGTCGCTGGTTAAGAAGTAAATTAAGATTCTGATAAAAGTGAGACGAGTATTCCTCATCTTCCACTGTCTGTGGAGGGAGGGCTGTCTAAAACAACAAAATGAGTCACTTTACTTTTGTTTCATAACTGCAGTTTATTTATTTAATTACAGCTACAGTATATTTGATGCTGAACAAAGTATAAACAAACTGTTAGAAAACTTTCCCACTAATGTATAAAGCATGGAGGTGGAAGAAAAAGCTCTCTTTGTCTCTGGTTGATCAGCGTGTCTGCAGCCAGCTTTTCGCAGCCGTTCCCAAACCACCAGAGAAAACAAGCACTACCTTTAGAGTTGTTTTTCATGTAAAATTTCTTCATGATAAACTTATCTCCCTTATTAACTGAGGCTGCTGATTGGGGATGCCACGTGCATCTCCTCCCTCGTCACCTCGTCTCCCTCGGCTCCCCGGTCTCTCTAGCAAAGGCTGTAATCAAAGGAGCAGCAGACTACAGTGCGGTGTCCCCAAAGACACCCACTGACGGGCTTCTCTGTCAACAGCACACAGTTGTTGGTTTTCTTTTATTTAACTCATAAGTGTGTGTGGGTGAGGGGGAGGGGTACTCTGTATTCAGCTCAAAGACGTGGTAGTCCCCAAGGTACTCGGCCACAAAGTGTGTGAGTGTACACGAAAGGAGCGCTACAATTAGGCCTCAAAGAATAAAACCATAATTGACAGACTATCATGCTAATTACAGCCCAGTGGCACAGCAGTTTGTGAAATAATCACAAACTATTATGTATTGATTCCTATACATAGACACATTTTTTTCTTTTGTGATGGTCAGGACACAAAATCAATTAGTATGTAATCCACTAAATGTATTGTGAACCGGAAAATAAAAAGAGCGGAGAACGCCACGTAGGGAGAAGGTCACGGTGGATGGGTGGGTTAAAAAAACACAGGACTTTAGCCAAAGAGACCGTTGTTCATGTCCCGTGTGAAACCAGAAGTCAATGTTGATTTATTTGTCACGTAACTTCTGTACTTACTTTTTTATATATATATATTATTGTAACCATGATGACGAATACCCTACCCTGATATTTTTGAACAGAATGAGGACTGGGTTTTATCCCCTATCCTTTCCATTGGAAGCATGATAGGAAGGAATCTCTTAATAACCAGTCCAAACAGGAGGAACAACACAGTCTCACGGCAGTTTGTGAAATAGTCACGAAATTGAATCAGTTTGATACGTTGTCATAGAAACAAATTCACCTTTTTTCAGCACAACTTTAAACAACGTATTTTTCATTCCTTTTTCCAACAAATGTCCAGCAAAACGTGTCTTTTCTAAAAAAAAATACTTAGTTAGGTTTAGGAAAAGATTGCGGTCTGGATTTAAATATCACTGGAAGTGCTGTAACTTAAGTACAGAAGTTATGTGACAACAAACTACTTAGATAGCTTTAAGAATAGATCACAGTTTGGGTTAAAATAACTCCAGAAGTGCTATATCTTAAGTACAGAAATTACGTGACAAATAAATCAACTTTGACTTGTAGTTTCACACAGGACACGAGCATCGGTTTCCAGTGTTTTTTGACCTACCCATCCACCACGACCTCCTCCATACACGGAGCTCTTTATACTTCCCAGTTCATAACTACATGGATTACATACAAATTGATTTTGTGCTGACCATCACAAAAAAAATGAAATTCGGTCTATGTACACAAATCAATACATACAATTGTTTGACTATTTCACAAACTGCTGTGTGACTGGGCTGGTATGAGTGATTACAGCAAAACCTGTACCGATGTTCATATCGGTTCAGATCGGGCACCTCACAAATGTTGTAATAAGGAACCTATCCTTTACCCAGAAAATGTGGCAGATCATAACAATTTAATATGAATAGTTTTTTGTAAAAACTCATATTCTGTAAGACACTGACAAGCATCATGTTTTGTCAATTAGGTGTAAGGACTTGAATGAAAGTTGGCTCCCAAGCTCCGGAATAGCCTTGATATATTACAGTAAACAAATCAACAATGGGGAAACCATGTTGTTCAGATATCTCCATTATGTCATTGTAATTGAAATTTTTAATGACTTGTCAAACACCTTGTAACACTATAGAGGTGCTATGAAAGAAAAAAAAGTTCTTCCTACCGACAACGCTCAGCATTTTCTGTTGCTTCTTTGATATTTGTCACTTCTCTCCCCTCTCAGGAATGCCTCGGAAAAAGCACCGATCAAACTCTACAACAAAGATGTCAGACATTAGCGTTTTTTTCTCGCCAGACTAAATCAGTAATGACAAAATCAACAGAAAACAGATTGCACTCTGAGCACAGCAGCCTGTTCCTACTTATAATTAGTTCTCGTAACTAAATCCATTAATCTTATCAGGTTCCTTAAAACCCTCAGACACTGCAGTAATTGATGTTGCATTTTACATGTTTTTACATGATAAGAGTAATACGATGAACATTGATCTTCCTGTTTGTGTCGTAAATTTATTAAAACAAATCTTTATCTTCACGTCTTCGGTGTTTGATTTCCTTAAGACACTTTATAATCCAACTGAAGGTCAAACAGGGATTAGTCAATAATTCATCAATGTGAAAAAAGTACTAATACTTGCACTAAGGCCATGAAAGTGCTTATGAAGTTTACTGTACTTCCATCATCAATCAACAGGATCTGAATAAATCTTGCTTTGAAGTGACTTCCAGCTGCCATTAGTGTCGAGCTGCAGTAGATTCCCTGTCAGCTCGCCCTGCAGGGGAGGTCTTTGTAGTAGTTTTCTGCTGCATTGTCTGGGGCCACACTCCCAGTGGCAACATGGGTCTTTGTAAACAACACTCTTGTCACTCTTGTCAGCACTCTGCTTTTCATGTCTGCTTCGCCAGGTTGAAAGGTCGGTGTGACACTATTCAGTCTCTGGAGGCAGGAAGAAAACACACAGGAGCCATTTTCACCCATTTGTAATTTGCTCGCTATCATCTATCCGCTGTGAATAGGGATTCAGCGGCTGCTTTACAAGGAACTGATACCAAGCACACCCCTTAAATCTTTTCAAGCTCATTTTCTCAGCCCGACCTCAGCAAATGGCGTATGCATGACACGGTAATTTGTAAGTATTTTGCAGTGCAATAACAATACCTTTGTTGCTTTTGGCGTGTCATGTGTATGCCGTGTAGTCTGCACTGACTGCAATGCAAACGTATCCGTGTGAATATGCCATGCTCAGAGCTAGTGATGCAGAATAAAAAGAGAGAGGCTGGTTATAGAGGGTGGGAGGGGAGGTAGAAAAACATCATGGTTGGGCTCAAAAAAGCAAGTAAACTCAGCAAAACACGTACGGAAACAAATACGAAAACGCGTCACAAACATCAATAAAAAACAGTGTGACAAACGTAATTTACTTACAAAACTAAACAACGGTCAACAACAGCCTCGAACATGGATCTCCTGGTTAAAAGTCCTGTATTTTTTGGACCCATCCACCTCCCCACCCCGCCTACCTTACATGGTCTTTCTCGCTTTTTATATTACATGACTAACTCTTACTGCAGCATTTATACGCGGACGCGTTAACATTGCAGTCAGTGCAGGATACGTGGCGTACAAAAGACAAGTGAAAATCAATAAAGGTGTACTTATTGCACGTTAAACACCATTATTGTGGCATTTATATGCCTTTTTGTGGGAACAGGCTGAACAAACATAGGACTTTTAACCAGGAGACCCAAACGTGCATTTACAAACATATTTTACTTAGTTTATATACTTATTTTAAACCCAACCATGATGTTTTTCGTAAGCCTAACTAAGTAGTTTTGTTGCATAAACCTAATCATTACCGTTTCACATCAACAACGTGGCATTAAATGACTGGTGTTAAAAGCCTAAAATACGTTATCATAACACTCGGAATGTCCAACAAAACCAGATTTCTAACCAGGAGACCCGGCTTGAACGGTGTTTTGTTTTTGTAAGTTATGTTAGTGATATTTGTCACTTGACGACTGACGTTTGTGACGTGTTTTCTGTAGTTGTGCTACGTTGTTTCTGTATGTGTTTTAGTTAGTTTACTTACTTACCATGACATTTTCCCCTACCCTAACGAAGTGATTTTCTCACCTGAACCTAAGTTACTAGTTTTCTTGCCCAAACCTAAACTGCTTATTTTGTATATTGTTATGTTGATTATTTTTTGGGGGTGTAAATATAACTCTCTTTTTTAAACCACTGAGTCATCATGTCTACCAGCTTGATCCCTCACATTAACAGAAAGACCTATTACAGTATAACAAAAACTGCATACTGTCGGTTGCTTTTGATTCATTTTATGCATGGCTTTCCAAGCTTGAGGAACTGCTGGCTTTAGAGAGCACAGCTGTTTCCTTGTTTTCACAAAACCTCATATCTGGGTTCATGTTCTGTAGGTGAGACCACATTGTCACTGCTAATCAATGATACCACAGTGCACTTGAAAGATGGCTGACACCTGCATTTATTAGGCATCCCTGTGCTTGGAATAGCACTGTTTTCACTTGGCCAAATATACCAGATTTAAGGAGTAAGGAGGAGTTTTGATATGCTGGCAGTTTACTGTGGTGATGTCTAATCAGCCAAAATATGTTAAAACAGCTGTGTGGCTGCACCATGGTTGCAGTGCTGCCTTAGGCTAACTATTTGTTCACTTGGAAGCCCCTCAGAGCCCAGTGGTCCTCTAAACAAATCCAAAAATCAACACTCAGGGTTCCTTTATTGTCTTTAGTTATGTCATCTTGTTCATCTCTCAAGACATTTTGCCTGGGTTGTGTAATCCATCACAATGAGGTAATGAAGTATGAAAATCAATGTGAAAATCAATGAGCAAACTCATGAAACTTGACTTGCACAACTCAAGTAAGTTGCATTAGTTTGCGAATTGATTCACACTGAAATAGAAATGGAACAGTCGTAAAAGTACATTAAAAACTGTATAGTCAGCATTCAAAAATGGTTAGGAAAAATTAGAATCTATGATTTGTAGTAAGAGGGACACACATTTGTATGATCTTTTAACAATTCAAAGATACATTCCCAAGATTGTTGGAGGTCAGCCGTTAGGGGGGAACTGAAACTTTATGTACTTCACCAGTTAGACTTGGGGGATCGCTGCGGGATGTTTTTATTAGTTTTTCACTTTGGCAGAAATTAGGTTTATGTATCCATGATTTATAGTAAAAGGGACACACATTTGTATGGTCTTTTAACAATTGAAAGATACACTCCCAGTGTTTTTGTTTGCCATCCAACGTATCGTAAGTGTCTTTAGCTGCCGAATACCAAGAAGACTTGCAGTAATCTAAGTGACTAAGTTGTCTTGGAGGTCAGCAAATAGTGCCTCGAGAGGGGAACTGCATCTCTATGTACTTCACCAGTCAGATTTGAGGATCGCTGCTGGATTGAACCTAAACAATTAGTTAGTTAATCAATTAGTTTTTTGCTTTGGCAAGAAAGCTCTTTCCCACTTCTGCTACTGCTGATTTCCCACCTGGTAAAAGGTTGCCATTGCCAAAGACAGAGTTTTGATTTGTTGATTTTGGTGACTGCAGTCCTAACTCATCTTTGCACTCTCACCATGGAAACAAGAGGAAAAGGGCCCATCTCGCCACAAGCTTTTAGGAGATTGAGATGGTAAATCTGCTTTGCATCAGCCTATCAGATAGACCTCATAATCAACCACTCCCACTTGATATGTGACCAGGAGCAGCCCATGTCACTCTGCCTGTAATATACAGCTGATAGCGGTAAGCAATAAAAGCACTTTATCCAGCGGGGGGAAATGGTCTCAGCAGGAGGGTTTCTCATGCATGAGCTGCTGATGTTTGCACCTTGGGCATTTTCTCATGTCCCTGTCTGTGAATAACATTTACTATAGAGGTCCAGAATTTCTTTCTTATGGTCCTTCCTCATTTTCTTTCATTAAGGTCGTGCACAAAGAGCTGGGATCCAACCATGGCAAGGTATCCGCAGCGCTGCATATAACAGATGACCGAGGCATTTATCCCAATTATGCCTATTCTCTTCTACATACATATAGATCATTGGCTTGATTATGCCATTAAAGCACCATCAGTCTGTTAATTGGGCGGGTTACAATGGCCCGAGCTGCCCTGATGCATGGTAAATCTGTTCTGTTTTGAAGTGTAAGCGTTATAAATGATTTGGTCAGGATATCTCTGGAAAATATGATGCAAAGCTTGAGAAATAGCTTTGCTACAATGTTACACAGAGACCATATTGGACAGTGCTCTCAGGTTCACTCAAGTTCATGCCAGTTGTTTTTTTTTTTAAGGGGAACTGATTAAAAGGGTTGGGTGTTGCACGGTTCGCTTTAGGGAAGATGTTCTGATTTTGTGGTCTAAGTCAGTGTTTCATGTTTTCCCATATATATTGCACTACCTGTAGCAGTATGATAGGATAATTCCTGTCTGCTGCGATGACTCTATGCAACATGTTAATAATCTCTTAATTCATACACAACACTGTTTGTTATTATAACAGCTCAGTTATGATTGGTGATGTTTCCTGTCTCTTAAAGGAGTTAATGATGATTGTCATTTTTGTGACTATTTTCTGGTCCTTTTTTTCCCTTTTATTTATTTTTGTTTTGTTTTCAGCTTGTCTTTTGAATATGTATAAATTAGAACTGTAAAAGTTAAAGTGATAATAATGTGTTAACGAAAATTTGTTTTAACGCCCCTAATTTCTTTAACGCATTAACGCAACTTGTGATTTTTAGGTTGTAGCAGTCTCAGTCTAGTCAAAGCTAGAATAAAGATGCTGGTATCATATGCAATTAGAAAATCCTAAGGAATCCATTGGCACCAATCATATCTAGGTTGTTGCAAAGGAGTCTAAATAACTGTAATGGCCATTTTCAAAGGGGTCCCTTGACCTCTGACCTCAAGATATGTGAATGAAAATGGGTTCTATGGGTACCTACGAGTATCCCATTTCCATCTTTGAACAAAGACAGTGGTTACCATCACCCACAAACACTACCCGCCACGGAAGTCTGGATCTGGTTAAAATCTCAGGAAACTTCAAGAAAAAGCTAATAAGTGAGCCTCTCACAGAGTACATCACATCACAATCCAATACAAAGCACTGGACACTGTCACGTGACTGCATTTAACTGAGCATTTACAACTAATTAGCATGCCAGGAGTGCACTTCATGATGAATATCAGAGTAGTCATACAGATAATGAGTTCTCAGATGGATGGAGACCTGTCAGTGCTCGTGACATCCACTCCCACTCCCATGTAAAGCATGTGGTTCAGCAGCCTCAGGAACCTGGGAGGGTGTCCATGGCAACGGAGCCGGATGCTTCTTTTACCTCAAAGATGAAAAATGCACAGCAGCCAACGCACATCCACATAATGTACATCAATAATGCATGAAATCAAGTGTTCAGACTGCACGTGATATTGTCACAGTCTGACAGAAATCACCTGGACTATCCCCTCCGTTGCTTCATGTGGACATGCGTAACACATGTATGATGTGATAACATAGTCAGAGTGAGTTAAACGCCAGATATCATGTCAGGAGACGGACTATAATTACTTATTGTTGCTGTGCATAGCAGATGATAATACTCTATCTGAGTTGAATGACATAGCGTGACCAAACACACAGTTTGATGTGTCTCTTCTCACCTCCTGAAACTTGGCGAAAAAGGCCATGAATATTTCACCTCATTCATTTTAGCCTCCTCCTCTCCCCGGGATCCCAAAGACAGAGCAGCTACATTTTGTAGCTCATTTTAGGACTCTTGCAGTCTGTGAAATAGCCTCACTCACAGCGTCTGTGGCAATTTCATGGCCTGTTGATCCTATTTTTGGGTCAATTTCACTACAATGATGGTACACAGTCGCTAATCCGCCGCTGCCCATAATGAGTGTTCAAATATGAAGGCAAATATATGGTCTATTCTCAAATTTGTCCCCCCTTTATCAGACCACACAAGTCTAGCACAAACACACAGGGGATTTTTCTTTGTCTCCAGATGGCCGGGCGCTCCACCGGCGGAAAAAAAACAAGCAGAAGACAAAGGTGCATAAATATGAATAAAGGCTAGCTGTCAGCCTCTTAATGAGGTTAGTGAGTAATGGGCTGAAACACGGTTGTTTGTCACTCTTTGACATGTAGCATGTGGACAACTTCATCTAATCCAACTGTATCTATTAGGTCCTGCTGCTCCCGACTGCCGGTGATACATGGAAAATATAATGGTTTCCGAGTGGTCTATTGATTCACTGAAGAGTCTTATGCCATACCTGCACAGGACATGTTGTGCTGTTGTATGTCAGTAATGACACCCTGTTGACAGCATTTGAAAAATTATGTTTTGAAAAACTTAAAGGAGACATGCCATAATAATTTCCAGGTTGATATGTTTCTACTAGAACATGTTGATATGCTTTAATCTTCAGAAAACACATTATTTTTCTCATCCTGTCTCACCCTTAGCATACCTGTATTCACCCTCTGTCTGAAACGCTCCGTTTTAGCGCCTGTCTCCTTAAGACCCCTTCCTGAAAAAGCCCAGTCTGCTCTGATTAGCTTGGTAGAACAAATATGGCGCATCTTTGCAAAGGTAGTTCTCAAGCTGTGGGCGGTATATATTCTAATGAGCCTGCATGTGAGATAGGAAGGGGAGCCAAACCTGAATGGCTTGTTGAATCAGGTGTTTTCTGATCTAGGCAGCCCACAAAAAAACTCACCGTTTTCACAGGTTATGGGTACCAGGATGTTAACCCTTTAACCCCCAAAATTACATTCCCATACAACTAAACTACATAACCAAAATACATTCTGAGGGAAACATATTTTCTCCTGGATTACGGTCACAGTTTTAAACATGTCATTTTTCAAATAAAAAAAAAACAAAATAAAATGCAACAAAACAATTGGGTTAGGTTTAGTAAAATGACTACCATGGTGAAGGCATGACCCGCCCTACTCTCCCTCTGGTTGGCTTACCCTGATATTCTCAGCCTAAACTTAATTTATCTCACTCCTCATGCCTAAACCTAACCAACCCAACCAACGAAGGAATTCAAGGCAACAAGATGGGATAGTCCGATGCTTTCATTCTGTATAACCATGTGCTTCTAATTGTTGCACGTAGAGTGTGCATTTTCAGAACCGATGGGCCATTGGAACAATGGGCCGTCCCCCCTGGAGGTGTGCCTTCTCAGGTGAGAAATCAAGTTTGAGTAGACCTGGGTGTCCACATATGATTTGAATCTAAAGCAGTGTAAAAATACTCTAGACGCGCTGCAGTGCAACACTTTCTATTGGTGGTAGGGGTGGCACTTGTCATATAATGAGCCTGTGTGCTTTGTGCTTAATAGTTATGGGAGCCCCTTGACCATTAGTCTTATACCCCTCCCAGGTCAAGCTTCAGGTTGAGTGCCAAACTGTATCTGTGACCTGCTGGCCCGTTTCAAGCTGGATTGCAGATTGAGGTGAATTTACAAGGGTTTCCTGGCTGTCCCTCCTACATCCTGACTAATTTCAGATAACAGAGCCTTATTGGAGGACGTCACATGTGCTACTCAAGTGTTAACTCTCAATTGCCTTCTTAACACATATTTTTACAGCATTTGTCATCCTGAGGACAAATTTGAAAATGTTCAGCCATGGTACTGCAAAGTTCTACCAGTCACTGTGCAAACTCACAAAAAGATTGCATGGCTGCGAAATCTGCAAAAATACGATAAAAAGAAACCGTATAATTCTCAAAGCACCCACAGAGGGTGAAATGCACCCCTAACTGTGCTGCCAAGTAAATAGCTCGGTGTGATCATTTTTGGAGATAGTGCTATTCAATTTTACATCTAGGAACAACAGTGTGCCTTGCAAAAATACCCCCCGCCCCCTCTCCTTGTTTTTAATCATCATGGTATATCATGTGAAATACCAGGAGGGAGCTGGAACTACTGTGTGTGTGCGTGTGTGTTTGTGGGGAGAGGGTTTGCGGTTGCGCTAATGGCATTCATTGCGTACTTAAAAAGTAACAATTCTGATTTATCAACGGTGCGCAGATTGATTTTGCGAGTGCAACTGAAGGTGGACACTTGGGCTGTCGCAAACAATCCCTAAACAATTATTGTCATCAGCTTGGATAGTTGTTAGTGCGTATTGCCTCTGGAGAGCACACATCTGAGAGAGAGAAAGAGAGAGAGGGAGAGAGAGAGAGAGAGAGAGAGAGAGAGAGAGAGAGAGAGAGAGGGGGATCTACTGGCACAATTACAAACTTGTTTCTACAGCCTATGGAACGCACTCATTTCTGGTGAAAGAATGCCATGATTGATAAGATGACAGACATCCTTTTATTCCAACCCAGTCTCATGGGAAGGCGTTTAAATACCACAACATTACACAGACAATCTACTTGTCATGAAAACATATTTTAGTCTTTTCGTGTGTCATTTTTACGCCACGTAAACTTTCACAGTTAGGTTTAGGAAAGAAAACCACTAACCTAGGTTCAGGCAAGAACAACATTTAGTTAGGGTAAGGGAAAACATGTTTGGGCTTAAATTAAGGAAGTAATTTAAGTAAACAACGTAACACAACTACGTCTCGAACACAGGTCTCCTGGTTAAAGTCCTGTGTTTGTTGGACCCATCCACCTCCCGACCTGCCCACCATAAGTGAGTGGGTGAATTATTTCTATTCTGTTATCATAATTTTAATGTCTCTTCCAAAATGATCATATGTTGAACAATAAAAAAATTATAAATATACATTATATTCTAACTATTTACTACTTACTTATGTATTTATTAAACTTTTTTGCTTGGCTGCTTCCCAGAGGAGCATAAAGTGATCGATGTACATAAATGGAAGTTAAAAATATCCAGCACACAGATTTTGAGAGCAATCTCAAACTTTTTTCATGTCAAGGATCCAAAATGGAGTCCAACAGACCACAGACCATTGATGTATAAGAGGTTGTGTCCAGTGCTTTTGCCCTCATGTTAGTAAATAGCCTACAACTACATACAATTTTGCTTATGTCATGCTACTAGCACTACTAGCTACTGGCCGATAGCTGGTTGTTTGGGAACAGAGACGTTAATACATCCACCACGGTACAGGCATACAGCATACAGCCCATGGGTGTATTATAACATAATAAATGTAATGAATCCAATATTACAGCCGCGTACAGCTAGCAGGAAGCTGGCAGAACTGGATATGTCATGTGAGAGTGCAGGGCGATGCAGTCCCGTGGGTCTGATGCCCGTTCATTATGCCGAGGAAAATAACTCTGGAGTCAGCTGTTAGTTCATTTTAGAGCTTTTAGGACATAATGATTTTAATGAGGCCTATTTAAGTGTTCGGAATGGGAAGATGATTTACCCCCCAAAAAATTATCCTCTGATTTACAGACGCCTCTTTGGAGTTTTCCGTCTAGCGCTACCACAGCGCCATCTAGCGGCCATTGTCAAAAAAGCCCCATCGTTTCACCTCTTTGCCGTTTTAAAGCCTTGAGTTTGGCATTTTGGCCAAAGCAGTCTACAAACCAATGAGTGACGTCACGTTGACAACGTCCACTTTTTATACAGTCGCAAAGTAAACATTTATACTTTACCACATGGGTAATTGCAATCAAATGCCAAAAAAGGGGCAAATTGCACTCAGCTGCAAACTGTATTGGGCGTGTTTTTGCGCTGTTATATCATTAGCGCAATATCTTTTCTGAATCGTACCTTGAGACGGGGCAGATGGCAGTTGCAAATGATGTGCAATTCACAGTGCTATCAGTGGCCAGGATATATTCTTTGTGAATTCGCCCGTCAAGTCCATTGTCATTTCAAAAATCTCCTCAGTAAATGATCCACGTTGCCTGTTGCCAGTTTCTCCATCCATTATAATAAACATAAAGTTAGCAACTCTGCTTATCTGTTGATCATCTGAGCCCGGGAGCCCATTAATGTCTGTAATTCCTGCACGAAAGCGATTAGAGAAATATGTTTGCTGGTTCATCAATCAATCAGCCTCCAATTAAACAGCACTTCATGATCAATTGATTAATGTGAAATAATGAGGAAGGCTCGCTTGCCGTGTGTAAAATGACAAATATCAGGCTGGGGAGGGGCGCTGCGGCTATCACGCACTAATCATAATGGACTAATCCATTAACAAGGATCCAGCAGCAGGGGTTCATTAACCGAGGTAGACGTGTGCAGCCCCCAACTTATCTCTCAACTCGAGTGTCTTCGGAGAGACGCATCGCTCCTCTCTCTGTTGTGCTGCAGGTACTCCAGCAGAGAATGTGTGTCTGTCTTTTTGCGCTTGTGTACATGTGTATTTAGTATACTCAAACGGCAAGTTTTGAAAGAATTACCAGATGGCTGTGTTCTTAGGGGGAGATTGCCAAGGTTAATGATAATGACGAATTAACAGGATTGATGTGTAATTAGACTGATGGATGGAGTCACGGGGAGCGCATATTTGTGTGTGTGCGCGCCCATACGCGCACACGCAGAGGCGTGAACTGACGCCGTTATAGAGCACGATTCCCTCGGGTCTATTATACTCAGCTCATCTTTATGTGATGGAGGACACAGTTTAAATGCCACACCATCATCACGTGAAATAGATTCTCACGTGAGCGTGCACACATTTAAATGATGTGTCAGCTCGCCGTGTTACACATGAATCAAGTGTTTCACCTCTGTGTAAGGACCTTGTGTAGATCGCTGGTAATTTTCCGTTGCGGGCGGCATAGACTCTGGACTCAGATTATAGCAAGAATCGAAACCCACGCGGTTTAAATTTATCACTTATTTTGAAAAAGAAAAAGCCACACGAGTTACTGTTGGAGGCTCACCGGTGTAACATTATAGTGCGAGGCCCTAGTGAAGCCATTTTTTTGTCATCTCCCATCTCACCCACACAGCCACCTCCAAACAAGACACTTTCCTCCTCTGTCTTTATCTCACTGTAATCTCCTCGGTGCTTTCACCCCTAAATAAAGCAATCTGTACTCCGATAAGGACCTCCCTGGATACTGTAATTGGCTCCCCTCTGATTGAACCCGAAATGTCTTATTGGAAAGAATAAGCCACACACACACACACACACACACACACACACACACACACAAAGCCATGTATTCACACCTTGAGCTTTATTCTCCATCAGCAGAAATGAAAGGAAGCATTATGTTTGGGATATATTTGTCTGTCACTGCTCGGTTTTCTTTCGAAACCTTCAACATTATTTTTGTGTTGGTTCTGTTCATACTCGGCGCCCACTTACCAAAATTGCAGCTCTTTTTCTTCAACACATTCAACACGCTTCTCTCTGTTTTATTATTTGTTTTAGAATAATAGGAAACTACTTAAAATGTCCCTGTTATTACAGTGTTTATGCCAGTATTTCACGACCCTGTGGCATTCTGCTTTCAAGCTTGGTTTCTTTAAAGCAAACATGTCCTGTATTCAATAAATACATTCTGACTTCAGTTATTGCAAAATCCCTGATTAACGCATACAATATTCAAAATCTGACATATTTAAAATGACAGATTTATTGATGCTCTTGGTCCTGTTTTAATACTGTAATGATAAAACATTATAGTATCGTACATAAGTTGTATTTAGCAGTAAGCAGGTATTTCTGTTGTGCCTTCCACCACTACTTTTTGATTATTCTTTGGTTCTATAGTGACTTATTCAGCATTTATTGCTTCATTTAAAAAATTATACCCACCATATCAACACCCAGTGGAACTAATTTAATACAGTTTACAGTATGTTCAGACAGCCACCAAATTGGACTTTAAGCAGGGCAACACAGGGACAAATCTGTGAGAAGAAACATGCTGAAAATCAAGATGTTGGGTGACAACTCAATGAGGCTCCAGAGCCAGCTCCAAAAGGCCCACACAGAGAAACAAGACGGCAGTCTACATCCATGCTAGCAAGTAGGGTTGCCAACTCTCTCACTGCCAGACAAGGAACAAAAGGTGGTGTGTCACAGTGCCACAACGTTGTGGACACGGTGTTGTGTGAATATACAGTGTATATTCTAATTCTTGTTCAATTGGAAAGGCAACAAATGTGTATATGCGATTTATAGCTTTATTATTATTTAGTATCGTTATGTAAGCTTTTGTGAATAAACCTCAAAATAAATGATGAAATAAATCACAATTTGGACCTTTACAGCAAAAAGCAACAACATTTCAAATGCAAAAGGACAAGAGGGGCATAATGACTGAACATGTTGATCAAGTTGGCTTCCCCTACGTTTCAGCCCTCTCACGCAAATTTCTTTAATCATTTCACGTGCTATCGCAATGTCGGGTCTTGCTTTTGGCATGTGATTTCACCCCATGTAGTCATACTTGCCAAGCCTCTACATTTTTCATTGCCCCCTCCCGGTTTCACAATTATCCCGTATTTCCCCCGATTTATGACAAATCCTCACACATTTTTGTCCTTTTTGTTATATCAACCTGTTTCTGGCACTGGCATAGCGTGTATAAGGCCGACTGTTTCTACCCAGACAGCAATACAACTACACCTAATGTTTTTTCCTGTTGGAAGAGAGATGCTTGCGACGCATGACAACGCGCAGCGCCCAAAGCCGGGCTTTGGTCAACGCAGAGAAAAGCCGTCGTGGCGTGGCACAAGCCGTTGGAGATAATGGGTGTCAGAGCGCAGTGGTTCCGTTGTCGCATTGGGTCTGAAAGGGCCTTCAGTGAGTGAGAGAAGGAGAAATGGAGAGTAATAAGAGATAGAAATACTCAAGCAGTTGCAAACAATGAATGGATGAATGAAAACCGATGAATAGCCTATCAGTTTACGCCAGAGATTCACACAAGTTCACACCAGAGGGGCCAATTATTCAGGTTTCTTTCCTGAGAATTAAAAGTAAAATTAATTATTAAGTAGGTCTACTTAGCATAAAAATGCTGTTGCAGTGTACTTACCATTTTGCTGTTTTCATTCTTTAAAAGTAACCAAAATGCAGGAAACAAAGTCTTTGAAACTAACATTTTTCAGAGGGAGGACCCCCAAATCCCCAACTTTGGTATTGAAATCCTCCCTATTTTTGAGGTATCAAGTATGCAGTGCATGTAGTCTGTACTGACTGTAATGTAAACCCAGAATAGAATAACGAGTGACACTCAGAGCAAGTGAAGAAGAGCAAGTGACGGAATATAAAAAGCGAGAGAGACTACTCATGTTGGGTGGGTGATTGGACCTACAGTTACAGGACTTTCAACCAGGAGACCGGTATTCGTCCCACGGTATTGACTTATTTTTAAGATACATTACGGGTTTTCCGTACTCATGTTAAGTTGTTTACATACGTATTTTAAGCACATCCATGATGTATTTCCTTAACCATACTAAGAGGTTTTGTTGCCTTAACCTAACTGCAGCCGTTACTGTATTTTTGTTGCCTAACCGTGGCGTTAAATGATACATGAAAAGCGGTTTCAAAATGTTAACCCTGTAGCGTGAAATGACACGTGAGAAGCTTAAAAATGAGATGAGATGAGATCAGGTTGTCTCTTTTGGAAAACTGCCAGCCACCAGACAAAGCAACGTTGAGCTTAACAAGACAGTCAGTGCTGTTGTAGCTGAGTCCGTGTATAACCGTATGTGCACACGCGAGGCTTCGCTTGCCACGATTTGGTCATTTTCTGCAGTAGATGTAGTCACGAAGCAAGCACTGATATTGCTTGCCCCTTTAGCGAGTGTGGTCTTCTTGTGCATTTCTGTGTAAAGCATGCTGAGTTAGGTCATTCTCACCTCCGAGGCCAATTGAGAATTCCCGACAGCATAAAGTACAGAAGGCTTTCGTCGAGTCACCGCTGACAGGCTTGACCTATGTCTTTTTTGCTTCTCATTGTTTTTTGTAGCTGCAATTGTTTTTTTCAGGTTCATCCATATTTGCACTTGCCAAACCAACCAAACACCAGATATTACCAATTTTTGTTTTTTGTTTTGCCCGAATTGGTGGATTTACACTATACACAGCTGATGCACATATTGGGGCCTGTGTTTGGATGACAGGTGGTCTCACCAGTGACATGATCAAAGCATCCCCTGCTTTATGGTCTATTTGACTCTAAATGGGACCATAATTTATTAAATGAATATCATGTTGTATGAAGAAGACTTGAAACTAGTGATTGAGACCATAAACTCATGTTTACAATGTTTACTGAGGTAATAAATCAAGTGAGAAGTAGGCTCATTTTCTCATAGACTTCTATACAATCAGACTTCTTTTTGCAAACCAGAGGAGTCGCCCCCTGCTGGCTATTAGAAATAATGCAAGACTAAGGCACGACAGCATTGGCTTTTACTACAATTATAAATAAGTATTAAGTATAAATAAAGTTGTGGCTGGTCGGAAATTCACACAAAAAATAACAAAATAACTTTTCGTAAGATATCATACGAACCGTTGCATGAGGATACGTCGACTGTATACATGCTTTTCTAGAGTGATCCAAGGGGTGATGTGATCAGGTGGAGATGAAAAATATGGTGCGAGACAGACTCTAATAAGACAGTTTGTTTTGTTTGATTGGAAGCAGATTGTAAAATCCCCATCAAAAGCTCGTTAATGACTTTTGTGCGATCAATCACTTTGTAAAGTCTGATATGAACGCTATGAACTAAATCATTGTTTACCACGCTGAAGTGTAATGATGATGATTGAGATATCACTACCAATAATGGTTTACAGGTAGATCTGATGAAATAATGATAAAACGGACACTATAAACAACCACCGCTCTGTGTGATAGTTGAGCCTAATGATGGCTGAATCTGAGTCATTTGTCTTGCTGTTATTTTCAGTGAAAGGCTTGTGGAGTAGGCAGAAATATACAAACCATCTATGGCTAACTGTAGGAGTACAAATCTTGTCTCTTTACTCTTTGGACCTACAACAGAGTTTCATGCATCTGGGCCCCAGGAGAGGTTTAATCAAGTTGTCATTCAGTCAGTCAATTGTCTAGAGATGTTGGAGTATATTGATTTTTAATTTGTAACTTATTAACAGTTCCCAGTTTTAGTTTTTTTTCAGTTGTTCGGGCTGGTTAGACCTCTCATCCAGTTGAAATTTGGAGGGAACTATGTCTCTATGTAATAAGTATGATAAAGGTGAAACTTGTCTGGTGTTAAGTCTGGTCTGTGCACGCCCACACACATCCAGTTAAATGCTCAGTTCCAGCAGAGATAGAGCAGAACAGTCTGCACTCCAAGTCTTCTCCTGCTGTTTGTGTTTCCTGACAACACATCAGTCTTATATCTGCAAACTGCTGGCTATAGCTAGCATGAGCTACTTGGCTACATCACATATCTTCCACAGAGATAAACAAAACATAAATTTTGGACCCGCCAAAATGTTTAAAATGATTAATTCACAATCATTAAATTTTTTGGGGAGTAAAAGTCATACTTTTATTTGGCACCTTTCGAAAAGCTCTGTGGATGTATTACTTTTAAAAAATATATTTTTTATCAATAACACCTTTAATGATATTAGCCTTGGTGATGTGTGTGCAAAGTGTGTATAGCCTTGTGGATAGCCTTGGCTTTCATCCATGAAATCTTGTAGGCTTTATTGCATATTGTGTGTGTGTAAGACTTCAGCATAACACTGGAGCACTAGGAGGGACCCTTATTATTGCCATCCGCTGTTACACAAGTCAATAGTTTGTGCCCCCCTTTAAAAACAAGACACAGACATGACAACAACTTTCTAAAGGTATCACTATCCATCAGTTAAATCAACATTCAGTACATTTGTGATTTAGCTTATCAGGCTGCTTTGTGATCCATCGTTTAGTTGTATGACCTCAGTTGGTAACAGCTATGTAAGCACTATATTCTATCAGTTTTCTGATGTACGAAAATTACATTTTGTAACCGCCCTTGGAATTTGCTGGCAAAAGGCATTGTCATGCAGGATGTCTTATTGCTACTTAAACACTGTAGTTATTATACTGAAGTTTCTCCACATAACTTGTAACTACTGCTGGTTCTAAGCCAGAAACCATACAGCCATGCCTCGAGGCTACATTTTCATTAACATGTAAATCTGAAGCTGCTCCACAGAAAACAAATTACTCTAATCATTTTTGCAGACTCAAATGTTTTAGTTTTTTTACCCAAATGCTCTTTAATGGACATTAGTTTGAACAGTTCAAGACCAGGAAATGTCCCCATGGACACCTTAAACCCAATAGCTCAGCTTTGAGCTCTGACAGCCACATTTACGAGAGAACTCAGACTGTGCTGTTACTATTAAGATGACACATCTGCTGTATGCTTAGAATATATTGGGTATTGGTTTTCTCTAACTGTAAGGCTTTTCAGACTTACAATTGGCCTTGAATTCATGGTTACAGTTTGATCATGCAAATATAACCCTCCTTCTTGAACATAGAAAACCTTTATATTTGACAACGAGCAGTATGCAGCAATCACTGCAGAAAATCAAAAACCCACATACACAATGAAGTTATAGAGAAAGCGTTTTTCAGAGAGACAGTTACAAGAGAACACATTAAAGTTGACAATGAATGGTTATTCTTGACCTTTGGGGACATTTCTATGGCATTGTGAAGACTGCCTGCCCAAATCTGATTTGTTGGCATATCCAGATTGATTTTAGAAAGTCTGGACTGTAAAAAACACCCACAAGAAAATGGGATTTTTGCAAATCATATCCAAATCTGCAATCTGCATCTGCTATTAAATTCCTACCCTAGCCTTCCATGACTGCAGCAGCCTCCTCTGTCGCTGAGTTTGTCTGGATCGACAGAGGAGTTCTGAGACAGCGCGGTTGTTGGACCATGGAGGCCAAAAAATTATTCTGGATGTATGGAAATGATGGACCTCCATTTCTTATGCTTCCGCGTTGGAAAGCCGGGCCGCGTCACCAGTGTAGCTATGTAGTTACTGATGCCTATCTCGTTACTACAGCAACATATGCAGATAGGTTGACGATGTCTGGGCACACAAATCCAATCCAATCCAATCAAACACATTGATCCACCTAGTGGCTTCAGTGCCTTCACTTGCTTCTGTCACTCTTTCCCTAAAACCACTTAGACATTTACTACTAAATTTAAAAAAATACTTCTTTAAAAGTAAAGCACTTTATACATAGTCAATTAAATGGAAGTATAAATTGGGTACCCATAATGCACTAAGTAGTGACTTTTATGTAAGCTGTCAGTCAGTCAGAGTAAAGGGTTTCTTGTATAGTTTTCTTGTAAGGAGACTCATGTATTTAACAACGATTGTGGGGATCACAGTACTAACATGGTGATAACAATTTGACAAGAGGAAAAGCCATAGTTTACTACAACATCATGTCAAATCTGTAGTTATGGCAACAGTAACAACACGGTGTAAAACATTATAACAAATCAGTTGTATCAAATATTTAGGAATAAATTGATTACACATAACATTTGACTCTGAGTGTTCCTTGTGTTGTGACACCAAAAGCTTGTATAGTTCCCGGTACAAAAAAAAACGACATTTACCAAATGAGACTTGGTGTTGTTTGTAATGCATAGATACTCTTAAACAAACACATGTACCTGCTATCTATCTTTATTGTTCTGGAACTGCATCCTGTCAACATAGATGTATTGCTAGTGGTTAGGGATGGCATAAAAATGTCTTATTGGTGACCTCTTGATTTTTTTCTGTTATGCCACCATTAGTCAAAAAATCCATTACACAAGAAAGATGAAAAACATATTTTTAAACGGATACATTGGCATTAAATTTACTTAGCACATTTATGTATCCCAGAGGATGAAACTTGTCCATTTTAGACACTCGGGAAACTTTACGTAACCTCAGGACAAAACGTAACAAGGACTAGTGGGAGCCCTATTAGAATCCTCATTATGTTGTTTGTTCTATATGCAAAGTGGGGTGTAATTGACATTGCCGTAGTGTGGCTTTATAGCCTTTTCCTTGTGTGCACCACCATGGAAACTGAAAAGCGTATCTTATTCATCCCTAACTTTGTCTTTTTTTATCTCAAGAATTCCGTTAAAAAAAGACATCTTTGAAGTGTGGCAAAATTCAGTGTTAGTCTCACTTTTAAAGTAAAGAACACCATGCCCACCTACACACACAAGCACACAGCAGTGTATGGCGGGTAACACAATAGAGACCATGGCTTCTTCTTAGTTCTCATTTCTCTTTCATGCTACAGACTTTTTCTATTTTTGATATTTCTGTTTGTGAGGCTTCAGTCCTTAATTGACTATATACGTGCCGTAATCTGTAAGATCTTCTTTTTTGTATTTAGTTGCCATCTTCAATGCCAAACACTCATTACCTTGGTTTGTTTTCACTGTTCTGTAGGTGGCCATTGCCACTCATACTAACTGCTAAGTGATTATTAGCACTAATTAATAAAAAGATGGCAAAAGCAGAACTGAATAGAGGAAGTCAGTATTTTCTAAAGAGCTCCTGGAGACTTACTCCTTCCTTCGTAAAGTACCAAACAATGAAAATGCTGGATTCTGCACACACTGCGAGAGCAGATTTCTTTCAGTCACGCACGGTGAAAATGATAGAATAGATAGAAATATACAATAGCTGTCAGACAATGTGTCACAGTTGACCATTTAGCTGTAGCCTGTGCTTGTGCACACTGACAAATACCTTGTGTTTAGTTTTTGAAAGTTATCTGACAATAATTATATTACACAAATGCAATCCTTGTGTTACTAGTGTTTAGGGCTGTCAACACCACTAATTTCTTTAACGCATTAACCTAACTTGTATTGTTAATGTTATAGAGGGTCACTTTTAAAACCTAAGGAATCCATTGGTACCAACCATGCCATCGCGAAAGAGGCTAAATAACGCTCTAAACTTAAAACTGGCAGGGCCATTTTCAAAGGTGTCCCCTTGACCTCTGACCTCAAGATATGTGAATGAAAATGGGTTCTATGGGTACCCACGAGTCTCCCCTTTACAGACACGCCCACTTTATGATAATCACATGCAGTTTGGGGCAGGTCATAGTCAAGTCAGCACACTGACACACTGACAGCTGTTGTTGCTGTTGGGCTGCAGTTTGCCATGTTATGATTTGAGCATATTTTTTAAGCTAAATTGCAGTACCTGATTTTGAACACTTAAAAATGTGTGGTTAATTTGCGATCGATCGCTATTAACTATGGGCAATAATGCAGGATATCGCGATTAAATATTCTAATCAATAGACAGCCATACTAGTGTTATTATACAGTTTTCAAATATGTTTTGGTGGATTTTTGGTCTGCTGAGGCGCCGTCCATGGTGTTGAAAGGTGCGGTCGGTAGGTGTGCTAAGTGCTGAAATAATTATCCCCCATCCTGATGAAAACGCCAACAGAATGCTAACACACTCCCAATGACAATGCTAACATGCGGATGTTTAACAGGCAAAATGTTGACCATCATCACCTTATTAGTTTAGCGTGTTAGCATAGCCACGCCACTTACTTAAAGGCTTAAACTTAATGCAATTTCCAATCTCATTTACATAACATCTCAATGTCTTGAAAAGAGGTCAGTACAGTTACAGACATTGGCATTGTCTAGGTGGCATATTCAGTGCAGCAAAATGGAAAAAAACTGAAGAAGTCAGAATGTGTGTGTGTGTTAGAGAAAGAGAGAGCACAAGTCTGACAGAAATAAAAGAAAGGGCATGATACAGCAAGTGTGGAGTAGAGCTGTCATAAAGGTGTCACAGCAGCCATAACCACCTCTGCATCTCTGCAGTAACAGAAAGCACCAGGATGTTTCTAACACCTTGTAACCTGCATGCAAAATGGGAAGCAACACTACTATCTCAGCTCATGAATTATTATGGTCATCTAACGCAATGTGACTGCTGATATACTGAAAGACACTGCAATGCATTATGAAGGTGTTACGACACAGCTCGTTGGGGGAAAGGGAAGCAACATAAAACCAGTTGGAACTGGTAAAATAAAGTTATTTACTGACAAAGAGCGTGGTTGTTTAATGCAAAGTGAAAAAGGTGAGGCAGGCTTCAAATGAAAAAGGGCTGGTGGGTGGGTGTTCATATCAAAGAAATGAATTTATTCAAAAGAGGACTCTAAACCTCACTATCAACCAATCATAAATCAAAAGAGCCCACCTGCACATAGTGATCTCTAAACATGTACATTTCTGAGTGTGAGTAATCACAACGCAAGGATTTCATCCAGGAGGCTGCTGTTTGTGTCCCGTGCGCTACGTTTCACTTTCACTTTACAATCAGCAGTTTGTTCATGTCCTGTGGTCACAATGTCCAGTCACTTTTGCACTGTAGAAATGTAATAATTTTTAGCCCAATGATGTTGTTGTTTTTTTCTAAACCTAACTAAGTGGATTTGTTGCTTAAACCTAAGCAAATGTTTTTGTTTGATTGACAACATGAAGCATGTGTTTACTGCTACCGAAAAGTGACGGCGAGGGCCGTGATAAAGCAGCAGTATGAGACGAGTTTGAATGAGAACGTGTTGGAATCCCCGGCATCACATATAAATATGTATTTTTCAACATATTAATGCTTTTATTCAGGCTCCACCACTGGTTTGCCAGACACTAGGAATATAACATTCAGTACTGGTTTACAGCACGGATGTATAAAGAGAACTGGATACAGCGTTGGAGGCGGGGCCCCGTTAAATTCCTATGACATTTGCTCAGCGACGCATGAAGTCAAAATGGCTCGACTGTCGTGTGCCGAAGTAACCAGATCATCCGGCTATATTCTGCATCCATTGGGCCCATAAAGCAGGCGCAGTAGCGTTTCCTTTAACTCCGCTTCCAAGCCCTCGGTTTGGGGCTCATTTACATGAACGGAAGAAGGAAAATAACTCTTATTTCGGCTATTAGTGCATTTTACAACTTATAGGACCATATTATTTAAATAAGGGATGTTCAAGTGTTCATACTGGGAAGTTGATTTACCCCCAAAGAATTATCCCTTTGATTTACAGACGTCTCTTTCCCAATGCAAGTCTATGGGAAATAGTATTTTTGGGCCCCATGGCATCACGTGACGGACACAGAAGTTGTAATTCTACTTTTTGGTCACTACAAAAATTTGCTTCAAAGCCAAGCACACTTCCTGGGGGCTTGGTTTACGGCAGTCATGTACTGTCACAGGGTGTACAAACAGCCAGACAGAAACAGTCCAGTGGTTTTAATGGTAAAATAATACAAAGGCCCACAGGTCAAGGGAGCAAATCCAAACAGGACAGGTTCAAATGTAAAAGTGCAGGATGGCACAGGTACCAGGTTCAGATTTAGGTTTCAGAGGCTGGAATGCAAAGGCACAAAGCAACTTTGATGATCTGGCCAGGAGCAGGTGGAGATGGGCCGGTTTAATTACTATGGGGGTTAATTGTGGAATGAGGAACAGGTGAGCAGGTGGAAGTTGGGCTCAGGTGACTGGGACCGGAGGGAAAGTCTGAAGAGTGCCTTAGAAATGCATGGGCCTGGGGGAAGTGAGAAGTGTCTGGAGACAGGGACAGACTGAGTAAAATAAAAACATCTGAGGCAGCCATCGTGGCATGCACTTGTTGTTGCCATGGTATCAGGTGTAAACAGTCATACATTCAGTCCAGTTGGGAGCTGACAGAAACATCTAGGAATATCATATTATTAAAATGTCATTTTGTGAAAAGGATTTGGCATTGAGTCGTTGCTGTTTCCCCCATCTGTTCTAAATAACAGTGATACAGCTGCTGCATTGACTGACCACTCTTTAGAGTTTCAAAACCGGCACCGTGCCCTGTCTCATCTATATTGCCACCGTCTCTATCTCGATCCACAGAGAGCAGAGGCAAGGAGACATAAAAAAGCTCCAGCGTGTTTGAAACATAATGATGGTGACTAATGATAGAGGGTGGAGGGGTGCAAATGGAATGCACCCTAAATCTTTAGAGAGTGATGGATGGCTTTATCATGCAAGAGCAGCACATTTCAGTGTTGCCTAAGGAAGTTTGTGTGCACAGCTTTGCCAGCCCAGAAAACGAAGTTTAAGTGTTTTGAACCTTTTCGTGTCTCAATCACTAAAGCCATCTCTTTGCCAGAGCTAAGCAACAACCGCCATGATTCACGCCAAAGCAAATGTGGAAGTTGTAGTTGTTCCAATAACCTCCGGAAAAACTATCAACAGGAAAAAAAGAAATTCAATACCTAATGTCTTTACTTCTAATGTGTGTTATCTTGTTGGCAATGTCTGCAAATACTGTTCCAATAATATAATGGTATAATACTATATCAAAGCAATAGTTCAACTCTTTGGGAAATAAGCAAGATGTGAAAATTGTCTGTACGCAGCTCAGTCACCAGGAAAAACATGTTGATATTGTACGTTTCTGCAAACCACGGATACGTTGAGTGACGTAAATTATGCAATATATCAAACGACCATTATTGAAAGCTCCTGTACCATCCTATGAGAGTTGTTCAGTGACGCATGAAGCCAAAATGGCTCGACTACCAAGTGATAAAGTACCCGGATCTTCAGTCAATCTTCCACAGTCATTAGACCCATAGAGCAGGTGTAGTAGCGTCAAAGCGACGGTCGGTATTAAAAGCATGAGAGTCTATTCAGGGTGGGCCGTTGACTTTATGCTTGTTACATAATGTTGTTACGCTTTTTACATAGTTTTACGTTGTTGCGTTACGTTGCTGCGTTATGTTGCTGCGTTATGTTGCTGCGTTGCGAATGCAGCTATGCAGAAAGTGTCTGGTCTGGTGGTCAGATGGCATCAATTCAAGGAATACATCCAGATATGGAACATGTTCTGATTTGCATATTTATTTTGAACCAACACGATTCAACAACTGGCCTGGGGCCAAATACTCTCTTTAGAACTATTATAAAACAATGGGAACCTGTCCAGGGTGTTTCCCGCCTTCGCCCAATGTCAGCTGGGATCGGCTCAGATAATGGACGGATGAATAAAACAATGTGAGCTGTACAGACAATAAAAGATTTTGAAACCACTTTTTTGGTTTCCCAAAGTACATGACAAACTTGCCTTTTGAACAATGGAAATAAACGTAGTAGGCCTAATAAAATTGAAAAGAAAACTATACACAAAGTGTTGAAAGTGAAAACAATCTCTGGTAGCCATCACACTATTAAGATGTTGTTTAACCTAAGCAAAGCACTTCTTTCCAATGTGCTTCTCGATCCATATTTGCACTCATCTCCTGTGCCAGGGTAGCAATGTCCCTGTAGCTCCTGGCATGAGTTAGAGAGACCTCAGACTGTTGACTCCCTCAAGTCCAATAGCGCAGGCACAACAGGGAATAGGTATAGCTTTCGGAGCAAATCTTTGAGGATAACCACCTTCTTCCACTCATTGGTTAGCAGGCTGTCCCTGTCCATGGTGTCGGCTATGGATGTAAGATAGTCCTTCACTTCAAGAAAAAATGAGAGATCATTAAATAAGAACTGGACCATCTGGTTGGACAGGCCGCTATGTGGCAACAGATGATTTGTGAAACAATTTAACGAGGTGCCTGACTTTGTCCAGCAGTCCTTTAGTTGTGGTAAATGGTAAATAGACTTGCATTTATATAGCTCCTTTCTAGTCTTCCAACCACTCAAATCGCTTTACACTACATGTCAGCATCCAATCCCAGAAGCCCATCAGGATCTAATCTAAATACTCATTCAAACACCGATGGCACAGCCTTCAGGGGCTATTTGGGGTTAAGTATCTTGCTCAAGGACACTTCGACATGCGACTGGAGGAGCCGGGGATCAAACCACCGACCTTCCGATTGGTGGGCGACCCGCTCTACCTCCGAGCAACAGCCGCCCCTGTGTGTTCCCTCTGGATCATGTTGCCCACAAGCTGAAGGGTATGGACCATGCAGTGGGTCCTGTCCAAGGTTCAGTACCTAATGGAAAGTGGAACACAGAACAGACAGACTTTTCATAAATCCTCCCAAGAAGAATTTATTTTATACATTAGGACATCATTCATCACCACATTAAACATTAAAAATGCTGATTGCAGATCAAATTTTAAAACAGTTAATAGTCACTTAAAACAGTGAACATTCACAGTATTTGGGAAGACTGTGCATTGGGTTTTTTGTTCGGCACATACATCACATGTATAAGTATAAAGACTGACCTTCTTCTTCTCCCTGGTATTCTTGGAATTGTTCTCTTCAGAACTCCTGTCCTCTTCACCGTACCAATGAAAAGCAGCAAACTTCCATTATCAGTAATAATGGTGAGAATTTCTTTCTTTTGTGATCACATTTTTCTGTACACTCCTCCACAATAGTATCAATAGACTGAGCAGTGTGTGGGTGAACCATTTTCTATAGGTTCAGGAGTGTGTGTTCAGCCTTATCATCCTGGGAGGTCAAATAACAGCAAGCACTGACTGCAAGAAAGGAAGCTGTGAGAACCTTTTTAGTCCATATATCTAAGCCAGTGGTTATATTGCGTGCCATGGCCAGTCTGTGTTTGAACTTTTGGCTAAACGAGCAGAGGACGAAGTTGCACAATTGGTCGGCCGAGTGTTGGACTTTCCTCATTGGCCATTGCTCGTTCAAATTTAAGAGGTTGGTATCGGTCCTTTATGCAAATGAGCCCGTCCAGCGTGACACATCTGGTTCACGAAACTTGGACCAAGCTGTCAAACTAGGCGATCTTGTTCTAATATGAAACAAGATTCAACAGTGGCATAGCCTATTTATTGCTTAAAGTGTTTTTAGAAGTAGATTTCGGTGGATTGTTGAGACAGAATAACAGAAAGTTTATGAGCAGGCCGCCACGTTGTTTCCTGTTTGAAACGGCGAGCAGAAAACCAGGGACCAATCCGGTTCATTTCACGATAGGGTACGTTACTGCTCGAACAGCCAGTTGATTAAAGGAGTATAGAAACAAAAAGATGAAATTCTGTGTATATTTGACAACAGACACTGCCGCCATTTTGGACTGAAAACGCTTATTATATTTATACAAATTTATTGTTCAACACAGGCCATTTTGGTAGAATATGACAAGACATAAATAGTTTAGAAATTATTTTGTTTTACTTTTGGACGGCACTTTGTAGGCGGACGTTTCACTGGCGTCCGGTAGTCGCTTTCGGTCCAAAATGGCGGAGGCGTAACTTTGCTGCTGGGCACTGATGTTGCAATGGAACGAACAATTGACTTCTTGGCAATCTACGTTCTTTGGTTGAGTAGAGCAGCGCTTCCCCCTAGTGTCCTTGCCGGACCTGGTGGACATGTACCTCTGGATTTAACAATATAGACATGACCACTGACTATTTGTAGAACAATTTAGCCATAACTTCACAGACAGACCATACACGGTCCAGCCATATAATTGGTTTTGACGAAGTCACATCAGTCACACAGTCATTTTTTCCAAGCATCATGAGAAAATCCTCATCTTCCATTGTCTGTGGAAGGAGGGCTAAAATAAATCCAAAATAAAATCAACAAAGTATTAATTCAAGATGTTCTATTACAACTGCAGCTGCTTTATAATTGTATTTCAATTGCAAATGTGGGTCAAACTGAAAGAGACTCAGTATCCTCTACAGTTCATGGTCAGTACGTCTGCATTGTGTTACAAAGCAGTTCCACTGCTAAGCATCTGCATACTTTAGTGATTGTGAAAAGAGAAAATGTTCAGATGGATGTACCAGTTGCTCCACTGCTTTATTCTGAAAGTCTACCATCTCACCATCATCTGAACATCAATTATGTATCTGAGTCTGTGAAGCCATCTATGTATCAAAGAACTGTGTCTGTCAAGTGGTCGGTATAGTGAATATAGGAAGCAGAAAGTGTCAGATCTGAGAAGAGACAGCCGGTCGGGAATGACCTCTGTGGTTTTGTAAGACCATCATCGACATGAGCCAGGAATAACTTTTAAGAAGAAAAGTTTTACATGCGGCATGTCCGACACTATTGCTGTCTTTCCGCTGAGCCATATTTCAGGTTTTGTATATCCAGGAGCATCACAACAGCCGCAACTGAATCACTTGACGGTTTCACAGAGTAGGAATTTATTGTCTCATCTTCTGTTTACAAGCCCGGTCCCACATGGACCTATAAAACCACACTGCAGCTAGTACAGGTCAAAGTCAGCAATTTTGTAAGTAAAATAGAGGTCGAGAAACTGTCAAGTTTTCTGCCAACCTACAGCATTCCTTTTGGTCTCTGCTCCCAAGTCATAAAACAAAAGTTTGCTCTGCTCAGCTGGAGAGCCAGAGCACTGATATTACATGATGTACAGTACAGTATATCACAATGTCCACAATGCGTAGAATTATCACCGTGCTCCTTGCAGATATTAAAGGCTGTCTGCCAAGAGTAATTTACAGGACACTTGCCCTCAATTCATGCACTCCTGAAGGTTAGGCCAGGCATTCATTTAGGCAAATCAATATCCTTTTATTTAGCATAGTGCTCTTAAATGCCGACTGTTGCCTTGTGGGGAAAATATCAATGAGTCTCTCCCAATAATGTTTCACAGCCCTCCATTCTGATCCCTGAAAATATTTATCAGAGGGAAACATTTCACTACACAAGCATGACGAATGGATGTGTCAAAAGAGAATGTATCACCAGGGCAGGCTTTTAATATAATTATTAACTTTGACTTGCCCTCATTTTTCAAACGGCTAGGATTGGGAGACAGAGCCAGTGGCGGTTTTCTTTAAGTTTCTCCAATAACTCGAATGGGCTGTTGGATGTTTGGTTGGACAGCATTTTTATTTGAAAAAAAAAAACAGCTTACGTTGAGGTTAGAAAGTGCATTGCTGTAATTTTAAAATGGCCATGACATTTTCTGTTATAATCAAACATCTATAATTTCTCTGACATGTACATGGAAGCACTTTTCTTTTTCTTGCTCCTTGGTGAGCCAGGAGGCAAGTAAAATCAATCAAAACAGGGCTTTATAAAATGCCAACTGAAAATATAATTTGCCATCCAATTCTGAGTTAAACAATCAAAGTGATTAACTATGTTGTTTTTTTTATACTGAAACAAAAAAAATATTTTTAGATACATCAGAATTGTTCCTTTAAGATGGACAGATACTGTATGGACACACACATAGGCCATGAAGTCTTTAATTTCAGTCTTTCCAAACCATAAACAAGTTAGTAAGGAATGGAATAATCAAATTGTTCATCTGCTAAAGCATAAGCTGCATTTGTTAGCATGTCCGGCTAACCAGCTTACTACTAATGTAGGCTAAGGAGCACTTAAGATTAATACATTTGTTTGTGACAAGGGCATGTTTAGTTACAGGGCATTTAAAGAAAGGCCCACTATTACATTACATTATTTACACATCAGACCCATATTTAGCAAAAAGATTAACTAAATCGGTTAAGTCAGACTCAAAGCCTCTCAAATATTTTCATGTTTAGGTGAATTATTTCAACAATATATTATTTGGGGATGAAATAGTGTAATCTAATTGTGTCTTTTCCTACTCAGAAGTCAAGTCTGTACATTTCCCAGAATGACTTCCTAAACTCCCAAAGATCCCCCGACATCCTGTTGCATCCAGCTGTTTGATATATAGAAAAAGAGAGAGAAAGAGAGAAAGCAGCCGGCCAGAGTGACAGTAATGGTAAGAAAGGGAGAGTTTTCAGTCAAGAAGAAAAAAAAAAAAGGAAAGACGAGAGAACAAAACTCAGCATGTCATCCAGCTGCAGTGCAGTCAGGTATGTTGAGGCTACTGTCAGAGCAGAAATTGGTACGTCTGCCTCCTCTGATGGATGTTTCCTGTATGACTGCTGAACGTCAGTGCAAAGTGACGGCTCCAGATAGAAGCTTTGCCTCCTTGATTCCGAGGCTGACACCAAACCCTGATGTTAAATTCATCTTTTACTGGATGAATCTAGTTTTATCTAGATGAAAAATGCCTTATAACAAAAGATTGTTTCCACAAAGCTAACGTATCAATTAATAATGAGTGATAACTTAAACATGGGGAGGGAAAAATCCTAGAAAAAAGTCTTATAAAGACATGTTTTAATGTAATGCAGTGCTTGAAGTCTTATTCATATATAAAACAAGTAACAAGAACATTTCAACCATCTGATGCAAAACTGGGATAATTAGCCTTAGTCAAAATACACATTAAACCTGTTTATTCACACTTAGGGCATTTTGTAGATGATCTTATCTAGAGTGACTTCAGTATTCACAAAGCAGACAACATCTTTAGTTAAAGTGAAGAGAGACATTTGGCAGCAATTAGATGGTTTCAGTGATTAACTGAGTGGAAGACCACTTGCATTGTCTCTTTTGTGGTGCAGGGAATTAATTCCCCCAAAGATCGAATTCCAAAGGAAAAAAGTCAATTCCCGCACACACTTATCACCTCTTCATTGATTTATCTAAAAAGAGTCAACGTATCGGTCACAAGGACCTTTCTCAAGACATGTCAGTGACAAACTGTCCATAAGTGCAAGTCAGAAAGCTGTAGGGAGAAGGCTAAACGAACAAGCGGTTGCTCATTCTTAATATACCAGAACTGATTTCCATTTGAATAGTACACAGGAGCAAGCCTTACTCTCCATGTATTTTAATAGGATACATGCCTCAGAGTGTTAAAGCACCTTTCAAGCTGACCAAGCTAATTTTCAAAACGTTGGCATTGAATACATTTTGGGGTTTTGCAGGATCTACAGTTTTTGCGGTCTGTGTTCATGCGCCACAAGCAGCTAATGCACCAGCTGTACCAGCCCGTTTGCACGAAAAGGCAAATAAATGCCACGATAATACGCGAGGCGTTTAGCGTGCAATAAGTATGCCCTTCTTGATTTCCGCGTGCCATTTGTACGCCATGTATCCTGTAACGAAGCCAATGTTAACGCATCCGCATATAAATGCTACTGTTAGAGTTAGTGACGTTGTATAAAAAACGAGAAAGACCATTTTTGGTGGTTGGGTGGGGAGGTGCATGGGTCCAACAAGCACAGGACTTTTAACAAGGAGACCCATGTTTGAGACTGTTGTTGACCAGTGTTTTGTTTTGTAAGTTACGCTAGTGACGACGTTTGTCACGTGACGATTGTCACGTTTTTTTTTTTTTGCATTTGTGACGTGTTTTCCGTAGTTGTTTCCATATGTGTTTCACTTATTTTAAGCCCAACCATGACGTTTTTCCTTACATTAACTAAATTATTTTCTTGCCTAAAGCTAACTGTGGATATTTGCATAGTGTACAAATAACACACAAAAAGGCTAAAAATGCATGCGTAATGTCCGTGTAATGTTGTGGTATTTATACGCCTTCCCGTGAGACCGGGTTGGCTGTACAGACGTTAGCTGTAGCTAGCTGGAAATATGCATACGTACCTCTGTCTGACAGATTCTTTCTGACTTCAAAATGTATCAGGAATTTTCCTCTAGCATCTCTCCCTTTTCTTCTTGTCTCTGTACACTCATAACATGAAGACATAAAGCATTCAGGTAAGTGCAAGTGCATGTTCTCCTTGTGTCACTGTGGGTTTTCTCAGGGTCCTCCGGGTCTTCTGGGTCCAACAAAAACATGCAGGTTAGGTAATTGGTGACTGTAAATTGTAAAGTGTGCATGTGCACATGAATGGTTGTCTGTCTCTATTTTTCAGCCCTGGCATTCTGCCCAGTGTGTACCCACGCCTCTCGCCCAATGTCAGCTGCATGGGATCGGCTCCAGACTCCTTGTAAAGCAGTGGTTCCCAACATGAGGTTATATATATATATATATATATATATATATACACTGTATGTTTGTTGTCCTTCCCTCTGTGTGTTGTGCACGTAGGATTGTTTCTGACTAGTGTGATCCAAACATTTGTAATAACTCCAGTGTTGTAAAGTCCAAAACTCAACATTTATTTAAAAAAAGACATATAATCATTTCCAAAATGCACAACGTTTTTATCTAACAAAATATCCTGCTTCAATCCACATTTGTTACTTTTGAAATGGCATTCGGTAAAGTCCTAATCAAAATACGACACAGCTTGTTTCTTTTTTTAGAACGAGCAGTTGCAGAGCGATGTTAAGTCCAAAAGTCACTGAATAAACAATAGATGATTACCAAAATTCACAACATGAAATATTCTGCTTCAATCCATATTTGATGGTGTTTAGCCTTTCCAAAAAGACATTTTCACTGCAGTCAAAAAATGGTTTGCTCTCCCGCTTGTCACACACAAAGGGACGCACGCCACCGTATTAATGGGGGGGACTAGCAGCAATCTAACAGCACTTTATATAACCACAATAACAACAAAATCTATGAAAAATGTCTTTTCATTGACTTTGTATGGAATGGCATCACCATTCATCTCACTCAAAGTCTAAGGCCAACAGCGCCAAGATGTTATTCTTTATATTTCTGCATATCTTATTTCATCTGCCTTCATGATTCAACTTATTTTGTTTTCAATTTAACAACTAATTGTCTTTAATCACTTAGGCACAGGAACAAAACAAATCTGCCAAACTATCTAATGCTCCTAAGAAAGAATGAGACAAAGCCAACAGTTGCTTTTGCATATTGGAACCATTTTAGAGTGTATTTCCCTTTAAGCACCAGAAAGTGGCCACAGCTGCATAATCAAATTGCTTGAGCATAAACCTATTGTATGGAAAGCTCAATCTGCACATTTACATAACATCCATGCCATCATTCAAACCTCAGTCCATCAGTGCCAGCGTGAGTGGCTGTGTCAGGGACTGTGTCTTCATTAAGTGTCCCTATTTACTGGCTCTGGCTGTCTATTATTCACTGGCATGCTGCAAAACATTTCCATTGGAGATGCTATGAAAGGATGTTGGCTGATTGCTAAGTGACAGTAATGCACACAAATACTTCAACACACACACGCAAACAAACAAACAGAGTGTTATGTAACACACTCAAACACACATATACAGGTTGCTAGGTGACGGTAATGGCATGTAATGAAAAGATGTGTATGGTTGGAGTGGGGACTGGTTGTCACCTGTATGACTGTGAGGCTGTCAGCTCTCTAAACAGAGGAGTTGTGTTGATGTGTTGTGGTTGGCAGGAGTATGGAAGGGGGTAAAGATGGATAACTGCTGCATTGGTGAGCAGGCCATCAGTCTCTGGGGGACGGGACGGTTTGTCCTCAGTGGAAATGTAGGTCTGCAATATGTCCATGTGTTCAAAAATCAATGAGACAGTTAAGACAGGCAGAGGCGATGATCATACTTCACCACTGTCTATATCCGTGGATGGAATTCAATTTGCTAAACATTATGAATGTTATCCTCCTTGGACTCTGGCAAGGTACCCTCCAGCTTCAAAATGGCTGCAGTCACCACTATCCTCAAACAGCTAGGTCTAGACCTACAGTATATGACATCCCCAACTACTGGACAATCTCCAACCTTCCATTTTCTCAGTAAGATCCTGGAAAGAGCAGTTGCTGCCCAACTCCATCAGCACATGTCCACCCATGAGCTCTACAAACCCCTTCAATATGGTTTCAGAGCACAACACAAACCAAGGCTTTCATCCAGGAGACCGCTGTTTTGTGTCCAGTGTGTCATGTTACAATCAGCTGTTTGTTTGTGTCCCATTTTCACAACATTTGGTGTCATATCACTTTACCAACGTAGTAGTTTTAAGCCCAACCATGTAGTTATTTCCTGAAACCTAACTATAGTGGTTTTGTTGGCTAATCCTAAAGTGACGCCAAGGGTAACTCTAGTGGTTTTGATGCCGAAAATAGCGTGACGCCAAGGAAGGGGCATGATGCCAAAGGGTGTGACGCCAAGGGGCGTGACAAAGTGGTGGTATGTGACGAGTTGGGATGAGAAAGTGTTGAGACTCCAGTTCCACCCCAATCCAGGTCGACCAAGACGACCCCCAAGGATCTGTGCTTGGACCCCTCTTCCTCTTTACCATCTCTATGCTCCCCCTTGGTCAGAAACATTCACCAGCACAGCCTACGCTTCAGCTGCGATTCGGGCGACACAGCTGTACCTCAGCACTAAACCATCCACTCAGTTCCACAGTCCCTTCTAAACTGCCTGCACAACATAAAAACCTTGATTTCATCTAACTTACTCAAACTAAATAGCAACAGAAAAAAACAGAGCTCATGGCTGTGGCTTCCAAAGCGCTGCTCCGGAAGGTTGGAGATCTTTTCCTGCATGTGGGCGGCTGCTCCATCTGCCTATTACCAGAAGTCTGCATCCTGGGTGTCATCCACTCACTCATTAAATCCATCATCAAATCTGCTTTCTCCATCCATCCATCCATTTTCTTCCACTTATCCGGGGACGGTTCATGGTGGCAGCAGGCTTAGCAGGGAATTCCAGATGTGCCTTTCCCCAGCAACGTTTTCCAGCTCTTCCTAGGGGACCCCAAGGCGTTCCCAGGCCAGCCAAGATCTATAATCTCTCCGGCTTGTTCTGGGTCTTCCCCCGGGCCAGATAGGGTCAAAAGTATTGTCGCTGTGTGTGAAATCATGAAAGGTTTGTGAAAGAATAAATAATAATAAAAAAAAATCGAAGTTTATTAACTTATTAACATTATTAACTGTTAATGTTTTTACCGTTTGTTAAAGAATAACTAAAAGCATGGCCATTTTGCTGCCCAGTTTGTTGCACACACTGTCTCCCAATCCCAGTGATATCAGAGTACTTCTTTGGAGGCACTATCGACTGTCTAGACTGTGTTTGTGTTTTGCATATTTGAGCCCGACTCCTAATATTCACACAACAATTTCCTTTGCAGATTTGTATGGAAATGTAATTAACAGCACAGAATGAATGTGAAGTTAAAACCATTCATGGTCACTTGGCGGTGAAGGTGGGCTCTGTTTGTTTGCTTCCCAGTCAGTAGAAAGACAGTGAGTATGTGGGTGCACAGCCTATACTAGTATACATACACACCCACGTGTGATTAATGCGGTATAATGCTCCTGAACTGAGGGTGATAGACAAATGGTTAAAGGTGAACAAAAATCGAGCGTAGCATTTGTTCAGGCAGGCCATGAAGTCAAGCTCTGCTCATATCACAGCTCTATCAGCTGATAGCAGCTGATCTTTAGCCAGCCCAAACAGCTGATGGATCAGCTGATTCCCCTCCATGCATTCAATTGGCGAATCTTATACAGGGTGCCTTATTTAAGTTGCTTCAGCCTGCCTACCATTGCTGCTTCCTCAACAAGCCGCTCGCAAACCCACCTCCACCTCAGCACCTCCTTTTAATACTGTGTCTGACTTAATCAATGTCATTTCTGTTGTCACCGATGCTGGCTCTGTTCTGCACCCAAGGGGGGTCTTTGCTGCTGCTCTCTCTGCACTTTGGCTTTCCATGTATGCACATGGAAGGGCAAGGTTTGCTCTCCTTGTCTTATGCTTTCCACGTATGGATGGGCAGGGAGGTCCCAGAGCAGAGCCATACCGTCAAATATGTATATTACTGCAAATGGAAATACAATTTTTCTTTAACTGAAGTGGTCCTGACTGAATTAACATAAAACATGAAACCTCATTTAGTTATCCATGTTTACAGTTGTGCATGGAAGAGTGCTTTTTGCTCTTTTTGGTCAACATCACGAAACACACTGTAGAAGTTACTAGTCAAGAGAAGACACGTTCTGACAAGCTAGTGTTTTAGTTGGGACATTGGGAGGCAAACAAGCAATTGTCATGCTCATGCTCATTTTATCTCTTGGTACCCCATCACTGTGGGGACTGCCCATTGTGCCGACAGCCCGTTATTCCGAAAGCCCAATTGTCCAAAATGCACCATTGGACCGGAATCCATTAGTCCGAGGCCCCTTTATTCCGAAAACAAACACACAAAGTCCTCTTGCATTAAGATGGCAGTGCAAGGAGTGTGTATTTTCGGAACAATGTGTGTTTTTATTTGGAATAACGGTTGTCAGACTATTGGGCAGTCGGAATAACGGGCTGCTGGAACTGTTGGGTCATGTCATTATTTGGCTCATATCATTATCATCATACTAAAACTGTTGGTTGAGAAAGATTATAGTATTAGTTACACATTTAGAAAGTCTGTCTCGTGCTTCATGGCAGTGTTGACTTTTATATATTTAGTTAAAACCATGATTTTCCTTTAACATTTACCAAGTGCTTTTAATTGCCTATATATATTGACAGTGAACAGTTTTTAGATACAGGAATATTAATCTTTAGTCATTTAATAACTGTTAACTTTTGTACTCATGGTTAACAGCATCTAACACTGTTTACTGCCAAGAAAATATCTGCCCACCTTACACCTCTACGTAACTATGAGGTCAAGCTTGTAATGTAATTGATTGGTTGGTCATACAATGCAGACATGGTAGTTATTTTTACTTAGCTTAAATGCCAATCAGCACAGTTTTGTGCTTTAGTTTGCATTAACCAAATCTTCCTAGCTAGTTAACAAGCAGAAACAGTTATTTTTAAATATTCAATAATTTTCTGTTGATCTCCACCTCAAGGGCCCCAGAGGCCAGTTCAGAAGCACTAAGAGGGAGAATTGTCACTCTCGGAAAGATCATCAGGTTAATAAACCCAAGTGCTAAGTTAATGGGATGGCCATCAAGGGAAACAGCAGGAGGGCAGTCTGACAGTGCTGGCTCAAATGTTGAACATAATAACAAAATTGAGTATCAGAATAACTGAATCCAGCCCCGAGGCTCGTCCAATTAATGTGCCTGAAACACCCAATTGTCCAGCAATTTTCAATCACTTGTGTCTTCCCTTCACAGCGTCTCATCTAATCTCACTATCTGACCATCTGCTTGTCACCAGCTAGTGGGTGGAAATACATCTGTTTGTCTGAGTGTGATGAAGCCTGTTAAAGCTAATCTAAAAACAAAAAGTCGCCCTTGTTTTCATGCACTGACAGTTGTCAGATCCTATTTGATTAATTAGTATGGGACTGTGGTTCAAGGAGTTTTGCTAATATTTAGTTCTGTCTATTGCCAATTTAGTTCTGTCTATAGCCAATCTGTATCACATCAGCTCAAGCATCCACACCTCTTATACTGTACATTTCCAGTCCACTCACTACAGCATTAAGTTGGTACTTTCCATGTCCTGCTGAGTGCAGACTGGCATATCCAACAGTAAGCTGTAACCGCCTTGGTTTCTGATGCTCCGATTGGCTGTTTGAAGAAACAATGTATCAGACATATAAGACTTCATTTCTTTCAGGATTTTGCTCTCAGCTACCGGGGTGATAGGTGCAATCTGCAACAGATCTCAGTGGTTGATCTGACATAAAACTGGGTTATGAACCACATTGGAAATTGCAGTGTTATGTAGGAAGCCTTTTAACCAAAAGTTTTCCTTTTTTCAAAATGTTCTCCAAGTAGGGCTGCCAATTTATTTCTACTAGTGCAGTGCCTGTTCGGGAAGTGGTAATTCGGAGTGCATGCATGTTTTGACCGGGGCCAATTGCTTAGCTCCCAGTATTGCTGCTTGCAGCGTTGTCCGGGGGCCGTGCCCATTCATAGAGCGTGGCCATTTGGAGCAGGCAGATTGCTTGGCCCCCCGGAAGTGCAGCTTGCAGTGTACTCGAAAAATCGCTCATCGCTCGTTGACTCCATGGAAGTGAAGAAGAGTTTGGTTGTAAAGTCAGCAGCAAAAGTGAAATGCAGTCACCTTCTGTCTTTGTGTGTTTTCAGGCCTTTTTGATTGTCTCCCCCAACATGATCAGTTTCACCTGTCCCTCTTTAGCCCTGCACTCACGTGTTCTCACTTCCCCAGTTAGTCTGTCACTAGTTATACCACCTCAGTTCCTTTGTTGGTTCGTCTATTGTTACTGTAAGAAGTTTTGTTTGCCTGGATCTGCCAGTTGTATCTGCCTGCCTTTTTCGAATCTGTAAGATTCACATTATTATAGTATCTTCTCATCATGAGTCTGCATTTGGGTCCTTCCTCCTGTCCTGCTCCCTGCACCGTGACACAATGTCTATCTGTAGAATATATATATATATATATATATATATATATAAATATAATTATCAGAGGCAAAGTCAATGTAGAAAGACAGGGCTGGCAACAACGCTGTCTGTGTGGACACCACACATGTGCAAGGTATCTGTAATGCACAGGTAGAGGTAGGCGGTGTGGCCCAGGCATAAATGCCTGCTATGGATGAGATGCTTGACTCATTCTGGAAAAGCCTGGAAGCCCCGCCAAAGTTCAATATTAATTGCATGTCCAAATTGCACTAACTTCAACACTGCACGTCCTTGAGTCCCCAGCAATACATCCACCAAATGGGGAGTAGATTGGACGGACGGTGCTCAGGAAAGACAAAGGACACACCTACATACAGACAGTTAGATTATGTACAATGCATATCCACTACACGTGTAAATCTGTTGACGATTCCCACCTTTTATCATGCATTTTCTTTCTTTTTTTGTGTTGATTTTCTAGCTAGTTTGTGCTTGATTTTGATGTGTAAACTCTTTTGGGCAAGTCATATTACCATTTATTTGTCCTACTTCTTCTTTGTGTGTTTCTATATACAGTAGTAGTTCCTATGATTGTTCCCTTTGGATGATTTATGTGATTCGTACCTTATATTTGACTGAATCTTCGATGTGTTAGATTTAAAGTGTTCTTGTATAATATGTTGGTTTTTTTTCTATTTTCTATAGAGGCATGCTTTGTCCTCTATATGGGAGTATTAGACTGTGTCATTCATCTGTTGCTTGTTCTGCTTTGTGATGATCATTTGCCTGTCAGATATCTGTTAGATTGAAACGCTGCTCTGTTAAATTCAATTTGTTGGGAGCCGTCAGTACAGTGTATTGATCTTTTGTCAGATTTTTGTCTTCAATTAGTCCTCCACCTGTAGTAAGTTTTTTGGGATATGCATACCCTACGCTCTGTTCACAACTGGAATGTAAAACATTAAATTAACAAAATATCAAATTGAGTTAGAAACAACAGAAACTTTCAAAATTTGAACTTTAAGATTCAACAAGTTCATGAAGTTCGAGCCAAATCATTTGCTCTTGCCTCTAACTACAGCTTTTTTAAATTATTTCTTACAGTGGATTCACACCAGCAGTGACCTGGATGCTACAGTATCTGTCAACAAATTTCTAAGTTACTCTCTTTTGTAGCCAATAGTCCATCTGTCTCCACTAGGCTTTGCTGCCCATAGTGTGGTATATTTAAATCTATTCTCACCTTGTACTAGTGTTGGTGTGATGCATTTATTTGTATGTGTTTTAAAAGGAGTTACAATGTATCGTTTCATGGTAATGCAGCCTGCACCACTGTACCACACATCAATAATGTATTAATGCATGATTAGTTTGTCCGTCTCTTTGACGATACCGATTGATATTTGGAAAAAGCTGGGGTTAAACAGTTGGAAAGAGCAATTTTGGGGAATGTTTAGTAGGTCTAATGTCTAGTAATAAGGAGAATAAACAACCGGTTGTAGAGGACGGAGAAAAAACAGCGTGACAAATGTAGCTGACACTTTAGGGCACGATTAGCCCTAATTTCCACATAAACACAAACCTGAATGGGCTATTGATTCTGTGGTACTATTGATTGTCATGAAGTTGTGCTAAACTGGTAAATTATTATAATTATGATAAACTAGTGTTAGATGCAATGCAGTCAAATAGTGTGTTATTAATAACGGTGCAAATAGCAGTAAAAACAAATCGATAACAGCACAAATCTACATTGGACCCTGGCAATAGAGAGGTAGAGAGAATCCCTTTCTTTTTCTAATCACAAAGGATTATTACAACAGCCAGTTTTCAATAATCGTTACAGAGGATTGGACTCTGTGCCTCAGCTGATGACTCTATTGACTTTCATCCTGTCCCTGCTCTCTGCTGCAGTGCATCTGTTCTCAGGTAAACATAGATGTACAGTTGTACAACAAGAAAAGTCTCAGTTTCTTGTTGTAATTAAATTGCTTAATTTGTTATGACATGTTTTTATCATCATTACAATAAACCAAAGGAATCTTTTTATTTGTTGATATGACAACATTTCGACATGTTGTCATAACAAAACATAAACAGAATCATTTGGTTAATTGTAATGTTGATAAAAACATAGCCATATATATATAAATATATATATATATGGCTAGAGGGAGGATACTGGCATCATATGAAACTACACTATATTTTGGTGAGGAAAAAGTGTCATGGTAATTTTTAAAAGGGGTCTCTTGACCTCTGACCTCAAGATATGTGAATCAAAATGGGTTCTATGGGTACTAACGAGTCTCCCCTTTACAGACATACCCACTTTATGATAATCCCATGCAGTTTGGGAAACTCATAGTCAAGTCAGCACACTGACACACTGACAGCTGTTGTTGCCTGTTGGGCTGCAGTTTGCCATGTTATGATTTGAGAATATTTTTTTATGCTTAATGCAGTACCTGAATTTGAACAGATAAAATATGTGTGATTAATTTGTGATTAATCAAGATTAACTACGAACAATCATGGGATTAATAATGATTAAATGTTTGAATCGATTGACAGCCCTACTAGTGTTAACATACAGTTTTTCAAATAAACTATGTTTTGGTTGATTTCTCTGAGGCGCCGTCCATGGTGCTGTTGGAAAGTGCATTCGTTTGGTGTGCTAAGCGCTGAAATAACTGCTCCTCATCTTGATGAAAACGCCTATGGTGCATGCATAAGTGCATACATTTGTGCATGCATGAACTTGCGCTATACTTAAGGGTTCCTGTTTGGGGGTTTGAAATATATGGTCACCATATCTTTGAGCTAAATGCTAACAAGCTCACAATGACAATGCTAACGTGTGGATGTTTAGCAGGTAAAACGTTACCATCATTACCATGTTAGTTTAGTGTGTTAGCTCTGCCAATCTTAAACAAAATCTTCCACATTCCATGTTGAATTTTTTTCATGCTGCTTTAATTCTCAAGTTAGAGCCCGATCATGCTTTAGTTTCTCAAGACAGTGAGCACACACTAAGACTCCGCTCATACATAGCGTCTTTTGGCACCCTAGTGTGGCTTTTTGTAATTGTTTTCAATGACAGTAAAGTGTTTTGCTCGCTGCTTTTGCATTGCTGAGCGCGCCGTGTTTTTCTGCTGTGTGAGTCCCGCACTTTTGCAGAAGCGCCCTGAATGCCTCGAGTTGAAAAAACTCTAACTCACGTCCAACGTCGTGCCTAGCAACATAAAAAAGACGCGTTTTTTTTTTTTTTTTTTTAAATGTAGGCTTCAAACAAAAAAGGCAGTGCAGTGAGCCTCGCGTTTTGCACATTTTTTTTACATCATGCTCAAAATGCATTTCCCAACCTTATGTCCCCTTCGCTACGCTTCTGTTCTCAAACTAAAACCAAGTAAAACTAAATACATGAGATAAAGTGCCTTTGTGAACAACTGCTAGGTAATAAGCCGTGCCTTCCTGCCGATCTTCCAGCTCGTCACGGGGGGTGTTTTTGAAGCATGTGGGATATCTCTGGCTGCACCTTGAGCTGAGGGGCAGGAAAAAAGATCATCCCACATTATAATCCAGCAGGTAACACAGCAGTGTCAATAAAATGAGATTAAAGCACAAGTTTGTACACACAAACACACGAGGGGGGAAAAAAGTACATGCGGGAAACCCACATATGTAATGCACACACGTGCTATAAACACACATACACACACAGAGGAGAGTTACAAAGGCGGCAACAAACATGTAGCCTCGGGCTGTTTTTTAGTTTTCTCGGCTCGAGCCTTGTATCCATACAACTGCCTCTTTTTTCTTTGAACATATTTTCTTAAGAGACACTAACTGTCCTTTTCATGCAGGAACATGCGAATCTGCAGACATTGCCAAAATCCTACCACTATATTTGGAAAAATTGTGTTACGGCATATTGTTTTCATTGTGGCTTCTGAACTGACTAAATTCTGCATGTTTACAGCAGCACATGGCTCCAGGGAGGAAGGATATAAGGGCTCTCACAACATACAAAATCCAGGAGAATTACAGGCACTGTCGGGATTAAGTGGCCAATGTGAGCGCGGTGCGTGGTGTACTGTAGGCGTGACACAGATTTGATTTTTTTTGTGTTTGAATATTGAACTGAATTAACAGGTTGTGTGTGTTTTTTAAAGCATTCATAATCCCCATTCATACTATATGACAGTAGCAGTCTGCATCGAACTGAGGGGAGAAAATCAATTAATCTGAACGTCGATGAATCTGAAGTTGTGAATAACTGTAATTAGAAAAATAGCAGTGAAAAGATCCCGAAAGGAAATGATTGTTCCTAGACAGGCATCATCAGTAGAATTGATGTATTAAAGGAACAGTGTGTCGCATGTTTGGGGATCTATTGGCAGAAACGGAATATAATATTCATAACTATGCTTTCATTAGTGTATAATCAGCTAAAACTAAGAATTGTGTTTTTGTTAGCTTAGAATGAGCCCTTCATATCTAAATATAGGGAGCTGGTCTTCTTCACAGAGTCCGCCATGTCGACGAAAAATGAAATTTCTAGCAGAAATCCCCAAAATGTCAAAAGTTTTTTAAACTAAATCACAGCATGGCTTTTTCTATGGTGTTCCTCAAGGTCTTGGCGTCTTGATGTAGTCTTGTTGGAGGGATTTTTGATCATTTTGATTAATTTTCAATTCCAAATATGCGTAACAAATTGTATCAACCCCAAAATTGCAGAACAATTTAATAATAATTTAATATTTAATTAATATTTGTTTCTGATTCATGATTAGAACAACTTTGACACACAGTGCTGAACTGCATCTCAAATTAATCTTCAGGTTTCCATCTTTCAGATAATGTACAACACTTCTACGTGACATCTACTGCTGACCTGCTATCACCCCCTAAAAACCCCCTGTACCCCCCTATAAAAGACAAAAACAAAATGGGTCTATGTGGGTCTCATTAATCAACCAATTGTTGAACTTTCTCTACCTTTCTCGTCAACTAATTGTGCACGTTGTTGTGCCTGTGCCTGTGAGATACTGATGAATTATTTCATGTGTGTGATTCTTGTGACCGCACATTGAAGAACAAAGATATGCATATGCACACTCATGCATGCTCTGCTTATGTTTTTAATCTGCAAGACTGGTACAGCACGAACCTTTTTGCAGCCAAACTGGATGTTTGCTCCCGACTTGTTAGTCACTACGCCATTCATTGTTTATCAGAATATATTGTTGTTGTTTGTTGTGGATAAAAAAACTGCAGCTTATTACAGTAAATTAATTAAGAGTGGAGGAGGAGAAAGCAGACGTGCATTAATTTCAGCTCATTTGGGAGAGAGAATCTCCATAAAAGTTGTGTTTCACAGCAATCTTTTTTTTTTTATGTTGGGTTTGTGTAAACACAATTTGTGGGACTGTAGCTCCCATACGCTAATACACTGAATCCCAGCTGGCAGAGAAGCAGAACATAAAATGAGTGTCTCATCTGAAAGACAACATTGATAATTTCTGTGCCACCAAATGGAACGCAACTTCAGTTTCCCTCTGAAGTTCAAAATGATTTGAGTGTTTGCACAATGATAGGCAGGGGCCGGCCTAAACCTTTATGTGACCACGAGCAAATTGTGACAAACCAGACATAACATGTTTATTAGTATTTTGAAGTATAGATAGGTGTGTGTTCCTAACCTTTGGTCAGAGCTGTTTCCCGTTTCCAATAACGGAAAATAATAACGTTGACCTTTTCAAGACGTAGGTCGTCCGCCGCCAGTTACAACTATAAATTTAAACTATTTTTTTATTTTTTTTATGCTAAATGCAGTACCTCTGAGGGTTTCTGGACAATATGTGTCATTGTTTTTCAATTGTTAATTGATTTCCAATAATAAATATATACATACATTTGCATAAAGCAAGTATATTTGTCCACTCCCGTGTTGATAAGAGTATTAAATACTCTACAAATCTCCCTTTAAGGTACATTTTGAATACATAAAAATAGTATGATTAATCGCGAATAAATATTTTTGATTGACCTCCCTAATATTTACAACATGTTTTGTGCATGTAATGTTCAACATGTTTTGTGCATGTAATGTTCGAATGTGTTTGTGTGTTTGTCCATGTGTGGAGGAGGGGGAGGAGGAAGAGGAGGAGAGGGAGGAGGAAAAGACTTCCTTTTTGACTTCCTCCTCCTTTCTTCTTATCAGCCCACAGCAGTGCCCTCTTTGCTCTCGCTGAGACCTTCTTCGCTTTAACTGATGACTTCCTCGCCTTCATCGGCAGTGGACTGAGGCTGACCCATCAGTTCTCCCCCCTTTTTTTCGGCTTTGCTGCACTCTGGTCTCCTCTGGTGTCTGTTGACGAAGCACAAACACCTAACACACACTGAGGGTAAAAGTCCATGTCTTTACTTACACTTTCAAGCCCACCTCCAGGAAGGCCTCCTACTCCTCCTCCGTGTCCTGCAGCTCGTCGTCCAAGCAGGAGTCACCTGACTCCTGGTAGGGCACCTCTCCATCCTCATAAGTCTCAGAGTCAGACTCCATGAGCCCGGCTCTCTTTCCCTGCTTGGAGTCGGAGGCGTAGTTGAAGGAGACAGCCTCCATTCTCAAGGCTCAAAATTTGATGAAGTTTCTGAAAAGTTTATGAAGTTGGGCCTCACCCCGGCAGGCCCATCTCCGCCATGCAGTCTGGAAGTATCGGACCAGGTTTTTGGCCGTCCCCTTTGCCTGCAGTGAAGGAAACCAGCTGAGTCTGCCTGCAGCTGCAGCCACTTTTCAAGCCAGGCAAATTCTTCTGCCTGCAGATATATCTGGGCTGCCCCAAAGTCCCGGATGGTTTTGTGTTCGCTGACCTGCAATACACAGAAAACAAATGAAACATTTCAAACGAAGCACACAGATTACAGCAGCACATCAGTCAAGACCCTTGTACTCACATAGATGACAAAGCTGTCAGAGGACGACTGGCTGGCTTGTTTGGAAGCCTCAAATTCTGCAACTTTCATGTTGGTCCTCTGGGAGAGAATACACAACTGTTTCAGCACCATGGAGAGAGACATACGTTACTCTCTATGTTACAAGAGAACACTAAACTGTTTGAGGTCCATGGAGAGAGACAGACATTACTCTATGGCCCAATTCCAAACCACCCCCTACACTCTCTCCTTACCCACGTCCACTCCGTTTGCGCGTTCGCGTGGAGGGTCCGCCATTCGAAACCAATTCACGGGGAGTGGAAGTGGGTTATGAAACCCTCCGACAGCGAGCCTGCATTGATACAAACTTATCCAGCTGCCCTTACTGACGACGTGCAACGCCGTTTTGTGTTCATCATGGAACACACTCCAATGTCAGTTCCGTGTGACTACCGGTACAAACGTTTACTTGTAAACTGCTCAAACTGATAAACATTTAATTTATTCTACTATATTGTCATACAGACGTCAACAAAATAAAGTAAGTAGATTGAATTTAGGATAAAATATACCCTTGTCTGGTACAGAAAACGGTAGACATGTTCATTAGATTGTGTGTATATATATATATATGTATATATATATATATACACACTCAACATACATTTATCATTTTTTTTTAACGCTATCAGGAGCTATAAGCCCATAATTTATGATATCTTCAACTGTGCAATATTGACTTAACGATGCAATAATGTAGTGCAATAATTCAGCTGTGCAATAATCGTGTTTACACTGGCATTAACACTACTTTTATTTATACAGAACATTTAAATTAATATTCTTATTTGACACTATTCTTGCATTTTTATAAATGCATGCATTTATATTATTTGCATATATCTTATTTTTCAGCAGTATTATTTGCACTGTCGTTATATATATTTCTTATTTATATTTTCTTATGATTTCTTTATTTTTATATATTTATATTTATATTCTAGAACGGGAGCCAAACGTAACTCAATTTCCCCCAAACCTGGGGATAAGTAAACTATTTTTAATTTTGATATTTATTTCCTTGCAGGAGAGAGGGAAGTTTGTCCCAAAATAGCCGCTGTATTGTTACCCTTAAAGAAGGGTGCTTCATTCAGCTGTGAGTGTGACTACAAACAGAGTGCACGGTTGTGTGCCCACAACGGAGGGTGTAGGGGCCGGATTGGAATTGGGCTTAATTGTTAAGAGAGAACACTAAACTGTTTCAGCACCATGGAGAGAGACATACGTTACTCTATAGAGTAACGTATGTCTCTCTCCATGATGCTGAAATGGTTTAATGTTCTCTCAAGAGAACATTAAACCATTTCAGCGCCTTGGAGAGAGACAAACGTTACTCTATATGTTAAGAGAACATTTAACCATTTCAGCACCTTGGAGAGAGACATGTTACTCTGGAGAACATTAAATCGTTTCAGCACCTTGGAGAGAGACAAACGTTACTCTATATGTTAAGAGAACATTTAACTATTTCAGCACCTTAGAGAGAGACATGTTACTCTGTATGTTAAGAGAGAACACTGAACCTTTTCAGCACCTCGGAAAGAGACACACAATATTCTATACTGTATGTTAAGATAAAAACACTAAACCGTTTCAGCACCTTGGAGAGAGAAACGTTACTCTGGAGAACACTAAACACTTTCAGCACAATGGAGAGAGATACACGTTACTCGGTATGTTAAGAGACTACTAAACTGTTTCCGCACCTTGAAGGGAAACATATATTACTCTATATTTTAAGAGAACCCTAAATCATTTCAGCACATCGGATGGAGACACATGTTACACAACACTAAAGCTTTGTTTATACTCGTGCGAGACACCGTGGCGCGAGCCTCCGTAGATGGCGCATGCACAGAGGCGTTTATGCTCAGCGCGTTGTTCGTTGCAGTATGCTCCGAAACGCCAGGAGGCGTACCAACAAAATAGTAGAAGTAAAGTAAAGTAAAGTCAACAAGTGATACCGGAAATTAAAGTAGGCTGCCTGGCAACAGCAGTCAAGACTAAACACCTACCTATGTTCCAAGTCAAAATGACTTTCTCATTCTTGGTGCTTCCCTTCGGGTTGCCTCTCCTTCCATGAGACCTTTTTTTTTTTTAGCTTTTACAAAACGATATCTCATATTCTCTCAGAGCCTGCGGCAAAAAGCCTCTTCTTTCCCCGGTGTGTTGCCTACGTGAAAGCCGTGATGACGTAATTTTCTGGCCCGCACACCTCGCGCTGGCTTCACTACGGCGACCATAAACCAGGCTTTACCCTGTAGCCCAGAGATCACGGGCATGGCCATTCTCCTGGCACCGCTTTAGGCTCTCCCTGGAAATGACCCGGAACATTTTTGTTGCCTTCACCTTACCGACTTGTGATGTTGGTCGGGGCTGATTTGACAGCTCTGACCACTCCAGTTGGCTGTGCCTGTGACACGGCAGAGGGTTTGTGGGGTCTCCTTCATATACTCTGCAAACTGATATATGTTTCTCCATTAAAAATTGGCTGTCGTGACAGTTTTTCCCCATTGACTGGAGTTGGCTGGAGTATCTGCAAAAGCAAACACTTGGACAATTGATTAAAGAAGCGACCCTTTCTTCCTAATCCCCTCCATGTCATCCAGGAACTGCCACGACAAAAGCTCCTTCATTCCCTCTGCCATAGAGGGATAAGAAAAATTAAGGATTCACCCTGCTGACTTTCAAAAAAGTGTTTTCCAGCTGCTTTACATTTGGACAACTGCCCTCATGAGAGTGCTGGTGATCAGTCAGGAAGTGTTCTGAGCATACACATTCAAAATTATGTTTTAATTTACCATTTCTTACAAATTGAGGCAGGGAAGATGAGATGACGCATAGAACAGCTTCTTCATCTTGTTGTTATGAACAAGCCCAGATCACCATACGTACTCTCTGAAGAAAAGAAAATGTTATTTTTAGGAAAACACTTGAGATTGAGATTGGAGAGACTTTGTTTGTTGTATAGATCTGGCCTTCTGGTCTACCTTTCTAAATCTGAAATGGCCTGAAAGTTGCACCAAACATCACATCTGAGGTTCTGAACCTGCACCTCACGTGCTGAGTCTGTAGACCCTCTGGGAAGCTTTCTTCTTTCAGGAGCATCCTAAGGAGGTGGAACCATTTTAACCATAATTTGGCTAGTTGGCTCTTATTTTCGGACCATATTGGGGGCAGTGCCATCTGGGACTGTAACTGGCACATATGGACTCAATTTGGGCATTGTATGGCAATAATTGATCTATTTCCACTCTTTCCCACATGAGCAATTGGTGCAATTTTGGCCTTCTTGGTCCCATTTGGGGGCATCTGGGACCATAACTGGCATATCTGGACTCGATTTGGGCATTGTACGGCAATAATTGACATATTTCCACTTTCATACAAGAATGAATGGCAGAATAGTTCCCAAACGGCCCAATACAATGTATGGCAATTGTCGACATGTCCCTAGCCCTAAATAAGTAGTTGCCTAAACCTAAGTGACACCAAGGGGTCCTGACCAAGCCTCCATATGTGACGAGTTGGGAATGAAAACGGGTTGAAATATAAGAAAAATGCATGACTTTTTTCGGTATATCCCATCTTCAAAACTACAGTAGAGACACAAAACATTTTGTTTCCCTGTTTGGAACATTATCATTGACAATTCTACAAAATAGATTTATGGAGGATTTTGCCACGTTGACAAAAAAAAATACTGTCAGGGCTAAATGAAGTGGAAGAGACACGGACAAGAATAGATTCAATAACTCCGTGAAAAGTCAATTTAACCGGGGTGTTGAGTGTCTGGGGTTTGTAAACATTACTTATAGATTATCATCTTTAATTTTTATTGGTGTATGTTATGAGAAGTTGAATGAGCCCTGAAAGGGCCTTCTTTTTTTGTTTTTCTTCCTCTTCCCCTTGGGTGTTTGGTTTCTAGGTTATTTTGATTGCTTGGTCCTTGGCATTGCTTGTTGTCTTTTGAAAATGTGCGTATATATAAAGGCTTCTTTGTCAGTTGTCAAATGTCTGACAAAAGTTGCTGAACTGAAACCCAGGTGTTTCATATATTTGACAAGTGTCGACAGCAGAGAGAGCCGTACTCAAGACATCACGTTTGGGCTACAAGCTTTGGTGACTCAATACAGTCTTTTATTCAGTCTTTCTTTCATCAGTCTTTACCCTGATATTCTTACCCCGACCATAACCAATGTCACTCTTCATGTCTAAACTTAACCAACCCGATCAACCAAGCCAACGAGGCCTAGACAAATAGAAGCAGGTCATGCCTTCGCCACGACTGGGAAAGTCCAATGTCGTCATCTTGCATAATAGAAAGTGTGTATATTCTGAGTAATAGAGTCCTCCAAGGATGATGACTCAGAAGTTAGCATCGCCCTGGTTCCCTCGGCAAAAAGCCAGTGGGTTTTCCATTTCCATTGAGTTTTGGATTATTGCTTATTAAGCTCTGTGGCAAACATACGTTTATGATACTTTAACATTTTGTTCAGCAAGATAATCTCCACAAATGAACACCACTTTTATGATTTCTGAAGTGTAAATGCAATCGGCCGAAGTAAAAAGCTAACTTTAGGCTACAAACAAACTACACTAAGATCACATGAGCGCAAGTATACACAACAAGGCTGTAAAGGAGGACGTGACGGCGTGATGACGTTTAGTAGTCTCTTTTGGCCAATTGTTAGCAACTGCCTTTTTTAAGACACATTAATGCTTTAAAATTCATGAGTGGGGTATTTATTTATGTATTTTATGTCATAGAACAAACATTAAATTCTCTTCAGCTTGTGTTAACCGCAGACCTTATTTCAGGCATCTAACTAAACTGTCATGGTCTGGCACTGTGCCAGAGGGCATTGGACTTTTTTCTTTTTGTTAATAGTTAAGACTGACTTGTGTTTATCCTTATAGTGGGTTATTAGTTCTGTTATTTATTTATTCGGTTACTTTGTTTTTTCCTCAAGTCTCGACTCTGGTTTTAGTTTCTTGTCAACTTTGTTTTGTGACTTCAGCTTTGGAGACTAAAAGCTCGCTTTTTATTTAATTCATCTGCCTGCCTGGTCTCTCTGCATTTGGGTCCACCTTTAAACCATAACCTTGACATAAACACCCATTCAAAAAACCCATTGACTTCCAGACGAGGGAACGGGAAGGGCTAAAATGCCAACTCCTTTCCGGGTTTTAGGACTCATTCCTCATTCCACTATATAGGCTATGGGTGTTTGTTTTCGGGATCAAATTTCAGGTAAATGGGCTTCTGGTCCAATGGGACATTTTTCAGGCCATTGGGGTTTAACAATAACGGTCCATCAGAACAATGGGCAGTCCCCCCTATTATCAAGGGATGCTAAAAACAACCCAGCAATCAGAAGAGATGCATTGCTACATTAGAGCAAAAATACAGAACAAATAGCTAAACATATCTATAAAACGATGATGTCACTGTGCAAGATCTGCTATATCTGGATACTCCCAGATGAGATTAAAGAAATGTCTTGTTTTCATTCTTCCACAAGTTCTCATTTATCCAACAAACCACAGCAGAGCTATCCAACACCAGCTTATCTACAGCAGTACATGCCATACAGTCAGCAGTGTGATGTTAACAATGCCCAAAGCAGAAGTTTGTTCTCTCTGAAAATGATGCAGCATTTACAAACACTGCAGTCACATTTCTACCTTTGAGTATACGTTCCCCCCTACCCTGTGTGTTGTTCGGAGCGGGCAGAGGTGCCGAGCCAAGATGAATCATGTGTGTCCTGATGTGCCTGTGCCTCCTCCTCCTCTGCAGCAGCAGCAGGAACAGCAGCAGTAGCAGTCTATGAACCCTCATGGACAGATTTAATAGGACACATGTTGCCCAGGCAGTCTGTTTGCTTGGCTTTTGCAAAGAGCAAAGCGAGCCTCTCTGAATAGCTCCGTCACGAGGGGCTTTTCTGTAAACATATGATTTACTGATCTTCTCATTAAGCTGTGTTTTTTTTTCCCCCTTTTTTTTACACGGCACCTGTTGTGTCTGCTACGAGGCGAAATGAGCGGATGGAGGGAATGGAGAGGCTGTGGCGGAGACCGAAAACACGTGCTACTCCGAGCGAAACGAGATCTGCAATTCAAATAAGAAAGCAAATGGTTGTAAATAATTAAGCAGGAAAACACTCAGAGATGCCTCTTTTGAATGAAAGTTCTCCACTAAGCACTATATAGTGTTTGCTAGAAGAATGCTTTGAAATAATACAAATTCTGTCACGGGGAGAACAAAAAAAAGACAGGGAGTAATAGACAAGCAGAAAGCATTTCAGATGTGATGCCAAGCCAGCATGCTTTTGGTCATTAGCATTAGCTGATATACAGATCGCAGGGAAACCATTATGAGAGTGTCTGGCACGGGGCCCGAGAGAGACACCCTCTTCTCCTCCACATCCATCTAATGCACCACCAAGTCTGCCTCCCTTCCTGCCTTCTGTGTTGCACTCATAGTGTTTTCTGTCTCCTTCCTCTGCTTTCCAATTCCTTTCCTTTGCTCTACTCTGCTGGAGAGCTTGATGAAAGAACATCTGCTTCCCTCTGGGAAGTCCTCCTGAGCAACATGACAGATTCTTCCCCACTGCTAAAGGAAGCGTATACAACTGAAAACAGACAGAGACACAGGTGACAATAATGTAGTATATTGGAGTCCACTGGAGCTTGTGAGTGTTTTGTTAACTCGAATAATTTTGTTGTTTGCTTTTTTTTTTGTTCTGCAGAATTTCAGAGATTCAATAAATGTGGGGAAGCTCAAAGAGACAGATGAGTTCCCTCTGCAGTGCTTATTTAGCACTTAAAAAATAGATTTTGGGTGCAGATGTTTCGGTCATAAGTTTGTGACTTTACGTGTAAGGCTGACAGAGGCAGTGGTTTTCATGTTTTTTACCTCCGCCAAGGCCGAAGGCTCAGGAAGAAAGTTATGTTTTCACCGACGTTGGTTTGTTGGTTTGTTGGTTTGTTACCTTCGCCAAGGCCAAAGGCCTAGGAAGGAGGTTATGTTTTCACCGCGGTTGGTTTGTTTGTTGATTTGTTGGTTTGTCCATTTGGAGGATTATTCCAAAAGTCTGAGATGGATTTGAATGACATTTTTTGGAGGGTGGGGTGTGGCACAATGAACAATCCATTAGATTTTGGTGGCGATCCAGATCATTTTTTTAATAACTCCGCTCAGCCTGTGCATTAACACCACAGGCTTTAAGACATGCGCAGTTTAACTGATGACGCGTTCATGACGCGTCATCAGTTACAGTCAGTTACAGCGACGTACATGAAACCGGCCTTGGCGGAGGTCTGCGCTCTCCGAGTGCACTTCTAGTCACAGATACAGAGGCTCAATACAGTCAGATACGAGGAAAAATACAAAGTAGAATAATTAAGAAAAAGAGAAGCATTAAAACAAATAATATTAACAGACAACTGAACATCCACCAGTTGGTCCACAGCCAATCTATAGCCATGGCGTCTTCCTCGAAGCTCACGCACTGCTCTTGTCTCAACACTATCTTTATGCACTAGCTCTATTTTTTGCCAGAGCAGCTTGCGTCTCTGAAATGTGAAATTTTACATGTGAATGTGTAGTAGTCGATGTCAACACTTGTTGACACATTAAACTGTGAAATTCATAATAAACAAGGTTTTTAATTTGTTACTGTTTTTCTTGCCGTTTATTCTCTTCCAGAGCCTTTGAAGCAGGACAGGAATGTGATTGGTTGCATTACATACTATAGGCAGCGCCATAGGGACGGCTTACGGGCCTTAAAAGGGGACATCATTAAAAACTCACTTTTTCAGTGCTTGTGCACATACATTTGGGCAATCTCAGAACCAACTGGCTATTGCTCTGATGACTGATAAGCCTCTGGGGGCAAGGGGCTATATTTCTGGGGTACCAGTGGTAGTCAGCGGATTTTCGAGCCTTTTCCGTGCACCGCTCATTGTTTATAGTCCAATTAGCAACTCGATGCCAAACCGGTAGAGCCAGAGCAACACGACTTCCTCTCCACGCCAACCAGATAGAGCCTTGGCAACACTACCTCCTCTCCACGCCAGATAGATAGAGCCTGAGCAACACAACCTCCTCTCCATGCCTGATAGATAGAGCCAGAGCAACTCGACCTCCTCTCCACGCTGAATAGATAGAGCCAGAGCCTGAGCAACACAACCTCCTCTCAACCATGAACCTAGAGAGAGGACCATATTTTTGTTTTTAACTCACATTCCTGTATTCAGGGTGAATACATGTATATTCAGACAGACAGTATGAGAACAATAATGTGTTTTTGAACATTAAAGCATGTCAAGATGTTCTTGCAGAAACCCAAAATACTGGTAGGTACCTGGAAATGAGCATGATACGCCCCCTTTAAGTCCAGAATCTTTACTCATCACATATGGCATTGTTTCTTTTAAACCCAGATCATAGTTGCATAGGAGACAATGTGTTCTTAACAGAATGGTAGGAGCGAAACGCATACAGAACAGAAAATCAGAGCTCTGAGACTGGCATGTATTGATGGAGGCCGAAACAGGTGACACCATATTCGGGTAACTACCCTCCATGACTGCAGGCTCCTGCAGGAGAAGACGAGTTAGTCACTGCAGGCAGAAAAAGGAGGAGTCGTAACATATGTTAGAAAACAAGTCCTGAATGTCCTTGGTAATGATGATAATTATGATACTGAAAAACAAGTTGTTTGTGCCTGATACAGCAAATATCATAAACACATTTGCACTTGTGGTGGTACACGTTCCTTCACTGCAATGAGCACAAATAGTTCTGTCTAACCTCTGTGGCTGCGCTATCGATCTCTTGAGGAGCAGTGTTTTGTGTGGACACAAGCTCAGCCATGCAGCGCCTTGTGTACGGAGCTGAGAGGAAAAACAACGACACTAGCAGTGCTAATTGCAGCAGTATGGCTCTTTCATGTGCTTCAATTGATGAAGGATGGCAGTTGAATTTCTACGGCAGAGCAGGGGTATTCAATTAAAATTCAAAGACACTAAAATTTCCTCCCAGCAAAGGCCTGAACCTATCCTATAGCCTATTCCTCCGTCTATCACATAAAGTATCTCACAGTTGTAAGTCGATCCAAACGCGGTCAAGGTTTGTAGTGCTACTTTGGTTCGACCAGGAGAACACAGACACAGTCTGTATAACTAGAAAGTAGCAGGTCGGTTGTGTCATGTTGACTCACATCTCTCTTACACTGTTGTTCTCTCTGTCTATGCAACAAACAAGTGACCAGGAGAGCCACAGTATGGATGGACATCGTGTAGCCATTAGCATCTAGATAAACCTATGTGTCTTCTATTCCTTTATCAATGTGATTTTACCTGGAAGGCAGGGTTCTTCTCACCTGAGAAACAACAAAATAAACAGAAGGGTGACTGCTCAAAGTTTCATACTTCTCTGCAACTTTTATGGAAAAGATTCCAGGACTGAGGAATGCTTTGTCTGTCATTGTGGTCAAAGGGGACACTTCAACCCAGAATTGAAAATGCCTGCCTGCCCAGCTCTCAGCCCCCCGCAAGAAGCTGCGGGGGGCTGAGAGCTGTTTTTGAGTTCCAAAAAGGGCAGATTACTTCAAACAGATAATGTTCCACAGCAGTTGCACTGTGGGTCCACTTTCAAACCACTGGCTGCTGTTCAGCTATCTGATTGAGTACCGTGTTGTCTTTAAGTGCTCCTCTTGGCACCCTGTGGGAGTACAGGAGATTTAAATACAACTGGTGGTATGTTTGCATATAGTATTTTTACTGACCACTTTCTAATAGAGACTATACAGTGTTTGAAGTATTTTTAATTCATACAGCAAGTGGTTTGCCAACTCTTTTCCAATTAAAGTAGCTAGCAGCACTTGCTTGAAAAGTCCTCAGATCTAGAGAGAAAGTCGCCAAGTCAGCAACACTGACAGTCCGTCCCTTCAGGACTCCCTCCAAAGCCACTCCCCCAAAATTATCACCATGATCATAAACAACAAACATTGCTTTTGTTAGTACTCACAGCTGTCATGCTAGCAGCTTGTGGAAGACTCCGGTGACACGCAATGAGTGCACGGCAGAGTGTACATAGGTAGACAGGCAGCAAGCCCGCCCATCCATTTAATTCGGGTCAAATTAAATGATTAGACGGGTTTATTCCAGTCCTGCGACAGCCACAGATACCAGATTTTTCAGTTTTTTTTGTCAGAGCATTTGATTTATTGATTGCTGTCGGGATGTAAATTTCATCAAATATAACAAAACAATATTTTAAAGAAGATTTATCAACCCTAGCTTTAAAGAAATGACTGAAAAATATTAAAAAGGTATGAAGTATAAACACATAAGACAGTATGGCAACTGGCCAGCATAAAAAAAAGAAACTGCCTCCTCTTTCACTGGACCGCAGAGGGCCAGCCCTACAAAAGTAAGTCTGTCACTGAGTGACTGACTGAGTGATAAAGTTATACAATTGGTCGGCCGAGTTTGGAGTTTCCTCATTGGCCGTTGCTCTTCCAAAATGAAAAGGAACAGTCCTTTATGCACTAGCGATTTAGACCATAAACTGTTTACAATGTTTACTGAGGTAATAAATCTTTGAGAAGTAGGCTCATTTCCTCATAGACTTCTATACAATCACACTTCTTTTTGAATCAGAGGAGCTGACTATTAGATAGAAGGCAAGTTTGGGACATTTCCGCATTGGCCTCACTTCTCAGACCCGGGAGTTGTGAACTGACTTAATCGCTTTAGAGTAGCCTTGTATCCCTCGGAGTTATGTTATTATTAGATGATTCTGCAGTGCACAATTTTTCATAAGTTTTGTAGGTATTTGGTAATAAAGTATCGGGGAGATTAAAATGTTGACTTGATGATGCGCTAGATGGAAAAGTCAGATCACCAGACTAATCACGTTTCATTCTGAGGAAAGCATGAATATGTGTACCACATTTCATGGCAATCAATCAAATAATTGTGGAGACATTTCCACTAAAAACTAAAATGTCAACATCATGGAGGCGCTCAATGAAATGTCATGGAATCACTAAAGTCATTAGGATATATCATCTGGGAACCATGAATGTCTGTACCAAAGATTTTGCCAATCCACGTCCGACAGACAAACCAACATTGCCATCCCTAGAACACACTGCTAGCATACCACCAATCTTTCCCTTACCTTAACCAAAAGTGTTTTCGAAGCCTTAATCTGGCCAGACACAAGATATAAACCCAGATGTGCGCTATTTAAGTCCTGCTGCAAAACCATTGCCAGTGAGCATCATCCACACAGAAAGATATTGTAGAAAGAATACAAAAAATACTGTGACACTGAATTGTATCAATGTTCACTCAAAAAAAGTCTTAAAATGCCCTTTTTGCAGTGTGCAGAATTCAGAGGAAAAAAGAACATATTTTTGATTCTTTTCTCATGAATATTTCCACTAATTTAATTTTTTTTCTTACCGTTTTTGAATGGGGAAAAAAATCATCGTTTCTTGAATAATTTCACCATTTCAGACAAATACATAATTATGATTTCACACAGAACTAAATCATCACACCATCCTGTTTCAGTGGACTCTTACCGACTCCTTACATGTAAATCAATTCAAGGAGAGCTTTTGTACTTTGTTTTCATTTGTCTTTGAGAAAAAAAAAAGCATCCGGCTGTCTCTTTTTTCGGCAAGCAGTCAGGTGCTCATCTGCCAAAATTAATTAATATGGATCTCACTTATCTGTCAGCTCAAATTACCTCTCCAACTTCTAAATAATTAACTGTGACAAAGCAAAAGATATGCAGGGGTCTCGAAATGTGCAGAACAAAATAAAAATGCCAATACTGTGTAATTGCTTTGAGAAAAAAGGAAGACATCTAATATAAAAAAAGATTTTGTTCTCGTCAACATATTCAGGCATCAGTTTAATGCTACATTACTTGGCAGATTTTAGCCAAACACTTAATGTTAATGTTGATCCAAGTTTCTGTTCAGGGAAGATGACTACGCCAAAGCCAATGCCTATATATGTGTACATATATTTGATCCAGTTTACTGCTCAGCCCCCACGCTGGTGTGAATAATAAAGTAAGAAGCAGCACCTACCAGCCCTGCACACCATAATCCATCTGCTCTGAGCCCACTGCTGACTGTCCCATTGTTTATGTGTATGTCTGTGACTGTATACAACATTATTTCCCATTTGTACCATACAGAGGATATTAAACTATCTACACACCCTTTCAAATCTTAGTTGCTTTGAGGCCTGGCATGAAGTCCCATTAAATCACACTCTGTTTCATTTAAATATAGCAGCGTCGCAGCAAATCAAAGTGGAACAAAATGCTATTTCTGACTCTATAAAAATGGATTTTAAATAAGATTCACAGATTTCGGTGTCATAGTGTGTCTTTGTGTTTGAGTTGCTTTCAACTAACTGCATTGTTTCAGTCAGATGGCCAAGTTCAGTTAAATGTGAGCCATCCTCAATGGAAAAAAACATTCTTTATAGGTTGTCTGTGCAACAGCTTATTAGCTTATAGTTAGGTGGCAACTCTAGTGGCTGTAGGGAGGAGGTCATGGCAGATGGATGGGTCAAACAAAAACAGGACTTTCACGCAGCAGACCATTGTTTGTGTCCCGCCTGAAACCACAAGTTAGCACGTTGAGTTATTTTAAGTTAAGTACGTAACTACGTTAGTATGTAACGTAACTGCGTTAGTACGTAACCACGTCAAGTATATTCTCTATGTACACCCATGAGTTTCTCTTTATACATTCATGATTTTAACCCAAACCATGATCTTTTCATAAACATAACCAAGTAGTTTTGTTGCCTAAACCTAAACTAAGTAGTTCCATTTCACAATGTTAACCATGTGTTTAAAACTGCGACCGTTTCACAACGTTAAATACTACATTGATGGTCATTTAGTAAATTATGGTCCCATTTAGAGTCAAATAGACCATAAAGCAGGGTATATGCTTTAGGGTAAATGGACTTGCATTTATATAGCGCTTTTCTAGTCTTCCGACCACTTTACACTACATGTCAGCATAGGTCGCTTAAAAATTGTCTTATTCAGCGTTTGGTTGTACTTAGCTCCACCCTCTCGTGTCACTTCTGGTTGCAAAAAAGCAAGATGGAGACTGCCAAAATGCCGAACTCGAGGCTTCTAAACCGTAGACCACAAACCAACGTGTGACAGTGACTACATTCACTTCTTATAGACGCTCCACAGATAATTTTTTTTTTTCCCCCTATCCAAGATTACTAATTTTATCAAGCGGCATTTCCATCAGAAAGCAACTGCTCTTGATAGTTTGTTTGTGTTACAGCCTCCTGGTAAAGGACCTTTCAATCAGGTGTAAAGAAGCAGAATAATTAAGGTCTTAAGAATTAATTTTTGCTAGTTTGAAGGTCATATATATATATATATATTGTGCTTCAACAATTTTTATATTTTATACTAACAATTTCTTTAAATAACAGAATATTTTACTTTTTTTGAAAGAGGATGTTTTTTTTTTCACACAGCATCCTTCTTTTCAGTCTGAGGAATTTGTCTGACTAATTCCTCCTTTTCACTGATGTATTATTATGGATGGGCTGTGCATAATGCTTTGGCATCAATACTCGCCTCGTGCATGTTTTTCAGTGAATATACATAGATTTCTGAGCCCGTTGAAAAGGTTCCTGTCGCAGGTAATCAATACAAAACCATGTTTGCTCTAACTCATGCCTGAGCCTCTGAATGCAGACGCTTTCTTTGTCTCTGGGAGAGGTGAGCATTGTGCATGATCCGCTGACTAAGCTCCATCTGTAACAAAGTAACGCGATAGGAAACCAATGGAGTGAAAGCTCTGAGAAACTTTATGCAAACTAGCACCTCGCTTTGTTGGATCTGAATTGAGCCTTTGATAAACAAAGGCTGTGGAGCATAATACAGTCAGTGTGTGGGTGTCCTTTCTGGTCAAAGTGAAACTTACAACTGGAGAACCGGAGGACTATAATCACTAGGCGTGTTCACTTAAGTCAATATTTGTATCTCTGTCTGGATTTGTTAAGATAGAAACATTACTTGTACTTGGATTGCGATACAACTTGCTGTTTTTTGTCAAGAACATTGCTGTAGTTGTGATATTGATACATTGTCGTCACTGTTTTATAGTCTCCTATAATGACTTATAACAATGATTGGCTTCTGAACACAATATAATGTAAGGAGCTGTAACATTCACATGCTCCTTTTCACAATGGTGTGTCTTTGGGTTTGATTGCCTTATCACGGTTCCGCTGCCAACTATAATATTTTAGACTTTGGAGCTTGTCAAAAGCACATGAACACATCAGAATGCAGACTTTTCAAACAACTATGCTAACTTTAAATTAATCCCCAACCCAAGCAAGTTTCAAGTCTCCAATGGAAGCCAGTGGCAGCCTGGAAGAAAAGACAATTCTTCTACAATATCTAGAAAAAAAAAGCAAAACAATGTTCAAATGCCTAAAACGACCTATGTTTGCAGTTGGCTGATAAGAAAAAGCTGTAGCTGTATTAATTATGACTTTAGAAGCAAAAGAGAAAGTAGCGAGTAGGCTTGGTCGTGTTGCTCTGGCTCTATCTATCTGGCGTGGAGAGGAGGTTGTGTTGCTCAGGCTCTACCTGTTTGGCGTGGAGAGGAGGTCGTGTTGCTCTGGCTCTATCTATCTGGCGTGGAGAGGAGGTTGTGTTGCTCAGGCTCTACCTGTTTGGCGTGAAGAGGAGGTCGTGTTGCTCTGGATCTATCTATCTGGCGTGGAGAGGAGGTCGTGTTGCTCTGGCTCTATCTATCTGGCGTGGAGAGGAGGTCGTGTTGCTCAGGCTCTACCTGTTTGGCGTGGAGAGGAGGTTGTGTTGCTCAGGCTCTACCTGTTTGGCGTGGAGAGGAGGTCGTGTTGCTCTGGCTCTATCTATCTGGCATGGAGAGGAGGTTGTGTTGCTCAGGCTCTACCTGTTTGGCGTGAAGAGGAGGTCGTGTTGCTCTGGATCTATCTATCTGGCGTGGAGAGGAGGTCGTGTTGCTCTGGCTCTATCTATCTGGCGTGGAGAGGAGGTCGTGTTGCTCTGGCTCTTTCTGTTTGGCAACACCGGGAAGCTGCTTGACATCCTCCTGGATCCACCTTCTCACATATGTTCACATTACATGTATTATTTTTTGTCATATGGATTGTCTATGTTGTATTTTCATTATGTTGTTACTCTGTACAGACGACATCTGTTGCACATCTGTCCATCCTGGAAGGGGGATCCCTCCTCTGTTGCCCTAAGCTTTCTTCCATTTTTTCCCTGTTAAAAGTTTTTTTTTCGTGGGGAGTTTTTCCTTATCCGATGAGATGGTCATACTGTAAAGGACAGAGGGTGTCGTATCCTGTACAGATTGTAAAGCCCCCTGAGGCAAATTTGTGATTTGTGATTTTGGGCTATACAAATGAAATTGACCTGACTTGATTTGACTAGTGTATACCCCGATGAAATATCAGGAAGGTATGAGAAAACAGATATCACCCAAGCCTAGTAGCAAGACCTTGGAATAATGTCACAAAACATTTTAGGAAGCAGTTTTGGGATTGAGGTGGATGGATGGGTCAGTAGGCTAAACGATTATAGGCATAATGGAATGCATTGGCAAACAAATTCAGACTTGTTTCATTTGTATAGCCCAACAAATAAAATTAATACAATATTAACAACTTAGATCAATGATTAAGACACTAAAAAAAAAACTTTCCACAATATCTGCATAGGCTGTGTAGTGAAAGGAGCATTTCAGTAGATCAGCAGCTCAGTGCTCCATCTGTCTACACAGGATACGCACAGAGGTGTACAGCGATGTCCGTATCTGTGTCTGTTCAATCAACAAAATTATCTGTGTCTCTCTCTGTATTCGGATAGACCAGAAGTGGGATTAATTGATAAGTAAACCTAACTAATCTCACTCCTCATACCTAAACCTAACCAACCCAACCAACAAAGGCAACGAGTAATAATAGACTGAGTGGTGAGGTCATGCCTTCACCATGCAAAGAACACAGTCTTCCATCTCCAACACTACTAATATGTTTTGAGCATTCATGTGAAGTATGGTTAAAAAGTACAAAATCATCCATTTGGTTAGGCAAGACTCAACTGTCACTTCCCATTACAAATACTACACAAACAGTATTTCAAAAAGAGCATTTCTTTAAAATGTGTTATTGCTTTGCCGAATATCACATTAAGATTCAGGGACATCCCTAATGATAAGTGTGCAATAACAACTTCTTGACTTCAAATTTGATGCCGGTTGCTTACATTTCCACCATCTCTCTTCCCTCCTCCCTCCGCTCTCCCTGCCTCCCTCCTTCCTTACACAGCAGTTTGTTTGTTGTCTCCCTTCTATTCATTCCATGTAAAAAAAAATGGCACTACAGGAAGGACATGAGAAAACTAATGAGACTATCAATTTTTCTTTTTTTCCTGCCGCAATGCAGAGAAGCGGCGTGATTATGGTGGGTGGAGGGGGGGATCAAGAAGTTGGGGGCAGCAGGGGGTGTGGGACGGAGGGTGGTTGGTGTGTCCAGCAGGGAACCTGGATGGAGCTCGTAATGATGCTGTAATTATATTTGGCATGAGAAGGTGGCCGAGGGGCTACCGTTAATGTAGCGTTGGGGGAACCTCATTAGGCTTTCACATGGCCTGACAGTTTCATTAAAGCCCAGTCGTCCCAGTCTGGCAGCGCAAGTCCAAAGTATTTATAAAATAAATCTTTAAGCCACCGCCCCCCCCACCCATTCCCATCATCTCCCCTTTCCCTGACTGCTTCTTCTTATTCAGTTTGTCTATATGCATATAAGGCGGAACGTCGGTTCCGGCTAATCGATGGAGAAGGCAAAACAGCTCACTGTCTTGTCTCCGCCTATCTCTCTCATTAGTGTTAAGGTCTCTTTTAATTTCAGCCCCTTATCTATCAGTGTAATGGTTTGGCTGCTATCGATTGCCTCTTTATGTATTGCCCACTGGGGGCTAGCAGAAATGCGATGGTCCAAACTTTCGGGGAGTGCTGTTCGGCGCCTCGTTTCTGCTCATTTTAAACAAGCGTCAGTGATGTATCAGGAATGTCTCGACATGCCACTGAGGACGCGAGGCAGAACCGAGACTTGTAGAGGATGTAAGCCAGGTGATCAAGTATTTAACACACACTACCCTACAGAGGAGCTGACGAAGAGTCACATCTTGGAGCAATTCGAGAGGAGGCAATCAGCTCCGGCACAGCTTTGCTCTCTCTCTCTCTCACTCTCTCTGTGGACACACTCACATCTGACTCGCTTTGAGCACCTGAATCGATCACACACACACACGCACACACACACACACACACACACACACATGCACACACACACACACACACACACGCACACACACACACGCGCACACACACACGCACACACACGCACACACACGCACACACACACACACACACACACACACACACACACATCAGTACCTCTCCCCTCGCAGTTTGGCTCCTTGGATGTGAGAAGAGAGAATACACCAGTCATACCTGGCTCTGCAATATGAAATGTGTGGCCAACCTGAAAGGAACAGAGTCAGATGTTCAGACAGGCTGCCGCCAAGTAGATGTTCAAGTTTTTTTTTTTTTCTTTTTGTAAAATTACTTCATGCCCTGCTAGTGATGGGGCCAAAGGGCACTCCACACCAACAATAGCACTACAGCAAAGCAATGCAAGACGCTGCGTAGGTGTGAGCATGCTGCTATGGGGTAAACGATAAAGAAGATTTATCAAACACTAAGACACTCCACTGTGGATTACTCCTTTGAGGCTGGATTGTATTACTTTGGAAACTTCCGAAGCTGGTGAGAAGCTTTGGAGGATCTGTTTCTGCACCCCTGGTTCCCGGAAGTAAAAGTCCCATTAATTTTTTCCTCATAGACAATGTCAGTCCGCTGTTTGATGTCCGTGTCAAGGTCCTTGCGCCAGGTGTTCTTGGGCAGGTCATTCTTTCTTTTGTCTTTTGGGTTCCTTCTAAGGGCCTGTCTGGTGATGCTGGTACCATGTTTCCGGAGTGTGTGGCCGATCCATCCCCATCTCCTTCTGCCGATCTCTTCTTCTTCCGGTTTTTGACCTTGTTCTCTGCCAGAGATCGTTGTTGCTGATGATATCTGGCCAGTAGATGTTTAAGATCCGCCTCAGGCAGTTGTTTATAATTGTTTGTACTTTTGTTATTGTGGTCTTGGTTATTCTCCACATCTCTGAACCGTAGAGGAGTATTGGTTTGATGTTGGAATTGAAGAGTCTGAGCTTTGTCCGCCAGGTGATTTCTTTGGAGCTCCTGGTTGAATCATCAGTATGAAAGATGAACAACGGCGTGCTTTTTTAAAAATAAAAATTCAAACGATACAAGCCTGGGAAGTATCGTTTGAATTTTTGGGGGAAACTCTCGCAAGATTCTTAAGATTAGGCATTGACCTTGAATAGTTAAGGTTAGGCATTGACTTCGAATAGTTAACGTTAGGCATTGACCTTGAATAGTTAACATTAGGCATTGACCTTGAATAGTTCAAGTTAGGCATTGACTTCGAATAGTTAAGGTTAGGCATTGATTTTGAATAGTCAAGCTTAGGCATGGACCTCGAATGGTTAAGATTAGGATAGGTCGTCGGGCAGCAAGTATCACGAGAAGTCTTTGCAGATCTCAGATCAGATTTCACAATTTGCCGGCTCCCTTCTGCCAAACTTATGTCCACAATCCCGTGGACATAAGTTTTTGGGGAAGAAGGTGCATTTCAGCACGAAACATTCAAGTAGGTAGCTTAAAAGCGTCTGACATGCACCGTTAACGGCACATAAAAGCTAAACATTGGTTTTTGGAAAACAGGCACTTTTGGATTTTGGGTTAGTTTTGGATAAATTTAGTGACTACAGTGACACGTAATGCAACGTTGATGGCTTTGAATTTGCCACAGCTCTGATCTGACTGGCCTCCTCCACAGCAACGGTGGCCGACACCAATACTTGTGTCTCATTAAAATGACTGAACTGTCTCTGATCAAAGATGGTCTCTGGTGTCAAATGTGAATGTACCCCTTTTTGCTTTCTTCAGTCATTCACTGACTCCTGGTCAAGGGGTCCCAGATGATGTTGTGGGTGGTTTCGGTCTGGTTTTCACAGACAGCTGATGTTGTGTGTTTCGGGTGTTCACGGAGTCTCTTGTTCATGTTTCTTGTTGTTTCATGTGTCATTGAAAACTCTGGCAACAGCTGTGTTTAAGCTAAGTTGTGAACCTACCTTGAGGTCTTATTGATAACATTTTTATGTAGAGACATTTTTTTAAATTATAATACATCCACAGAACTACTTGGTTAAGGTTAGAAAAAAAGATCATGGTTTGTGTTAAAATAGCCTAATAACATAACAACGTAATGTAACAACCGTAACTACAACAAATAAGTAACAACCACCCTTAGCAGCCTTTCTTACGTTACGTTAATTCTCTCTAGGTTCATCACCAGAAAGTGGAATTGCGAGGTTCATCCACAAGAATAAATCATTTTCTCTCATAGACTGATAGAACTCTCTGTATCTCCAACAGAGTTCAATCTGGCTTTAGGGCCAATACATCAGAGACTAAAGAGCTGTACGCCGCTAGAACTGATCCTGCGTCGTATCCTCTTCATCCTCAACCTATCTGCTGCCTTTGATACTGTCAACCAGCAGATGCTCCTCATCATCCATGCTGACCTGGGGATCTCTCAGGGATTTGCCTCCCACCTGTCGCACCACACTTATCAGATATAATTGAGGGGAGCTCTCCACGGTGCACCGTCTCCTCCGGGTTCCCTCCGGGCCCAGTCTGGATCCACCTCCCCCTCTTTCTCTAATCCGCGCTGCTCGGCCCTGCGCTGAACTCTCCGAGTTCCTCTTCAAGACCATTTCCTGCCCAGACGGCTGAGAATCTTGGTGAAACTCAAAAGGCTCACTGTGCGACTTGGTCCTGCAGGTTTGCTCTGTACACATGCATGTAACCAGGCGCAACCTCAGCATTGACTCAGAGAAGCTCTTTGTTCCTTCATGTGAGTATTGCAACCATATCTTTTTTCATTTTTTGTACTTTCTGTTAAAAAAGAAACCTTTTTGAGGATACCCTTTCTTTATGCAGGGTTCTAGGTAGCAGCCTGGTCTTAAGTGAGTTGTGAAAAGGAATGTTTTATATTTGCTGTAGTTGTAATTGGTAGGCTCACTGCAACATAACACTTAACAAAGCTGACATGTCAAGGTAACTTTGGGGGGAAAAAAAGGTCCTTCATCTCTGTTCATCAAACAAACAGCCTCTTTCACCATGACCGCCACAGCTGTGTGTCCTCGATTCACCTCAGACAATGCTTTTGTTCTGCTTTGTATCATCAATCACTCTGTAATTTGAATGCTATGTTTTTGGAGTGTTACAATACCTACAAGCATATTTGAAGGTCCCATATTGTAAAGTGAGATTTCCATGTCTTTTATATTATAAAGCCGATTTAAGTGATATATAAATACTGTGAAATATTCAAAACACTCAATCCATGGAGAAATACACACGGCCTGTATTCAGAAACTGTGCATTTGAAACAAGCCGATTTCTGTCCATTTGTGATGTCACAAATCTACAATATTTAGACCATTTCAAAGTATTAAACATAAACATACTAAATGTGTCCCAGTTTATTTCCTGTTGCAGTGTGAATGACATCAGCAGACAGGATGTAAACATGGATGCCAGCTGTTTCCTAGCAACGCAATTCCTTTGCCATTCTGTTGAAATGTGCTAAAACGGAGTGTTTCAGACAGAGGGTAAATACAGGCATATTCAGACAGACAGTATGAAAAAAAATAATGTGTTGTTTTAACATTAAAGCATGTAAACATGTTCTAGTAGAACCCAAAATTAAAACATGAACCTGAAAATGAGCATGATAGGTCCCCTTTAAAACCAGTTTATTCAATTTTGATTGATCCATTTTAAAAACTCCAATAATTAAAAAAAAATAATAATAAAAAAGTAGAAAAAAGTGTTGTATTGTGTTTGTGTAACAAATATGAACATAAACATTTTTTATTAGTTTTTTCTTTAGAGCATCAATGTCAACTGCCAAAAGTCCCTTTTTTAATGTGATATCATCATGCGTCATGTAATCCCATGAGGAGCATTTCAATGGAATGACAAAAAAAAGAAAAAAAAGCATTCATTTATATAAAGATAGAATAGAACAGGCTAAACACAGAACAGTATTATTTGCCATATGGCAACTAATTTTGTCATCTTCCTTAACCACTTGAGGGATGAAGCTAATTTCAAAGAAAACAGTCGAAATATTGAGAAAAATAAAAACGTTTTACATTTTAGTTCAGTCAATATTTACGTTTAAGATGCAACATGCTGTATGTATCAGCCATAGGTTTCATGGGATTTAGGAATTAGACTAATATGTACACCAATAGTACTTACTGCAGGGAGATTATTATTATCTGACTGCTTGTGTTTCTTGCTCCGTCTGACTTTAGCAATGTTCCCAGATCTCAGCAATTCCTATGGTCAATAGAATATCATCATAACCATTAGAAATGATGGAAAAATGATCCAGTAGTAATAAAACTGAATTATTCTTGTTGTCAAGTTGTCAATGCTTTTGTTTTGAAACACGCAAGAACAAATGACCTATTTCAAGTAGAGACAGCTCACTCTGTTACCATGTGTTGATATTAATTACTGGTTGATGTGCAGTGTGCAGCAGAGCATCTCTCCAGTATGATCGCTGCTTTGTAGTGTATAGTGTTTATGTTGGACCGTGCATAGAGTTTTATCTCCTCATCGAGTTTCAATGAGGTGTCAAACTGACGGCTTTGAATGGAAAATGCAACATTAATTTAGCCATATCAGGGACTCGTTTTCCGCATTTGATTCAGTCTCAGCGTGAGGATGTGGTCAGTTTAATTAAATCTCACGTGTCTCTTTTCTCAGATGTGCCGACTTGGACGCATGTGTTGCAACATGATGTTGACCAATAAAACAACATGTGTACAGAGTGAATCCCGATAAGCGCCTCCGTCTGCAAAAACAAGTAAACCACATGCTGGAGGACGGCATTGCAGAGCCTTGCTGTAGTTCGTGGAGTTCACCTCCTGCCTGCTTGCTGATAAATCTGATGGCTCAGACCGGTTTTGCACTGATTGTCGTAAAGTGAAAGGGGTCACGAAACCAGACTGTTTTCCTCTTCCTCGAGTTGAGGACTGCGTTGATCATGTTGGTGGTGCAGAGTATCTAACAAAACTTGACCTGTTAAAGGGATACTGGCAGGTGCCTCTAACTCCTCCTGCAAGAGAGATCTCTGCCTTCGTGACTCCTGATGCCTTCTTGCAATATATGGTGATGCCGTTTGGCGCGCGTAACGCCCCTGCTACATTTCAGTGTTTAGTAAACATCGTCTTGTCAGGCTGTGAAGCTTACTTGGATGACATTGTGGTGTATTCAAGTTTGTGGGGGGGAACACTAATCAAAGACTTATGCGCTGGGCACTTTCCCTGAAACCCTTCAACGTGGAGGTGAAACACGTGAAGGATAAGGAAAATGTCCTGGCCGACACGTTGACCCGTTGTTGATTTGCAATTAACGTTCATTGCACTCCCGTTATTCGCCATCTTAGGGTGGGGCTGTTATGTGTGGGCCTTAATGTGCCAAAGGGAACACTGTTGTGGGTGTGTTTTTTTTGTTTCTCTGTCTCCCCTCCCTTCTGACCTACTTTTTTTTCAGGAGGAGTGTACCTGAGATGGTGCGCTGATTACGAGAGGGAAGAAAAAGGGCGGAGGGATGGTGCGTAGAGGCGCACGATCACTGCTCGGGTGTCTCCCGTTTCCATTGTTTAGTTGTTTTGATCTTAGATAACCTTTTTTTCCAGCATTTAGTTTGTGACTTTGTTTTTGGGCCGGGATCTCCATTAGTTAAGTTTTTGTGCTTTTTTGTTTAAGTTAGATACTTTTGAGTTTAGAGGGATGAGCTGGGTGCGACGGCCCAGCGACTTCACCTTCTTTTGTTAATTTAAACGGGATCTCCAACCTTTTGTTTACTAAGTTACATTTTTGATAGTTACTTTTGTTCTGATTTAAAATAAATTGATTGTATTATTTTCACAGAACTGTCCCATGGCGTCCTTTCATATGCTTTGGTCTCTTCAGAGCCTTTGTTTGTTTGAGAGGCTGTAACAATAATCATTAGAAATGATGGAAAAAATTATCCAATTGTAATAAAACGGAATTATTCTTGTTGTCAAGTTGTCAATGCTTTTGTTTTGAGACACACGCGAGAACAAATTACCTATTTCAAGTAGAGACAACTCACTCTGTTACCATGTGTTGATATTAATTACTGGTTGATGTGCAGTGTGCAGCAGAGCATCTCTACAGTATGATCGCTGCTTTAATGATCAGTAAGTGTACAGTGTGTGTGTGTTGGACCAGTTTTATCTCCTCGTCGAGTTTCAATGAGGTGTCAAACTGATGGCTTTGAGTGGAAACATTAATTTAGCCATATCAGAGACAAAAACACAGGCAGACAAACGTGGTAGTGAGTGAAGCCATTTTCACACGACACGACTTTCAAAGTCGTCAGATCGCTGTACTGTTCACACTACACAACTCGCTGTCTTGTAATTGGGAGTCTTGAAGTTGTTGCGGTTTTCACACTACAGTACATGACTAACCAGCGACAGGGGAACACGCACTACTAGATCTTTCACCGGGATGAATCCTCGATGAGTGTGTCTGGTTTCCACAATACATTTTGTCACGAAAACTCAAGAAGTGATGTGAGTTATAGTCGTGCTGGTTGATGTTGCAGTTGGCACACATGTTCACAAAATAGCCTGTTTCCACATGCCTTTACTATTTATAGCCTGTCTCCTCTTCTAGGTGCAACAACAACTTTGGTCCATGTTGCAAATGCAACACATAGTAGACACAGTTACAAGCAACCCCTCCCCGAGGTTTTGCCTCAATCCGTGTCTTGTGCTCTCATTTGCTGTATCTCCACGACAGATTCCCCAACAGGTGCAGCAGATGGGGCCAGGAATACAGGAGACTGCTGAAGCTCAGCCACAAGAGACTGCTGAAACCCAGGAGAAACAGGTGCCGGCCGGACTGCCGACATGGGACCACGGATTGCAGACAGCCGACTCAGGAACTGACTTCACGTCAACTGGGATCCCCGACGCAGGAACTGGCTTGACGTCAGCTGGGATCCCCGACACAATAACTGGTTTGACGTTGGTTGTGACCCAGACGCAGGAACTGGCTTGATGTCAGCTGGGACCCCTGACACAGGAACTGATGAGACGTCAACTCGGACCCCCAACTCAGGAACTGACAAGATGTCGATTGGGATCCCACCGACTCAAAAGCTGGTTCAGGGTCTGGCTGGGCATTGAACGCGCTGCTGGGCTGCTGAGACTCTGGGTTGCTGGAAAGCTTAGTCTCTGGAGGCTAGCAAACTGATGGCTAGCCCGCTGGTGACTAGCAGACAGGGGGGCTAGCAGGCTGCAAGATCAGGATCCCAAGGTTAATTGACCGGAGTGGAGGCTGGCTGCTGACTAGCAGGTGGAGAAGCAGGCTAGAACCTAGTAGATTGGGAACCAGGGGTGTTTACAAAGTCCTTAAGCCACCCAGGTAAGGAGCTCCTCAGCCATGGCTTAGTGGTTACTTTACAGCATGCCAAGTTCAGAGCTGCGTCTTGGATCTCCCTACAAGAGGCTCTCTTCTTTCCCCATACAGGCATGTCATGAGGTAATGAGTCAAATCATATAATACGTCTCGGAAGGTGTCTGCTGAGTCTATACTGGCCAGTTTGTACTGTATCATCTTTAACCAGTAGGCTATATGACTTTTGACCATCATGTTACTAACTTGTCCAGTCCTGTTTTTTTGTCCAGCTGAGAAATATTGCAAAAATCTGCTTGTTTGTGTGTCTGTGTGTGTTTCAGCTCGTCTCTCTCGTTCTCTGTTTAAATACGACTGAGGCGGTATGTTTTTTGTGAACAGCACAATTAACCCCTCAACCCTCTGGAATCATCTCCCCCAAACTATCCGAGCTGCTGAGTCTTTGGACTGTTTTAAACAGCTTCTAAAAACCCATTAGGCGTGCCTTTCTGTAGATCTCATCCCTATCGTATGTTTACTCACTTACTTACTGCAACTTCAGGTGAAACCACAAGTAACCGGACTCAAACACATGACACAGAGAGAGGAGTGAGATCCAAAAAAAACACAGTCTTTACTCACCAGAAACAGGTATGGTACACATGAAGTCAATCCAGACACAGGTAAAGGTATCCAAAAAAATGCTAGGGCAAAGAAAGAGTCTAAAAATTCACAGAAGAAATGTCTATACCCACTAGGAATACTCGAGGAGACGAGGCAGGAAAGCTAAGCTCAGATGAACTGGCACAGACAAAGGAGAGCACACAGACTAAATAGTCAATGAAAGGAGGTTGATAACAAGGGACAGGTGACAGCAGGGCTAATGAGGGACAGGTGAAAACAATCAGGACGAAGGCAGACAATCACACGGGCGGGAGACACACGAGGACAGTGAGCAAAGTATCTGAAACGAGAGACAGAGGTGAGTATACCAATATAAAACAGGAAATAATAACTGAAAAGTGGGAAAAAGGAAAACATAACCTTAGAGGGGAGAGGGACATGACACAGTGTTACTTGAGTGCTGAAGTACTGTTGGGTATATAATTAAAAAAAAAAAGCAACAAGAGCGTATGTGCTGCTCGGGGTCTCACTTCAGGGGCTTGTTCCCCAGACGCTACATGCTTGTTTGTCGAAACTATCTCATCCAACACCTCACACTGCTCTTTCAATTTCTCTGCACTGTGCGCACTGTGTTTGTCTTTCATATGTTGCAGAAGCAAGCAGCTCACTTCAGGGAATAGCCCCTTCCCTCCCGCAGACTACCTCCTAATTTATGGGCAGCCTTAGGGGCAACGGAGAAGCTACTTTTGAGAGATTCTTTGCATTCGATTACATGAAAATAAAAGTACTAAGAAATTGTTTGTCTTTTTTTTATTATAAGTAAATCAAATATTAAACTTGTAATCTTTAAAATGACTACAAGGATCCTTTAACTGGCTATGAAACAATCTCAATTTAATACTGATGCCTATTTATGACCTACGTAAGGAAATGAGACCATCAGCGAGAAGATTGACTATTTCTAGTTATTCTTAATGCTCATCATCAGTGCCACCGGCTCGGATCCTGGCGAAATCAGACGATATCATGCAGGTTCATCAGAAACTCCTTCAGCTCCTTCAGCAGGGCCTCCGGCCCACTATGGACAGACCCAGATCTGGCTTCGCTGCCGCCTTTGACCTTCAGTTGGAGCTCCGGTGGGAGGTGGAGAGCTATACACCCGGCTGCAGCAGCGTTTCCTCCTCTGGCCAGGAGCAGGGCTTCGCTGCCCCGCTGGGAGCCAACACAGACACCACGCTGCCGGAGGCCGTATTGCTGGACCCGCTGGAGGGAAGGGAAACAGAACCAGGACTGCGTGGAGCAGACTGTCAGACCCTTTTGTCCTCAGGGACCGCCAAAATCAACACAAAATGAAAGTTCCTCGTAGGAATATTCAATATATTCTCATCCCAACTCGTCATATACTGATGCTTTGTCAGACCCCCTTGGCGTCACTCTTCTGACTGTGCTTAATGTTTTGAAATAAACAAAAACACTTGCCTAGGTTTAGGCAGTAAAACCACTTCGGTTTCGGAAAAACCTACATGGTTGGGCTTAAAGCTGCTACGTTTGTACAGTGAAAATGAAACTGAACGTTGTGACCACGAGACACGAATGAACAGCTGATTGCAACATGACGCACAGGACATGAACAGCTGGATGAAAGCCGAGTGTTTTTTAAAACCATCTACCTCCCCTCCCGCCTGCCCGTTGTGTGTGTTTTCGCTCTTAAAAAGCTACGTCACCACACTCCCGGCGCACTTTTCCATGGCGTTTAATATTGACTTGGATGGGTTTACACTGTAGTTAATGGAACGCCCGGTGCGTCTCATATCTAATGACGATGGCCGTGACAAAGCGTTGGTATTTGACGCCCTGGGAATGAGCACAGGCTGAAATATTAAGCTTTCATTCCTGGTTGATTTGGTGACACACATGGTAACTGCATGGTGCAAACAGAGTGGTTTAACACTATGGCGAACATTCCTCGAGCAGCTGGTGTAACAGTCACAGCCACACAAATTATTTTCCCTCACTGCTGCACACGGCGTGAAAAGTTTTCCACTCAAATAGCAGGGCACAGTAAAACAATTTGCTGAGGTGTACAGCCTGGTCCACTGTCCATTTAAAACTGGTCTGCTGCCAAAAACTGCCCAAAATGACTGTTGTCTTGTTTCAGCCCTGTTTCCTAAAAAATGATGCTCCCATACAAAGAAACTGCATTGTGAATTACGTTTTGAGGGAAAAGTATTTTGTCACGGATTACGTTTTTACAAATAAATTGCTAATGATAGTCTGCAGATGTCCATGTAGGGAGGAGGTTGTGGTGGTGGATCGATTAAAAAAAACACAGGACTTTCGCCCTGGAGACCGCTGTTCATGTCCCGTGTGAAAACTAAAAGTCAGCCTTCACTTATTTTAATTTATGTCCGTTGCTTAATAACGTAACAAATAGAGTTTTAAGCCAAACTGATGTTTTGTTTACTAAACCTAACCAAGTACTTTTGTTGCATTTTTTTTGTATGGCTTTCAATGGAGTAAAATATTTAATCACGATTAATCACACATTTTTTATCTGTTCAAAATGTGCCTTAAAGGAGGATTTGTCAAGTATTTAATGCTCTTATCAACATGGGAGTGGGCAAATATGCTGCTTCATGCAAATGTATGGATATATGTATTATTGGAAATCAATTAACAACACAAAACAATGACGAATATTGTCCAGAAACCCTCACAGGTACTGCATTTAGCGTAAAAAAGATGCTCAAATCACAACATTGCAAACTGCAGCCAAACAGGCAACAACAGCTGTCAGTGTGTCAGTGTGCTGACTTGACTATGACTTGCCCCCAAACTGCATGTGATTATCATAAAGTGGACATGTCTGTAAAGGGGAGACTCGTGGGTACCCATAGAACCCATTTACATTCACATATCTTGAGGTCAAAGGTCAAGGGACCTCTTTTAAAATGGCCATGCCAGTTTTTCCTCGCCAAAATTTAGTTAGTTAAAGGTCACATATTATACTCCATTTAAACTAGTTATTATAGGTCTCAGACACCTCCAAACCATGTCTCTGAAGTTTTTTTTTCAAAAAAACAATCAGATCATGCATTCCAGCATGTCTCTATAACCTCTGTTTCAGCCCATTTCCAAAAGTGCTGATTTCTGTGTCTGTAGCTTTAAATGAGAATGAGCTGCTGCGCCCCACCCCCTCTGCGGAACCGGCTGTAGCTCTCCGCCCCATCCCCCCCGCCCCTCGGCTTGATACCTTGGTAACAGTAAACAACTCTGAATGTTATAATGACAACAGCTATGAATATGACTGTTCAGTTTGACCCTGAGTCGAACACCGACTCAAACTATGAAGAGGAAGAGGCCCCAGCAGCAGCAGCACTTCCACCTCGAATGCAGCAAGACATTTCACAATGGTTAGTTCAACTTGTTGTGTAACTTTATGTATGGGTTAGCACGGAGGCTAACGGTAGCTAACGTCAGCTCTAATGCTACTTTCACGGCTCTGTAGGTAACGTTATTGTGAGGTATTTGGTCAATAACCAATTTTGTAATTTGTGTAATTTAGTGAACGTTAGGCTCTACGTACGTTGCATGTTTTTCAATTGGTAAGGTATATTTTACTTGATATATCCCGAATATTCTATCATATTGTGCGATAAAAATGTGTGGGGAAAAAAGCTTACTGCTCATTCACCTCAGCTTTTTTGCATCTTCTGTCAGGTTTATAGTATCATATGCTTCACATGTTGAAATGCTCACATTTTTTATTTATTTGTTCAGGTGCACATGTGGAAATTGTGCAAAAATGCCTACAGAACCTGAGAATATCTGCTGCTGGGAGACACAACAGGTAACATTTTTATTAGCTATATTTAGTTGTGTGTTTAGACATATTTTTCACATTCCATGAGGCTTACCATATGTCATTCACTCTAGGTTAAAAGACGGATGGAGCAGCTGCCGGACAACATCTCCTGCATGATACAACATCCTGGGTTGGACCCTGTATGTTTAAATTTGTTCACGATGCAAAACGCATATAATGTTTACAGGGCTGAATATGGTGCTTTGCACCAAAGGGCGATAGAGCGGTAAGTGGTTTCTTACTTATTTGATCATCATAATTTTAATCAAAAAGTACAATTAAATGCTAATGTTGTTCATGAAAATAAATACCTGTATGTTAAATTTTATGCAGTCTTCCTTTCCATTACTTCAGTGGGCCTTACATTACACTGTTCACCACACACCATGAATGGCATTACACACCACGATATTGCAGAATAATGCCCCAAAATAAGAACGTGATTACTTTTTAGTATATACTGTAGCTAAGTTTGACATCAGCAGATACTGTTCATATTAAACATGATTTTATGACACATTTTACAGATACTGTAAAGCCTTTATTGTTATGTTCAATCAATAGAACACCATTCTCATAATATATGAATAGAAAAACAAAGGATTCACTGAACCCATAAATAAGAAAGACATTTTTGACAAACCACACTGCTAAAGCTGAATTGGCATTTGTTTGTGCTTCAAACTCAGCACAAACTTGTGATTTCCACTTTATTTCAATTCTGAAAATGCAGCTTATACTGACCTGAAACAATGGTGGCTGATGCAGCATGTAAATACAATACTATTATACTATATTATATAATATTTCAAGTGTGTTGTCATGGCTGGATCCAAATGAAAAGGTATTTTACTGTCTCTGGCAACAAGATTTTGGCTGCAATGATTGTTGCATTCAGACCGTAGTTGAACATGTTATTTTTTTGTTTAATTTGTATTGCTTTTATCTTTGGTATATGACAGCACAGTGTTTCATGTTGTGAGATATTTCTTATTGCTTACAATAAATGTAAAAAGCCACATCAAAAAGTACAAAGTAAAACAAGGGACATACTGATAATAACATGACTAAGTTTTCAAGTTTGGCTCCTGACACGCTGTTTACTAAATACATGTATATTGTCCAATCTTACAGCCAATACAGGTATCTGGCATACAGGAGCTTTGTGAGCTGGTGCTGGGGCTTTCTTGGGCGCAGGATCCGCGTTGTAATTCCGGCCTGTGTGGTACTGCGGATCCGCAGGGAGTTTCCTGACGCCCTGGCCCGCTACGAGGGTTAGGGAGAGAATTAAACTGCATTAATTTCTGCCACTGACATGGCAACAAATACATATGTATAAATGCACACACACACATAGTAATATTGTTGTAACTCACGAGGTGTCTGTTGAGGCTGTCACATGTGTGACCGACTCCTCAGGGTCGTACGTAGCATCCAGCCCTTGTGGAGCTAAAAAGGAAGAGCTGCCCTCCAATGCATCTTCCTCATCCTCCTCCTCCAGTTCCAGGCGAGGTCTCTTTGCTGGCCTCTTTGCTGGGGTGGATGTGAAAAGCAGCAGGGGTTCATCATACAGAACAGGGTCTGTGCCACCACGAAAGTCCTTGCAGGACACAGTAGCCTGTACACCTGTAACACAATTGTACATATCCATGAAACCCATGACAGAATATAAAACACCGATCTATATAAAATTAGAAGAACAACTACAAAAAGCTGCCACTGTGTTTTAAACTTGTTCTGAAATGGTCATAACATGTAAGACTACAAACCTTTACTCCTGACGAATGGATGGAAAGTCCTCCAGGACAACTGTGTGTGCACAGAACGTTGCTCTACTGGGTCTGTTTGGCAGGCAACATCTGGCCTTGTAGGTTGTCTAGAACAGCCCTGTATACAGGAAACAGTCATGTTTACAACATCATCTCAAATGAGTAGTTATGACAACAAGTTACAAATACAGTATAACTTGTGTTGTGACATACCAAAAGTTTGTAAATTCAGTTTGATGAAGTTAGCAGAGCAGAAAGCGTCATAAAGCTAGCTAGACTCACTGTTTGTAATGCAATACGAGACTAACAACTTTATCGGTGAATCATAGCGGTCATACTATCATCTGTGTAAGTCAACACACTGCACAGCTGGCCACTACAGCCGTCGGTCGGGGCGACTGGGTGCTAACATAAACGAAAGCTACATAACGTTTCATAGCAAATTAATCACCGTTTCTGGATTAGTTTACAGTTTGACCACTTGTTTTGAGCATGTGTACTTTCAGGGGAGTCTAAAACAAGTAACTCTCCACACACACAATACAGCAGCTAGCTCCGCACAGCTAGCAGCTAGCTCCGCACAGTCTGCTCCGTTAGGCTAACGGAGCAGACTGTGCCTACAGGCCGCAGTATAAAGTTGCACTAAAAGCAACATGGAGACCCAGTTTACACACACCATACCTACTACTATAGTTATTTTACGGGTTTGAAATGGTGCTTAACGTAAAACAAAAGCCTCTCACAAGCTGAATAATGAAGCTGAATCATTACACTATAAGTTCAAGTTTAGCCGCACTGCATGCTAACTCCGTCTAGCAAACCGGCCCTAATAAACAGTATAATAAAAAAAGGAAAAAATAAAAAACTTACAGCTTCAGGGTCTCCTGATGCATCCCGGACAGTTGGTATTGATCCAATATTCAGTTTCAGGTAACTAGCGTATCCCGCCAGGTACTGACCCTGATTTACAGCACTCGGTTGTGAAATGATTTGCACATACCAACAAATACTTTGAAACATGTCTGGGCACAGCACCAGCGAAAATAAAGTCCATCCACTGGGTCTTCAGAGGATCCGAAGTGGGTACATGGTGCAAGCTTTTGTGTGGAGTATTGCAGCCAACAACAGAACAAGCGGGTTTTCCTTTCAGCATGTTTACTAGTAAACAGTCGAAATAACAATGGCGGACGCAGCTTGCTGAGCCGGCTACTCCGTGGCCGGGGTTACCAAGCCGGGGTATGGGGTGAGGGGGTGAGGGGGTTGCTGTTCTGTTTCACTGGAAACAGGAAAGCCATATATGGCTTGCATTTCGGCCTAATGACGTCAGAAGACTAGGAAAAAAACTAATTTCTATTTCTGCACCCATTTCCGGACAAACGGATGAGGAGAAAAAGAGAGAGGATGGTCTTTTATGATACTATGGTGGCCTGTAGACACACTGGGGACAGATATTGATGTTTAAAAGACATGGAAAAGTGCATTTTGCATAATATGTGACCTTTAAGTTTGGAGCGTAATTTAGCCTCCTTTGCGACAAGCTAGTATGACATGGTTGGTACCAATGGATTCCTTTGGTTTTCTAGTTTCATAAACAGAGCCCGCTACAACTTCAAAATGAAGTTGCCCTAATGCTTCAGAGAAATAGTGTCATTATAACGAATTTGCGTTAACACATTATTATGGCATTAACTTTGAAAGCCCAATTTTTTTGTTTTGTTTCAATTTGTAATATTAACCACATGTTTAAAACTGAAATGTTTCCCTTGAAACATAATTGAGCTATTTTAATGTAATATTGTAGGTGACAGGGTTGCAAAAACGGGCTTTAGGCAGGATATTTGTTTTTCTTGTACATTTTGGGGGATTTTGAAAATCTCTGTTCATCTATGTGTACTACTTTATTCTTACCAATCCTGTGCCATGATGCTGTCTTCAATTTGAGTATACTAATATAGGCCCCACAAAATAACCAACTCAAAGTTAGGGAGATAATCACATACATGTGTTGGGCTACAGTTAAATACTACTGTGCTCTTAAGCAACCCAGTGCTTTGGCGTTTGACGCTTATCACCCAGAGACAGGTCTGCTTGAGGCGCTATCATATCTGGGAGCGCAGCCCCTGCCGTCTGCCTGCCTGCCTGCCTGCCTGCCTGCCTGGTCCTTTTTTCTCTTTTTTTTAATTTTTCTTTTCCCCTAACACCTAACATCTGAGGCACTGAACCCATCAGGCCCAAGTCAACACCCAACTTCCTGTCTTCATGTAGCCTCGGTACATGGCTTTGATTTGAATGTGAATCACACTGCGGGGAACAGGAACTTCTCCTCAAATGCCACTTTTACTGTCTGATTAAACAGCTGCTGTTTCTCTTTCGGCTCGCATAATGTTCTCTCAGCGTTGGACACACTTTTATTTTCTTCTCTGAGCAGGTAATTACAACACGTGGGAGGTCAGAGTAATGATATAGAGCGAGTCGATTACACCAGTTGCTAGGTAAACATCCACTGATTAGACGATATATATATAGTCGCTGCAAAATGCAAGTAGTGCTGGTCACACAAATGTTTCTTTGTTTAAATAGTGCTACATTGCAAATACAACGTTATACAACACATTCTCGCTCCCAACTCAAATACTGCCACTTGGTTAGTGCCCCTCCAGGAACAGTTGGTAATGACATTTAATGCCAAACTCAGTAGATACACAGAACACAGAGCACAGAACAGTTCCACAATCCAGCAATGAATCTCCACAGTCTCCGACTACCCGGTTGGTTCGGCGGTCAGAACCGGACCGTGAAACAGATGACTGGGCGGTAACGTTTGCCCTATAACACACACACACACAGTACAGTTCAGGTAAAGGCAACGGTACCGTAGAAGAACAGGCAGGAGACGTAGTCTGGGAGGTAGAGGATCCGGAACACCAAACAGTCCAAGCAGACAAACCAGCATGGGACAGGCAGAAGGTAAGTCGAAGCCAGGCAGAGGACCGGGAAGCCAGCAGGTGGGCATACTCACAGAACACACCCATGATGACGAGTGTGGTGACACAGTGAGAGTTTCTGGACCACCGGAGACCAACAGGTAAGTAGACTGGAACACTCGCACTGTAGCGTCGTCGTCGGACGGAAACAACAAGTTACTGTTGTGTAAGAGTAACGTAGTCTGTTTATTTCTCTGAACTGGAAGTGTGCACACATAGTAGGGTTCCGTGTAACATCCTCTGCTGTAACCTCACTTTAGTTCCACTTACAACTTTTAGTTGAACTTTTAATATATTCAACTCCGCTGTAATAACACCCCTTTTACAGGTATCTTAGCAATGAACTAAGACATTGACCTCTGAAACAACTTGAATGTCTTATCACGTTTTTCTACCATTCATAAACAGAGAAAATAGAAAACATTTATCTCCAACAATTTTCCCTTTTATTTTTTATTTTTTTTTCTCTTTCTCCCAGTAACTCACTTACAAGACCATACGCACAGGTGGGCGTGACACACGGCCTGAGTTAGTCACGTATGGTGTGTTTGTCACATCCGTATGTTTGTGGTTGTTTGTGTCTTGAGTGTGTGTCTCTGAGGGTGTGACAGGTGTATCAGGTGGTGTTGACTGCACTTGTGGATGGTTTACTGTGCGAACCTGTGAGCGGTTTCTCCTGACCTGTCCTTCATCAGTGTCATTAATGTAAGATTTCGGTGTTTATGGCATGTTGAACAACTGTCCCTGATTTTTTTCTCTTTTGCCAGCCACACATTTAGGCCAGCCTGCAGTGGAGGCAGAGGGCGGGCTCTGTGCCACAGGTTGTAGTTGCGTCGTTGGTTCTCCTTTGCCCGCTTCTCTGACTTCCTGAAGCCTCTGATATTCGGCCAGCGGGGATTAAGACTCGCTGGGAGCTGGGAGCTGTGTGCTGTAACCTCACTATAGTTCCGCTTTACAGAACAACAAGCAGCCAAACAGGAACCAAGAACGCAGAAAGCAGATCTCATGGTCGGGAACAGAAGTCTGGTGGGTTTACCGGGAATCAAACGAGGGTGGATTTTAGTTTGTCTTAGGTTGATTATTTGTTTAGGGATATGCAAGGTTAGGGGATGTGCTTTTGTTTTCTTTGTCTCACGTTTTTGCGCCTGCCGAAGCCCTCGCTTTTTGTTATTTAAGTACCAATCATCAGTGATTGTAAAGTTTATTTCATTTATTTTCAACAAAAGCAATACAATAAGTGATTGCCTGAGAACACTGGCTGTTATGTTGCTTCCCTCACCCCTAGACCACCTCTGGGTTGTAACAATAAGTAATAATAAAAAATATATATATTGAGTGAAACTGGATATTATGTATTGAAAGTATTTAAAAGGATAAGACATTGATTGACAATGTGTTTCTGAGAAGTATCTCCTTCCTCAGGGCACACAAAGCATGAACAAACACAGCCTGTGCGACGGGGCAATCTTTAAAAGGATATGTACAGATCTCAAAATATTTCTCATATGCCCAAAAGGAGTTATTTTCTGTAAACGTTGCTCCTCTCAAAAACCGACTGTGAAGAAATTCCTTCTTAACATGTCTCCAATTTAAGTGGGACAAAATCCACTGTCCCGTTTTCTTGCAAAAAGGTGTTCTATAGTTCAGCTGAAGCTAATATGAGGCTTCAGCAGTTTGAGTTCAAATGGATATCTTCCAAATTTGGAGCCTTTTAACACAAAACTCCCCCTTTATGTATCCCAGACAGTGTGTCCTTGCTGAAGTGCACAAGAGAGATACTGCCACAAAGAGGACATTTTGCACTAAAAAGACTAACTTTGGAAAATACTTTTCTTCTTTTGTCTGATTCAGACATGCTGAATATTAGATGACTATTGGAGGGTACTTTTGCACAGAATGAGGACTGTAGATTGTGACCTGCATCACTTACATTGGAGATGCATTATGAAGGGATATCTTTATGACCCCTGTGAATAACAGGAACATGGACATGTGCATTGTTTTAGGACAGACAATGTGTATGGAGGACGGAACCTGCCAACATCCAACATAAATAAATAAATTACTCGATAAATAAATAAATATGTTATTAAATATAGCAAAAATGTTAAAAATAAATGTAGCCATGAATTAATTGATTTAATGTGACATAAATAGATATGTGTGTTTGAATTTGCACATTTCGTTTATTTATCCTTGTATTAATTCCCTTATTTATTCACTCTTCTGTTTAATGTTCCCTTTTATTTATTTATGTATTTATTTTGATTAACTTTTAAATGTATACATTTATTTTTGCATTTATTTGTATTTATTCATTTATTATTTGCATTTTTTTCACTTATTTTTTATAAGTTCCAGTCTTTATTTTATATTTATTTTTTAATTCCATTATGTATTTATTTATACATTTATATTTATTTCTGCATGACTTTTCCTTTTCATTTCAACCCTTATTTATTTCTCCAAACTTATTTATTTCTGTGTTCTTTCCTTTATTTTTCGTGATCAGGATTTTTTTTGGCAGGCCTGAAACGGCCTGAAATCATGGCACGATGACGCTTTGGAGTGATCCTAAGTATAAACCCTCCCCTAACACTATATCAGCACAGAGCATCAGTGGTTCTCCCACCTAATCGTGAGTTACAACACTTAGTTACCACAGACTACAGTTTGCTAGTAGTGGTGCAGTGACCATGTGGCATACCGGGACAAATCCCAGTGAACCTTAAAAAATCCATTAAGTTTTTATCGTTCCTAACTTACTCTAAATTTTTACGAGGAAAAACTAGCATGGCCATTTTCAAAGGCGTCCCTTGACCTCTGACCTCAAGATATGTGAGTGAAACCCACGAGTCTCCCCTTTACAGACATGCCCACTTTATAATAATCACATGCTGTTTGGAGCAAGTCATAGTCATCCTCTTCTATTTGTTCTGTTGTTGTTGTTATCAAGATATATATGAGCTTAATTTGTGGATGAAATTATCATCCAAAGTTCTTTATTTGGCTAAATCTCAAACATCAGCCTTCATAAGCCCACAACACACAAAGAAGAACACCCTGGCACTACTAATTGAGCTGCTGGAGAGTTAACTTATTTGCCCAAATGAAATTCTCATGTCAGTTAGGGTCGCTGGTGGAACATCTCCACAGAGGAGGATAATTGAGTCTGAAGAGCCCGAATTCAGCAGAGTCTCCTAAACACCGGCCTGGAGGCAGCTCTTCATCCAGGGAAAACCACAATCAACCAACATTCAATCATTTCCCTCCCCCATCCCTTTGGTATCCTTTCGGCATAAAGCAATCACACAGCTGCCAAGGCTATGGCAGTGCACTTACATCACCTTTCAGGATTCTCCGGTATTAAAGTTCACATTTTTCAAACGGTGATCTCTTGCAGCCATTTGAAGTCACAGAGCTGAAAAATTAACCGGTCCAAGCTTCAGAATACATAACACGTGGTATTGAAATTTCAGTGTGAGTGCAACAGTGACCTAATTCAGCTGCAATGTTATGAATGACTGCACTTTATTATCTGTGTTTCATGTTCTACTAGCACAAAAAAGAATAACAGGGGGTTTAAAAGGTGAGTGTGATATAGAGTACATTGAAAAGAAAAAAAAAACAGGACATTATCACCTCCAGAATCTCTCCTGATAGATTGTTTGGACAGGTTCTGCACTTTCAGAGTTGTGCGTATGTGTGTGTGTGTGTGTGTGTGTGCGTGCACGCGAGTGTGTGTCTGCCAACATGGACTCTATGGACTGTTTCTATTTTGAGAGTAATGGCTGCTGGATTCAGGAGGGCCTGTTTCCATCTAATCTCCTTGACTTTTAGACAGGCAATTTGGGACACAGAGATGTGTTATCAGAGGGCCACCTTGATGGCGTGCTCTGATACATGCTTACATCCTCGCTGCATTTCAGAGACGTCCCCACACACTCACCACCACTACTACAGTCACATAATCATTAGCAGAAGTGGTGAAAGAAAGATAAATGAAAGCAAATTTCAATACATTTATTCATGTAGCGGAAGGGAAGCTACCACCAGTGGTGGAAAGTAACATTTACTCTATTATAACTATATGACTCTGAGTAACTTGTACATTTCTTCATAATTACTGATAATTGTATGGTACTTTATACCAGCTGCGTAGCTGTGGGTGGGCCTAGGTGGGCCTGGGTCCACCCACTTGGCACTCAGGCCCAGCCAATCAGAAGGCTTCCTTTTTTTTGCTGGATCATCCAGTGAATAGCAGTCAGCGCTGTTTCAATTATCTGACTACGACCATAAAGTGGTAGTGCATCTCACAGCAGCCCCTAGAATTTTACTTTATCCATTTTTAAATAAATACTCCTCTGTGTTTATTGTCTATGTCAACCAGTTACATAAAAGTTATTACGAGTATGCATATACATTTGGCTGAATGTCACCAGATAACGCTGTCACTTGTTAAACGGAAACACCTGTACACCGAGGAACAGAAGTCTGAGGAGCAAGAGGAAGTCGTTCTCAACCGTATATTGAAATGTGAGTGTCTGTCCGTCTTGTGAGGATCTTTGTGTGGCTGTGTTTTTGTGTGAGAGTGAGTGTCTTTTGTCTGGTGAGGATCTTTGTTTCCCCATCTAGGTGCTCTCTCTCTGATTGGCTGGAGGTGTGGGTTCGGTCTGGGGTGTGCCGGCTGCTGATTGGTCCATCCATCATCCCTGCAGTTTAAAAATGATCAGTCTGACAGCAGTCTTGTTCTGTCCTCGGCCTCCAAACCTTTGTGTTAAAGCTGTGATCTACAGTTGAATTAGTAGCCTTGGTGCCCTAGTTGGCTTCGTAATTGTGTAACTTGTTGTAGGTTTTCTTTGTTGCTAGAGATAGCACTTCAGTGGACCTGGTGAACTAAAATCTTTTCTCCTGTTTATCTGCTGTATCCTAGGAAACCAGGTTTAGTAACTGTCATTGTGTTTGCTTTTTTATTTTGTTCAGGGTTAGTCAGATAATTTGGCCTTTGTTCACCCTGAGTTATATTGTTTCATTTTATTGTTTGTTAACTTGATTTTTAGTAATAAATCTTTTTTACTAAACTTAAAATTTAGTCCTGCGACTGTAATTTGGGGACCGGGGTGGTAACGTAATTTATACTTTTATTTTGTGCCCCCTAGCACTCTAGATGGGAGCGTAACAGGCCCTTGTCACCCTACTGTACTCATAACAAGGCCTACTGGTGAAAGACTCTGGCATCAGGGCATCACATCAGATTGAACTGTTTGTCCCTGCTCACCTTTGAAAGGGACTATGAAGTCATTTCAGTGTTCAACACCTAGAAGCCGTCTCCTGCTGGAATCATCAAAAGTAAGATCATTTACAATTATGGACTAATGGCCTATTTCATTATTATTATTGTTTATTGGGTATAGTTTATGTTCGGTGTACATAATTGGATTTTATGCTGATGTTGCTGCCAGCTGTGTGTGTGAATATGTGGCCACCGTGCCAGGCTATGTTAAATTGTATTTTGTAACGTTAATGCAGGTGATCTGTCTATACGCTTGATTAAACTGTGTGTGTGAATATGTGGCCGCCGTGCCAGGCTATGCTATTTCTGTTTGTCTCGTTGGATCAGAATCAGCTTGATTGTCCAGATATGAGTAGTAGACCTGCACACATAGGCTACCAGGGATCTGACTCTGGTTATTTTGCTCTGATTGTAGGACGGAAATAGAAATGCAGCTAAAAACAAGGTCGACAAAGCTGAACAAGAGTGAAGAGAGAAGATAAATATACATGTCAGGTGCCTGTAAAATCACCTCTGATGATGATGTATAAGGCTGGTAGGATTAAACTGTGGTGCACGGCTCCTATTTTGGTTCACGTATGCCTTTCAGTCTTATAAGTGGATGTTTGGTCTTGGACGGGACAGGCCCACCTGATTTTCTCTGTGCCCACCCTCACTGTGATTTATGCCCACGCCACTGCTCATTATATGTCTGCTTGATGTCAAGGCAGGCCGCTTCCAATAGAAGAAAGAGCAGAAGACAGAATAAGCAGGAATGCTCTGTTCCTACAGAAAAAGGCCTCATATTTTCATAAAATCCTTGTGAAAGCTACTTAAAGGTCCGATATCGTGCTCATTTTCAGGTTCATACTTGTATTTTGTGTTTCTACTAGAACATGTTTACATACTTTAATGTTTAAAAAAAACTTTATTTTCCTCATACTGTCTGCCTAAATATTCCTGTATTTACCCTCTGTCTGAAACGCTCCGTTTTAGTGCATTTCAACGGAATTGCAATGGAATTGCGTTGCTAGGCAACATTTTGGGTCCATGTTTACTTCCTGTCAGCTGATGTCATTCACATACACTGCAACAGGAAATAAACTGGGACACATTTAGAATATTTACATTTAAAAGCGTGTGATAGTCTAAATATTGTATATATGTGACATCACAAATGAACAGAAATCCAAACGGCTTGTTTTAAAATTTTGCTGTGTTCTTGACGTTTCTGGGCGTCAGCAAATAGCATTCGGGCCCTGTGGGGGTGTAACCCCCAAACAATAACAGGGTGCAGGGTGTGTCATTTAATATTTTGCTACTAATGTCATCCAACAATTTGATTATTGAGTGAGCACATACAAATCACTTCCATTTCTACTGAGTCCAAGGAGAATACTGGTGTCACCTTAATTTAACTATAGGCTCGGGCTTGAATGTTAAACCTTTAGCCAAAGAGAATATTGTCATGCAGCACTTAAAGTAAAACTTCCCGCTCATGAATGCAGAGGACATTTTTCCCAATCAGACGCTCACTTGTCTCACCTCTCTGTTGTTTCTCTCCCCGAGGAAACTTAATAAAGGTGATCAGTCTTAACTAATGGACCATTTGGAAGTGATGTGAGCAATTCTAGTAAAACGCAGTGGTTTTCCTCAGGCACATTTATAAAGCGAGGAGGGGCTGACAGCATTCGCAGCAGAAAATCAAGCTGCGGGAGACATGTTGTTGTAGACCAATTAATTGTGTCAAATTCAAGGAATGTCTGCACAACATCTCTGATGTTTCCCACTATCAGCCGTAGAATCCTGGCGGTGAACAGCAAAGAATAATACTTACAACTGGTTATCAACAGTTGGCCAACGGTGGGGTAGAACTCAAATTAGAAGATAACATTAAAATGCACAGGCATGCTCATAGAAACAGTGCATATGCCATTGCATCATTCGTCTCCACCAGATGCTGATTGAACTGAGAACACCCCTTGAAATGTACATTATGCAAAACAGAAAGCCTCAGCCGGGTGTGTATCCGCTTACTAAGTCTACAATGTCATTCTTCCCCACCATTTCCACTTCCTCCTCCCTGTGGATGGTACTCACGCTACTGCTTTCAAGCTAGTGTGCTTTTCTCCCCTCGCATATTGTCAAGAGCCATGTGGCAGACTGCAAAATGCATTGTAGAGGGCTGTTGTGTAATATCAACCGCTATACAGTGACCAAACTTCCTACTGCATGAAAGAAAGTAATGGAAATGTAATGTTAATAGCTCATTATCCTAAACACCTGATGCAGCATGGGGGCATGGGGATGTGTTTTAAGTTTGAATATCTTAGTGGAACAGAATCCCTCAGGGGATTTTAAGAAAGAAACACCTCCCCAACGACTTGGAGACCGAGTGTTCCTTAATTATTATATAAACTGCACAGGGCCTTGGTAAATTCTACAGTAGAATAATTTCACCTCGCAATTGAATCAGTTGAATAATATCAGGTACATTTGCCAAATATGGACGACGCCTCAGGCCCTTCATGGTGAAATATTGGGATGGGTTTGATTTGCAAATTAGAACAGTTGGACAGTGAATTTAAACCGGTTAAGCTGGCACCCTCATCTGGCAGTTTATTACCTACTTAAAACTAATGCAGTCTAATTCAACAGTTTTATCTGTAACACTTTATTTGGATAGTCCGCCTGCAAATAGTTTACAGAGAATTTGTAATATTTCAACAGCTTTTTAAATGACATTCAACAATTCAACTGTTTTGCTTTGTCTGTAGAGGATGAACAGATTATCTATAGAGTATATATTACAATTCATGAACATGCCTACATATTCTCAGATTAATTGAGATCAATGGTTCCCAACCTGGGGTCCGGGCCTCCCTTATAGGGGGGCGTCAAAGATCACAGCGGGTGCACAAGGATTGGTCTGCTCTGAGGTTGTCTCAAAATTAGATTTGCCTCATGTATAACTAAATCATGAAAATACACTTATTGGATAATTTATGCAGTCCATACATGAAATTTATATATATAATATATACGAAACTTTATTTGTTTGCTACTAAGTAAGCCAAATTATGTTTAAATCCGGTATTTGTTCACAGTTGCAGATAAAGATTAGGCTACACTGATATTATTAGTCTTATAGGCTACTATTTGTAGAATTGTTGCTGCATAGGATTGTTTCAGACTTGTGGGATCCAAACATTTTCAATAACGCCTTGTAAAGTCCAAAAATCAAAAGTTGTTGAAAAAACTAGATATAATATTTTCCAAAATTCACAACATGTTTTTATCTGAGGACATATTTGTTGGCATTTAGCCTTTCAAAAACAGTTTTTTTTTTGTTTTACTGCAGTCAAAAAAATGCTTGCTCTCCCGCTTGCCACTCACAAATGGAGGCAAGCACTGATAAGTTATATTAATTAAAGAAAGTACTTGATTTGATAAAAAAAAAATACTAACTCGGGTGATGATGTCAGAAAAGTTGGTAGGGCAGCTCGGCTTTTCTTAGCTGATTTAGATGAACTACTGGTTCAAGATAATCTGTTAGTTCAAGATAATCTGTTAAAGGTGCTAAGTGTGTGATCTGTGGCTTAACAAAGTTCTAACCCCATCCCAATATACTTGTGTTTACATCAGAATAAACGTTAATATTAAAGCAAATATAACCGTGGGTTATCATACTAAAATATTCTAACATCAGGAGAATAAAACTTATTTTGAAAGCAATCTTATTTTATTGGTGTCAGGGGGTCGCCATCATGTTTTATAGTGTGCGGGTGTGGAATGTATCTGCGTAGGCAAACCCTGATTGCAGTATGAATAAAAGCAAGATTGGGGTGAAGGATGTTCTTGCCACTTTGATTCACCTAGATGAACAGTTAAATGGATAACTCTATATTTATATATAAAACAGCCAGTAATTATTTTTTCTTTGCTTTACAGCATACCAGTGTTACAGTGAGGTCAAATAGGCTGTTTGGAATGTATCTTGGCTGAAAGGCCTTTGTTGCTGGGCCTGTGCATATGGGGCAAATCAAGAGCATGCATTTGTTTGACTGTTCACAAAACTTTTTACGCTTGGGTGATTACACAAGTAACACAAGTCAGTCTTTAAAATCCACTAACACTCAACGAACAACTTTGAAGACTTCAAGAGTTGCAGAAGTGACTGCTAGTTACTGGAGCGTTCACAATGTATGAGCTCTAACATGCAACACAGGCACAGCAGCATGCATTCGGAAAATAACTGTACATTACAAACAGGCCTACATTGATACATGGCCACATACAGCCCAATTGCTCTCAAGTAAAACCAGTGCATTATAACCATAGACTGTATATGACGTAGTCACCGTGACGTCACCCATTGGTTTGTGGATTATGGTGTTGAAGCCTTGAGTTCAGCATTTTGGCCGTTGACATCTTTATTTGTGGCTGTCGCCATCTTGGTTTTTGGCCGTCACCATCTTGTTTTTTTTTAACCAGAAGTGACACAAGATCGTGGAGCTAAGTAAAACCAAATGCTAAATAAGACATTTTTAGGTAGTATCCTGTCAATCACAAGGTAGCCACACCCTAAAGCATCCCCTGCTTTATGGTCTGTTTGACTCTAAATTGGGACAATAATTTACTAAATGAACATCATGCTGTATTGGAGAAGACTTGAATGTAGCGATTGAGACCGTAAACTCATGTTTACAATGTTTACCTCCATGCAACCAAAGGAATCGCCCCCTGCTGGCCATTAGAAAATAATGTAGGTTTAAGGCACTTCTGCATTGGCTTCACTTTTAAGAACAGGAAGTTGCCGCCTGATAATGACCTATAAATAACAACGCCTCCAAATGTTTCCCTTTCTTTTACTGTAAAAGAAGTACAAGAACATTCTGAAAAATGTTCACCTTTTTAATGAACAATCCATTTACAAAACAGATGAACAGCCTGAGATGTCTCGTTGATGTCTTGGTTATGACTAAATACAGACTCTATTGTCAGTTGTCCTTGCAAGTGCTTGTATTTTTCACCATGATGAGTCTGATAGTGACACCAAATATTATATTCTTTGAGCACTTACCTCTGTGAAAAAATACAAACTTGCCCATTTTTTTTTTTGGAAAACCTGACGCTGTGTCCACTTTTCTCCTTTTCGACAAAGACATTTTCCAAGAGTGTCAGCAAATTCTTGTCAGCTTATGATTTCTATTTGGTTTAATGCATTTGAGATCTGATTTGTTGGCTTTCTCTATGGCTTAACAAAGTTCTAACCCCATCCCCATATACTTGTGTTTACATCTGAATAAACACTAATACAAAAGCAAATATAACAGAGGGTTATCATACTAATATATTCTAACATAAGACTCACTTGTTCCTCATCCACATTCACCGCTGCTCTCTCTCTATCTTGCTTCACCACTCACTTCCCACATACGCACACACTCTACACGCTGGCCCTTCTATTCTCCAATGGACCTGCGCTTCTCTTACAACAACTGGCTCTAGATTGGGCCATTTGTGTTTTTGCGTCGTCCACAGTAGTTCTCCATACGCGCTCGGCACACAGGAGAAGTTTCCATTGGTTGCAATCTGCAACCACGCTGCTAGATGTCGCCAAATCCTGGATACTGGATACCAGTGATATGTGGAAATGTTAAACTACAGTCTACATCATAATCTACATATTATGCAAAGTTTTTTGTAGATGTATTTTTTTTGTTTGACCTCTCGAACAACTAACCTCTGCCCTCTTCCTGTTAGAGGAAGAAGAGGTGAGCTAGAGGCCTGGTTTCAGTATCGATGTCTCTGGACTCGCTGCTCACAGTCCCAAGGGAACAACCCTACACCGCTGCTCCAGATGGCCAGTGCAGCTGCACCAAATATAATATTCTATTTTGCCCTTATATGGTCCATTTGCACAAGGACCTTCACTTTAATGTGATTAACTCTAATCCATGCAGGTAGAGGCGAGCTGCTGGTAGAACGGATGCTGCATCTATATTGCAAACAAAGCTGCTGTAAATCAGTTCTCTCTGCCTTACATCTGTGTGGTGCCAGTCACGTCTAATGTAGCTCTGGCTGAGCCTCGCAGTTTTGCTCCACGGTTGTTTATGGCTGTTGGTGTCAACGGAACTGTGGTCTGACTGTTTGTTAAATAAAACATACTGCTCAGGAGGGAACTCGTTAGTGCCAGCCTCTCTCTCTCACTCTCACTCTCTCACACACACACTCACACACAATCTAACTGTCAGATATATGTATGAACACAGACACATTCACACCAGATTAGTGCCATGGGAAATGTTGAGTTGACCATTAGCATGAAAACCGGGGTTGAGAGCTGAATAAAACTCCGCCTGAGGTTAAAGTTCTGAGTTTATTCATGTGTCATCTGCCACATTGAACACGGAGTGTGAACATAAACAGGACATTCCTATGTGCAAAGGCTCGGCCTGAGTCACTTCCTATGGGCCTGCATTAGCATAGGACATTGCATGAGAAACATTAAACTTATAGCATCCCTGCGAACGTCATTGAGGAAGCCCGAGATCGGCTCTTCTTCTGCTCTGATGGTTGACTTCCGTGCTCATTCTCTGACAAGTCAAAGAGCAGTGATTTAACCCCTTTAATCCCTTTAACGCCGGCTGCTATTCTGTCTTTCAGAGGCTGTAGCGGGCGTACACATGTATATGAAACTACAAAACCTAAGGAATCCATTTGTACCCATCATGTCATGCCAGCTTGTCCGGAAGAACACTAAATAATGCTACGAAGTTACGCTAAATTTTGGCGAGGAAATACAGGCTTGGCGATATTCAAGGTTGTCCCTTGACCTCTGACCTCAAGATGTGTGACTGAAAATGGGTTCTATGTGTACCCATAAGTCTGCCCTTTACAGACATGCCTGCAAAAACCATACAGGTTTTTGAATGCAGTATAAATGTTTTATTTTCACCTATTCTAAAAGGGTGTGTTTGAATATTTCTGCATACTGGGTTTCCTAAACAATCTTGGATTACATAAATTGGGTATGACTGTAAAGCTAAGACTCTTGTGGATCCAGTGAGTCCATCTTCTCAATCAGAGCATTTAGAGCACTTTTTAGAAGCTCAAACTTATTTGTAAAAACCTCCAGGAGCTTCGAATTAAAGTCACCTCAGCTTCTGTGAGAGTGCACATCTAAATATGACCACGCACATAACCACTTTGTCCAAGATGGACATGCCTTTTACATCACTTAAAGCTGCAGTGGGTAGAAATGACAGTAGTGCATGAGACAGGTAATCGTTAAAAAATAATTTGTCTTCTGTGAGGAAAACAACCAATCAGAGCTGATCTGGAGTCTGCCATCCAGCTGCCATCTATGAGTGCCGGCTCTCATTCACTTGCAAACTCGGATCAAACGGTCAAACTAGTCAGCGCTGATCAAATATGAATCAATATACTGGTACTGTAATGCCTATTTCTCTCCTCAAATGTTTTCAGAAAGATCTTGTAGTGCACGGTTCAGCTGTAAAATGAGACATTTTGTGACTCTGCAGCCCTGTTGAGAACAGTTGTGGAAATACCAAGCACCGCCCACTAGCCGGAGCACAGCCAATAGGAACGCTCTCTCTCTCTGAAATGACCTGTGATTGGCCAAAGTCTCCCATCACGGGCTAGATTTGTTAAAGCCTTAAAACAGAGCCATGAGGAGGTGCAGAAGTCTAGTTATCTCTCTCTCAAAGCACTTGAATTACAAAATGCTGAAAGGTTATTATGGAATGTTTACCCAATGATGCCACAAATAGACTGCCTACCCCCACTTTAAAGCTAGAGTTGTTCTTCAAAAACATTTTTTGTTATATTTATTGAAAAGCTATCTGTGGCTTCCGTAGCACTGTAATAAACTACCTAACTACCTACCTACCCTTGACAACTGCGAGTACTAACAATAGCCATGTTTGTTGTTTACGTTCATAATGGTAATTTTGGGGGAGTGGCTTTGGAGGGAACCTTGAAGGGACGGACCATCAGTGTACCAACTTTTGGAACTAGTGCTGCAGGCTACTTTCATTAGAAAAGAGTTGGCAACACTGGGCTGGCTTTTTAGGTTGGATAACTTTTAAAATCTAATGTACTCCTGTTAGTTTCTCAACATTACCAACCCTGGCTTTAAGCTCTGTCTACAAAATGCTGCATGAGGCTTGCCCCAAACTGAATCGTCAGCTTGCGTGTCAGGAACACAAAGTACCACATATCCCAACAGAATAACAAACATTGAATACAGACAAGCTGTGTGAAAGATGTGCTTGTCTAGCATGCCTGAATCCAAATGAAAAAGTTATTACTACATGCTGCTGACACTCAATTTAAGAAGTTTTTTCTGCCCATGCAGCCAGAGAGGTACTGTGCTCATAAATGTAATTCACAAACAGACCAAAAGATTGCATCTACATCTGGACAATACCTGACTTTTTCACAATGGTAAAAGCTAGAAGAAAAAAGTACAAGTACTGGAAGAGACTTCTTTATGGGAGCAGCCTTGGCTAGACACTGAGTCCAACAACTATTGAATATTACCACAGAACTAAGACATGCATAAAACAGCTCAGGGATATGTGTAGACAATGTAGACGCTCTTCTTCTTGCCTCCCTTCTGCATGAACTGTGTATCATACTTTTCCTGAACTTTTAAAGTGTACTGGTGTAATGAAATTTTACAGTACAGGCAACCAAAGTTTCATACGAAAAAGGAGCAAGTGCAAGAACAATTTTGCTACACTAAGGTGTTATCGTCCTGCCCACAGTCAGCAAACTGCCACTGTCAAAACCCTTCTTAATTAAACTCAACAAAAACCTCAGCATTCAACTCACTAACAAAGGACTCAACTGCCAATGACAAGGGAAATGAAAGAATAAAAGAAAAGCCAAACTATACTAACAACTCCTTCTAACCCGCCTTCCAAACCAGCGCACTTGCTTGAGTCCCACGAGTCCAATTAGCCACAGCATTTTCATATGTTGCAGGATGATTACACTGCCACTCAGCCCGGCCTCAATCAGAAAAGTGAAGCTCAAAGGAAAAGACCTGGGTTGAAACAAGTACAACCGTATAAAAAGAGAAACCACAGTGCTGTCAATCTGAATAAGGCAATAATGTTGCTTAACTGAGCTCTGAAATGTGTCCAGCAGAGAATGACTTACATCCAAATGGTAGTATATTCATATTAACACGTTGTCATACCTAAATGGCAAATTCAAATTCAAACGAACAGATTCAAATGAGCATTTTTGGATCTGTCACCACTGTGGTTGAGGCAACTAAAACTAGTTGGATAAGATAGGGGAAAATGAAGACATGCTGCAGAAGGTGGTTTCCCTTGTTAAAATGTTGGCGTAGAGGTGGCTGATGCAAAAATACTCATATGAAATGTATTTGTAATGGTCATTTGGTGATGTTTTGGAGGGCAATGATAAAGGATGTCATCGTGCCGATTGGCAACACATTCTCACTCCCAACTCGTCGAATACCGCCGCTTGGTCAGTGGCACTCAACATCGGAGACCGACGCACGTGGTACCCCTCTTGCGTTACTTTTGGAGGGATCAGGGACAGCGTGTCAATATACATTTGTTACATGCATAGTGTGCTTTCAAAATAAACTTATGTTTTCACAGGAAGTTAGGTTTAGGCAATACAACTACATAGCGACTCACGGGACAGAGGATACCGACGAGTCACGCGACTGAAGACAAAATAAGTCAACGTTACTTTTAATTTCACACGGGACACGAACAGCGGAAATTCTTGTGTTTGTTTGACCCATCCACTGCAACCTCCCGCCCGAACCTTAGCAGACACTCACGCTATTAATACTACGTCACTTGCTCTGACCGTCGATTAACGTCGTGGGTGGGTTTACATTGGAGTTAGTTGCAAACTCGGTTCGTCACATACTGTCGCTGAAGGGTGCTTTTGTGCGTCGGTTTCCGATGCCGAGGGGCGCTTACCAAACGGCGGTATTTGACGAGTTGGGAGTGAGAACGGGTTGCGATAAGTGGATGCCCAAACAGTCACTGTGACCTCCTGCAAAGGAATTTTTGCAATCCGTGGATTTGCTTGAGTAGAAGAAGAGAGCAAGCAGCGAAGCCGACTCTAGCCCTTTTGGTGCCCTAGGCAAAATCCGGGTTTGGAGCCCCAAATTAAAATAAAAAAATATCGTTATTATTATTTTAGAGGGTGACCAGCGCCCCACAGAAGGTGGCGCCATAGGCGGCCGCCTATATTCCCTATGCCTTAAGCTGGCCCTGATGCAGTGTTAAACATTTAACAATATTGTGTACTTTTGTTTCTGATGATGAACCGTCCTTATTCCCACAACCACAGGGGGTCTCTTGTTAGAAAATCATTAACAAAACAACAACAAAAAAAACGCTGCATTGGTGTCTCATCTCTTCCTCTTCCTCAGAGTGATGTTGGAGACTTCTGATAAACATAATTTGAAAAGTTTCCACCATCAACAGTCCAAGCTGATGGAACTGCGTCACAGTTTGGCCAATTCCCCTAAAATCCTAAATGTCCTAGACTTCAGCGCCCATCCCGGGGAGGACGTTCGGGTAGTTCATAATCCTGCCAGCACATGAATGCGTAATGAGGCCGGCACTGTTTGGGCTTGGAGGTGTTGTGCGACAATACAACCGCACTCTTTGTTTGTAACAGGTGAAAGAAACACATACATAACACATACAGGGCAGCCTATAGCCCTGTGGAGTGAACGGCATCATGCTATTAGTCTTATTTACTTTTAATGTGACAGAGACAGAGAACACCGCGCAGCAGCCTTTTATTACAGAGCCTTGAGAAATTGGGGGTCATGCATCACTTTCCTTCCCCTTTCTCCTCTCTCTCTGTCTATCTCCTCCGTTGTTTTCTCCCTCGATCCATCTATCAATTTCGCTCCTTTCAGCGCTGAGAGGATACATTATCTTAAGTTCACACATGGCACACAGAAGCCTCCTCTCCCCTCATAACCCTACCCCTTTTATCCGTCTCCATTTTCTACCATAACTCACTTAAAGGTGGCATCTCCAAGTCGACAAATGGAAGAGATTTAATTGGAAAGTGTTACAGGGGAGGTGGGGCTGTTTATTGTCTGCTATGGCGGCTGGAGGAGAGACACCCACCCGTGATGGAGTTTGGAAGGACTGACTTTGCAGAACAGACTGCAGATGCTTTGCCTGGAGGTGAAGCTGCTGCTGCAGAAGACGAGTTACTGTGAAATGCAGCCGAGGAGGTGGGAAAGGCCACCGAGCGTTGCTAATGTCTCCAACACCACCCCCCAGCCTCCACCAAACCTCGACCGGACACCGTAATAAATGTTATAATATTTTGACTCTTATATTATTCATCATATTCTCTCGGCTAAATTATTTATCAACGCATTCCCAGCTAAAGTGAGAGGAAATTGATGATCCAAAGCTTTCACGCATGCTGGATTATGGAGCCAGCGGAGCTCGAGGCTGTTCAGGAACGGGTACCCAAAGTCTACTCACGCTTTCAGCATTTCAAATCTTTCTCACCGCAAGGCGAAGATGAAATCCATAACATTATGCTTTTTTTTTTTTTCTCATGTAAATTTGACTTCTGTCTTCACCAAAATCAAGGTAAGACTGTAGCACACTGATGGGCTGCAGTCGTAGGCACAACACTGAATGATGAGTGCTGTTTATGATCACACCAGATGTAAACAACCTTGATTGTATTAGTGGTATATGTATACGGAAGCCCTGAAAGGCAAGCAAGGATTTCTTTTTTTTTTCAGGCGATCCATTTTTTAAGTCCGATCTGAATTATTTTCTCTCCTGTGTTTATGACTGAAGAACAGGTGGGGAAATGTTCCTTTTTTCTGTGAAACTGGTAAAAAAAAATATTTTTTTAGGCAGATTTTTCTACTTTTTTTTTTCCTGTCTGAAAACAAGTGAAATGTGCTTGTTTTTTTTAGGCAGATTTTTCTCTTAGAGAAAAACAGTTGAAACAAATTCAGGCTGATTCTTCTAAGTTCCTTTTCTTCCTGTGTGAAAACAAATGAAAAAAAAAATCCAGCTGAGTTTTCAAAGTTATTTTTGTGCCTCTGTGTGAAAGCAGGTGAAACAATGTCTGGTTAAATGTCTGTTTACTTCCGAACACTGTAACAAGAAATAAACTGGGACACATTTGGAATGTATATGTTTACAACTGTGAATTGGTCTATTATTGTCTTGTTTGCAAGTTATGCAACATTACTGTCATGTCTTTCTTTTGGCTAGTAATGTATTTTAATCTGCACTCATCTCAATTTAAAAAAAAAAAAAAAATGTGTCCACCTGTTTTCACAGGTGTGGTAAATATGCCAAATATTTTTTCACACAGGAAAAAAAGGAGCTTAGAATTTTTTTTACCACCTGTTTCATAGAAAAAAAAGGGACTTAAAAAGATTATCCTGGCAAAACATTTTGTTTTCCCCTGAGTCACAAACACAGGAGAGAAAATAATTTAGATCAGACTTAGAAAATGGATCGGAGGGGCTCTGCAAACATCAGAGCTCGCAAGAGATGATACCTCCACTCAGAGCCTCGACTCAGAGCCTCGACTCCCCCGGTTCTCACATGCCTTCTGACGACACCGGTCCAACATCCTTGTCGATCCGACCACAACTCTGATTACTCCCTCCATCCCTTCATCCCTTCATCCCTCATCCGCCCTCCGCACCCTTAGACCATCCCTCCTACATCATCATGGCTCCCCTCCATCTTTTATATGTAATAAACTATTCTCAACCCATATCATTATAGGCGTGGTCTTTGTTAGTGAATAGTCACTTAAAAAACTAGGGTCCAGGTTGAAAAATACCAAAGTTACCCTTTAAACAAAGTGCCAGTTATATAAAATTAGGTTTCAAAATAGTGAAAAAATAAGCAGTATTCTCTTGCCGTGTTTGGTCGCTGCCCAACAAACTATCCTTACCATAATCATTTGAGATTAATGTCAAACCATAAGCATCTCGCAAGAGTTTTGCAACTTAAGGGTTACCTTCTAGACATGACCGTATTCTCTGCTCTGAAACGCTGGGGGCATATCTGCTGAAGGCTCTGCAACCACGCCCAATCGCAGGTGAGGGTTGATTACATATGTACATTTACAAGATATATATATACAACATTTATTGTTGGCCGCACTGCTGTGCGCTACTTTTGCAGAATGTTAACATGCATGCTCTATGTGCAGAGCATGCACACCAGAGCCGGCTAACTTCCGGTTAGCCGTAATAATTCAGTCGTACGGCTCTTCTAGAAATGTTATCAGACCGAATTGATCACGTTGTGATAGTGAAACGAGTAATTTTGCCGGGTTGTGACGCTCAAAACAATTCATCCAGCTTTTTACAGCTGCAACAGGAGCAACGGAGTAGGCTACAGCGGAGTGTATGACCTAGTTTAACTATCATAATGTGACTGTCAATAATCATCTATAATGTGTTTAGACACAAATCTCGGATTTTACCCAGACTTTAAAGAGGTGAAGAAGGACTGCAAAACAATACTTTAAAAGTTATTGTATATGCATGTAGTGTCCACTCACCATCCCGCCATCCAGGCCTGCAGTTGTTTTCAGGTTAGTGCTGACCTCAGAGCAGCTTCCTGATGAGCTTCTGTCATGGTCATCCATCTCAGCATGGTGGCCTGAAGGTTCCACTGCTGCCATATTTCTGTGAAAGCTCTTCAAAATATTTCTATATCCCTATCTGTGAACCACTCAGCAGTATCATACTGAAGGTTTTTAACTTGTTGACCATGTAAAGTTTATTTTTACAATACCACAGTCATTTTTTTTCAGTGTCTTTTATGAAATTTCTTTTTAAATTGTAATTTAGTATATATGTACATTTGTCACAGTGTTAGACACGGCTTGGTATGATGTGTCCACTAAATAGCAAAAAAAAGACTGATATAATGGACCAGACAAGCAAACAAACATTGATAAAAGAAAAAAGAGATGACAATTATTTCTGTCATTTAGGCTATTTTCCAGGCATGATTAGGGTACTAGCATTTAACATGTGGTGTTATCTAATTCATAAGAGAATGCGTTTAAGCATGAGTAATTGACAATTATATCAATTAGAGCGTGTAAATGAAGATTGCAGGCGATTTAAGCTGTCAGAGCATGTCAGCGCTGAGACACTGATTTTAATTTGTGCAAAGTGCCAAATCTGGTCTGACTTGAGTTATTAGCACTGCAGGATGTGCAATCACGTACACGGACATTGAGGTGTCTGTTGTGCTTGTGTTTGTTCTGCCCTTTAAGAGTATAAGGAACGCATTTACATTTTGTCACTTTATGCATCTCATCTTAAGCAGATCGGGCAGCTGACAAATAAAGTTGAAAAGTTACAAATGTCTCTCCAGACACATGAGCATCTGTGTCCTATAATAGCAGCTTAAATTACACTGTTCAGGTGCATTACCACCTCCTCCTGGACTGGAGTAGAGCTTATACCCTTATTTGCAAGTAGAAAAGAGTAATTGAAAGTGTAATAAAACGGCCATTGTATACACAGACGTAGGCAAAGTTGTTGGTAACGTTCCGTTAAATAGAGAAAAACCCACAATGGTCACTGAAATAATTTGAAACTGACAAAAGTAATAATAAATAAAAATTTACTGAAAATTAACTAATGAAAATCAGCTGTTGCTTTTGAATTGTGGTTCAACAGAATCATTTTAAAAAACAAACTGATGAAACTGGCCTAGACAAAAATGATGGTAGCCCTAGAAAAGATTGAAAATAATTTGACCATAGGGACATATTAAACTAAGGTGTGTCCTGTAAATAGCATCACAGGTGTCTTCAAACTTGTAATCAGTCAGTCTGCCTATTTAAAGGGTGAAAAGTAGTCACTGTGCTGTTTGGTATCATGGTGTGTACCACACTGAACATGGACCACAGAAAACTAAGGAGAGAGTTGTCTCAGGAGATCAGAAAGAACATTATAGACCTTCATGTTAAAGGTAAAGGCTATAAGACCATCTCCAAGCAGTTTGACGTTCCTGTGACTACAGCTGCACATATTATTCAGAAGTTTAAGGTCCATGGGACTGTAGCCAACCTCCCTGGACGTGGCCGCAAGAGGAAAATTGATGACATATTGAAGAGACGGATAATACGAATGGTAACCAAAGAGCCCAGAACAACTTCCAAAGAGATTAGAGGTGAACTCCAAGGTCAAGGTACATCAGTGTCAGATCGCACCATCCGTCACTGTTTGAGCCAAAGTGGACTTAATGGAAGACGACCCAGGAGGACACCAAATCATAAAAAAGCGAGACTGGAATTTTCCAAAATGCATATTGACAAGCCACAAAGCTTCTGGGAGAATGTCCTTTGGACAGATGAGACAAAACTGGAGCTTTTTGGCAAGTCACATCAGCTCTATGTTCACAGACGAAGAGATGAAGCATCCAAAGAAAAGAACACTGTACCTAATGTGAAACATGGAGGAGGCTCGGTTATGTTATGGGGCTGCTTTGTTGCATCTGGCACAGGGTGTCTTGAATCTGTGCAGGGTGCAATGAAATCTCAAGACTATCAAGGCATTCTGGAGCGAAATGTGCTGCCCAGTGTCAGAAAGCTTGGTCTCAGTTGCAGGTCATGGGTCCTCAAACAGGATAATGACCCAAAACACAGCTAAAAACACCCAAGAATGGCTAAGAACAAAACATTGGACTATTCTGAAGTGGCCTTCTATGAGCCCGGATCTAAATCCTATTGAACATCTGTGGAAGGAGCTGAAACATGCTGTCTGGAAAAGGCACCCTTCAAACCTGAGACAGCTGGAGCAGTTTGCTCACGAGGAGTGGGCCAACATACCTGTCGACAGGTGCAGAAGTCTCATTGAGAGTTACAGAAATCACTTGATTGCAGTGATTGCCTCAAAAGGTTGTGCAACAAAATATTAAGTTAATGTTACCATCATTTTTGTCTAGGCCAGTTTCATTAGTTTGTTTTTTTAAATGATTCTGCTGAACCATAATTCAAAAACAATATCTGATTTTCATTAGTTAATTTTCAGTGAATTTTTATTTATTATTACTTTTGTCAGTTTCAAGTTATTTCAGTGACCATTGTGGGTTTTTCTCTCTTTAACGGAACGTTACCAACAACTTTGCCTACGTCTGTAATTTGGGGGATCTACTGGCAGAAATTTAATATATTATTAATTAATGGTGTTTTCAGTAGTGTATAATTACAGCCCAGTCGCACAGCTGTTTGTGAAATAGTCACAGAATTAAATGAATTGATTCATGTACATAGATTTTATGATGGTCAGCACAAAATCAATTTGGATGTAATCCACATGATTGTGAATTGGGAAGTATAGAGAGCGGCGAACGTCGTGTAGGGACAAGGTTGGGGTGGAATGATGGGTCAAAAAACACAAAGCCCTTTCACCCAGGAGACCGGTGTTTGTGTCCCGGGTGAAACCACAGATCTAAGTTGATTTATTACCTCCACCAAGGCCCAATGGCTAGGAAGGAGGTTATGTTTTCATTGGCGTTGGTTTGTCGGTTTGTTGGTTTGTCCAAAATATTTTGGAGGGGTGGGGTGTGGCAAAATGAACAATCCATTAGATTTTGGTGGTGAATTTTTTTAAGCCTTACGATCAGCCAGAACATTAAGACCTCTGGGTATAACACATGCGAAGTGTAACTGATGACGCGTTGATGACGCATGGCCCCGCCTCTTTCCTTCAGAGAGAGAAGAGGGGGGGCGGGGGGGGAACAACTGTAGATTCTACGTTTTTTCACATTAAACCCGGTGAAATTAGAGTTGAGTTCAACCAAAGCACACTTGGTGATTGTTGGAAAGAGTAACGACGACAGTTTACGTGAGTTTTATTTTGTTATTGTCCAGTTTGAATGAAGTGCTTTACAATGCTCAGCTATGTACAGCTGATCTCAAAATAAACAAAAATACACGTGGATGATGGTGCAAGCTGAAGGGAGAGGGGGGCGGAGGTCTGCGCTCTCCGATTGCCATTCTAGTGTGCAAATGTTTTCAGCTTGATGATTGTTTTTAGGAATTGTTCTCCGCTCTGAGAAGGTGCCAGCATTGCACCTGCACATGGGGGAATATTTCTTTCTTCACAAAGTCTCATCTGAAGCTTCCAGAAATTATCTTCAAAATTGCTTCCAATTATGACCAGGACTTCAACTAAAGTTCTTACAAAGCTTTTTTCCCCCCCTCTGACCTCTTGGACCCATAGACATTTCAGCTGTTAAACGGAGTTTGTGCCTTGTTTGCGCTTGTCCTGCAGGTGATTGGTAGGCGGGGCCGTCCACTTGGGCTGACTGGGAGCAGCTGGGCCCAATGCTCCCAGTCACTAAATACTGTAAGCTGCCACCTAAGTCCTCCCAGAGACTCTCTTCCATGCGCTTTGTTTGCCTCCTTTATCATTTTTCCCACCAACATCCGCACACCACACTTCCTACTCATCTGCTCACTGACACCACTCACTTAACAACCATTCACATCTCTTTTGCAGTTGAATGTAAGTTTTTGTAAATAAATCAGTTAATTTAACTGCATTTTTTGTTATTTGCCATGGCCCTCTGAGCCGGTCATGTCAGACCTATAAATAGCTACTTAAGGAATATTCCTTCATGTAAATGAAACTGGTGCAGGAGCATGGAGGATTAGAACATGCACAATTAAAAATATATAAATAAACTTACATTTACACAAGTGGATTTAAGAGCCTTTTCTATGCTTTCATTGGTTTAAAATTTGTCTAAATTTAAGAACTTCACTTTAGTTCAGGTAATGTTGAAAGCAAATTAGCTTTGGACACACTTTAGAATGTGATTAGTTAAACCTTAAATTCCAATACAAACAGAGAGCTCATTTTTGAGAGGTATTAAGGTTTCCATTTTTATGATAGTTAGTGTTTGATTTTTTTTTTACATGACTTTAATTTTGAAAATACATTGATGTAATTGGTTTTCATTTCAGCCCCTGAGGTAATAAATGCTTGAACATTTGAACAAAGGGAAGTACAGATTTTCTGTCTTGCCGCCCTTGAGTGTACGTGGCGGAATTTGCTGATGCAGAAGTTGTCCAGGCAAAAAGCCGATGGAATGAAATGTGGGAAAGATTACAAAAACATTTCCATTCTACAACTGTAACCCGAGAGCTCTTCACAGTGCCGACTGTATTAACAGCTTTGATAAAGAACATAATAGACAGCTTTATTGTGTGGTAGGGGAGGAAGTTTCATCGGTTTTCCTCTAAGGCACAATTAAAAAGACATCATATTGTCAAACAGAAGATTTTTAGCAAAGCTCTGCCTGGTAGGTATACAGTATATACAGCTGAACAATGCTGATTATCAGTTTTCAGTGTCAGCACTTAGGCTCTTCACACTGCATTTGAAATACTGTAACTCTGAGTGTGTGTGTGTGTGTGTGAGTGATTTTTCTTGTGCAACCCACTTTCAATTGCTCACATTTTCAGAAAAGGCATCTTCAAAAATTTGGTGAGACAAGTGTAGTGCCCGTTCAGAGCGGGGCCGATTGCTTGGCCCCCGACAGGGAAGTGAAGGGAAAAAAATCAGAGGGGGGATGTTATTGAAACATTTTTATTCATGAAAATAAATCACAAACCACAGTTGGCCTATATAGATTTTTCTTGCAGCTGTTAAAGTAACATTTATAGAATAATTGTGAACTTTAATAAAACAACTTAGCTGCTGTATTTTTAGGAACTAGTGCAGTGCCTGTTTGGAGAGTGTGCCCGTTCGGAACAGGCTGATTGCTTATGTTTTCAAGAACCACGGTATGGCTGCTTGTACCCACTAAGTATGAAGTTGATTGGACGAACGGTTCTCGAGATATGTGAAGGACACACATACAAAGATTCTTTGCTTTACAGTCGGATGTCATTAGCAACATAGTACACAAAAGGAAAATATGTGGAAAGTAGTTCTGTTACACAATGTAGCTATAATGGACCATAAATTGAACACAGTCAAGAGTCACTTTAGCCATCTATCTATAACATAACATATCTATCTATAAACAGCTGAAAGTACATTCTTCTAAAGAAACAAACACAAAGTGACACAAGGTTGTTTTTCGAGCTGCTAATTGAGCAAAAATCTATCAGCAGTATAAATGTCAGAAATGCAGATGGCAGTTTTACTGGTGCTGCAAAGCTGAGACCTCACAGTTTGATGGGATCCTACCATTGATGTGCATCGATATTGGCTCAGTCAGTCACCTGACGCTCACTTTGCTCATACAAGGAGCAAGCTCACCCCGCAACATAGCCAACATGGGTTTACTTAAACTGAATACAAAACATCAATATGTTTCATGTAAAAGTATTGTCCTACTTAATACCTATAGCTTGAAAATGGTTTTCTTCGCTTAAAGGGATAGTTTGGGTGTTTTGAAGTGGGGTTGTATGAGGTGTATTACCTACAGTAGATGGTTGTCGGCACGCCCGCAGTGTGGAGAAACAGACAGGACTAACAACACGGCAGCAAAGCAATCTACTGCTGTGGACGGGGGCAGCAGCAAAATGTATTTTAGACACCTAAAAGAAAGGCTTGCCTAAATAAAATCAATATCAGTTTAAGTGTACGCTGTATTTAGAATATTTTCTAATAGGGAACTGAACTGAAAGTGAAATTTAGCTATGCTGTTTTTGTCAATGGCGTCTGGTGGCTTTGAAGAGAGCATAGATAAGTTTCACTTTCCACGTCGGAAAATATGCTAAACATAGCGTACACTTACACAGATTTTTTAGGTGAGCATTTCTTTTAGGTGACTTCAATACGTTTTTCTGCTGCCCCCCCCCCCCCCGTCCACAGCAGTGCATTGCTTTGCTCCCTTGGTGGTACTCCTGTTGGTTCCTCCCAAGCGGCAACCTCCGATGCTGAGCAATGAAGCCAAATGAATGCCAAAAACTGTATTTCTTCAAATGACCACTTGAGGCTGGCTCCAAAAGCACATTTTTATATAATTCACCTGTTATTGGCAAGTTAGGTATAATTGAGGGTGTGGCCGCTTTGAGTGCCATACCAGGTTGCTAGCTGGTATCTGCCGCGTCACCTGGGTCCGCCTCAGCTCCACCGATGATCTTTGCCCATTTTTAGATCAGTTGGGAGTTAGGCTGTATCCTCACTGCCAAGATGGCGACTGCTGGAGCCGCCCACTTTGAGCTTCACAAACTCCTCTTCAGAAACTTTTGGGGGATGTCACGGAGACTACGTCCATATTTTATACCATCTATGATTTCTCCAATCTGGGGGGTGTGCTGACCGCCATCTACTGTAGGTAATACACCGACTATGGAGAAGTATCTCATACAACACAACTTAAAAAAACCAAACTATGCCTTTTAATTTTCAGCACAGATGAGCTGTTGATTTCACCAAAGCTCATTTACATATTTTGCTTTAAAATCAGTAACCTCAATTAGTGGTAACAGCTGTTGCAATCTTTTCATTGTATTTTAAGCCTCGATTGCATCATTTTTGTTTTCCTTTTGTGAAATATAATTGAACTGGCAGCGTAGTGACTGATAGAATGAGCAGATGGAAATAGAACCTGTGTTTAGTCGGTATGTGTGTGGGCCGTGCAGCGCCACCGCTTGGCACATGCGCATCTCGCGCTGTGCGTAGGGCACCAAGTGCCGGAGGGGGCACGAAACAGAATGGCCATTAGACTGTTGTTTGCCACTGAGGTGTCACGGACCTCAAGGTAAAGACAGCTCATCTTTGGAGCGATATTTTGCCCCTTTCTCAGTAAGCTAGAATGACATGGTATCAACGGATTCCATCATTTTCAAAGGGTTAAAAGTAGGCAAAGTAAACCAAGAACTGATGTTGAGAATAATTCCAATTTTAAGATCACGGTGATCAATGAGACAGGCAGAGTCTATTAAAATGTAACATATGGTTCTATTTTTCACTTTTACAAAAAAGGCCTACCAGTAGGCTGTGGTTTAATTATTGGCCTCTTCAAACAAGACCATTTCATTTAAAACAGAGGTCTTCAACAGGGGGACCGCGACCCCTAGGGGGTCCGCAGAGGTACTGCAGGGGGGGTCGCGAAATTTTCTTCGTCTTATTATTATTTTTTTTTAAATATAATTATTATTATTTATTAACAGGTATGTTTATGCATGGCAGTGGCACTAATAGGCCATCACTCATTTTCATTTCCACATTTGTTTAAAATAAAAATGTCAATTTGAATAGCTTGTATGCATGATTATCATGCAATTGACAGACATTGTTGATATTGGCATTGGTATCAGTTAACAAGGTATGTTTATAAATGGCAGTGGCATGGCCACCCTACGCACTGTACCTTGCACATGTTTAAAATAAAAAACATGAATATATGAACCAGTGTATTATTTGAATAGCTTAGTATTGGATGCACAATAACAAGGTACATTTATACACGGCACTAGGCCCAGTTTAATATAAAACACAATTTTATACACTATATGTATAGTAGGGGTTCCCTGCTCCATATCTCCATCAATTTGGGGGTCCTTGGCCTGAAAAACGTTGAAGACCCCTGATTTAAAAGATATATATGTCAGTTTTTTCAATATGTTACTGTTACTGGTGCATTCTGGTCAGATTTATTTTTTTAATTTTCAAGGTCAATATGGTAGCTATATTATAGGCAGGGTTAAGACGCTATGTCAATCCTGTATGCACAAAAACAACACTGAGAACCTCCCGGCAGGGAGCGCACAAAAAAAAAAAGAGGTGGAGGGGCACCAGCTGAAATCTTGCCTCGGGCACCAAACTGGGATCGTGTCTAAGTGGCCCGGTACCGCTGCCACTCTCTTACCCCACTTTGGCAGTGACGGCCTGTCTTCCTTTTTAAACCCAAACTATCTGCATACTGTAGATACCACTCGACGTAAATGAAAAAATGTGTTGTTGTTTTTTGTAATTGTGTAAACCCTTTAAAATAGGAACTTGAATTAGATTTTGTCAAGGGTATCAGTTAACTTTAAGTTTAAGGGGATCTGGGTTTTGGGTTAGAAAAAGGGCTATGCAATAAAGGTACTAAAGGTTTCTCTCAACAATAGTATAACAAATGTGTGAGTGTAGCTCTCATTTGTATGGGTGTTTGGGAGTACACTTGCAGAGCTTCCTGTCTGTATGTCCTTGAAAACTGCCTCTAAAAGATGCTTTTCACGTTCAAGCAAACAGTCCCTCACATACATTTAAGTCTTCGGGTGACAAGAACACACACACACACACACACACACACACACACACAACAGCCCCCTGCACCTCCTTTAAGGCTTCTTATCGAGACCGGCGGAAATATCTTTCCTCCCAATAAATCCCCATAAATAGATAAACCAATCTCTATTAAAAGGTCTTGTTCGATGGCGAGAGTCCAGGTGATAAGGCGTCGTCTCAAGGCGTTGTCTTACAGAGGCAGTCTGTTTTATGATCAGAGGTCATTCACGTCGTCCATGTGCGGTTGCCAGATCAGGGAAACAGTGCCGCGCATGTTAAGCAGCAGACTGTTTGCTTCCACAGATTATGGTGTTTACAAGCAGGACTGGGCACCAGCGACGCTTCCAAACTGGGATTCAAGGACAACTGCCAGTGGATATGATTTGTTTTTGCATCCCTGCTGTGACGGGAAGGACTGCCACCGCCAAAATTTGAGCCAGAGTGTCGAATCATGCTGCTCTAGTTTTTCTTTTTTACACGAAAACTTTAATTTGACAATCAGCAAAAAGCTGAATTTACACATTCCTGCCAATTCATTCAATTTCCAAGGTCACAGAAAGGACCCTCCGACTTTGTGTGAGGATTAAACTGGCCACCATGAAGAAAGATGCAACTTTCCATGCATGAATCCACTGATCCAGAATGGGGCTTTTATTATGAAACACAGAGGAAGGACACAACAATATGAATACATGTATAATAAAAGCCGCTCTAGGGCAGTAGCTGCTCTAAAACATGCTTTGTTTGTGGGGGCTTTTTAGCTGACTGTGTTGGAGATGTGTCAGAAATAACAAACACTACATGTCAACAAGACATTCTGATCTCAACTTTAGTGGATGGTGTAGCTGTGGTGGAGATGTGGGTTCTTTGAGAGCCTCGTAAAGGAAGACAATAATAGGAAATAAAATGACTTTCCAGCTTAGAGTGAATGGAAATGTTTGTGTTAGTAAATGGAAGAAATGGATGATGTATGACACAGCGGAAAAGGCTTATGGACTAACTGATGTATAAATTACAAGACACTGGATTTGCTAAAAAGTTAATGCTCGTTCTGATGGAAAGGTGTCAGAACACACAGTGCATCGCGTATGGGGCTGCGTAGCCGCAGACCGGTCAGGGTGCCCATGCTGACATAATGTTATGGCTGATCGGTGTATGTGCTCACACTCTACGGTCCGATCATCAGCCATGTTGGCCCCTGCAAACCGTTCTGGCTGTTGACAGTTGTCATTAAAGATTTGTTTGAAAGCTCCGAGGGAGATAACGTTTGTTTGTTAGCAGAGGTCAGTACGGGTCACAATGCTAACAAGGCAGGAACGTGCTGCCTTGTTCATCTGTGCCATCCTGTCTGCTGAATCGTCTAAAAAGAAAGAAGCGTCAGCGTATTATGGACTCTGTGGTGAAGAAGATGTGGATAGTATGGCTTGTCCATCTAGCAGAGAGATTTGGAGGTAAGATAGCTATGTTTTACTATATCTACTGTACTTTGTTATCTTGATAGCTACGCTCTGATTACTGTTAAAAAAAAAAAAAAAAGAAAAAGTAGAAAAAAGACACTGACGTTGGGGAATCGGCCCGTGGCTCTGCTTCAACTGTGCGAGAGCCTGTGGACGGCCGACTACAATTTCTGACATGTCAGAAATTCATCCAACTGTCAGACTTGGCCCCCGAAACGACGAGGCTGAAATTTGGTCCGACTCTAAAATGAGGCGTGCGGCTCAAATTTCAGGCCTCAAACGGGCTAAAATCATACAAAGTACGCCCAGCTTTAAACAATCTTACAAACAGGAACAGGGATAAAAAGATAACTTCTTCAGCAGAGGTGATGCAATGTTCAAAATCTTAAATAGAATTTTTTCAAGTTTAATTAATTTGTAAGCTTTCTCTCTCCGTGTCAGTCCTCCATCAAGACTAAAATGCATAGTGTTTTTTTTTTTCCACCCGGAATGAATCTTTACCAATATCTTAAAACAGCAGCTCACTGTTTCAGTGTGTACGGGGAAAAAAGGAGCTTTTGCAGAACAATGACATACAGTAGACCAGCCTTAGTGAGGGTCGGGGGATGAACATTTAGTCCGACTCTCTCTGTGGTCGATCATTTTAAATGAGCTGCTGTCATTAACTCGGATCGATGTTGATTTTGTAAGACGATGTTGCGATTATGAAATAATGATTTTTATCACCGCAGTGCAGTGGTTTGAGAACGACTGCTGGTTAACAGTAGTGTTTATGGGCTGCCATTAAATAACAATTCCAGACTCGTTCAGTTCTCTCACAACAGAAACTGAATGATGTCCAGATGAGAATTGTATTAAAGCTCAGTTTGGACGACCACAGAGAGCTGGAGGAGACTGAAGCGAGGTGCAACTGGCCGTCGCTCAGCGGAGGAACAGCTGTCTGCAGCTGCACAGTCACAGCCAACTGTGTGGCAGGGAAGTTACCGTTGTCTCTACTTCCTAACTCATTTTTAAACAGCGATGTAGCCGATCATACGGCACTGCTGACTCTGCAACCATAAAATAATGATTTGGTCATCCGGGCTGGCTGTCCCTCTCCAGATGTTTCTGTAATGCAGTTTGTTTTTATAAAATAACTGCCCAGTTGGAGCAGAGTATATGCCAGGGCTCTGGACCAACTTTTTTAAGTTAGTTGCACTGGTGCAAACTTTTTAATGTGCCTTTTGGCACAACAATAATACATTTTAAGTGTTACCTTTTTTTGTCAGTTCCCATACACATTGATCATTTCTAAACTAGGGCTGTCAATAGATGAAAATATTTAATTGCGATTAATCACACATTTCTTTGTTCAAAATGGAACTTAAAGGGAGATTTTTCAAGTATTTAATACTTTTATCAACATGGAAGTGGGCAAATATGCTTGCTTTATGCACACATTTATATATAATTATTATTGGAAATCAATTAACAACACAAAACAAAGAAACCCTCACAGGTACTGCATTTAGCATTACAAATATGCTCTAATCATAACATGGCAAACTGCAGCCTAGCTATGGACAATCATGCGATTAATTGTGATTAAATATGTTCATTATATTCATGAATATATTTATACAGGCAGTAAGAAAAAAGTTAATTTCAGAATCTGACTGCAAATACAGAAAACAAATAAATAAGCATTGCAACATACACGACAGATTGAATGAGAGTTACACAACAGAGGCTTCTGAAGGACATAGAAGCCGAGCACCGAGATGATCGCTCGTCAATGATGATGGAAAATGATGTTTATTTTAGTTTCTCATTAGTCTTCCATTTTTTTATTTGTTCATTATGAGTTGTCATAAATTAATGCAAGATATTATAGTGATGAGTACTGAGTCGTGATGGGGTCATTTATTTTAGAGCGTGTTGTACATAATTCGTGGGTGAAATGGCATTTGCCGAGAGAGAGAGAGAGAGAGAGAGAGAGAGGCCCTGCTTATTCAGTTATTTATTTATTTATTTGCAGCTGCCTGCAGCAGGTGTGTATTATTGAGCAGAGAGCAGCACAGACAGGAGCTTTATGCTTCAAGTGGTTTCTGTAGCGGCACCCGATGCCCTCTGAGAGGGGAGTGTTTCCTGCAGCACATTCTGACTCCTGTGCAGAGGGGAGTGATGTTCACTGCCAAAAAAAAAAAAAATCTACTGTCTCACAATCCGCCTTCAAGGCTTCCATCCATCCATCCATTTTTCTATACCAGCCTATCCTGTTGAGAGTTGCATCCCAGCGTGAACAAGTCGCCAGCTTACCACAGGGTATTCAAAACTTATTTAAACACTTAGAGACAGAATCAGCAAATATGATTCCACACACACCTAGAAGACAGGTTTAATCCAGAGTCCCCGTCTCTGCAGTCTGCCACCGACTTCCTTTTTTGTTTGCCGAATTTTACTGAATCATTCCGAGCACTTGACAATGATTCTCTTGGGCCAAAACAAAAAGGTAATGAAAAGTGTCATCCCCGACCACGCTGAGTTAATTTAAGGTTTTGTACAGTTGCTCGTGGCGATTCTGCTCCTCCCACACAAGGACATCAGTTTCCCCACGGGAGAGGCTTCAGTGGCAGATCTAGTCTGGACTGTTCACCGGCACAAAGTTTCCAAATCACTGTGGCATAATGCGCACTGCTCTAACAGTAAGGAGCGGGAAGGGAAGATGATTTAATGGGTCATGACCGCGTGCCCACTGCCACGGCTAACAGCTGAGCTCATGTGGAAGACGCGGTATTATTAATGGCTGCTAGACACTGTGCTCCGAAAACATCAAAACTTTATGGGATTTCCTTCAGAAATATCGCAATTTAAACTGTATATAATCTCTTTTTTAACTATAATTTACTGTCACAAAATATATTTGGCTTCTGAGTACGTTTCAAGGAGCTTTGAACACATAACAGCACACAGGGGCTCCAGAGTTCACAAATGCAATCGAAAATCTGTCAAGTGTGACAGATTTTCGGTTGCATGTGGCAGTAAACATTTTCACTGGTCGTCACCGGCGTGCCTGACATTTACGAGGTCTGTTTGTGTGCATGTATGTGTGAAACCGGACCCTGTACTCCTTCTCCAGCAAAATCACGACTATGAAACATACCGATAATTCTAAATGAAGACAACTATTGATTGTTTTATCCTCAAGAAAAATACTGGGGTGCCCGTTTCACCTGTTCCCGGCCCTGAACAGCCCAGCCCAGACATCATCAGCCGCCAGTGTTGTAGTCAAGGCCAACTAAACTGAGACAAAGTCATGACCAAGACCAGAGTGTATCAAGACCAAGACAACACCAAGACTTTGACGGGTTGAGACCAAGTCAAGATCAATACCAGACCAGTGCAAGTGCAAGTTCTTCATTTCACTCCTTGATGTACCGTGATTTCTTTTTGCGTACAGGCACTTCTCACAAGCCCTCTCCATATCAGGTTCTCTGGGAGATTCATAACAGTGTTATGAACAAAAAAAAACTATGGGGGGAGGGGAAGGTGAAAAGGATGCTGTGATTTATCAAAACAATGTTCACGTCCCTTTTGTGAGATAATTACTGTTCTTCATAACTTTGTTTGTTTTGTGAACAAATAGAATTAATGAAACATTTAATGAAAATGCTCCTGAATTTGCTCTTTTGATTTACTAACTATGATTTTACAGGGCAAACATTTCCAAGAAGAATTACATGTTCAGACGAAGGCTGCGATATGTGTAAATGATGAAAAAATTAATTCAACTAGTAATAATAATGGTCCAAAATGATGTAAAATGGCATAGTTTTAAGTCAAAAACCTTTAAATTTTCTTGGGGGAGGACTCCCAAACCCAATATCTCCTGGTATCTTTTATTCACTGTATAAATTCAGAATGTTTATCCTGCAGCATAATATGTATCCTGACTGGGACACTGCTCCTAAAACCTGAATCATACCCTACTATATGCTACAAATAACACAATAACTATTAACACTAATCACACCACCCTATAACCCTATATTGTTCCAGTTGGAATGTTAAGATTATAAAGTGGGCATGTCTGTAAAGGGGAGACTCGTGGGTACCCACAAAACTCATTTTCATTCACATATCTTGAGGTCAGAGGTCAAGGGACCCCGTTGAAAATAGCCATGACAGTTTTTCCTCGCCAAAATTTTGAATAACTTCTTGGCATTATTTAGCCTCCTTTGCGACAAGCTAGTATGACATGGTTGGTACCAATAGATTCCTTAGGTTCTCTAGTTTCATATGATACCAGTATCTTTAACATTTTAACTTTAAAACTGAGCGCTGCGCTGAGCGGTGGGGAGTGGTAGTGTGGAGGTGGAGCAGGTGGAGCCATGGCCGTAGCCAGCTACGAGGTCACCGAGATCCGGACTTCAGTAAACATTTCCTAAAAAGCACCACTGTCTCTCTACATCTGAATGACGTGAAACCGCTTCAACTATCAATCAGACAGCTACCTGTGGTGGTGAAGATGTGCCGGTTGATGTGAGTGGAGAAGGCAGAGCGTGTATGGCGGTCACCGCGGCATCTCCAGTGCACCTTGTGCACCTGACAGCGCAGTCGTGTTCACTGCATCGATTTTACACACAAAAAACATGAAAACTGAAATGGTACTTGGTGATATACTGTATGCACAGTATTAGAAGATATTAATGAAAACTATTGACACTCTGTTGTGCAATTCTTCCATGCTGTTTAATGTTATCTTTGATTTCCACAACTGATTATGATAATTTTATCAGCGGCTGTGCGCTCCAGGCAATGCCTTAAAGTTTACCGCAGTCCCAAAATCAGCTGATCGATTATGCACAGCAGACTATAGCCTATGGCAGGTAGATTTTGTTTCTCGAAATATTATGACTTTATTCCTCATTAAATTGTGACTTTGCTCTCGTAATATTACAACATTTTCCTCAAAATATTACAACTTTACTCTCCACTTCTCAGAGAACACATGCAGATCTGGGATTTGTTCTGAATGTGCAGAGAGTTTTCTGAACATGAGCAGAAATCTTGCTGAAACACATCTGAGCTATTAAAGTCCAGGAGTTCATAAAATGAATTAAACTGAATTGATATAGGCTTTTATTGAGGTGAATAAGTGTCACGTGCACATTTAAAGAGGTTACTTCCCCAGACAAAAGACACAAAAGAGGACGGAAGAGTGAGTCATGCCTACATTGACTCAGCAGAGATAACATTATATGAGAGAAGTTGATCTCAAGGAGGATCAATATTTGAAAGCAATAGAGAATGCCCGTGAACCTTACTGCATTCAATTTCATTATATTTTAAGCTTTTGAATTGTCACCCGTCATCTGAATTTTGTGTTTTCCTTTACATAAATAAAGACATTTACACCAAAACTTGGTGCATAAAAATTCACCAGAATGCAGGAGATGAAGTGGTTGATGCTCAATATTTCCTGGGGGAGGACCCCCAGACCCCCCCACTCAATATTATCCATTAAAATAAATCATTCTGGACCTCACTAATTGCCTTGGAGCAGTGATTATGGAAGCTGAAGTGGTTCACTGGCTACCTGAAATCAGCTGTTCCTCTGTTCTTATCATCCTTGATGTGTATGAGGAAGTGTGCTTCCCACACACAGAATATGTTACGGTTAATGATTATTATACAGTAGGCTACATCATATGATGATGATCAGCTCATGAAAATATTATGCTGAAAGTGTTTTGTATTTTTTAGGGCTGTCAAAGTTAACACGATAACGCAAATTTGTTTTAACGCCATTAATTTATTTATTTATTTAATGCATTAATCAAATTTTGGAGGTTATAGCAGGCTCAGTTTTAAAGCTAGAGTGAAGATACTGGCATCATATGAAACTAGAAAAAGGAATCCATTGGTACCAACCATGTCATACTAGCTTGTCGCGAAGGAGGTAAAATAACGCTCCAAACTTGCGCTAAATTTTGATACGGAAAAACCTGTCATGGCCATTTTCAAAGGAGTCCCTTGACCTCTGACCTCAAGATATGTAAATGAAAATGGGTTCTATGGGTACCCACGAGTCTCCCCTTTACAGAAATGCCCACTTTATGATAATCACATGCAGTTTGGGGCAAGTCATAGTCAAGTCAGCACACTGACACACTGACAGCTGTTGTTGCCTGTTGGGCTGCAGTCTTCACTAGCATTACAGGGCACCTATTTGTTCACACATAATGGGCCATTGGTGTGTCATCCACAGGTCCCCCTAACCCCCTCTGAGTGTAGTCGCTGTTTTATGACACCGACATGCGGCGGACCGCGGGGGGGGGGTGTAAAAAGCGCCGCATGTATACAGATAAAAACAGAAAAGTAAAAATGTTTACAGGTCATAAATCTGTCATAGGAAAACCAGACAAAGCATGGACAGCTTCAGGACGGGAAGGAGAGATAGAGGGGGAGAGAGGCAGACTAATATATCCGTTTGTGTAGTCATAAAAACATGGAGCTATTTGGTTTGAATATTTCACTCAGTTAACGTCATATAGCCTGACTTCAATGAAAAGCTGGAACAAGCTGATACACAATTTATATGAGACACTGTCAGACAGAATGTTAAGGTGAAATGTAAAATCAGCAGTGGTGGAAGAAGTATTCACATCTTTTACTTGAATAAATGTAGGCCTAGCAATACTAAAAAAAAACATTAATAATGAGAAGAAGAAATAAATACTCTGTTACAAGTAAAAGTCCTGCTTTCAAAATCTTACTTAAATAAAAGTAAACGGCATCAAAATATACTTAAAGTACCAAAATAAAAGTATTCATTATGCAGAATGGCCCATTTAAGATTCATATATATGATATTATTGATGCATTCATGTGTTCATCACTTTAACTCTCATCCTACCAACATATTTAACATACAAGGACTACGGACCCCGAGAATAAACTGTAAATAAACAACCATCATAGCAAAATGTTAACTTATTTCTTTTAAAAACATTATTACTTATGTAATTAATGCCATCTGAAGAAAAGACAGATGATTATTATTATTATTATTATTATTATATAAAACTTGAAAACACAACGAATCCATTGGACCGACTATGTTGTACTACCTTGTTGTAAAGGAGGCTAAATAATGCTCCAAACTTACGCATAATTTTGGGGAGGAAAACTCGCATGGCAATTTTCATAGGGGTCCCTTGACCTCTGACCTCAAGATATGTGAATGAAAATTAGTTCTATGGATACCAACAGGTCTCCTCTTTAGAGACATGCCCACTTTATGATGACCACATGCAGTTCGTGGCAAGTCATAATCAAGTCAGCACACTGACACACTGACAGCTGTTGTTGCCTGTTGGGCTGCAGTTTGCCATGTTATGATTTGAGCATATTTTTTATGTTAAATGCAGTACCTGTGAGGGTTTCTGGACAATATTTGTCATTGTTTTGTGTTGTTAATTGATTTCCAGCAATAAATATGTCATTTGTAAGAGTATTAACTACTTAGGGCAAATCTCCCTTTAAGGTACATTTTGAACAGATAAAAAATGTGTGATTCATTTTGCGATTAACTATTTTAAACGATTCACAGCCCTATAATTAAAATATACAAATCCTCTGGAATGGTTCTCTTAAAGAGTAACTTTATACTAAAACAATACACCATCTACTTAATCCACTATCAGAATGGACTGAAACATGCCGCATGCATTCCAATTTTTAATCTTCCACAGAAGAAATGTATTAAACTGACTGAGCTGAGAGTGCGTTTCTGAAGTCACGACAGCACATATTACAGGGCCAAAGTTTTAATCCACTGACTCGAACTGATTCTATGAACTGAATTCAATTTGGGATTGTTTTGTCCAAATTTCTTGGTGACCGGAACAAAAGGAAAAGCAGATTTAAGACACTCCTCCTCTCTCCTCATCAGCCCCAAAACCTGTCCTCCCCACTGCTTACTGTCCTGGATTTCTAAAAACCACACAGGAGGGACAGATAAGCTCCATGTAGACGCAAAATTACACCAAGCGAGTAGAGGATTATAATACTGCTACATTTCTCCTGCTCTGTTTCTAACCCCCGAGCAGCTGATTGTTTATAATATTTGTCAGTTTATTGTATTTATGTTTTCGGTGGGGAAGAAAAAGAAACCCCTTGTCTGTGGACAAATAGTCCTTCATCATGCACCCATCGCCAGCCATATAGTATCTCACACCAGTTATTATGCCCTGAGAGTCAAACATCAGCTCAGTATTAATGACCTGTTTCCATCTGGTTGTGGGTCATTAGGCTCGATGCGTCTCACCGCGGAGTCGACTGTCGTCTGATGTGGCCTCGCCTGCAGCATGCAGCTCTAGGAAATGACAACTAGTCCAGTCTGACTCCCATAGTCCTCTTATCTCTGCTGCTGCTGCTGTCATCATGGGGTGAGGGGGTGAGGGGGTGAGGGGGTGAGGGGGGGAGGCAGCTGAGCTTAGAGTCCACGGAGGCAGGGTTAAACTCCCTGATGAGTCAGTCAGACAAAGCAGGCTCCAAAAAGTTGGACAGTAACTTAATTAGTGACTTATTAAATTATAGTCCAAGGCAATTGATATTCTGCCCCGAAGCTAATGCAATCATATTTTGCATTTCATTTTTTTTTTTTTTTTCCCCCTCCTCCTCCACCAGATTGACTTTTGCTTGGTTCAATTATTTTCACAGACCGGCCAGCTCTTCTTGTCTTTGGTGGTAATGAAGCTCTTCAGGGTTTTCTTGTAGTGCGGTTATATTTCCGTGTTTCATGTCTCGTCCAATTATTTGCCGTCGTTCTGCTTGCCAAAACTTTTTCTGAAGATCGTTCATTACGTGTGACTCATTCACATGATGGCTTTCATGAATAATGTGCTTCGATCAGGTGCACGCGCATGTATACACACACACACACACATAGATACACTGGATAAACAGGATCTAGACTGTGTTTTTCCATACAAAAACACAACTAATCAAATTAGCCTCTAAATGCATCGATCTTTTGCCAAACATTCCTATACAGTATATCAAAGGTCTCTAAAGACTCACACTGAGCAAACAATTTTAATTGTTAACATCTCAGAATATAGTATTTACGATAATAAACCCACCAAAAAACTTTCTATTTTGGATATTTACGTGTTTTTGCAATTTGTATTGATTCAATTATATAGTAGATTCTAATACAATTTATTTCAAAAACTTATAACTGTCAATGTAGCCTATTATAATTTTGTGTGTGTATAAATATTGTTATTACTACATTATTTTAATTCATTGTTATAACTTTTGCAGCCACTTAGACCCGTATTTGTCTTTAGTGGGGCTGGGGGTGTCCTCTAGGAGAAAACTGAGCCTGCTACAGCGTCTGAAAAACAGACCACTTCTTTAGGGGTTTCCAATTCCCATTCAACTGTATGCAAGTTGCTTCAATTTTTTCCCTGAACAAAATCAATCAGTCATCCACACTTCATTTCACTTCGTGCATCTTGAGCAAACATTTTTAATAAAAGTAGCAAAGTGTAAATGCATTGGAGAAGCATTTGAGACAGATTGAAATCTGATTGCTGGTGTTGGTTTGAAGGAGGAGTGTGCTGTTGCTACTTCACCAGCAAACTAGGTGCTCAAGTATCAAAGGAACAACTGTGAGAAAAAAACAAAACTTGGCAACACTAGCTGATTAACTGGGAGAATCTGGACTTGGTGATAGTTTGAGCCAGTATAGTTGAAAGGGTGTAAACGCATCTGTCTCTCCAATGACAGTCTACTATTACAGTCTGTCACTGTCTTTGCAGCTAATGTTAATGTGAAGTTACTAAAATTAGCTGTCATTCTCCCTGTCTCATTGAAGTGAAAAAAGCAGCTCCAGCCCTATGTTCCCTCAGCCCTATGTTCCCTCAGCCCTATGTTCCCTCAACCCTATGTTCCCTCAGCCCTATGTTCCCTCAGCCCTATGTTCCCTCAGCCCTATGTTCCGTCAATCATATATGTTCCCTCAGCCTTATGTTCCCCCAACCCTGTTCCCTCAACCCTATGTTCCCTCAGCCCTATGTTCAGTCAATCATATATGTTCCCTTACCTCTATGTTCCCTCAGCCCTATGTTCCCTCAACCCTATGTTCCCTCAACCCTGTTCCCTCAACCCTATATTCCTTCAGCCCTATGTTCTGTCAATCATATATGTTCCCTTACCGCTATGTTCCCTCAGCCCTATGTTCCCTCAACCCCATGTTCCCTCAACCCCATATTCCCTCAACCCCATGTTTCCTCAGCTCTATGTTCCCTCAGCCCTATGTTCCCTCAGCCCTGTGTTCCCTCAGCCCTGTGTTCCCTCAACCCTGTTCCCTCAACCCTGTTCCCTCAACCCTATGTTCCCTCAACCTTATGTTCCCTCAGCCAATAGGTTCTTTCATATCAATACCTCCGCAGTGCCATGCCATCATTCAGACGGCCCATAATTCTTTATCCCCAATAGTCTGAAAACTGGACCGAGAGCCCAATTGTCCGACAGTCCGAAAACAAACCATAGTTCCGAAGGCCCGTTGCTCAGAAAATACAACAAACAGAAGCACATATCTAAATATTATGCTGAGTAATGTCAGCGGACCTTCACAGTCGTGATATTATTTTTACATATGATGTGAATATGATATGAAATGACTTACATTGCTCTTAGCACGTTGTACATGGACACTGTGCACCAGAGAAGAGGTTCAGGATATTATGTGTTCTGCAGTAAAACAAAACAAAGAGATATAGCCCTGACTTTATGTATTGATTATATGACATATTACATTTGCATTTCTAGCTGATGCTGCCTGACCTCCCCCGGCTATTAGCCTTCGACAGAGCTACAGCGAAGAAGCATCCAGTGCAGTTTGAATGTCTACATAATCAGTAAATGATAAATGGATCAGGGAACATGAATGTTCTCATAAGCTAAGTGGTGTAATCAACTACATGCATGGTTATGGTTATGGAAGATATGCACAACATACACTTTTTTATGTGACATGAGGTCAGACTGATGAATAGCTTTCAGACGCATCAGGTCCAGAAGAAATGTGGTCTGCGAAAAGATGGAAAATAAATGTTCAAATCCATGTAAGCAATGTGTTACTTTAAAGGATAGAAACCTTAGTTTACAAAATGAAACACTTTCAGAGAGCAGGATGTGCTCTCTTTAGAAAGTTTAGGGGAAGTTCTGAAGAAGACCTTTAGATGAAATTTAAATGTAACTTTTTTCTAATTGGGTCTATCAACCTACACAAAATTATAGGACACATTTTAACTGAGAAAACAATAATACATATTCATACTACATACTTTCCAGTAGCATTATAACCTTTGTCAGTATGAAATTTTAAATCTACACATGGTAAAAGAAAACAACTAGCCAAATTATGAGTGATTATGATTAAGAGAAGTATTGTTGGAGAATTCCTCTCTGCTGTAATCTGTGGTTCTGCAGATACGTATGACAATAATGAAGCATTACAACCATGTAACAACAGATTGCTGCTGAAAAGCAGAAATATTGATTTATAAAGCTGTTACCATCTGCTTTTCACAGCGTCTGTCTTTGCCTTCTTATGTGTTTTTCTAGGTATGATTTTTCCACAATAAAACTCATCAATGCAACAAGATTGTTCAGCAGCCAACTCTCAGACTCAGAGCCTCTGACCAACACATTAATGCACTATTTAGGCCTAGTCACACAAGCATGTAAAACGGCAACATTTTACAACAAGTTCAGTTAATTCCAATGTAATTGCTATATGACTGGCGGATTTGATTGCAAAGGCAAAGTTAATCCACACAAACTGTTTGCATCAAGTTTAATTTTGATGAACTTTGACCCACATATCAGTACCATTGAGCAATAGCAAACCGTCCTGACTGTGCTGAGCTTTCAGGGAACAGAGAGTCCAAAATGGAGGAAGCTGTCGTATCTTTTTAGCTGTGTGTCACCATTCGAATATTATTATTCTGCTATAAACTGCTCCACAAAAGTAGTCTTGCGATACCAGACAATCGGAGATCTCTGCCTACTGAATATTTGGGGATTTCTAAATGAAAAGTTGTTGCTATAACAACGGCGAGAATGGCCGCTGACAAACCTATGACTCTTACATGTCCTAGATTCAGGCCAAATTTACCTACATGCGTGGGGACGCACAGGGTGCCACGTGGGGATAACGCGCTGTTATTGGTGCAAAGCATCTTCAGCAACAACAGTTCTATGCATGTGTTTCTGCTGAAAGAACAAACTTTTGTCTAAAAGAAATGCCCATATATAGTGTTGGAATTGGATAATTTGTAAGTACTTCTTTTTTTTTTTTCTTCACAAAAAGCTAATATGTTGGGTTTGCTACAAAGGTGCACCTTTTTCCTACCTAACTGAAGTTATCCCACAACTCCAGGAGGGCCTCTAGCAGAGGAGTTTCAGTGCAGCCTCTGGTCCAAAGAGGAGCTGAAACCACTGCGCTGGCCTTGGGCTGCTTCATACCGCTAGGTTTTCAACCCACTAATGATTCATGCTACTTTCACAGCTCTGGATGGAAGAGGAAATTGCCTTGGTGTATGTCCACATTCATATTCTATTATGTTCTAATTTTAACGAGATGAGCTATAGACCTTATGGCCAGTGGCTAATCAGGTCGATGATTAACAGCAAACAGCCCTGCAACCATCCTGCAATGTGTCATCATTCATGTTTCAATGAGTTCACTCGCAATATGTCTGCTTCGGTTTGAACTGAGCACTCTGTGTTTTGATCAGCATCAGGGGTGTTTCAGCATTTTGCACGGACTCATAATCCAACATTGACTGATAACATGATAGCATTACTGCACCTGAGAGGTTCCGCCATTGGATACATTATCCCCAGGCTGGAACTGTAAACCTTACCCATGAAGGAAAATTCAGTTGCAATCTGGATCTTATTTTCATTCAGTTATAATAGAACCATCAGCTTGATTTTGCAGAGATAAGGCTCATTACATTCATTTAGCTGACGCTTGTATCCAAAGGGACTTAACAATACGTGCATGTGGGTACAACCTAAAAAGTGCATGAATCATGTAAGTACATCAACTTCATCAAATATCCTGATCTACCTCAAGTGATCCATTTAGAGACAACAGGAGGTAGAGAAAGAGTTTTTATTTTTTGTATTGTATGGGCCAAATAGATGAGATCTCAGTCGGCGACGGAAGATGTGTAGAATTTCTGCTGTCCTGATGTCAATGCAAAAAGTTGAGAGTTTGTTGAGCGTATAACTGGGCCCTCTTCATAGTGAGGGAGTAGCAACCTGATTGGCAGTAGGAGAGCGTAGTGGATGGGTTTGGGTGTATGGGTTGACCATGAGCAGTAGTGTGGAAGAACCTGGGTATAGGTTGAAGACTAGCCGGGCTCATTCAGGCACACCAGCCAGCAGCAAGTTGGCACAGTAATCTAGACGTGAGATGACAAGAGCCCGGACCAGAACCTGTGCCGCATCCTGAACGAGGAATGGACATATCCTGATGTTTTCATCCAAAAAAACATCTAATATTGTTATCATCCATTCTGTTGTAAAACATATCTCTTTGAAATGAAACAAACGCCTATAAAAGGGAACTAATTTTAACGTTTAACTTGTTTCCTATACATAAAAGGGCCTCAATGAAAGTAATTTTTTGCCAGTGTTTCTACTGTGCTCACACGAATGGCTAGTTTTATAGATCTCTGGTATTTAAAATGTATAACGTTCCTATTATGATATAATAATGATGTGCCACAGATGGGAAACTGTAATGGAAATGTTTTTTCCTCAACAACGGGTTATAGAATCACATTTGTATTTGGGAGATTTGTCAAGTATTCAATACTCTTCTCAACATGGGAGTGGTAAAATATGCTGCTTTATGCAAATGTATGTATTTATTATTGGAAACCAATTAACAACACAAAACAATGACAAATATTATCCAGAAACCCTCACATGTACTGCATTTAGCATAAAAAAAATATGCTCAAATCATAACATGGCAAACTGCAGCCCAACAGGCAACAACAGCTGTCAGTGTGTCAGTGTGCTGACTTGACTATGACTTGCCCCAAACTGCATGTGATTATCATAAAGTGGGCATGTCTGTAAAGGGGAGACTCATGGGTACCCATAGAACCCATTTTCATTCACATATCTTGAGGTCAGAGGTCAAGGGACCCCTTTGAAAATGTCCATGCCAGTTTTTCCTCGCCAAGATTATGCGAAAGTTTGGAGCGTTATTTAGCCTCCTTTGCGACAGGCTAGTATGACATGGTAGATTCCTTAGGTTTTCTAGTTTCATATAATACCAGTATCTTCTCTCTAGATTTAAAACTTAGCCCGCAATAACCTAAAAACCACAAGTTGCGTTAATGCGTTAAAGAAATTAGTGACGTCAAAACAAATTTATGTTAACGTGTTATTATCACGTTCATCTTGACAGACTTACTTTATTTCTTTATTTCATTTATTTAAAGTGATGTTTTAATTTATGTCAGTATCTTTTGTTTCAGAATGTCTTTGGTTAGGGCAGGGTGGCAAGAGAAGAAAAGAAGGGATGGAGCCAGTCAACTGGGTAGACATAGAAAACATGTCGGTGTTCTGACATTTGAATGAATGCCGCAAACCATGTAAACCAACCATCCAATCAAACCATCCATCAAGGAAGGAGAAAGTTTTGTCTTCTGAAAGGGAGGATGAGATCTGGTAGGTACAGTTACAGGTTACATCTATTATGTGCACTTCAATTTAAGATAATTAATCCGCCATATCAAAGTTATGCATTGACAACATTTTTTGCTTTGCCGCTCTTTCGTATTATTTATGATCAGTAGATGGCTTCAAAGAATGTGACAGGTGGGACTTCAGGAGTTGTACAGTCACTGAAGGAGGTGTACTGGAAGGGAAAAGAAAAAGAAAAACTCAAGAAATTTGTAGATTGTTTGACAGGCATTCTTTTTTATTTTGCAGTTGTCAATCATTCACTGAGTTCTACTTCCCCCCGCCCCCTGAACACATTCCTCTTTTTACTCTCCCTGTCAGTTTTGTTAACTTAATAATATTTTCTCCACCTTCCACATCAAAGTCTGTGTCCTGCTACCTTTAAAATGCCACCCGCTCTTCCCTCACTACCTCCTGTACTTTGTGACCGAGAAACGGTTTTGGGACTTTTTGATTAAGCTAAAATGCTCAGACTGGATAGGCCACTTCATCTGTAGTGGGGTACGTGTAGACTTTGATTAATTATTAAAGCCATAACTGTTTGGATTTCTGTTTTCTTATCTTTCTCTCTTTAACTTTTCTACTTTCCCTTTCCCTGCTTCCTCCAACACACTTCCTGGTAGGAGAGTGAGGGAGGATGGGGAAGTAGCAGTAGAAAGAGGATGCATTCACAATTTCTCTTCTCCCACAACTTTTTTTATACACCACACCACCAGGGAAAAGTCATTGAAAACTGCACTTTTTCTTTTCTTTCTGGAACAGCATTAATATTTGTCTCTTGAATTAGGTGATGGTGAGGTAGAATTTGATGATGAAATTGTTAACATTTATGAGGGTTAGTCCTTTTTTGGCTGGACCGCAGAGGGTCAGCCCTACAAACGCAAAAGTCTGTCACTAATTGACTGACTGAGTGATGAAGTTACACGATTGGTCAGCCAAGTTTTGGAGATTCCTCATTGGCCGTTGCTCTTACAGAATGAAAAGTTCCGGCTCACGAAACTTGGACCAAGTTGTAAAACTAGGCGATTTAGTTCTCAAATGAAACGAGGTTCAGCAGTGGCATAGCGTATTTCTCGCTTAAAATGTTTTCAGAAGTAGATTTTGGTGGATTGTTTAGACGCAATAACAGAAAGTTTATGAGCAGGCCAATATGTTGTTTCCTGTTTGAAACGGCAAGCAGGAAACCAGGGACCAATCAGTTGCATTTATTCCACGATAGGGGACGTCATCGCTTGAACGTCCAGTTGAGTGGAGCAGCGCGTCCTATAGTGTCCTCGCCGGATCTGGTGTATATATACCGTTGGATTGACCATACACAGTCCAGCCATTAAACTCTGTTTTTACCCCCCATAATGAGTGCAGACGATATAAAAACAGCAACAAAAAAGGTGACAAATAACCTATGTATTTGTCGTTGCTTTAAAAAAATGATCATATTACATCAATTAAGGAATAAGACATTTTGTGAACAAAGCTAGAACTTTCTGCTGGAAGCGTGGGACATCTTCAAGAGAGTCCCCAGTACGCTCTGAAAAAAATGAAAGCTCACTATCATCTTCTTCATCCAGGCGATCAAGCTCTGGCGCTCCATTTCTACTCATTAGGAGGAGGCGGATTTCAAGAGCAAAGGGTTGGCGATCTCTTTCCTCCCCACATCAGACTACTCTTGGACCAAAAAATAGTTCTTCAGGCTCTTATGAAGTCTTAAATTCAATTTTGTATAAATATGTGGCCTTAAAGTATTAGTTTGGGCAGGCTCACAAGATACAAACATGTAAAATAACATGTTTGAAGTTGCCTATACTCTATGCTGTATATTTGCCTGTTTCACAGAAATTGATATCAACCTTCTTATCTGACTTTGAGTTTGATAGCGAGCTCAAGCTAATTTCCCCAAATGTTCTACTGCTCCTTTGATGTTAATCCACACCGCAGCATTAATCAAATCCAACTAACTCTAAACCCGAGTCCTGAACCTCCCTTTTGAAGAAGTGAGGCCTAGCCACAATGTCCTCACACTGAAAACGTAGCTTCCTTTCACAGAGTTGGCAAAACAACAGCACACGGCCACGTACAAACACACACTGTTCGCCTGCTTCTGTCGCCAGATTTGATACACTTTTCACTTCTGATTTAGTCCCAGCAGCTCTAATATGGCCTCCATTAGCACCTGTGCACCGCCTTTCCCTTTCAATATCTCAGCATCGGCAGAATGGCCGGATCACCCTCTCAAAGTGACCCTTCTCGCTGTGTTTTTTTCCTCCCCACCCTACCTATCAAATTGATGAGAATTAGATGCCACTCCTCCAGCCGTGCCTGTCTCCTCTTTAATTGGCGTTTGATATTCTGCGGTTGTCATTTCAAGAGGGAGAACAAGGGGTTGCCATTCATCGTGGCTCCTGTAAAGGGAGAGGGGGGGGTAAGTGTCACTCAGTCTGATGGCTCTGTAATGTGTTTTGGGTTACAGACACTCCTGAGCCGTCTGTCAGTTAGCTTAGCCCTCCATCTTTTCCCTTATTCAGGCGACTGAGATTTCATTTAGCCACCCCGTCCATCAGCGAAACGCTGTCCTCTTAAACCTTTCACTTATAAGCCGACTGGTTTTCCTGGACGTCCAAAGGTATAAGCGGAAATTTCTGAAATGTTCTCACCCCCGCCTCCTCCCCACCACCAGACACATCACTGCCAGCTACTCGGATATTAGATCAAAAATAAATTTGAAGTAAACTTTATATTTTCAAGAGCAAGTGAAAGTCCTCAGTGCAGGGTTCCATTTTAAGGAAGCCAGGAGGGGGGAGGAGGGAGTAAACGATTGGAAAATGAGATTACTGCTGCACACAGTTTTTCATACCACAAGATGGTCAATCTGTGTTAATTGGGGGCAGACTCTACTACAGCACCGGTATGAACACACAGACTGGAGTATATTTGCCACTCCCTCTCAGGCATTCTTATGATCCTTATGCCTCCTCCTTTCTGGACTATATCAACAGTAACATCAACAGTGTCACCACTAGGGCTGGGTATCGTTTCTAAAATTACAATGCCAGTACCAATACCAGTACCCTTCTAGCGATACCAATACCAATAGAGTACTTCATTCGATACCCATCATGTGAATGGAAGCTGTGTGTCCCACTGGCTAGCTCATCGCCGCCTCATTACACAGCGCTCATACAGCAGTTACTGCTGATAATGCCGTTCCCCGACTCATGGTTGCAGGACCGCAATGTAGCGGCCTGCTCCATGTTCAGAGCTGTATGCAGGCAGGCAATCCCGGCTATATGGGTTGTAAAACTCTCGGCATCAGAGACTGACGCAAGGGTTACCCCTTTTGCGCTACTTTTGGACGGATCGGGGACGGCGTGTCAATATACGCTTGTTACATTTATAGTGTCCTTTTAAAATAAACTTCACAGAAAGTTAGGTTTAGGCGACACAACCACTTAGTTAGGATTAGGAAACAGTTGTGGTTGACGTTAACTTCACTGAATAGTGACTCACGTTACTCACGGGACTGACAATGCTAACGACTTACGTAACTCAATGGACTGACGATACCGACGAGTCGCGTGACTAACGACTGACGTGACAAAATAAGTCGTTGCTTTTAGTTTCATGCGGGACACAAACTGTGGTCTCCTGGTTGAAAGTCTTGTGTTTGACCCATTCACCACAGGTATCGCTTCACTAGAGAAGCTTTGATACTACTTGGTACTGGGTTGTTTCGGTCGATGAAGGCCTCTATTCAACCAACTGTATACCCCAGAGCCCCTCGCCATCGGAGACTGACGCACAGGGTAACCCTCTTGCATTACTTTTGGACAAACCAGTCATTATGTACTCGTTACATGCATAGTGTCCTTTCAAAATAAACTTCCTTTTTCACAGGAAGTTAGGTTTAGGCAACACAACCCCTTGGAGTTAGGAAGCGGTCATGGTTGACGTTAACTTCACTGACTAGTGACTCACAGGACTGATGATACTAACGACTCAGGTGACTGCCAACTCATGGGACTGACGATACCTACGAGTCACGTGACTAAAAACTGACTTGACAAAATAAATCAACGTTACTTTAAGTTTTGTCCATTTTGTGATGAAAATTATTCCAAGTTTCAGGTGATTATACACTAATGAAAACATAATAATTTATATTATATTCCATTTCTGCCAATAGATCCCACTAAATTATACACACTGGTCCTTTAAGTGAAGTATCTGAACACTTCCTGCACACTGGTGCAACCAAATTAAACAGCAAGTAAATGGACCATCTTCTCCCTCTATCAAAGCCCAGAGTGATGCAGCCCACTCTTCAAGGCAGACTGTTAAACAGCCATCTGATCTCTGCTTGAGCTATCAAGCAATTTTTATGCAATAAAATGGCCCAGAGAAAGCTTCCACACGGCCATAGCTTGTCCATATCTGTATTATTTGTTCCTACATTATCTAAATTTATCTTGATATTAAAACGCAGCCTGGGCCAGTTCATCTACATAATGTTATTTATTGTCCTCCTCTTTCGCTTCAAGGACTTGCAGGGCCATCTAGCAGTACATCATATGCAAATAAATTACAGCACGGCCGCAAACAGCACAGAAAAATCTCTAAATATGCAAAAGGTAAGAGCTTTCACTTGAGTCTCAGCGAGAGCGGCTGTGTTGTTTCATCTCAATCGTTCCTTTCTCGCTGTAGCTGTTACAGAGCAAAGCTATATGGAGGGTGAAAGTTACAGATATTTCTTTAGGCTCATTATGTGGAGATCGCTACCTATTGATCTTGTTGTCATGTCAACAGTTATCTTGTGATCACGGCTTAATTGTCTCAGTATCTGTAGATAACAATCCTTGCCTGTCATTTAATTTGGACATTATCTGAGTTCAGTCAGAGACACTTGACATCAAGGAATTGACTATTTATAGCATATGATTATGCAGTTAGATTATGTGGAAAAGGCTCTGCACTATGAGGGAAAATCTATGCAGCAATGAAAATTCTCTTTGGAGAACTAATACATATATACATGGAAGAGTAATGGTGAGAAGTGCCCTCTCAAAAATGACAGCATCGGTTGTTTCAGAAAGTGCCCTAAAACGACATCTGTTTAAATTCAAGTGGTAGGCCCTCTAGCAGCTGTAGAAATCAAAAGAATGACGTTGCTATAGAGGAAGTCAACATTTTATTTTATGACCACAATTGTGTGGGTTTTCAAGGTGGTGGATGGGCGTGTTAAAGCATCCAACTGTCATCAGGGGAGACCGGAGGTTGTGTCCTGTCATGGGCATGCATTTAACTGTTAAAAAACCATAACCTTGATCTTTCCCTATCCTTTACAAAGCGTTTTAGTTGTCTAACCTTAACTATACCGTAACCATATTGTATTTGTCAACCACTTGGCAACCATTCCCTAACCTGAGCCATACTCAAGTTGCCATTTTAGACATTGTAGAAAGAAATAATTTTAAAAATGTTGGCAATGAATGTTAGAATTGTCTAAAACAAAAGGTCATGTCTGGTGATAGGATTGTTCAAAGGTGTATAAAGCTAGGCATACACTGTACGATTTGAGAAATGTTGTTGTGAACTTCCTACTCCTACTGTACGAGTAGATCGTTTGCGATGTAATGCCAAAGGTCACGATTTATGTGCTCACACTGTACGTGTAAAATAGAGAAGAAAAAAAAAACACAACCCATTTGCCCCTACAAACCGTTCTGGCTGTTGACAGTTGTCAATAAAGATTTGCCTGAAAATTCTAAGGCAGGTAAAGTTTGTTTGCTAGCAGAGGTCTGTATGAGTCACAATACTAAGAGAGCAGAAATGTGCTGCTTTGATTATCTGTGCCATCCTGTCTGCTGAAACGTCTAAAAAAAAGAGGCGCTGGCGTATATGGACTCCGTGGTGGTGAGGAAGACGTGGCCAGTATGTCTTGTCCATTTTGCAGAGAGAATTGGAGGTAAGATAGCTACGTTTTACCATATGTATTGTATATTGTTTTCTTGGTAGCTACGCTCTGATTACTGTAAAAAAAAAGAAGGCGCTGATGTTGGGGAATCGGCTCGTGGCTCAGCTTCAGCTGTGAGAGAGCCTGTGGACAGCGGCCTACAATTTCTGGCATGTCAGACGTCCAAGACGAGTCAAAAGGAGTTGATCGTTCCTCGTTCCCCTGTACACTGCTCGGCAAACAACGCCAAACGAAGCCGAAATTTGGTCCGACTCTAAAATGCTTCGTGCGGCTCAAAATTGGGACAAGAAACAGGCTAAAATCGCAGAGTGTATGCCTGGCTTAAGACTTGAAAATACATTTCGCTCCATTATTCACAACTTCTTGATCTGGTTTTCAAAATCATTTAATTATCTTATTATTCTTGCCTGAGATATCAAACATTTTCTCTGGTGATGACAACTTAACTCATCCGTCCTTTATGGCTCATCTCGAGATATGTCGAGATCTGTTGTCTTGAGTTGACACAATTGTAGCACCTCAAAACATAGTCCGGTGTCTTCAGATATAATTATCTCAGTTAGTTAAAAAATTATGTTTTTAGCAACCAAAGCCACAGCTTCTGTTTAAAAGTTTATTTGAGCAGATTTCCAATGAATTTGTAATAGCTACCTACAGTGTGGTGCAGAATTCAATCCCTCTGTGGCAGCTGGGATCAGTCAATCAGGATAGGGTGTGTTTGATAGGGGTGCACGTCGCTCCCTGGCCAGGAACAGGTACAGGTAGACTTGAAATCACATGGGGAGCTATATAGAACCTTTTTGTTTCGTTTCCACCATGTTCCTGTCAGCAGTCAGCACTGTAAAAGAGCCCAACGGGACCTGTCAACGTCTGTCAAAAAGTGCACACAGGAAAGAAGCCAATGCCTTACTCATTTTAGCAGAGAAATTGGAGAACTACACACACATTTGCACCATTAAACTCAAATGACTGCACTTTTCTGCAGACCAGCATACACACAGCACTTTATCCCACTGACAATACTCAGCCAAGTGTTATACTGGCTTACCATGGGAGGCAACGCCGACAGTTTATAATCAAGTCGACTGTTTGACTTGTAAGAAAATACTAATGATGTTGGCTTCATTTCACTGCTATCCAATCTGTTATAAAATTAATTTTAAAATTATTTCAATTACCTACAAGGCATTACACAGCAAAGCCCCAGAGTACCTTGCTGAGCTTTTAAGACCACAGTATCCTTCATGATGTCTGCAATCATCACAACACTACCTTCTAATTAAACAGCACAACACAGTATATGATTCCGCTAAGTCCAGTGTCAATATTTAATGCCAGCCCTGAAGGTAATGTTGCCCTTATTCAGCAACCTTTTTTTAGTTGCCTAAACTTAACAATACGATAGTTGCTATGTGGAGATATTGTTAGCTCAATAGCAAGGTTCTTGACTGGCAACAGGGTTGTGTTTATCAATGGCAGCCACGTAATTAATTCAGTTTTGTCTTCTATTGCAAATTTTTGCAACGAAGAGAATATTAAAATCGGACTCAACAAGGTTTCTGTGTGGATAAAAAAAAACACAAAAAATGCGGACTTGGTGTGCAAAGACCTTTACTGTATATAAACTGGTTTGTTCTTATTTATTTGCAATTTTACAATGGCAACTGACATGAGAGAGACAACCAATAAATGACCTTTTTGGCCACTTGGGGGCAGTGGAAATAAGTTGTGAAGACAATGTTGATATGTCATCACCTTTTAAGTTTTAATGGCAAACTTCCAATATTCAATCTCTTTTAGCTCTTTTTTTGGTCTCCACCAACTCCTGAAGGGAATATCTGTCTCTTTAGCTGCTAAGTACTCCACTATGCTGACTGTGTCTGTCTGCTGGTAGTTTTATTTTGTATTGTGAATTTCAGCAACAAAGAGAATAATATAATGCATCAGACTCAGTGTGCAAGGTTTCTGTGCGTAACAATTTTAATGGATGACGGATTAAAAAAACATATACGAAAAATGCGGACTTGGTGCCTAAAGACCTTTACTGTATATAAACTGTTAACTGGCCTGCAATATTACAATGACAACTGACATGAGTCACACAACCAATTAATTACATTTTCAGTCACTTGGGGGCAGTGGAAACAAGTTGTGAACACAACAATGATGTGTCATCACCAAGTCATGTGGCGAACTTCCAATATTCACTCTCTTTGAGCTCTGTTTTTGGTCTCCACCAACTCCTGAGAATCTGTCTCTTTAGCTCCTTGATACTCCACTATGTTCGCCAGGTAGAATACAGTTTTTGCGGAAAGCAGCTGTTGCTGCGGCCGAAAACGACAGTATGAGAGCGGTGCGAGTGAACCAGAACAGTAGAGTTTTGAGCCGGACAGCCAAACAAAGAGCTAAAATTCACAAAATTCAAAATCACCATAAAGCTGAATAAAGCCAAGGGGAGCTGCCGATTCAGCTGATAATTTTCTGTAGGTTCATCACTACGAGTGACCCCTGTTAGTCAAATTGTTTCCTTGATACACATTGTCCTTTGATACAAAATATTGATTATAGCTGCTTCAGTGTTTGCTTTTACTTTGTCATAAATATCAAAATAAACATGTAATTTCAAGACTTTATTTTAGTTTTGTGCTTAAACCACAGGTGTGTTCTTGCGTTGTGTTATAAAGACACCACAGGCCAGGATTCCCAGTTGAGTTGGTTGATTATAGCATAAGTACCTGATCATAGACAAACAGTGTCCAGGTCACTGGACTATTCTGGAACATACAGCATATCTTCAGTAATGATGTTATTAAAAATATAGAAACACTCATGTTACCACACAACACGCAGCTTGGTAGTTGGATAACTTTGCTAGCAACATTGCCTACATGTGGTTGTTCTTAGAACAGATATAATGAATTTGCAAATCCACAAAAGTCTTTGTCCATGTCTCAACTCCTCTAGGTACATATAGCATAGTGTACATTTATATGACAAAATTATGAACCAAAAATGAACAATCTCTTAAAACAATCTGCACAGTGTTATAACTGTATAACGTATGGTGCGTCATTCACTTAAAGGCAACCACACGTCTTTTAAATATATACAGCTCTGGGTCAATGGCAATGGAAGCATTATTAACCATGTTACACTTACAGTATATGCTGCATAGTTAATTTGTGCTTAAGCAAATTACCACACAGCAAACCTGAAGCAAGGAAGTACTGCACGTTACACAGCGGACGGGAGGAACGGGGGGTTAATGGAGGCCCACAAGCTAATTTTTGCCGTGGAGCCCCCTCGGCAGTTTCATATAACCATGTCTGGAACAATATATCATATCATGTTAGAATGTCTGATTTTGTTAATATTGAAACTCGTTAAAGACTCATTTATAAGATAAGACAGGATAAGATAAAGTTTATTAATCCCATGCAGGGAAATTGAAGTGTCACAGCAGCAGATGTTCAAGAAGCAGGTGCACAGTATAAAAGCAACCGCATAGTATAAAAGCAACAATCATCATGAAAATATAAGGCACTAAATATTATATACACCACCATATTAAATATCTATAAAGTATACCGAGACAAAAAAAAAGAAAAGAAATTGCAATAAAAGAATTGGCCTCCTGGTTGTAATCCCCCCGCCCCCCATACTTGCTGTCACCTTGATGCAGATTTTAGCAAGGTGACAGCTGAGGAGAAGAAGCTGTTCCTGAGCTCGCTGATCCTGGAACAGAGAGTCATGTAGCCCACCATAAATAGTCTTTCTCACTTTTTTATTCTACGTCACTAGCTCTGAGCGTAGCATATTCACGTGGATGCGTTTGCATTGCAGTCATAAGACTACATTGTGCACACATGACACGCCAAAATCCTCAAAGGCGTTGTTATTGCGCGCAATATGACTTACAAATTACCGTGCCATTCATACGCCATTTGGTGAGACCGGGTTGGCTATAGTGACAGCCGCTCAGAGAGAACAAAATGTCTTTATTGAGCTTCTGCGAGGCTGAACTTCCCTGTGAACTCAAACTATATACAGTACACTTCTTCTGTCTTTGTCTGTCTGCCTTTGTCTCCAAACTCCCCATCTCTCCATCAGATCAGAGTGATGAAATAGTGTACTGCCAAGCCGCAGGCATTTAACGACATCTGAATGGCTGCCAGCCATTTCATATGAGATTTTCACACAACAGAAGAAAAGGCCTGCGATTCCTCAGATTAGGGGGCGCTGGATGCTGCCAGTTTCCTCAACACTCCTGCCTATTAAACCTCGGCAGGAGGGATTCCTGAACCCACCGCTCGCTACCAAACAAGACTCGTTTCTGTGCATACAGCCAGATACTGTAGCGCTAATTCTTCTTTCAACAGCCTTTTCAACAGCCAACTGGATTCCTTTAGGCTGTCTCTGTGAAGAACACTGTCTCGCACACGCCTGTGATGGTTCGACATCAGTTCAAACTCTCTCATCCTCTCCATCTAAACGCTACTTTGTGCCTTCACGTCAAGGCTACACTGTCCTAACTCCCTGCAGCAACAGTTACGTCGCTCCTCACATGATTTTTTTAGGCTCAAAACTTCAAAATCTTAAGCTGTTCATTTTTTGTTTATTTAAGCACTGAACTTCAGGGAGAATCTTAGATATATTATTCTGGTAAGGTACAATACTGTGGGTGAAGTTGCTATGGTAACACAGATCCTGCAGGTGAATCCAACCTTGATTGCAATCGAAGTTTTTTTTTATTGCGTAATTATTATAATAACTACAATCTGATGGAAATCACAGGGAAAAGAAGCCAAACTGGACAGTGCCATTTATTAGTTGTACTGTGTATTTGTGGTGTACTGTGAATGCAATGTATATATCGTTTGTTGTCTGTATGAGTTGATTTGGTGGCAAATGAGTTTCCCCGTTGGGGTTTTATAAAGCTTTCTAATCTAATCTAATATAAAAGGAGAAACCAGCGCTGTGTTATTCATTCATTGTGTCAATTTAAAAAGAAATACTCTTTAGTCAGTCTAGGGCGCTGTTCAGAGTCTCTTCAGTGTTACCTCTTATTTGAATTGATTTCTAATGCACTACTGTGCAACAGAAATCAGACTTCTGCAGACATTCTTAGAGCCTCATTATAAAAGGATAAACATTAGTTATTCCTCAGGTTACTTGATGCAAATTCCATTTTTGTGTCATTTCAAGAACAAGTCCGGTGATATTTTATAGTTTTCTTTTTAAAACCCATACAAAGACCCAAATGAACAAGTATTGTGCATGTATCAAAGCCTGATTTATCTTCTTCCTCTGTCCCATAGAGCTCCATTGTTTTCTAAAAACTATTAAAATGACAGCAATGAGCCACACGGTTGAACTGGGTGACATGTTCCCTCATTACCATGAACACACACTGTCGTTTATTATGACTCAATCCCACATACACCGTCCTGCTGCCCCACATACTCACTATAGCACCAAATGTGGATTAATCCACTGCTGAAAATAGTCCCTAACAAATGCACAATTTCCTCCTGTTTGAGTAATGTTTCATAAAAACTACAGTGACCAGCTGTTTTTTTTTTTAAGGAAACATAAAATGAATCTATATTTTTGTGAGCTGTCAAGACAGACAGACAAAGTATGGAGAGACTTGCTAACACATTGTTGATTTTTGCTTTTGTCATGGGATTTGTTGACGGTATGAAAATTATAGAATAACACCAGCCTTAAGTGTCATAACCGGCAAGTGCCTTTGTTTTTGTCCTCATACTCTTTAAGTGCTCATTTCCGTGGTGTTTTTCTGGATGCAAAGCATTTTGGCGACTGATGTATTCACAGTCTTACTAACAATTTGCCTCGATCAATAAATCAGTAGTTGTTATTATATCTTTTCTTTCCACTTGTGATGCATCGGTTATGCTGCTACATTGACATTTATTTGTCAGTGGATCGCTGGATGTTCTGTGTTTGGTTCTGCAGTCATGTTGTTGAACTTTGCAGATGTTAAATAAACAACTAAAGTAGAAAGTAGCTGTGAGCGCTGCTCCAAATGTTTAACAGTACCGGGTGCCCAGTTGTAAGAACAGAAGAAACAAATCACCGGCACTCACGGATGAAGGGTCTTTCTTAGTTTCCATGTTTCAGCTATAAGCCATCATCAGCGTAATCACTCAAGCAGTAATGCCAGTTTTAAAACATTCAGGTGAGGCACAGACACCAATCAGGAAAGAGAATACATGATGCCATAATAAGATTCATCTGTGAATGCACTGTCAGGACACAGCCTCTCACAACAAAGGAGGCGTGATCACAACAGTCAGAAACAACCAGCAATACAATATAAAACATTTTGAAAGCCCAAGATCGGAAAAATATGACAACAGCCACACCATACGAATGAATGGAGACACACTCAAAATCTAACATATATACAATATATATTAAAGCTGCAGTAGGCGAGATTGGAGCAACAATGATTAAAAATAGTTATTTTTATAAAACGGTCACTATATCGTGACAGTAGTACATGAAACAGGTAACCTGGAAAAAAAAACATGTGCCTCTGTGTCCTCCGGTGTCCTCCGGTGCTCTTAACGGCATCTGCAAGATTTCACAGACCGGAGGAAAACAAGCAGTAAGAGCTGATCTGAGGTCTTCTGTCCATCTGCTGTCTATGAGCCGGCTGTCAATCACTCACGAACTCCGATCAAACGGTCAAACTAGGCAGCGCTGATCAAATATGAATCAATATTATGTTACGTTAATGCCTATTTCTCTCCTCAAATGTTTTCAGAATCATCTTGTAGTGCACGGTTTAGTTGTAAAATGAGAAAGTTTGTGATGCGTCAGCCATTGTGAAATCGCTCGAAGGAACGCCAAGTTCCAGTCACATGATCGGAGCACAGCCAATAGGAACGCTCTCTCTCTGAAATGACCTGTGATTGGTCAAAGTCTCCGGTCACGGGCTAGATTTGTTCAAGCCTGAAAACAGAGCCATGAGGAGGTGAAGAAGTCTAGTTTTCTCTCAGAACAGTTGAATTACAATATGCTGAAAGGTTATTATGGAATTTTTGCCCAATGATGCCAAAAATATACTGCCTACTGCCACTTAAATTATATACATTTTCCATAGCCTCTATTGAGGCAAGATATTAGTGAAGTTAATCTATGCTTACAAATTGTACAAAATACACTTGTAAATGCTCCGTGGCACAAGTGTTAAAAATGCCTAGCACTACCAAAAAGCACAGACAAAATCCAAATATAGAGAAGATAAATAGCATATAAACTTTAATTAAGAGCTATACCCCGTAAGATAGTAAAAACCCTTTCAAGAGTGTACAGAAAAATATCATAGAAAAATATGTCGAAGAATATCAAGGAAATACCATAATATGGTACCAAAGTACCAAATCAACAACTAAAACACTTTTCTGGAAGTGATAACAGCTCGCCAGCACAAGAGAAAGAACAAAACATTGGTCAAGATAACTGTCAGGAGCTTACATAAGCCTGCCCTGTTAGGGGAATTTATTTGATTATTATTTGATTTTTCTTTCTTTCCACCTCAATATGCAAACATCATTTCAAACCAAATCAATAGACTCAAAAAGTTAAATTATTCTAATCAATAAAATTGCATTGGATTGCTTTCCAACCAGTGTATTAATGGACATTGTGAAGAGAGCCTCCATCAAACAGACATACAAGGGCACAGAAATGGGATGTTGAGTCATTCATTATGAAGGACAAACCTCAAAGAAGTAATTCTCAAGAGAGCAGAGGAGGAAATCCCAATTCAATTTGGCCATTTCATAAATATGACTCTCTCTTAAAAGTTTTCATTAATACAGAAGGACGTCCAATGTATTTCAAAATATCTGTAATGTGTAAAAATCATAAGGAAAAATAACCAATGTTGCCTATATCTGCAACCCGGTCTCACGGGAAGGCATGTAAATACAAGGGCCTAACATGGACATTCTGGGTGTTATGAGTACGCATTTTGGCGTTTTCACGTGTCATTTGTACGCCGCTTTTCGTGTGTCCTTTGTACATTAGTTAGGTTTAGACAAGAAAACCACTTAGTTAGGGTAAGGGACAACGTCATGGTTGGGCTTAAAATAACTAAGTAAACTAAGTAAAACATGTACGGAAACAACTACGGAAAACACGTCACAAACATCAACAAAAAATGTAACTTACGAAACAAAACACCAGTCAACACTGGTTTTGAACACGGATGTCCCGGTTAAAAGTCCTATGTTTGTTGGACCCATCCACCTCCACACACACTCAACATAAGTGTCCTTTCTCGCTTTTTATACGACGTCACTAACTCTTACCGTAGCATTTATACTCGGATACGTTTACATTGCGGTCAGTACAGGATACATGGCATACAAATGACACACGGAAATCAAGAAAGGCGTACTTATTGCAGGCTAAACGACTTGCATATTATCATGGCATTTATACGCCTTTTTGAACAAATGGGCTGATATCTGACAATTGACCGTTTGCATAGTTCAGGCCATATAAAATGCCTGATATGGGATTGAATAGGAACAGAGCGTTGACTCTACTGTCATTTATAACAGCTGCGTCGAATAAGAGTGATATTTTGAATGGAGTGGATGGGAACATTTACATTAAAAAAGACAAAGAAATTGTCTTTTAACTCATACATATGGACTCAATAAACACAATTCCACAATGGAAGAATTTGTCAGTTTAGTTCATTTAGTTTGGCTGGTTTTACATACAAAGGGCTCTCCTGCTTTAGAAACATGACCTGCCAGGGCTCGATGTCCATCCAGCTAATGAAAAACTAAGTGGACAGGTATTCAGACGAATCTGAGTACAAAACACGCCCACGCATGCTCACGTTAACTGCTCACCTCTGCCTTTATTTGTTCAAACCAAAGCAGAGACAGAAAGTACATTGCTGTTTGTGCCCCAGTCGATGTGCACATTATTACTTTTGAAATTAAAGCCATATACTTCTCTTTGGAAATGTTTGAACAGTCAATGTAAGTGAAGTTAAAAAGTCTATCTAAATAGTTTTAGATCTGATTGTTTCTAATCCCCTGAGGGTGCTGTCTACTATCTGTAGCTGTGAAATTAAACTCAAACATATACAGTATACCATCTGTTGGCTTTATTTGTGTTGCACATCATGGCACAATATAGCTGGAGGAGAAATCCACTTCTAGTAGTCTGTAAGGTATCAATCTGCGAGTTAAGGTTTTATTTACTTTGATTTCTTTGACCTGAGTTCATGATTTCCCAACTGAAGTTACTCTACAGTATCACATTAGAAAAGTTGTATGGAAACGGCAGACAAACAGAAAATTCTTCCTTTATGGTTAGATGATGCTGCTACAGCGCCACCCATTGGCCAAATAGCACCAAATTTGCTATGGTCACTCAGACATCATTTCTACACGCATCCACCAAATGTGGTCCCAATAGCACAAAGTGTTCAGGAAATATTTAGTATTATAAGCCCTGCCCGCAGCATTTGAGCTAACTCTGAGGGCCAGCTATAGCAGAACTGTATGAAACATCAACAAACCAGTGAAGTAGATCAGATGAGCGGTTGTTGAGATATGTGAAGGAAACACACAGACAGACAGACAGACAGACAGAGATTCTTCACTTTATAGTTAGATATTAGCAATTATCCATTTGGCAAAGTATAAATGCGCTTGAGGCCTATGCGTTGGTTGTGAGGGCTGAGAGTCAGCCTGAGCCAGAAGCCTGTCGGGATCTGACACACTGAGTCGATACAGGCCATTTTTTTAATAGACCTGGTTCGGGTCGGACTCGGGCTCATTTAACTTTTCTCCTTTTATTGTGCCCATATACGCCTCTGCGCCACAGAACACACATGTGTGGGTGGGTGAAATAATACATCATTATTATTTAGAGACATTTGAGACGCTTTTGAGTTTATTAAATACCTGCAGCTATCCCACAGCAGTAGAAATGAGAAGTGCATCTCCCCATTAAAAAAAGCTGTGCGCATTTATGCACGAGGCACAGCAAAAAATTACGTTCCCATGCAACTAAACTGCATTGTCAATATGTTTCAAGGTGATTTTCTCCCGGATTACAGTCGCAGTTTTAAACACATGATTATTATTCTAAATTGAAACAAGACAAAAGACAAAATACAACAAAACTACTTGGTTATGTTTGGTTTAAAATAAGTACATTTGTTATGCTAATTAAGTTAATCCTCATCGTCAAAAACAAGAGGCATTTCTATGTAGTTTTTATGTGTAAGGGATTTACAAATGGAACAGGTTTGGTTATTAGCTAATTTAATAAATAATATTCATAGAATTATTATTATTAATAAGAATTATTAATCAACATTAATAATGAACGGGGCACCACCCTGGAATCAGGGACCAATAACCAAACGTTAATCCAGTCTCATAAGGGGATATATTCCCTCCAAAGGCCAGTATTTTAACACTACTTTACACTTAGGAGGTGAATAGCGAAGGGTGAATCCGAGCACTAACTCTCATAACCAGCCGTTATTACAATATGAATGCACAATAAACACAGACAACTGCTATTTAAAATAAGACCATTTATTTACATACAGTAATCTTAATCAATAATAAACACTCTAACAACATTAATCTAAATCAACAGTTATTACAGCAGTAATTACTAATTAACAACACTTTTAATAAACAAATGGATGTCCTACAATGCAGCTCTAAGCACTAAACTAGAATTAAACAAAACACAAAAGCAAAAGAAAATGTGTGTGCGGGAGAGAGAGAGATGTGTGTGTAAGAGAGAGAGATGTGTGTGTGAATGCAAATGTGTATGTGTTGAGGTGTGAAGGAAGAGTGTCTATGTGTGTGTGTGGTGTGGGAGGAGCAAAGGACGCCCTAAGTGGACGTCACCACGTAAGTGGCTACGTCACGCGAGGAAGGGGGTTGCTCGAACGTTACAGACCACGCCCAAACGGGATGTGAAAGTCCCGCGTGATCAGTAAGGTGGGAACGTGAGGAGGCGTATCTACGTGTGTGCGTGTGTGGGAGGAGCAAGGGAAACCCCGAGGCGGCGTCACCGCGGAAGTGGTTACGTCACGAGGGAGGAGGTGCTCTGGTGGCGGAAGCGCCACGGAAATTACCGACTGCGTACGAACGGGACGGGGATCCCGCGTGTCGGCAAAGTGTTTGTTTGTGTGTGGTAGAAGTGGAGGAAAGAAAGGCGGGGAGTGCCTGAAAACAGTATCACAGTCAAAACAGTAAAACAGTAAACAGTAAACACCAAACACCGCAGCAGCAGGAATCCTAACTGCCGCGCGAGAGATGTACTAGCTGGGTTATTATTACTCAGATGCTCGGCGGGCAAACTCACGTTAGTCAGCCGTGCACTGGTCTTTTAATAATAAACTACAGCTACAGATCTTCACGTTTGGCAGGAGTTAACACAAGGAGCACACAGTAATCAGACAGTCAGCAACAGTAAACAAAGCAACATAAACAAGCAAAGCAAAGCAAAGCAAGTTAAATAAACAAAACAAACAGACGGACTCGGCGGTCCGTACGTTCAATATAAATCAACAATAGTTATTAACTTATTGGAATATACAATCTCACTAGTCTCTGCCCAGACACAAGCCTCTTACTTGAATCGCTTCTTCGGAGCGATAGTGGAGTATATCGTCGTTAGTTGGTCCGGCGGCGTCGCGCTGGCTCGGACAATAACGGGCCGTTATGATGCTCGTCAGCGGTGGAAGAACGGCAGGGCTGGCTCTCCGTGTGGCAGCGGATGGAAGCAGCTGATGTGAAGACGGCGGGGCGATCGTCTCTTCCTTGGTGAAGGACGCGGATCCGGGTCTTCCTTCTATAGGTATGGTGGTCTGGACGTCTGATGAACGGCGGGCTGGACCTCCGTGTGGCAGCGGAGGGGAAAGCAGCCAGAAATGAAGGAAAAGGCGGTGCGCTCGTTTCCTTTGATGAAGAACGGTTGTCCTCGGCTTCCTTGGTGAAGCCGGGCTGTAGTCTTCCTTCTGCAGGGATGTGGATCAAAGTCTGATGGACACAACATTATCTTAACTCGTCCAGCGAGGTCAGAAAATGTGGCTCGGTCTTTAGGTGAACGCCGCAGCGTTGGGTACCTCCTATAGCAATGTGAGTCGCAGTGGAAAAGGGCGAGATTCAGGTGAGCGTGCCTATATCTCCTGTGAGAATAGTGGGCGTTTCACCGGAAAGACCCCACATTTCCTGTTAGCCTCAACCAATGGGGCTGCTTGTTTGGGTTCAAAATGAAATTTCACATGTAGATGCGAAATTTTAAGAGCTGGGCCGTTAGGTCCCCTGCTGTGATCAGGTCTCTGGTTTCCCATGTAGGCCAAGGCTCTTTGTCTCGTGAGGTCCCTACATATGTATTCATGTATTTTTTGATCAGCCTTCCCAGTGGGTGCTCAACCTTTTCATTGGGTCCTCGAGCACCGGAGCACCCATGTGATCGGTGCGTATGACCCTGACCTCATGCTTACGCGGACTTCCAGACTATGATCGGAAACATATTTGTGAACAGCAAAAACAAACATGTATGTATGAACACAAATATGTTTCCCTCAATTGACAATGCCGTTTTGCTGTATTTAAACATACATTTTAGGAGACCAGGCTGGGGACTGAGGCACCCAGAGGACACAAACTCAACACAATCAGCACCAGTTGTCTTTCACATTATTCACTGCTCCACTGTAAATTATTTCACCTATTATTTTGTCCTCGGGGGACATTTTTCTCATTTACATTATCTATGATTTCTGTCTTTAATAACTGTTTTTATCACTGAGCTGTCTACAGTGGAGAAGTTAGAGAGGCTTGTTTCCTGTCCTCACTTCGTCCTGATGAAGATTTTATTGAGCCGAAATGAGTCTGGGACTGTTTACATCTCACCTTGTGAAATGAAGGCATTTTATTAAAGTCTCCAGGAAACAGCAGTCCCATTTTGTCATTGTTTATTAGCTACCCAGACAAAGTCATCTTTCATTTCATAGCGACTTTAATGTTTTCATTACAATTGCATTATAATGGACTGATGTTTAATGTTTCCTTTAATTTTAATGAGTTAGGAGGAAATGTTTTATTTCTAAATCAGGTTTTTCCTGCGTCATGCATGCTGATGTCATTGTGATAGATAAGAGGGTGACTTGTAATCAGATGTTACAAAAACACAACCCATAGCTGTGACAGAAGTAAAGAGAAATGTCTGTTTCAATATTGCAGCAGTCTTGCTTTGCTTGAGATCAAACCACTGTACATGTGTCCTCTGATATCCAATCTTCACTGTAATAACAGTTCCACTATAATAATAACCCTTGTGTAACAGCAGGTTGTGGAACAGATGTGAGCTCTGGCTGAATCATTTCCTGTGTGCCACCCCTTTTAGGGTCACATACAACCAACCCAGGTACCAAAGAATATGTTGGCATAATATGTTTCTGCAAAACAACGAATACGTTGAATGTGGACATTTCTGAACCAAAAGTATGTTTCATAAATCATTTTCATACCAGCCTTGCATCACACTTAAAGAACCTTGCAAAAAAACACATTGTTAACGTTATGAAATGATTGACTGGGTTTAGACAACAAAAGTACTTGGTTAAAGGGACAGTGTGTAGGATTTGGCATCATCTAGTGGTGTGGTTGCAGATTGCAACCAGCTGAGTACCCCTCCGCTCACTCCTCCCTTTCCAGGACTGCGGCAACGTGAACCGCCAAGTGCAAAACCGTGGTAACGCCGCTTCTTACGGTAACATTAAATAACAAGCAAAACAACGTCAACATTTACTTTTGGTTTCACACTGGATGGGTTGTTGAAAGCCTGTTTCTTTTGTTTTTTCCTGGCGACTGGGCTGCATACACCCTGCTGTAGGTCTGGTTCCTGTACTACGTTGATACATTAAAAAGATATACTGTTTACATTATCTGTAAATGGTGGTATCTGGTACTGAAGGGAGTAGTTGGACAGAGTTTACCATCTTACTGGGAGCTATATAAGAAGGTTTGTACCACTCTCATGTATGTACAGTAAATACGTAGCAGGAGCTCACTGTAAAAGTTGTGTAAATGGTGATCGGAGAGGGGAGAGGACGGGAGATGGGGAGACAGTAAGCTGCAGCTGGACTCGGTGCCTGATCAGAGGGCTGTTACTGTACTGTTCTACGTTTTAACGACAGTTTATGAAAATTGACTGTTTCGTCCATGGCTTAAACCTTGTAGAATTCATTTTACATCCAAGAATAATACAATAGTGGCCTCCCTTTTTGTCTTCTTCTGTGCCGTGTTTCCTCAGTCTCCGTCTTTCACGGTCTCCACTGTTGTATCTGTGTAACTCAGCCGAGCCAACCATTCTCGTGATGTCACAGGCTAAGTACTGCAACATAGCGGCACTCTTGCCACAAAAGTTAAAACAAAGCTTATTTTTTTCATTTTAAATGGTTAAATTTGTTATATAACTGTTCATTAGAGTGGAAATCCATTTAGTAAATCAGCTTAGCTTGATTGACTGCTTCATGTCCACTTTAAAACAAATATTACAACTACATTTGGTTGACAGTAAAGTGACTAGTTTCCAATCTGTCTCCCAAACGAAGAGAAGTTTGGTGCACAAGTAAAAGTTCCAACTCTCCCTCACATCGACTCCAAACTGCATCTTACCAACACTTACCAACTCGAGAGGCTTTAATGCTGAGAGATGAATGCACCCTCCCCACTGCTGTAGGCTTGTATAGTCTCAAGGTCTCCATTAATCCGCCATGATGAGTCACCTGTAAAATACCCACAAATAACCGTCTCCAAAGTGAAGAAAGTAGGGTGCCAAGAACTTGTGCAAAAATTGGCAAAAATGTCATAGATTATCTCTTCAGTCATTTCAGTAATCATGCTTTTGTCCCTTTTTGCTTTGGCACAACTGCACAGACTCTCACACACATATACCCTTCACCAGCTCAGTGGAGCAGAATTGCCATAGCAACGCAGGGCTAAAGAGATTTCCAAGTAGCAGCGCTATGGCAGGAATTCAAAGAGATGTGTATAAATGCAAACATCTTTGGAGATGGTAAATGAGGTTGCCCAAGGTTCCAGTAAAACTCGAGGCAAAAGAGCAACTATTTGTTTAAAAAGACAAAAACACAGCGCGTGCCATTATACGTGAATTTGATTAAGTCTTTGTAATTTAAAGTTAACAGAAGTGAACAGCAGGCATGCTAATTACACCGCGAGTTTGCCTATTGTTTAGAACAAGATTATGTCACACATGATGAATGCTGTTTTTGTGCAGCCCCTTTGTATAGAGGAATGATCTGTTACACAATGCTCGATTATTTTCTACCACAGAGGACTGTCCTGCAGGTAAAGAGGTTGAGTCATCACCGCAATTCATACAGTACAGTCTGAGGTTGGAAATGGTAATTTGAGGGCAGCTGCTAACATCCACAGTGCCCTCCAGTAGCATGTTACCACAGCCCACAGTCGCACGTTACTCCAGGCAGCATCGCTTCATGTTAGTCCAGGTAGCCGCACAGTGGGATGTGGTGTGTTCAAAATTGGCTTTTGAGATACTGTTTTTGGCTAGGGGGCTCATACTAAGACTGTGGGTGTCATCAAAATCACACCCCCTGGTATGACCAAAACCAGGATAGGAATAGAAAAGGAAAAAAGTAAAGTTAACCACGGTAGATAGGAACGGAAAGAGAAAAATATGAGATAATGAATGGTTTGGTAGATTTTCATGTTCTTTATAATCATTATAGTACTGGTTTCCTAAAGGGATACTTAAATCTGTCTTTTACAGTGTGAAATACTCATTGGCGTTGCTAAGCAGTGGCTTTAAATAGCAGCCTGGTCCCTTAACAATTACGTTCCCATACAACAAAACTGTATAGTATCAATTATGTTTCAAGGGAAACGCATTTTCTCCTGGATTACATTTGTTTTTGATGTATCACAAATACAGGTCTAGTCATAGTCCATGGAAGTCTGCGTAAGGAGGAGGTCAGGGTGTATGGGCGGGTTAACACAGGACTTTCATCGAGGAGACCGCTGTTTATGTCCTACGTGAAACCAAAAGTCAACGTTGACTTGTTTTAATTCACGTCTGAAAAGCAAATAACTTAACAAAACATACTTATTTTAAGCCAAACCTTGATGGTTTTGCTTAGGCTACATCCACAGCAATACGTTTTCATTTTAAAATGCATAACTTTTGCTACGTTTATGCCTAGCATCTACACTACTCCAGCGTTTTCCAGCCCCTAACGCAGAGTGTTTGAAAATGCTGGCGACCACATTTTAGTTTAGTAAAGTCCAGGGTTGCTTTTAGTCTGGACAGACAGAAACGGAAAACTTTGAAAACGATGACGCTGACACCCACGTTCGCTTCTTCATTGGGTCTTATCAGTGTCCTTCCCTGACTCGTCACGCCCCATCATGTGAACCTTTTCCCAGAAAAAAACAAACGGCATCAGCTTTGATCACCAGTGGTTAATTTTTTGACTAATTCAGTAAGTTAAATATCTGACAAAACAAAGTACTTATTATATAAATATCATATTAATATTTAAGCCATAAAGAAGTCCTGCTGGTTGATTTCTATTACAAAAAGTATGGGAAAAATCTCATATAACCTTTTTTTATGATATACTATAATATGTCTTTTTTATGACTTTTTTTATGACAGACTGAAAAAAGTAATGAAAAAGATTACAGTATGTGACTGTACAATCATGCTTATCAATCTACTTTTGCTTCAGGAATGCTGCAGAAATTGAACATAAAGTACTACTAGTGCTCATAAAAGTAGTGGACCTCATGGTGTTTCACCAAAGTAATTACAATTCATCTTGAGGCGAACATGAATGTAACAAATTTCATGGCAATCCATCTGATATTGTCAGGACATTTCACTCCAAACCACAAACGTGAACCGGCTGCCACTAAATGAAAAGTCAGGTGATCTGCAAGGTTAGTACAATTCATCCTTTGAGGACAATGAATGTCTGTACCAAAGTGAATGTCAAATCCATCCCATATCTGCCGAGACAGTTCACTCTGAAGTAATGTGGTGGACTGACCAACAAACGGTGCCTTGATCTCAATTAGAGTGCAATCAAATGCATTCTTCCCATGTAAACACCCGCTCTGTGTTAATGCCATTGAGCTAATAGTTAGTACTTCAACTGCAGTTGAATTAGTTAAGGGCATTTAAGCTGTGTAAAACCCATTCATCCAATGATTAGTTTACACTGCAGTTTGTGGAAAGTAAAGGCAATACTGATGCTAGATGACACACACCAAAGATCATCCAATGGGACACTTTGCTGTGTTTATTTGTTTGACGCTCTCTAGGCTACAAATGTCCTGTGTTTAAACAGCACTAAGTGGTAATTTAGCAGATGGCGCATCTTTCGCCACAAAGTCTTTGTCCTTGCTACTGTGTTGAAACTACAACAATAAAAGCAAACAGCATTTATTGTCATTGTACAACAGTGGTTGTACAATGACACCCATTTGATAATAGTTCGACTAGAATTCTATAGTTGTCAACTACAGTTGAGGAGATAACCGTGGAGAGCTGAAACCCATGATCAGATGATCAGATTTTCTGGGAACAACCTGGAACTCCCTCAAGGTCCCCTAGGGGTTGAGAACCACTGAATACAGGGTTGCACAACGAAATTAACTTGTAGTCCCTCTATGCTACACACGAAAACAAAACCAGTAGTGTTTTTTTTAAATTTGCAGTAGGAACCCTATCTTGCAATGTTAACAAAATTATTTGTGCATCCGCCACCCCATACACCCCCACCCCTCTTGATTCGGATCCGTGACAAAATCGAATGGGTTCTTCCTTGGTCTAGGCTACACTTTCCACCAAGTTTCATGGAAATCGGGCCAGTAGTTTTTCCGTCATCCTGCTGACAAACAGACAAACAGACCAACCAATCCGAAAAAATAACCTCCTTGGTGGAGAAAATTAATCGTAGACGGTAAATGGACTTGCATTTATATCGCACCTTTCTAGTCTTCCGACCACTCGCAAGCGCATTACCCTACATGCTAAACATTCATACACTGATGGCCTGCCCATCAGGATCTAATCCAAATACTCAATCACACATCGATGGCACAGCCTTCGGGAGCAATTTGGGGTTCAGTATCTTGCACAAGGACACACATGCGGACCGGAGGAGCCGGGGATCTAACCGGTGATCTTCCGATCTACCTCCCGAGACACAGCCAGTGCCACTAGAAGGGCATTCGGAGAGCGCAGACCTCCGGAAACATGAATCTTCTCTAAAATGTAACGGGTTCTTCCTTGGCCTATGTTACACCCTTCCACCAAGTTTCGTGGAAATTGGGCCAGTAACTTTTTCTGTTATCCTCCTGACAAACAAACAAATCGAACCAAAACCATAATCTCCTTGGCGTAGAAAATTAATGCAACAGTCCTGTAAGAAAACCTTAGATATATCTTAATTAGAGCAATGCCTTGGCAAATACTGTCACAACATGCAACCCAAAAACAGATTATGGTCCTGATAAATTGCCCCCACAAGAAAGTACACCGTTTTTTTCGTTTTTTTCTTACCGTAGGTGTGTGTTTGAATTTTTCAAACATTGTTTCAGGTGAGGGAAAAGAACTAGTACCTTAGTAGTTCAACTGGTCATTTAATAAGAGGGAGACACAGTATTGTTCAGTCTGCAATTGGATTGAATTATTCTGCATGGAGCGATGCACAGGTACAAGTAATGATCTTCCCCTTCATTCTGCTACACCATTTCAACAACCTTCCTTGGATCCTTTCTATGCACACACGCAGACGTATAAACTCCAAAACATTAATAAACCAGGCTAAACATTTATATTTCTATATAGTCATGGTTCTGCAGAATCTGCCTGTGTCAGATGGGTAATTCTTAATCTCTTGAATATGAAAAAGGAACCATCCCAGGTTAAAATGGTGAGTAATGACATAACTTGAGTGCAGGAAACGCAAAATGCTGCAAAATCGGGTCTTACTTTGTTAAATCCAAAAATATCAAACTAACAGTGTTCTCAAAACCTTCCATAGGATGCCGGGACCATGAGCGTTAGATCTTTGGACACACTGGTCCTTTTCTATAAGCTGTACTTGCCGGCGTAGTGACTGAGTTGCTGATGTTATCTTACATCCAACAGTGGGCATTGAATTTCAAACATCTTTTGAAGCTGTGAACTTCTGACTCAATTTGCAGTAACCAGTGTGTTAGCCTGGTTTAAAAGCTGAAAGGGAAATCATTAATTCAAGCACTGGTGGTGGTCTCATGTTTGATGTGAGAAGAAATTACACAGGACTACCCTTCCTACCAAAGACTGATTCTTGCAGTAATAGTGCAGCAAAATACAATGAATCAAGATTAAAGGCTCGGTTCCTGTCCCGTGAGGTCACGCAGAAAAAAGTTGGATGGATGAAAAATGTTCTTAGGTGGGGTGTGAAAAGGTTACTTTTCTCCCTTTTCACTAAGCCCTGGTTCCCACATTAACAGTGTTTTTTATGTCTGCTTAATTTCAGTTCAGTGTTTCAGTTTATCTAACTATAAAGCGAGAAATCTCTGTCTGTCTGTCTTTCTGTGTGTCCTTCGCATATCTCGAGAACCACTCATTCGATCGACTTCACACTTGGCGGATGTATTTCTGGAGACCCAGGGGAGTGTAGTTTTGAATGTGGTGTAATTTGACCAGATGGTGGCGCTATAGCAATGAACTTTACGTTTTGGCCTGTAACCTATGAACAGTGACTCTCAGAAACAAATTACTTTTCCTGGATTTTGTGGGTCCAGATGAATCTATCCACATAGATCCACATTTGTGATTAGATTGATTTTCCACCATTTTGAATTTGTTTCCAAATCTGATTTGTTGCTACTACTCAAACTTAAATTTTGAGCAATCGTCACCAAATTTGTTACAGAACATCTCTGGACCAAGCTGCAAAAAGTTACTTTTTTGGATTGTTGATGTTTCGTACAGTTCTGGTATAGCTGGCCCTCAAAGTAAGCTCAAATGCTGTGGGCTGGGAACATATCAGCACATATTGGTTTATATTACAAATAATGCCATATCTCCTGAACGCTTTGTGCTGATGCAACCACATTTTTGAGGATATGTGTAGATATGACGACTGATTGACCATGACATATTCATTGCCATTTGGCCAATAGGTGGCGCTGTAGAAGCATCATATAACTAAGAAGGAAGGCATATCTGTCTGTGTATGTATGACTGCCCTTCTCCTATGTCGAGAACGGTTCATCCAACCAACTTAACACTTGGTGGGTACAAGCAGCCATAACGTCGTTCTCAACAACGCTGCAAGCAGCACTTCTTGGGGCCAAGCAATCGGCCCATTCCAGACGGGCACGTACTCCGTGCAAAAAGTCGATAACAATGAAGATCTGTACTGGATTTAATTTCATTGCAATCCATTCAATGGTAGTCAAGCTGCTCCACTCTGAGCCAAAGAGTTGGACAGAGAGACGAACAGACTTATCAAGAATGCCATCCTTCCAGTACTGCAAGCCCTAAACGTGGCTTAAAGGACCAGTGTGTAGCATTTAGGGGGATCTATTGGCAAAAATGGAATACAATTTTTATAAGTATGTTTTCTTTAGTGTATAATCACCTGAAAATAAGAATTGTTGTGTTTCTGTTACCTTAGATTGAGCCATTTATATCTACAATTCCATAGACTATATATAAGAAGTGGACGTAGTCACCGTAACGTCATCCAACGCATTATGGACTGCCGTTTTGAAGACTCAAGTTCTGCATTTTCGCCGGCGCCATCTTGGTTATTTGCAACTAGAAGTGAAACAAGAGGGTGAAGTTAATTACAACCAAAAACATTTTTAGGCGACCAAAAAGGTTATAATTAATTTTCATGAACTGAAAACACACTGTGAAAGAGTTAAAGTTCAAAGAAGAAAAAAAACACGGACAACGCCGTGGTAGCAACCTATCAATCAGAAAGTAGCCATGCCCTGAAGCACACGAGGAAGTTTCAGTCGGTTCCAACCTCGCCGCTAGATACCGCCGAATCCTACACACTGGACCATCAAAGTTTCAAAGTGCAAATTCAAATTTAACAACATGAACACAGTCGATGGGCTGTACTCTAATATCTGACCAGCATAATGAAGCCCACATCAGAAGGCTCTGGCTTTGTCTGTAGCCTCGCTAAACAGAATGCCCAACGATTTGATGAAAGAGATCATGTCTGAGCAATTTCACAAGGCAGAACATTCAATGAATCTTAAATGATAAGAAATTAAAAACAAAAAAAATAAAAATGTTATCACTTTTCACAATCAATTTATTCCCAAATTAATAAAAAAGATAACATACAATTAAACTAACGCTGCACCACTGCACCTGCTGGCTCCCCGGAGAACAGCGCTTAGAAAAACTGGCCCGTGGCCGAACCTAATTGCGACCCCTGCTCTCAAACATGGGGGAAAAAAACGAACGTTAACTGATTATTTTAATGTATATTCATTCATAAGTATTCATCTTTCCAAATGGAGCATTCAGTGAGGCCCAAGGGCCATTAATCCTAATCTTTTTAAAGGATTATAGTAGCTGGCATATTGACAGGCAACTGCATCAACAGACATCAACACACTGTAGTAATGGCACATAAGCTCCAACTCTCTCACTCTCTCTCTCTCTCTCTCTCTCTCTCTCTCTCACACACACACACACACACACACACCTTTACAGCACACTCTATAATTTTCCACTTTGGTCCAGAGGTGAAAAGTCAGACTTAACTCCGATGCAAATCCCCTGAACTCATTATGCAAAGAGAAGCAGAAGAATCACAAGATTTGCTGGGAGAAGAAGTGTTGCTGAGGAATAATGGACGACTTTGATCCTGAGACTAAATTAAGAATCATTGTGTCAAAACTTTGAATTGGCAGCGTTTAACGCAGCCCATCCACCCAATCCACCATGGATAACCCTTATAAAAAAGTCCCACATTAAACTTTAGTGTTTAAGTTCAATACTGATACCATTTTATTTTGCATTCGCCTCCCCTCCACACAGGCAGGTCAGGGTCTGGCGCTGGCAGGAATAAGTATGTTGCTTTAGGACTCTTCAGAAGGAGGGATGCTTGTTACTTAAAATGTGCATGAACTCTTTCCACTCTCAGTCTGATATCTGAATGTTGCCTATGAGTCATCCGAAGAATCCAAAGCAGGGTGTCCATTAGGAGTTCACGGCAGAATATTGTTTGTGTCGACACCACACACACACACACACAGACACGCATACTGTACATTAAAGCAGGCAAGATAATTGAGATGTATTAAGTCCCACTGCTGTCTTCACAAAGAGGATCTCTCTGATTTCCCTGTCAAAGTGAGTTCTGCTGCAGGGCTTATTTAAATGAAGCCATCAGCAGGTGGCCATTCATGTATGTATTGCAGATATTTGGTCAGATAAATAAAAAAACATTATAATAGCATGATAAAACACACACACACTAGGTCTATCAATCGATTCAAATATTTGATCTTGATTAATTGCATTGATTGATTGTCCATAGTTAATCAGACATTTTTATCTGTTCAAAATGTACCTTAAAAGGTGTATATGCAGTATATATACACACCGATCAGCCATAACATTAAGACCACTGACAGGTGAGGTGAATGACATTGACTATCTCGTTACAACGGCACCTGGCAGTGGGTGGGATATATTAGACAGCAAGTGAACATTTTGAACTTTGTGTTGGAAACAGAAAAAATGGGCAAGCGTAAGGATGTGAGCGACTCTGACAAGGGCCAAATGGTGACGGCTAGACGACTGGGTCAGAGCATCTCCAAAACTGCAGCTCTTGTGGGATGTTTCCGGTCTGCAGTGGTCAGGACCTACCAAAAGTGGTCCAAGGAAGGAAAACCGGTAATCCAGCGACGAAGGCTGGCCCATGTTGTCCGATCCAATAGAAGAGCTACTGTAGCTCAAATTGCCGAAAAAGTTAATGCTGGTTCCGATAGAAAGGTGTCAGAACACACAGTGCATCGCAGTTTGTTGCGTATGGGGCTGCGTAGCCGCAGACCGGTCAGGGTGTCAATGCTATCCTAATGTTATGGCTGATCGGTGTATATACTGTATGTATTATTGGAAATCAATTAACAACACAAAACAATAACAAATATTGTTCAGAAACCCTCACAGGTACTGCATTTAGCATAAAAAATATGCTCAAATCATAACATGGCAGCCCAACAGACAACAACAGCTGTCAGTGTGTCAGTGTGCTGACTTGACTATGACTTGCCCCAAACTGCATGTGATTATAATAAAGTGGGCATGTCTGTAAAGGGGAGACTCGTGGGTACCAAAGGAACCCATTTTCATTCACATATCTTGAGGTCAGAGGTCAAGTAATTCCTTTGAAAATGGCCATGACTGTACAGTTTGGAGCGTTATTTAGCCTCCTTCGTGACAAGCTAGTATGAGATGGTTGATACCAATGGATTCCTTACTTCTACAACTGTGCTGTATTTTCCCTCTGTCTACTTAATAATTCTCATGTGCATCTTTGGAAACGGACTTTTATCATTGACTTTTCCATTGTCTTTCATCCCTAAAAAGGTTGCACACAATAGAACAAGAGCCTTTTTTCATTACTAGCTTAAAGTTTTCTATATTGACATTGTTACATTTGTTTCTTCTTCTCTCCGACTTTAGCAGCAAGTTTATTATACATTTTGAAAGTGACTAACATTCACATCAGTGATGTATTTGCCTTTTGTGAAGTTTTATCTCTTCTGTTCCACTGCTTTGTTGGTTTTGAGCATGTGTCGTCACAAGGGAAATACTGCAGAATCACTGCTGTCACAGCAAATAAGTGGGTGCCTGGTTTTGTGCAAATACAAATAGTACAGACTTGAGTCAACTGAAATAAAATGAACTGAGATTGGAATTTTAATACAATTAACTGCAGTGTTCTGCAAGTGTAGAAGATGGAAACTCCCAGGTCTCTGAAGCTCATGAACGCAGAAAGTTTTACATGTTTCTTATTATTTCTCATATTTTTCTGTTCTGTTACTTGATCATTCTTTTAAGTTCCGTTTACTCACTGCGTCTCTATACGAGTATAGACTCGCGGTACCAGACAATCGAAGATCTCCGCCTGAATGTCTGGGGATTTCTAAATGTAAAGTTGTCGCCAGAGCGGCGGTGAGAACGGACGCTAACAAACCTACACCCCTTAAATGTTCCAGATTCAGACAGACCAATCACAACCGTTTATCTACATGCGTACGGGGCGCCACCTAAGGGATAATGTAAAGCGAGCCGGTCATTGTCGTGTAAGAATCCTCGACAGGGCGATGCTGCTGTCTCTCGTCGCCCTGAAGGGGTTTCTTTCACAATAATGACCGACTCGCTGTACCTTATCCCTCTTATTACACGGCTACTTACTTAAGAAATCAATATTTTGACACAAAAACGGTCAGCCAGAGTCCAACATCAGAGCTGCACTAATAGCAACGGTCTGTTATACAGAAGTTACAGACCGCAGAAAGCCGTGATTGACCAATCAGAATCAAGTATTCAACAAAGCCATATAATAAGTGGGGATAACACGCTGTTATTGGTTGACATCATTGAGAGAGCCGGAGATTCTAGAGGAATAAAACCTGCCAGTCACATTCTGGAGCCGCTTAGCCGGGAGGAGAGCTCTGAGATTATTTTGTAGCCATTAATTAATTGATTAAATGTGACATAAATTGATATTTCTGTTCTAATTTGCTTCTTCATTTTATTTATTAATTTTCCCTTTTATTTATATTTATTTGTGTTAATTTTCAAATAAAGTAATTCATTTATTTATTTTTTATTTTTTCATTAGTTTTTTTATTTATCTATTTTTGCATTTATTTTTGATGTATTTTATTGTTATCGTACCTCTTTAAAGACAAAACTTTATGGCAGAGCCACTGAAATGCTGTGCGTGGTCAGATTGTAAGATATGGAATATTAGGAAAAATCGAATCAGCTACTTGCAGCTGCGTCAAACATTGTCATAGTCATTTCAAATTAAACTCAATGCCTTCACCTCCATTTTGTTCAACTTTATATGCTTTAACAGCAGATCTATATACCTTGAGCTCAGACAATTAACCTCTTGGCCCTTGTCCAAGTCCAACCATGTGGTATGCAAAAGTGCAAATACGTGCCATGTTTTTCTTTAAAAAGGAACTTTTCAAGCAGTAAATACAACATCCTAGCTACACTTTATTGCTCTGTTATTCATTTTTTGTTCGCTCTAATCTTAATAGCCTACTGTGTATTAAAAATGCTATGCTGTTACTAACAATTTTTCTTTCTTCTCCTGGGGACAAATTAATCATTCCCACTGATGTTTATTCAGTCCCTGCAAAGGAACATTGACGAATGTGCATTCTGCCCATCAAATATACATAATGAAGGTTGGTAAAAACCTATGTGAAAGCCGCACTGCACTGAGTTGGCCTTCATTTGCCTTTAACTACACTTTTTCCCTCCATCTGTGCCAGCACAAGATGACATTTTATGGGAACAGGCAAAGCTTTCAATAAATTAGCTTCTAAATAACTAGATAGGAACACTGAAGAGTCTGCTCGGCTTTTTTTTTATTTTTTACTTTATTTCTTTTCCAGATCTGACTGCGGTGTGATATTTTTTTATATTAATAAAGGACATGGATAGCGACATGTCCATATTTGCTCAGACAGAGGATACAGACACCCATATTTAATCACAGAGCCACTGCGCTCTGTTTGCTCATCTTGTCGAAGCAGAAGCAATTTGTCATACTTTGCAGGAGATAGGTCTCAGTCCGAGCTTCAAACAGAGACAATGAGAAGTCTGACCTGGGTCTTTTACTATTTCACAGAACCATTTTTATGAAGCATTGAGTTCAAAGGTACAATCGCGTCTCCGAGGGAGGTTTCTCCTCTATGTGACAGTACAATCTATTCACTGAAGACTTTGAAGTTTGCAAAAGTCTTGATTCTGACCTCTCAAAACCTTCTACATATGTTTCTTGTGCTCAGGGAAAAAATAAAATAGAGCTTGTTACATATTATTGAAGCCCCGTCTTGCATTCCACCATTTCATAGCAGTGCTGTGAGTCATCCTTCTTTGTTCATGTCACTGAAAAGGACTGTTATGGATAATGTTAAGAAAGTAAAGGGAGGCCAATGAACTGTGTTCCTCCAAGGCTCTGAGATGGACCAATAAACAAATAAAAAAAGATGTGCTAAAGAATACACTAAATAATGAACTAAATACAACTGGTCAATAATCCGACAATAATTTGTTTTAACAATACTAATTGCATTAACGCAACCAATCTTTCGGAAGTTGTAGTGGGCTCAGTTTTAAAGCAAGATACTGGGATCAAATAAAACTAGAAAACCTAAAGAATCCATTGGTAACGATCATGTTATTCTAGCTTGTTGCAAAGCAAGCTATACAGTGACTGAAGAGAGGGAGCGGCGTTAGTGAGAACGAAGCAGCAAATCTGAGAACTAAAACGTTATTTTCTCATCGTTTCTTGGCGGTCACGTTCTAAAACACACAGCTAACTCCACACAAGTCCGCATAATCCAGCCGGAAGGAGCCGAGTTGCCGTATTGTTAATGAATGCAGTCTGCTGGCTGTGGCTCAGCGCTGCTTTCGTTAAACTACAGACACACACCGATCATAGCTGAACTCACAGCACAGAGAAGAGCAGGGGATCAATGGAACACATGCACATAACACAACTCGTTCTCATCCGTGAAATACGGCCGCTTTGTACTTGTGAGTTTGTATCAAAAGCCGAGGGGCGTGACACGGCGGTCGTATTTGACTAACTGAACAGGCTGCACACCCTGCATGCTGTTACTGGCTGGAGGTTACACCCCCACGTGGGGCCCAAAGGCTGTTTGCAGACGCCCAGAAGCGTCCCAAGTAAAGCAAAATAAGAAGAAAAGAGAAAATAAAGGCATAGAGAGACACTGCCACACACTTCTAGTGGGTCACAAGTGATGATTGAGAGGGATTATTATGGTATCAGTCTATACATTGTTTTTTAAGGTAATTCTTGCATATTATACCTTTAAGTTTGTCCCTCTTTCTCTTTGATGGTTTGTGACTATTGTTGTGTTTTATGTGTTTGTTTTAAAGTACTTTGTAACGTGAGTTTTGATAAGTGCTATATAAATAAACTTTATTCGTGCTTTTTACGAAATTAGCTGTGGATATGCTCCACTGATTGTCACTTTAACACACGGTAATTGCTGTGGCATTTTCTGAGCAACTGTATGCTCCCTTTTGAATTTAGTGATTCCATGTCCTGTTTTTTTTTTTTGTGCAGTTCTGAGGTCTAACTTCCCATTTTAGCCCTACAGCTTTGTTGGTGTCCTGTTCAAAGCTTCCATATTGTGAGGTGTGATATACATTGCGGGCGCTTTGGCCTAGAGACTTTTAATCTTGCCCCCTAATTTACTACTGCAGGTAATTTTACCCAATTCACACAGCTGGATTTCACTATATCCTGTCCTTGTGCTGTCGAGCCAAGTGGCAGATCCACTCGCTCCTGGAAGGTTTTGGAAGGGAAAGAGAAACAGGGTTTTGGAGCCCAGCTGTCAGCCAGACGAAGCCTCCTGCTCTCTGTGTGTTCTGTGAGCAGTGAGAATTCTGGGTCTGTCGACAGAGTAAATAACATGTTGTCTTTTTTTTTTTTGTCAAAGTTTCGCCTCCCTGGCACTGTGCACTCTGTACACAAGCGCGGTGCACTGCCAAACTAAGCTTGGCTAATTGGTGATTCTAGAACTGGGATTATTGAGGAAGCAGAATTCATCACAGTAAACACATGGTAAACAGGGAATGTTTTCCAAGGCTTGGAGATGAAGCAAATATTGCCGTGTTTCTCAATCACCGTGGGCATTATCAAGCAATGTTGCTCTTGTGAGAGTTTTGGGAATGGTTTTGCAAGTGCAGGAATGACAATTATTTTTTCTCGTTTGGCTTTGTAGTTTATCCGTTAGGAGTCTTTCTGTTGTCCCTGGAGATACAGCTCCAGCTCCAGCCTCTCTCTTACTCAGCTCAATTCTAAATGAGCTGGCCTAAGAGCTGACAATGATGTCTCTGCTTCCCTGGCCGTCTCAGGGCAGCGCTAACAACACAACTTCTGACTGGAGCAAGTTCGGCCAAACTCTCTGCTTGCTCTCTCCCTCTAGTCAACTTCATTTCAACTAAAGAAGTTTGTTTTTCAGCGGGCACCATGCAGAACAAAGCCCAACTTCAATTAGCTAAGCTCACTGGTTCCCAGTTGGTGTGCCTATAAGGCAAAAAAGCTCAACATTGCTTTTGAGTCCTTCTTCCTTTCCCGAATTCATTACAAGCCCCTGTGATCACAGAAACGTTACACAACCTAATGATTTGTGCTTTTATCTGATGATAAAGGGCACAATGCACAGAAGAGATGAGCATTTCACATTAGAGGAAAAGCAATATGCTTTTGCCTGCAGTAACGCGGGTGATCATTAAAAATATAGAGGCCAAAATTGCTCAGATGTTTGCAAGTATAAACTTCTCGAGATAATATACTTCCTCAACCTAGAGAGATGACATTTGCAATTGCTTGACAAAACACCTCAGGTGTGTTTATCATACTGTCTTTGTCATATACTAGTCACATAGTGTATTGGCTAATAGTGAGGAAAAGGCAATACGGGGAAAGACTCATTAGATTGCCTGTTTTTTTCCCAGCATACAGATCTGCTTTGTAAATTACATGTTCTGAGAAAAAAAATCAGTTCCCAAAAGGGAGAAATTTATACTTAATATTTTTATGGTTTCATGATGGCGTCCCCTATATGAGCACACACACCAGTCAAACAGATGTTTATCTGTCTGCATAGACAAAGAAATTCTATGCAAATAATTTCATTTTAAATGTATTTGCATAAAGCAGTAGCTGTTAATCTGCTAAGTGCTAGTGTCGATGTTCTGATTCTCACTGAACATCGTCCTCTGACTGTCCAGCCACCAGATTTCAGATCAGAGAAAAGAGGAGGTGATAAAAATGAATAGACTAATTTGGGTCACCTTCAGTTAAAACAGCAGTGGGTAGAAATATGATTAAAACAAAGTTATTTTTATAAAACGGTCACTATATCCTGACAGTAATGCATCAGACAGATAATCTGAAAAAAAAATCATGTGCCTCTGTGTCCCCCGGTGTCCTCTGGTGCTTCTAATGGCATCTGCAAGATTTCACAGACCAGAGCAAAACAACCAATCAGAGCCGAGCTGGAGCCTTGCCGTTTCTGAGCAGCTGTCAATCACTCGCGAACTCCGACCAAATGATCAAACTAGGCAGCGCTGATCAAATATAAATCAATATTCTGTTACTGTAATGCCTATTTCTCACATGTAATGTTTTCAGAAATAGGTTGTAGTTTACTGTTTAGCTGTAAAATGAGAAAGTTTGTGACCATGTTGGGATCAGTTGAGGAAATACCAAGCACCGCCCAACAGCCAGAGCAAACTTTTTAATTTTACAGCTAAACAGTACACTACAATATGTTTCTGACAACATTTTATGCAAGAAATAGGCATTACAGTAACAAATGTTGATTCATATTTGATCAGCGCTGCCTAGTTTGACCGCTTGATCGGAGTCCGCGAGTGACTGATAGCTGCCTCCGTTGAATGAACAGCCAATAGGAACACTCTCTCTCTGAAATGACTTATGATTGGCCAAAGTCTCCCATCATGGGCTTTTTTAAAGCCTGAAAACAGAGCCATGAAGAGGTGCAGAAGTCTAGTTATCTCTCAGGACACATGAATTACAATATACTGAAAGGTTATTATGGAATTTTTGCCCAATGATGCCAAACAAAATTCTGCTAACTGCAGGTTTAAGTGCACTCAGAGCAATAAGCTGGCTTTTGCCTCACATGCTACGTACAGACTGCCCTACATTACTGCTGGAGGTTGTTGGGGCCTTATGGAGACTCAAGGGAAGACCTGAACACACTACTCAGGCCTGATAAAAGTACCAACTCTGCATGTTTTTCAAATGAAAAAAAAAAAGATTTGATGTTTTTTATTGTTTTTTTTTCTGAAACCAAATCTATCCCATAGCAACTATGCAGCACAACTCAAAAAGAGCCTCAAACCACATTTCTCCTTCTTATCTACAAACAAACACACTTACTAGCTAGTCAGTTGTAGCACTTTTTAAAGCTTAAAAACTTCAAATGTCAATGTTGGGTCACTAGCCACAGCAATTCTACTCTTAAGGCCTTTACACACCAGGGCTGTTTTTTTGTGTGATCAATTTAGTTTTTTTCATGAATACTTAGTTTTTCACAGAACGTGAATACTACACAGGGTAACTGTTTTTCCAACCCGTTCTCACTCAAAACCCGCTATTTGGTAAGCGCCCCCTCGGCATCGTGAACCGACGCACGGATGCACAATTCAGCGACAGTATGTGACGAACCGGGCTTTCAACTAACTCCAGTATAAACCCACTTGCGGCATTATTCGACGGTCGGAGCAAGTGACGTAGGGCAGGAGGGAGGGGTGGTGGATGGGTCAAACAAACACAAAACTTTCAACCAGGAGACAGCTGTCCGTGTCCCGTGTGAAACTAAAAGTAACGTTGACTTATTTTTTCCCCTCAATCGTCAATCACATGACTCGTTGGTATTGTCAACCCCGTGAATCACTAGTCACGTGAGTTGCTAGTCAATTAAGTTAACGTCAACCACAACCGTTTCTTGACCCTAACAAACTAACTAACTCAATGGTTATGCTGCCTAAACCTAACTTCGAGTGAAAACAAATGTTTATTTTGAAAAGACACTATGTATGTACCGAGCGTATATTGACACGCCGTCCCTTGTCCGTCCAACAGTAATGCCAGAGGGGATCCCCGTGCATCGGCCTGCGATGCCGAGGAGTACAGACCAAGCGGCAATATTTGACAAGTTGGGAGTGAGAATTTGTTGATTTTTCTGAGCTTTCGCATTGTGAATAAAGGCATCGACCAATCACGTTGTGTGGAATGGACACATTCAAAATGTACACTATAGTGTAGCGGAGGGTTGTGAGTCGAAGAACAACAGAGTCTCCATAGTCTGAACCAAGATGGCAAACTTTATTACTCCTTCCAACCGTGCCAAAGGCAGCGCCTCCCAGATCCACTCCTTCCGTTCTTACCTTTCACAATAAAAGCCCTTTAGACATAAACACGGCGTAACTAAAAGGAAACTCAATAAAATAGCTTACAGTAGTTTTTAAAGGCTATACAACAGTTAACCTCAGACAGACTGCCAGATGCTGCTCCGGGTCAATAGGATCCTGGTAGTTGCTCCTCTGCCTGCGCAAGTAAAGGAAAAGTGTTGCAACTGTCACAAATTTTCATCGCTGCCGGTATGAATAGTTTTGATGCGAAATATTTGCCGGCGTATTTTAATATTTTTGTGTTGTTTATTCATCAAGTATTTCCTGAGCAACTTCATGCTCCCAGGAAGAAGGACCCTTTTGAATTGGAGGATATTATGTCTCTTTTTACAGGGAAATTCTTAGATCAAACTTAATGTTTTTAGCCCCACTACTGGTGAATAAGAATTGCAATATTTTAATTTTTTTTCTAAATGTTCTGCTAAAGAAGCTACCTACTTGTTTATATAAAATACGTTTGCCGGGCATATTTTTTTTTTCTAGTTGATTGAAATACAGTTTTTACCTAATCAATTTGTCAACCCAGCTTACATTTCTAAGTGTTTTTTTTGCTAAAGACTCATGCATGCATCCACATTGGCTCCTTTAAAGCTCTTTTTCCTGCTGGGGACAGTCACCTTGACTTGTGTGTAATTGTGGTCAGATCTTTTATGCAGGATGTCACAACAATATTACTGCTCAGCTGCTACTCAAGCCAAGCGTGATAATCTTGTTAACCACACTGACCTCACGGCTAAGGTCCCTCTCAGGACTTTAAAACATGTTAATTCTCTGGCCATTTCCATCTTAGCCAGGCAGAAAAAAATGCCCTTCTCTTTGGAATATATGCTCTATCGATTAAACACACTCAGAGACGCAAGGAAACCCTTCTGTTCTTTTAAACGTGTTAGCGTTTTTCTCAGAGTGCTGCTTCTGTGACCAACCACTATATACACTTTCATGCTTACATATTATTGTGAGTGTGTGTGTGGACTGGCTTGTCCAATTTGGGACAAAAGCCGTAGCTTGTTTGGGAAAAAGCAGATTTTTGGGTCATTGGTTGAGGTTACGGTAACGTCAAGGTTAGAGTTAGGGTTAGGCAAGTCGTGGTTAAGGGTAATAGCCCGAAAAAAAGGGGATGATCCACTTGTAACTCCCAAACGGTAAGTGGTGGAGCCATGAAATGTGTTGTCTTTGATCGACTCTTCTCATTCCCTATATGTGCTGAGTTTGGCACTTTTAGCACCTTCCTTTTGATATAGCTGTCATTGACTCCTATTGTCAAAAAAAGGGATGATCCTCTTATAACTCCCGAAAGGTAAGTAATAGAGCCACCAACTTTGGTGTGTGTGATTGTCTTTTCCCACTTTCCATGTATACCAAGTTTCTAGCTCTTTCCTTTCATATAGCTGTCATTGACTCCCATTCAAAAATTGCCCGGAAATATATTTAAGTGCCACAAGTTAACCGAGTTAATCCTAAAATGCCCGTCCCTTTTTGAAATGTTCGAAAGGAACATGGATGAAAACCAGGCTGAGGAAGATAGGTTAGGGGGTTAGGTTTATTGTAGGGATTCACTGATCCGACTTTTTCAGTCCCACTACAGATACCGATATCTTGCATTTGGGTATCCGCCAATTCTGAGTACCGATCCGATACCAGTGATTCATTAATAAGCTGTATGCCTCACTGTGTGGAGGTGACTGCATCATTCTTTGATGTGTAAGGAAACATCAGACTTGACTTTGTAAAATAAAATGTGATGAATAAATACATAGATATAAATGTACTGAATTGATATTTATTATTAAAATAATTAATTGTAAACCAACAACTAGGAAAAAATCTTCAAAATAAAGAGGAATTATAATTCATTAATTTATTTCATTTTTTTTTTAATGCAGCAACAATTTGGTAAAAACTTGAACAGGAATTAAAATTTCAGTATATAATGTAAATAATCATAGAACTTAATTGAATAGATTGGCTCCATTGTCACCGATACCTAATCCAGTTATTTAAGCCAGTATCGGCCCGATATCCGATCCTGTATCGGTATCAGTGTATCCCTAGTTTATTGTTTGGGTAAGTCTCCAGGAAATTAATGTAATGTCCCCAAATGCGACCCAAGTAGTGTAAATTACACCTGCGTGTTTGTGTGTAAAACCAAGGCATGGAGGGATGGTGCACGTGAATGAAAGTGCATGGTAACGGTTTTAAATTGTATAAATTATAAGCAATGAACAAACTGTACGGAGAGGTGCATCAGTGTATGTTACAAATGTTACAAATAACAAACACAATCAGGGAGTATAAATGGAAAAAAGTGTTCCATTTCGAGCAGCAGGGAACTTGTAACAAGTGTTTTTTTAATTGGCTGCAAAGCAGATTCAAAGGTTTCATATAAATTATGATATGATATAAAAGCCAGATAGAAATATAATTACACTTTAATGATGCTGCCACAGCATAATTGTAGTCCATTCATCCATACACCTGTGAATGATCAGGCAATTTACCTGAACAGGGAGCACTTGATCAGTGTACCACAGCAGGCAGTTTTAAAAGCACGGCATCAAATCACATTTAACCTCCGAAGATATACTTTGTGATTCATTGAAAAGCCATTAATATGTGGTTGTATTCTGTTATATTTTTTATTTCAGTATATTGTTAGTTTAGAACTTAAAATATTTTTTTCTTAATCAAATGTGATTTATTCATATACATGGTATTTATGTATATTGGGGTTATTTCCCAAATAACATTTTGGGGATGAATATTTGAAGTACATAATGGTTTCCTAAGCTGATATATGAAATCTTTCATGCTCAGTATCTCAGAACTGCACTTGACTGAGATAAACTCATCTAATTTCAAGCTGACAGACCGTCAGTGTTTAGTGTTTGTATGCCTCGCAGTCTGTCTTGGTATCATGACATGTTAGCCAACACACTCCTGGAGTCGATGCAAATGAGGCACTTTGTGTTACGGCCACTTTAACCGAACATTACTGGATTGTGTGGGATTTTGTTTCCAAACGCTGCTTTACGAAGTTAACTTGTTGCGAGTTCACTGTGGGTCCCCTGTTTTCCATTAATTATAATCCTGTCAACGCCGTTCCATATGTGAGGAGCGAGGGTTGCTGCTGTCTCTGTGCACCTCGACAGTATATAGAGCCGCGGCTGGCACGGTACGACTGAGGGAAGTGTGGGCCGGATACGCTCCCCTTCACTGGCAGGCAAAGGCTGCATTATGCTAATGTAACAACCAGAGGAAAAGACAGAGCTGGGAGAGAGAGAGAGAGAGACAGAGACTGAGAGACTGAGAGGGAAGAAAAGTGAACAAAAAAGAGAGTGTGAAGAAGAGACGAGTGCGAGTAGGAAGAGAGGGAGGGAGCCGTGGTGTGAGCGAGAGCAGCCACATAGTCTATACGTGCGGGGGCGAACATGTTGTCATCTCTTGCATTTAAATGCCCCCCCGCTCGCTCTTCTCCACATGTCATTTAAATTGGGTCAGACAACTGTTGGAGAACCAGTTCAAATGCATTTGCAAAAAAACACCGAAACCCTCTCAGAGAGATGCGGAACAGCACGAGGAAGAGACATTTTGTAGCTAATATCTCAGGTTGCCAGGCTTACGCCTCGTTTCCACAGGGTTTTGTTAAGTGTCCGTAAATCTGTATGGTTTACGGATTACGACCCCTAGTGTCCAACGCAAGGAAATTTATCTTTTTACGGTTAGAAATACCATCGCATGTATGGGAGAAAAGTTACTGCATAGATATAAAACCGTTTTTATATCTATGAGTCTGTTTTTCGCCGTCCAGACTAATGTTTGACGAGTCACATTTATTCATTATTATCGTTTTATAAAGGGATGCACCGATCCGATTTTTTCAGTCCCGATACCGATAACTTTGTTACCAGCCTTGTGTAATATAAATAATTACATAGATATACATTTACTGAATTGTTATTTATTATTAAAATAATAAATCGTACTCTAACAACTTGGTAAAAAAAATCATCAAAATTAACAGGAATTACAATTCAAGTGTAAACCTTTACAATGCAGCAACAAATTGGCCAAAACTTAAAGAGGAATTCAAATTTCAGTATATAATGTAGACAGTATATAAACTCAGAATTAAACTGAATAGATCGGCCTGATTGTCACCGATATCCAATCCAGTTATATGAGTCGGTATCGGCCCCGATAGCCGACCCGGTATCAGTATCGGTGCATCCCTAGTTTTATATCTAAACACTGGTCACTTTTCAGAATACACATAACATATACATTTTCCTTTTTTACATTCATGTTAACCTCTGCCCAGACATCCCACATGTTCTGATGAAGCCAGGAAGTGAATAGAATTCAATAATGGCCCCATCAGGCAACAGTGAGTCACAGATTGCTACAGTAAGTACCTTCATGAAAATACCTTTTATATTCCAGCCCCTTTTTTTCTGCGGGATTAAAGCATGGGAGCATTTTACGGCACTATCTAACGCTGGTTTAATGGCATAGAGAATGCAAAGTGAGCACAGTGTGAGAAATATGTCAATGCAGATTGTAAAGGCAAATGAGAACGCTGGTATGGTAAGCACATTCTCAGCAGAAAAGAAAAAAAAATGTGTTTCAAGCTGCAAACACAGAAAGACAGAACAGTGGTTTCAAAGCTGCAGTGTTTTTCTGCTGCCTAAGGAAATGCCCACTTCATACAAACTGCAGTTTGACTGCTTTCAAAACTTATTCCATCTCAAAGAGTCATTCGCAAAATTCAATTTTGTGATAGAGATCTGACCATTCAGTGTTTTAAATACGTTGGTGAAAATATTAGAGAATATTTTTGAAGGCAGCCTGAGGCATGGGAAGAGTAAGCTGCTAAGCTGCTTAGGACCCCATAGTGAGTAAATTACAGATGAGAAGTCCTTTGTTCATTGTCACAGTTTAATTGTTTAGTAAGTTATATGAAAGTTTGTGTACTGTTTTTTTTTTTTGTACTGCCTTCAACGGATACAAAGCAACTCATATTCTTTGTGTTATCTTAATTGAAGTTGTGCACATTTGCAAATCGCAAAAATTACTATCAGTCAAATTACTTTTTGTGTTCAAGAAAAAACTAACTTTTAAGTGTGAGCATGTTCATACATCATTCTTGCTTTCAACTATATCTTGTAGTCTTAATCGGTGGATGGAGTTTGCTAATTGACAACTGAGCAGAACAGAGAACTGAACTGAGCTTTTTCAACAAGATCTAATGTCTTCCCCACGGATTTCCTCAGTGGAGTTTTCTCTGTTGTTGATGAACTCACTATCAGCTGAAGAAGGCCGTGAGCAGGGAGTCCTAACGCCTCATCCACACTTGGAATGTCAGGAGCGCGTGGCGATTGCATGGCGTGGCGGCTGCGTGGCGTGGCAGCTGCGTGATTCACTTTTCGGGTGTTCACACCAGCTGCGTTTCAGCTGCATTTCTGCTGCTGCTCATTATAAATGTAATTTATATTTATTTTAGACAGAGAAAGGTTAAGAGACATGTGGTAATTTGTAAATAATAGTAATAATTCACAATTAAAACCCGGAACCCGAAACTATATTCATTCATGGAGCTCTCCAAGTCACTGCATGTTCTACAACACTGTCAGGCAAATATTTCAGAATAAAAGCCTTGTGTTAACAAATGAAGGAATTATGTCCATAGAAAAAAATGCTTAAGGGCTTTTATTTTTAAATGAAAGCAGGAAGTGTTGATTTAAGAATAAGTCTTTACTTTTTTTCATCTCCGTAACATTTTCTACAGGTAGGCATCGAAACTGTAGTAATGTGGCTGATATGATGTCAGTATACAGTCAATAGATCACTTTCACTCTTTGCTGCTGCTGTGAACCGCGCGCGTCAAATATAGGCAAGACCTCGAATCTCTAGAAGAGAGACGCAGTGGCTGCGCAAACCTGTTAACACGGACGCCAAAATAAAAAACAACAGGTAATGCAGCCGTCACGCGCTCCTGACGTTCCCAGTGTGGATGAGACTTTAATCTGACTTGAGGCCCCGGGGCAACGGACGTTTTGGAGGCCTTTCCCTCCCTTCACAATATGCCACGGCAACATTAATTCAGAACGTCCCCCCCCCCCTCCCCCGTCAATGGACAGCAACAAATATCGCCCTCCTGATCAGTAGACATAATATGAAAGTAATCATTATAAGACAATACGTCAACAATAAGTCAAGACAAAGCTAGCTTATTGAGCCAAGTAATCCTGTGTGCACAGCGGCAACATGAGAAGATCAGTCTTTTCAATTAAAAACCCACAAACATCAGAGGCGAAGAACTGGTATAAATTTGGGAAGGGGAGTTGGTGGTCCTATCTTGCTAACTCAAGTGTCTTCGTTCTGGCCGTAGGAAGCCAGGTACCTGCTCTTTGTTTGTCCAAATTGCTCATTCTTTCAACACGTGTGAGTGGGTGTGTTTTTTTTCCTTCTAGTGCACTTAAAATTCAAAATTAGCCTCAGAATTCAATTAGGACAGGAACAGTGGATCTGCAGTGTCACAGTCAGTGGGAACGAGGCACTCTGCCGTAGCTCCATTTAAACACATTAGTCAACTGCTGTTTTACATAAAACTTTTGCCGAACGTGTAGCTTTTTCTCTCGGATGTTTGCTTCTCATGTCTTATGAGTTTGTATTTGTCTTTCAGTACACCTGACACGCTGCACTGTGCTGTTACTCGGCTTTGTTTACCATCATCGCAGGTTCGGTGCTGTCTGAGCTGATGGATGTGTCCTGCAGGAGGCCCGCTCTCCCTAACAGCCGACACATCGACAAACGCCACTGCATCTTAAAATGAGGACAGCTTGATTGATTCATTTCCGTGCTGTTGCCTCCATTTGTAATTACTGTTATATTTTTATGTCGTTACCACAACCGGCACCCCCACAGGCTGATGGATAATACATCTCTATCCACTCTTGCACTGGGCTTAATTGTGTCTCTGTAATGCAAATTCACTGAGTTTATTAAAGGCTGAGTTTCCAGAGAGCGATAAAAGACTGCCTCCACTCTGTCTGTCAGTTTTATGAGTGTTAGGAATATGGGTTAGAGTACATCATCCCCATGTGGAGCTATTGTTCTTCTTTACTTTCACCGACGTTGTACTCAATGCTCTATCACAATTGGACATCTATAAACCAATTTAGTCACTGGATGACTGAGAAGCAATGTTTTTAAAGGTCTTACATACGGATGAAAAGGCAGTGTTGGCCGAGCTGTTTTAGGGACTCCTGGGAATTGACACAATAGTTGTAGTGAAAGTGATCATGAGTTTAATTTGACATGATTTCTAAACTAGTTTGGAGGCATAGTATTCATTGGTCATCATTCTTATGATAACATGTAAAACACTGCACAGATTAAGGAAAAGGGGGAAAACAAAGCTTTACAATACTTTTACAATATTTTTACTTATTTTACTGTTCACAAACAACTAAATGAAAATTAATAATGTTTACTAATTATTAGTAATGCTATAATTTATAATATAATTTATATATATATATATATATATATATTTGTTAATGATTAAGATATTATTTGTAGACCTTGAATAAATTGTTTGTAAAACATCTATAAACATTACATAGATATATATTTGTAACACATTGTTAATGATTAATAACTGGTTTTTAAACCATCTATAAACATTATTTGGATGGCTCTTATAAAGTTGCAACTGATGATTATAATATCTTGTTAAATGGTTAATAAACCCTTTGTAAAGCATCCAGAAACATTATTTAGATATAGTTAATACATTGTTAATGGTTAATAATTGGTTTGTGGTCCATCTATCTATGTAATGTTTGTAGATGTTTTACAAATGTTTTCTTAAAGGCAAATGGAGTTGGCAAATTTACCACAAAGATGTGGTAATTTTTTTTCTTTTTGTCAACAAATCCAATAAAGAATGTATCTACTTATTGTGTGTATCAACGTCTGATATATCTTAATCTTCTGTGCCATAGAAGTCCATTTTTTTATTAAAAACACATCAATGAGTCATACTGTTGCACTAGGTGACATGTTCCTTCATTACCATGAACACACACACACACACACACACACACACACACACGCACACACACGCACACACACACACACACACACTGTAGTTTATTTGGACTCAATCCCATATTACACCGTCCTACTGTCACCTAGTGGTTCATGGGAGATTTAAAATGGCTAGATTAAAACAGCATTAGCTTATCCTCCACCATACGCCAGTTAACTAACACTAATTAGCTGTCAACGCTTACCAAGAAGATTCCTGTAAGTGTCTGTTTGTACATCATCCCGCAGCACAATCCACCCCTTAAAAACTGCTGTCAGTCAATCACAAAATGAAATTAAAAGTACAGGAAATAGTTGTGTCCAACCAGCTGGCTCACCCACAGGAAACTGTTTCCGTCATGGTAGCCATCAGCTCATGTCAAGTTGTGATTGGACAGTTGTTTTTTTTTGTCATGTTGGCATTGACAACGCTTTTCCATTTAAAAAAGAAAAATGCTCCCTCCTCATGAAAACTAATGACAGTGCTTTGCATTTGGTATTGGCAGGTCTCTATGTTGCTCTCAACGCTGACAACCCGTCCTCACTCCCAACTCGTCAATTACCGCAGCTTGGTCAGCGCCCCTTGGCGTCTGATACCGATGCAGTGATACACCGATGCACCCTTTACGAGAAGCACCGGGCTTTCAACTAACCCCAATGTAAACCCATCTGTGTCATTATTAGATGCTCAGAACAACTGATGTAGTATAAAGAGCGAGAAGGTCTATGTAGGGTGGAAGGGGAGGATGGATGCGTCAAACGAACACAGCGCCCACTGTTGGTGTCCCGTGTGAAACCAAGTCAACGTTTACTTATTTTACCATAGTTTTGTTACGTAACTTACTTAACGCCATTACGTAACAAGCTTACTTATTTCATGTAATAAGCATACTTATTCTAACCCAAACCACGATCTTTACCCGAGCCATCCAACCTTGGAATGTCACATGCTAGTATTGCAACATGGCGTCGTTCTTGCAACGAAAGATCAAATGGAACTTTTCTTTTAAGTGCTTATGTTTGTCATGTTTGTTATATAATTGTTCATTAGAGTGAAAATCCATTAAGTAAACCAGCTTAACTTTGTTGACTGCTTCATATCCACTTTAATATCTGCAGAATACAAGTGAATTTTCAAAGTCTGAAATCAGTGATTGCTGAGCTCATGTTATTGATCCCCTGCTGATGTATTATTGTCAGTCTGTACTGTGGAAAAAGTAAAAATCTTGCCCCTTTAAACTTTTACTTTCTTAATCTTCTGGTTTAGTATTGCACCTTCTCCCATCCTCCATTTTTCCCCCTTTGTCAATTTCTCCCATTTAAAGTATTCTTGCGGACCGTCCACCTCATTCCCTCAGGGTCCATGGCTTAGGAAGATGAATGAGCTGTATCTGATGTACGATCCTGCAGGTGAGAGCACAGCCAAGAAAACTCTGACTTTGCTGAATGAGAATCTAACAGATTGTAGGCCTCAGAACAGGGCATGCCAGGCCTCTCGCTGCACACTGTAGGCTTGAGAGGAAGGCTGGAAATCATCACTCCTAAATCTGCCATGGCCTCAAAGACTGATGTTCACCTTTCTGCCATTTATTCTACTCGACCTGTTAGCGCAGACAAGGTCAATCTGGCTTGTCGGCCCTTCCCCCCCACCTTCTGGCTCTGGATTGTTCTCCTGGCCACTTCAGGATCCAAGAGTGGCTGGATGATGCCGCGTGCCCCCGAATGCATCATGGCTCTTGACTCGCTCTGCACCTGCGACTGCACGGTGTTCGTCTTGTGTGTCTGGGTGATGAAGCAGGGGGGAAACTTTTGGTGTGTGTGTGCGTGCTGAAGTGCGTAATTGCCAGGCACAAAAGGCCACTAATTTCTGCACTTAGACAGCCACTTGCTCAGCCCAGCAGCTTCTTAAAATGCCCCGCTGTTTTCAGTTTGACCTACAACTCTCAAGTCAATGTTTCCGTGCCTTCCTCTCTTTCCTCCTCGTGAATAATTACAGATTTCATTCTCGCTTGTGTATTTAATCGCCGAATCCTTCCATTTATTTGAGGATCCGACGTGCAAAGACAGTGGAGAATTAAAGGCATTTTGTCAAAACACTGAGCCATGATTGCGATATTAGGCCCCAGCACTCTGGAGGAGATGATGTTGTTGGACAGCCAATGGATTGGAGAGCCGGTCAGGCAGTGTGGGCTATCAGAGCAAGGATGTGCTCAGATGGCAATAAATCCCACCAAATCCTGTTGCCCTCTGTCAATTATGAGCCATAATCCTTTTCTTTTCTGTGAGTCAAATGGGCTCAGCACAGCTCACTCACTGGAGTGCCGGGCTCAGGCACTGGTTACCATTGCAAAGAGAGGTGGTGATAGAGAGAAAAGAGCAATTACCATAATTACCATTAGGTAGAATGCCTCAGGCTGTCCAATGCCCTGGCAGCTTGACAGTCCCACAAAAGATTAAAAAAACAATGCTTATTCTTCATCAATTCAAATAAGATTTTCACACAAAACCTTAATTCAGTACACAGTAGTTATGAAAAAATGATGGACTGACTTCAGAGGACCTCAGCTTTGCCTAGGCCTCTTGCATTAAGAGACTGCCAGCACATTATATAGGAAACAGAATTTGGCATGTTCTCACAGGCAAAATGGTGGGTTTACAATCACAGAAAAACACAGTGACACATATTTGGCTTTGAATGTGTGTACAGGCTAGACAATTTTTGCATAGCTCTATTTATTTTGTTTTAATAAAATTTTTTTTTACAAATATCATGTACAATCTTAATGGGATAAAAATGAAAACAAAATGCCTATCCTTTGTACAAATACATATGGACACACTGCCCACATAGTGTTCCTTTGGTCTGGGTCTGTTTTTCTTAGTTTGGTTGGTTGGCATTTAGTCAAGGCTGGACTACCAAGCAGCCAAAGTGGGCAACTGTCCAGGGACCCAAACCCCTTAAGCCAAAATTATACTTTCCGCATCCGTGAGTACGCGAGGGGTCCATAAATTTCATCATCACAGGGCGTACGCGTTGGCTCTATGCAGATGTCTGCGTACCTCCAATTTGTTGTAACCGCGCAGATTTGTCCGGACTTGTCCGCACCTCCACTATGCTAAGTGGTAGCGTACTCCAGAAAGTAGTAAAAACAGAACTACTACTACCATGGTGTCCCCAACTGTCCACGTACGCGTCCACTTGGGAGTATAACCGAGGCTTTAGGGGGCCCGAAGGCTACACGTAACTTGATCAATTGTAAATTGGATTGGTAATACCGCAGTGGACGGTTTGAGGGAGGCCCTTGCCTGTTTTAACACAACAATGTCCCAGTGGAAAGCCAGGTCCATAGTGGGATTAGTGTTTATACTGTTTTTTCCAGTTTGGTGTGGAAGAACTTGACTGGCCTGCACATACCTCAACCCCATCCAACACCTTTGGGATGAACAGGAACACCAACTGTAAACTGGGCCTTATCACCCAACATCACTGTTTAACCTTACTAATGGTCTTGTGGCTGAATGGGAGCAAATCCCCGCAGCCAGGTTCAACAATAATCACATATATGTGGAACAATCAGGTGTCCTCATAATTCTGTCCAATTATTGTATCTGTATAATGTCTAATCATTTATAATCTGTGGCAACGACAGTATGTAGGCATGGTTAAGGTTAAGGAAAGTTGGTGACCATGGTTAAATGTTGAGGCAGGATGTGCACTTGGATTGCTGGTGCTGAAAACAAACAGTTTTTTTTGTTTTTTTTACTTTCTGCATTGGCAATATTGCCAATGAACATAAATCACTACAGGTGGATGCATGTAAATGTAATAAAAAGGAGACAGTGTTGGCCTTGGTTACTTCTTGCCATTACTCATGTTGCATGTAATGGCATGAAGTTGTGATAGGTTTAAGGCTGTGTGTTTTTGCTTTATTTACACTGGATTACGGGATTCTACTTTTAGGATGAATTTCTGTCTGGATGCCATTAGATGAGCACACCACTGAGTGCTGTCTTAATGGGTTGCAGCACTGAATTCGACAGAGTACAGAGTTAAAAGAACAGAGCTTGTCACGTCACAATCACAATATTTTCTATTGTATCTTTTGCAAATGTCCAATTCGAACAAGTCCTCCAAGTCAAATGGCAAAATCTATTGTTTGTAATTGCTCTCCATAAGGACACATACTAGCGTTTCCGACCTGATGCCCCTATCAGCAGGACGATGCATTTGTCTCGGCCAAGCAATGCTATTACAAATGCTGCATCCAATTTTACGGTTACCAAGCCATTGGATAGGCATCTGATGCATTTGACTATGCACCAAACACAGCACTGAAGTCTTTTTTTAGCTATTTTGTGATAATCCATTGCAAAAATAACATTGTTTTCTGATCAGACACTGATGTTTGGTTAGATTAAGGCACCAAAACTGATATTTTTTTCAAATTGTATCACCCATTGTGTCTTGCTCAACATGACACATTGGTTGAAAGAAATGTGAATGCCAATTTCTAATTACAGCAATAAAATCTGAAAAGCCAGTCTTTTGCATATTCCTGATAGTTAGTTAGTGTTTGTATAATGTAGGTTATATCATACTGTAGAACATATATGGATAGTTGTTAAAAAACAGAAGACATGAGGATAAGGATTAAGTTGTGAGGTGAGAAGGTAGAGGAAGAAAGCCAGCAGCAGAGGTGAGACAGAAGTGAGATGAAGAGAAAAGCCAGTGGAGAGCATCCGAGCAGAGAATGGTAGAAGTGTGCAGTCCTCTATTGTGAATTCATTTCAAACACGAGCCAAATACCACTGTGTCACAACATGAGCCTTAAGAAATTAAATTCAATAATTCATGCAAACGGCTGCGACTCGCCATGATTTATTTGGTGTGCTCTACTCTGCCTGAATTAGCCATAAAGAGTGATATAACATTTGCAGGCGCTGCACAAATGATATGTAGGTTGTATGTTTTGTCATAACCGACGCAATTCATCTTCTGTGACTAAATGAGTCAGCCTTGACTTTAGGGGGCCAGTGTCTTTCTTTCTGTAGGGAATTCATTTCTTAATGTAGTACATAGTGTGTGCTCGTGTCATAAAATATGGGTCAAGTGTTTCAAGTTTTACAGCTATACGAGAGCCATACAATATTTATCCCCACAGTGTTTACACCCAGAGCCTCCAGGACTACTTGTCTACTTCCAAGCTGGATTCTTTATGCCTTTATAATATAATTTCATCATGCTGATCAACTCTGACCAAATTTCATAAATTTTCTTGATTTAGAGCTTTTGGTATTATGCCTGCCTGCGGGGCACTGAAGTGTTTACAAGCCAATGGATATTCCAAAAATCCTCCCTAAAGATCTAAACAGTTAACTAAATTTGGTCACAATGGTATGGTAGGATATGTGAGCGCTGTAACGATTAGAGCCATCACTCCAGCAATGGAAACAGCCAGAGATATTCTATTGAGAGATAGCAACATTGGGACTCATTCATAAAACGTTCGTACCCATAGAGGATGGAAACTCACATTACTTCACTTTTGTTTGCTGATTTTATGGAAATTTGGTTAAAATTTGCACTAAATTTGAATGAAAACTTGTCAACCATGCTTTCCTGTCTTTATTACATTTATTGGGCTGGAACACGTATCAACTCCATGAGGTGGCAGCTTACCTAAACTTTTGACCCAGAGAGAAATGTTTAGATTGACCGACTGAATACAATGCAACCACTTTTTTTGTCTAGCCCTTAGAGACCCACTGGACGCGGAAAAAAACCAGACCGACTTTACTGTCTTTTAGAGGCTGTAGCAGGAATCCATTGGTACCAACCATGTCATGGTAGCTTGTCGGGAAGGAGGTTAAATAAAAGTTGGGCTAAATTTTGGCGAGGAAAAACTGGCATGGTCTATTTTCAAAGGGATCCCGTGACCTTTGATCTCAAGATATGTGAATGAAAATGGGTTCTATGGGTATCCACAAGTCTCCCCTTTACAGACATGCCCACTTTATGATAATCACATGCAATTTTTTGAATGCAGTATAAATGTGTTATTTTCGCCTGTTCTAAAATGGTGGGTTTGAATATTTCTGCATACTGGGGTCCCTAAACAGTCTTGGAATTACATAAATATGGTATCACTGTAAAGCTGAGACTCTTGTGGATCCAAGGAGCCCAACTGTTTTCAAGTGTGACGATGTCAGTCCCCATAGTGGCTATTTCATTGTAATGAGACTATTTTTTTAAACTTGACCTCACTGTATAAAATTACCTGTGGTGAACTCTAGGATAATCACAGCCTCATGAAACTTTACAGCCACAAACTAGAGACCTAGAGCATTCAGAGGATGGATGTCAAGGTAAATTAACAATCAGGGGGTTTCTGAGCAGTTACCACAACAGAAGTGCTCGCTATTCCAATTGCCGAAAAATGCAATTCTTGCAGAAATCTCCAAATTTCAAAAGTTTTTGATAACAAATCACAGCATGGCTTTTTCTATTCTGCTATAAAGAAATAGCAGACCGTAGAACGCAGTGATTGACCAATCAGAATTGAGTATCCAACAACGCCGTGTAATAAGTTAAGTAAAATACCTACGTAAAAAACGTAGCATAAGAACACCGGTTTCCTGGTTGAAAGTCCTGTGTTTGTTGGACCCATCCACCTCGCCTCCCACCCACCATAAACAGTCTTTCTCACTTTTTATTTTACATCACTAGCTCTGAGCGTAGCATATTCACACATATGCATTTACATTTCTGTCAGTACAGAGTACATGGCATTAAATGACACACCAAATTTGTGCATTATTGTACACACAATGACTAACAAATTTACGTGTCATTTATACGCCATTTGGTGAGACCGGGCTGATTCTTTTGATGAAAAATGTTTATTGCTCATTGTGGTAACATAAATTACTATACCCAACCTTTGTATCCCCCTACCCACCTGTGAATGATTACTTATTGTCAATATAAGATGGAGGACACCACTCTTGGTGCTCTGATGAAGGCTTGTTTGAAGAAATGTATCAACATAAGAAATAAAATGGTAAAGTGAAGCCAAAGTAGTATGTAGTTTTAGTATTGTTTGATTGATGCGGTGTGTTTTTGAAGGGCTGCTATCCCAATTCATCACGTATAGTAGGAGCGGCTGTGGCTCAGAGGTAGAGTGGGTCGCCCACCAATCGGAAGGTTGGCGGTTTAGATTGGCTTTAGATTAGATCCAGATGGGCAGGTTGGCACCTTGCACGGTGTATGAATGTGTTTGAATGCGTGAATGCTGACAAGTAGTATAAAGCGCTTTGAGTGGTTGGAATACTAGAAAGGTGCTATGGAAATGCAAGTCAATTTACCATAATAGTATGATAATGGTCTATTGGAAAATGATGGGGACAAGAAAGACATGGACATGTCTTGCGAGCTAAAGTGATCCGCTTTCATTTCAGTCAGCTGTTGTATCTTTCCTCAGTGTAACATCCACTTAGTTGTCACTTCATTAGTAACACCTGCCTTGTAAAGCATGCTCCTCCAAATATCACATTATGTGGCTGCAGCTCAATACACCCATCACGCAGACACAGTCAAGAGGTTCAGTTACCGTTTCTCAAAATGAGCCAGATGTGTCAGCTATGTGACTCTGAATGTGGTGTGATTGCTGGTGCCCAGACACAAAGGCTCCAATGTCACGGAACTGCAGAAACTCCTGGGGGTTTGCGTTCCCTGGAGTGTCTGCACTTTACAGGAAAAGATGTGATAAACAAACAAAAAGATGCAATTAGTGGCAGTTTATGTGGCTAAAACCCTTTGTCACCAGAAAAGGTCAGAGGAGACTGGCTATAGATAACGTGAAGGGCGTGCAAGTAGCAGCCAGTACAACACTTGTTTCAAAAGTTCATTGCTCTACAATGTGCGTACATTAAGAAACACTCCTGAACAGGCTTACCAAGAACTGCAAAGTGGTACACTGGTATTATTGAAAAAAAATAGATTAAAAAAAATCCTGAATTGTAGATGCACAAACCAACTCTACTGTCAACATGTAATAATGGCTAGACGTGGAATTCTGTTTTCATTTAGAAAACAAAGTAATCATTCTTTCACAGTAAATGATGCCATTAATGCCTCCATTTCATCTTGTTTCTCTAGTCCTGCATCACTGAGCACCTTTGAGTAAATATAAGAGATCCACAGGATGCGTTAACGATATTCAGTTGTTATCAATCTGCACTAATAATTGCCTGTTACATTTCAGTTTCATTAATTGACGTAAGCACGCCATGAATATTTATTGTTGTGCTGTTAAAAAGTGCAACAAAAAACACATTAAAACATTTGTAATCTATGAATTGCATTGAGGTTTTTTTTTACTCATCAGACGGCTTGGGGCCTTTCTGTGTGTAGTTTTAATGTTCTCCCCGTCTCAGCTTGGGATTTCTCCGGGTGCTCCAGTTTCCTCGTCCAGAGAGATGTGGTTGACCATGCATATTACTATGGATAACATCGACGGTGCTGGAACTTCGACCAAATGATTGCATCAGTCATTTCACTGAGTAGCCCAAAATGACACGTTTATGTTCAAGTGACAAAGCCATCTGGCAGCTGTACTAATTTTGACGACAGCATAGAACATGGTGGAAGTCAGATGACATAGTAGAAGGACAAAGTCCGCGTAGGGAGGAGTTTATGGTGAATTGATGGGTCAAAAAAAGCATTGGACGTTAACACTGTTCATTTCCTGTTTCCAACCGAAAGTCAACGGTGGTTTCTTTTAACCATGACAGAGGTCATTCCCTAACCCAGTGTTTTATTATCGTAACCATGATATTGAAAGTCCCAAACCTTAACAAAGTAGTCATTTCAACCCAGTCTGACTCATTTTTCAGCGATGTTTCCAGCTTTCTGGAATTAGCTCAGTGAATACACTATTATCTTAAGATAGAAGGTAGAAATGATGGTCAACATTGAAACAGACTCCTGCTGTTGTGTGATAAAGGATCACGGGGAAAAAAAATCCTACAATTTGACAGATATGCACAATTATTGCTATTTAGGGGCACAAACTTAATGACAGAAGTAGACTCTTGTCGTGTCATTTGAGGAGGTTAAGCCAATCAGCCTTCAGTCCTCTGAGCTGAGAGCCACACTTTACTTGAGTGTAACCTTTATCATGGGACACAGCTAATATGTAGCAGAATAAAAGCTTGATTGAGCATTCGGTATCAGATATCAGAATTTGTGTCTGCTATAAGATCACGTAAAATTCTGAAAACACGAGTGGTAACATTTTGTACTTAAATAGAGCATCTTTGACTGCAAAATCTACCACAAGACCAGACGTCTTGTTTTTTCATGTCCGAGCTCCAGCAGTCATTTCACCCTGAGATGTGAAAACACCTCTTGGAGTATAACTGACTGTTCTCTCCTCTTTTTGTGCCTGCTGGCTCTCCAGAACAGCAGAGGGTCCTACTCCTCCCCCCATCTGCTCTCTGGGGTAACCTCAAACAGTGGAACCAACAGAAAGGCCCAGGGCCTGTTCTCTGTGCTGTCACCAGACGCCCACACTAGAAACCATATCCTCTTCCCTAGAGAGTTATCTGCACATGTGAGGTCACTCTCGGCGCAAAGTAAATGAAGAGCCGAGGAGCTCAAACACTTCCCCTCTCTTCCTCCACACACACACACACACATATATATACAGTATATATGTGACCATATGTACACAGCACATATATTTTATTTAACAATTCCAGCTTCTGCTGTGCATAAAGTAGTTAAAAGAGTACTACAGGGGGTGCTGCTGAGTGTAGAGGACGTAGGACGTGTTTTACAGTAGCTCCTCTGAAATGTGACTTTTTAATATCCTTTAACGATATTTTGTAATTGTCGGTGGTTCTCGGCTTCATAACCACTAATATTAGCTTTTTGTCACTTTTACTAGCCAACTTCTCGGATGGCTGGCTGAACAAAACCCGACTGCTGGTGCAGACAGCTGCATTGATTAAAATTAGAGAGTTACCGTTATCCAAACCAAAGAAAAAATCCATACGATTTCTTTGTATGCTGATGATGTTCTTTTATTTTTTAGTAATCCCATGTTGTCACTCCCACCTATTATCACGAATAAATGATAAATAAATAAGTTTGGGGTGTTTTCTGGATATAAGGTCAATTATGTAAAATCCTTGGCATTACCACTTGAAAATTTAACATAACATGGCAAACTCAAGCCCAACAGGCAGCAACAGCTGTCAGTGTGTCAGTGTGCTGACTTGACTATGACCTGTCAAAATTTAGCACAAGTTTGGAGCATTATTTGGCCTCCTTTGAGACAAGCTAGCAAGACATGGTTGGTACAAATGGATTCCTTAGATTCTAGTTTCATTAGATATCAGTATGTTCACTCTAGCTTTAAAACTGAGCCCGCTACAACCTGAAAACCGCAAGTTGTGTTAATGCATTAAAGAAATTAGTGGCGTTCAAACAAATTTGCGTTAAAGTGTTATTATCACGTTAACTTTGACAGCCAATAGTTAAGAATAATAAGTATGGGGGTAACAAACATAACAGAATAAGTACATATAAACCACATTTTGTAAACTCACCGGGTTGTGACTACTGCTGTTGCTCTGTTATTTATTTTTTTTTGTGTCTGCATTTGTTCTAGTTTTGTGGTTTTCGGTATGTCTTGTCTTAATTGTATAGTGCTTTGTATTGTATCATTTGATTATTAATGAAAATTAACAAATATTGAAAATGAGAAGAAAAATAAATCCCAGGGTATCACCTGAAGAAGAAAAAAAAGTCTAGACACAGGACCAGTCTTGTATGTACTAAAGACTCCGGGGAAAGTAGCGTTGATACTATGGGGATTATCCAGAAGAAGAAATAAAGCCAATAGAATAGCTTATGTTTGCTTAGAATATGTGTGTGCATGTTTCAAAGGACTATATATTTGCATTTCACATGGGAAACCATTGTAAAGAAAAAACATGCAAGTTTAAAGTATAGCTAACTAATGACACATAATGTGGGCCACGAAGCCCTGTTGTAACCATGATATATGTTTAGCTTTGTTCCGTTTGCATCTAGTTGAATGCTAATTCTGCTGTGCCAAGCCATCCTTTTAGTAGTAGAGTATAGCCAAATAGGCATTAGGCCGTGTCATATGTAAATTATATGTAAATAAGTGACTGGTGTAATGCATTAACGTTACTCAACTGAATCAAATTTGTCAATCTGGATCCCAATCACCACTCATTTTGATGCTGTGTGACAGTTTCATGGGTCAGATGCAGAGAGGTTCATTCTCCTCATCTCCCCATCAGAGTTTGATGAATGAGCACCTAACAAACAGAGCTGGATCACTGGAGCGGACATCAGGACGCCAAAAAACAATTCCCTGTGTCATCTAAGACCTATGCGTTCAAGACGCATGTCCAATTGTTGTGACATATTATATTTACAACCTGCTGACCCATTGAAATTATACTGGAACTGTCCATTGCAATTTATATGGTGTAAATACACAATCTTTTACATTTTATCAGACATTCTCAGATGGTTAAACACACATGCATGAGCACAGTTTGTGCTCATTTATATCACAAAATAGAATATATGTATATAAGTGTGTTTCTGCAACTACGGTCACTTTTGACTCTCCCAAATTTAAAAAAGAAATCAACCTCTATGAATTTTAACCATCAGAGTATGTAATACATATAAACAGGGACATAAAATTAGATATAGTCATTAAGATTTTAATCTGTAACATGTTTGTTTTTTTATGGTTTTCATCACTTACGTTCTTACCAAAGGTTCTTACCGCAACATTACAATAATGTTCATTTTATACATTCTCCTTTTTTTAATTCCATAATATTTTAAGACATTTAAATCAATTTTCATCAAGCTTTGTGCACCATTGTAAATATGCATATAAAAGCATTTTCTAAAAATAGGGAACTTCGAATAAAAGTAAGGATTCAGAAGTGTGGGACAGGCTCATTTAGATGAAAAAAAAATAATCTAAATGATTTGTAAATGAACAAAAAAATGAATATAGTATAAAGTTATATGTATATGAAACAATTTAATTTGAAATAATGTCATATTATAATTGAATTAGCTCATTTTACTTGTCTCAACATTGAGACCACAGTTGTGGGACATGAAGAAAAGTGATGTTTGGATCCCTAAAATGCTTCATAAATTTTAATTAAATTACATTACTTACAAATTATTTTCTATGTCCAGATGGGTAATAACACTGTATCAAGTCACATTATCAAGCATTGCACTGCAAAATTTTAACAAAAATCCAAAATGTCATTGCTGGGGCTTAAAAATGCCTGCAGTTGCAGAAACACCCATAAATAGCATTGTGGTTCCTGAACAGCACCTGAACCTGCACACTCTCCACATCTCAACCCAAGAGAGGTGAAACAGAATGTGAGGTTCAGAGCAGGATTATGTGACCAAAAGAAAAAAATGGGTCCAAATTCAAGCTCCACCTTTATCTGGGGAATATTCACCTCCAGATAACATTCAGAGCACGTCCGTGACATGCACACCGAGAGAACTCCGGCTGTTCTGCAGACAATAGGGCTCCTTCGTGGTACTAGGGGAGGTGCATGTAAATAAAAAGGCCTGATGAGTGTGCTCCTCACAGTGGCTTTGTTATAATTACATTTCTAGGGTTACACATGCTGGCTCGCTGGGAGGTGAGGGGTGTAGCGGTTGCCTGTGTTATCTCTTTTTAATTGAATTTTCAGTTTACTTGACACAAAACAATTTTCAATCACGCCTTGTTGTTAATTAATTAGGCTATGTTAAATTACAGCAGTAGCAGAGGGGAAGGGTGTGCTTGGCGTCGACACTCCAATAACACAGTATGAGCTTTTATCACTGTAGAACTTGCACATTAAGCATCACTGTAATACGGCCCCATCCACGACTATTCCCAGACCGCCTCTGAACGTATATAGTGTTGTAATATTTTCACTGTCACACAAGGAAATAGTTGGTCCATCTGGAATGAATCTCCAGTCATCCAAGTGAATAACTTTTGTGGATTTATTTCAGAGATACATTACAAAATATAGCCAGATATAAAATTACTGCTGTCTTTCCATAAGTATTTCCATAGCAAGCGTGAAGAGTCTGAGAGTGGCCGGTGAGAGTGATGGTTTGGTTCACGCAAAGGTTATTAGCTTCCAGTGTGCTTACAGAGAAGTAACCACTTCACTCTCTGGCTTGTCCTCTTCTAGCAGCTTCATTACTGATCCTGTGAAACGTTTTTTACTGTTTGGAAAGAACACATTGACAGTCAGACAGAGAGCTGATGAACCAAAGCCCCAGTCACCCTTAAAGATCCAATGAAATTTAAAAATACAGTTTTGATACCGTGTCCCTGTGTTCATTGTTCATTTCTCTTGTTATATGCCAAATAAAATGTATATGTAAAAAAAAAAAGAAAAAATGTTAACACTTTATAATAATAGTTAATTAAACTTAGTTAAAAATGATTTTACTGTTAACAATCAATGGAATGATAACTAATATGTTTTACTAATTATTAATAATGCTATAATTTGTTATTTTAATAGTATATTGTTGCACAAATTATAACATTTTATTTCACGGCTTTGTTGAATACTCGATTCTGATTGGTCAATCACAGCATTCTACGGTCTGTTATTTCTTTATAGCAGACCGTTGCTATGGGAGCAGTTCTGATCTTGGATTTAATCATTTAATTGTTTGTCAACAATAAAATAACTATTTACTTAGCAAGGGACACTGTACATTATCCAGTTTATTACATGGCTACTTACTTAAGAAATTAATAATTTCACACAAAAACGGTCCGACATCAGATCTGCGCCCATAGCAACAGTCTGTTATACATAGCAACGGTCTGCTATAAAGAAATAACAGACCGTAGAATGCCGTGATTGACCAATCAGAATAGCGTATTCAACAAAGCTGTGTAATAAGTTTAATTAACTATCTCTTTACCATTTGTAAATGATGGCTATTATAAAGTTCTACCAATAAAAAATCCACCCGATTCAACTGTTATCAGGCCGTTAAATAGGTGTTATCAGTTGCTACCATAGCACCATAAGCACCATAGATGTGGGTCATTAGGGGCCTACCACGCCTACTATGTTGTGAGAGTGAAGGTGAAAAGCAACAAGTTCGAAACATGTTGTAAAACTGAATGAAATGTCACGTTTTAAACACTAACAAAAAATGATTTTTTTAGGTTTATAAAAAACTACAACTTCTTTAGGTTTAGGCACAAAAAACTGTTTTTTCAAATTAAAATTACTACAAACACAGAGACAACTACACATTGTTGGTTTCACACGGAATGCAAACTCTGGTCTCTCGGTGAAAACCCTGTGTTTTGTGTCCTATGAATACCTGACTTCCACTTCTGCTCCTGTCACAATCACTACGGTCACTGTCGTATTCTTTTATACCTTCTCTCGTGATCTACCATGTGAATAGATGATAAAAACCTACTAGTGGGCGTAACAGGCCCCTATTGACCCATATCTATGGGGGTTATAGCGACTGATAACGCCTATTTAATAGCCTGACAACAGTCTAATCGTTGTCAGAGTATTTTTAGATGAAAATCACTGACTTTTCTCTTTTATGAAAGGGTTTCAAAGTGTTTGATGACTTATCCTGCACTCAGGGGCGTTTACAAAAATTCATCTAATCAAAGACTTTGGGGCGACTAGCTTGCCAAACCGGTCATTAAAAACCGCACATAAGGAACACCACTGGGAAGCTACAGAATGATATACAAACCACAAAAGAAAGAAAAAATAATGGAACTGGCCTTTAAATATAGTCATGGAAATGCTGGTGAAACAACACCTACAGTAGAAAGCTGAAAAATGTTCACTTTTTGAATAAATTTAACCAGGTTTCAATCTAGATTTCTTTTGACCTGCAAATGATGAAAACCTTACTGGGCTGTCAAATTCCTGTCCATGCATCTGAATCCCTCACTCGTCTGTCAGCCTGCCTGTCTGTGTTTGCCCACTCTCCCTAAGTGTCTGTCTGTCTATCATCCTCCTGCAAATTACTGTGGATAACAGCTTCGGCCGAATGCCTAAAATGCTAATGTATCTTTTTGTCTATTTAAGTGACCTGTACGATCGCACATTCTGCCCCCCCCCACCCTCCACACGCATTCACTATTGCTGACTCATGTTGATAAGAGGCCCAGCTGACATTGCTTGTTTGGCTCCTGCCTCTAATTAAAAAACATCCGGGTGTCTGATTCCCTCCCCACCCCCCACCCCCCAGCCCCCACACTTCTTCCCCAACTGGCTGATCCATACTGAACTCCTGCAAGATTAAAAATGTTAAGTGGTTGGCTTGAGGCAACCGCAGAGCCCTCATCACTTCTAGTGGTGTGGTTTCATAAAAGTAATTCAGTTATTGATTCACCAGTCAAAAGTGATATGTGTCGGAGACTCCAGGGCTCCGGCAAGGTTGATCTATAGACGAGGTGAAGCTAAAAGAGACACAAGTGGGCGATGCAAAAAGAAAGAGATGGGAAACAGGAGGCAAGGGAAGTTCAAATAATTAAGTCACGGATGTCACGTTGACGACTCGGCACGGAGGTGACATGACAGCTGCTTCGCTTTTCAGAAAAAAAAAGATGTTTTCATCTCCTTTAACATTAATATCTAAAAGCATTCTTACCGATACAGACAGAACAGACACAACTGAACAATCTTATCCCCCAGATCTGAGATCTGACAGTTGTTTTGAGGTGAAATAAATTCCTTTTGTCTTGAACCAACTGCCAAATATGAACTTATAACCTGTAACAAGTGATTAAAATCAAGAGAAACTAGTTTCTGAATTCAAAGCTTCTATTGATCAAACGTTCATCAAACTCTGATGTAGTCTCCATTTGATACAGATGCCCAGTTACGAGCGAGGATGCTACGATCGGCCCATAACTGTAAACACCCGTGGGTATACAAACAGAGCCTTGATGCGAGTGGTGTAGGTCAGAGGTGATGTGATGCAAATCAGCAACTGGGGTGAAGATAGAGGAATACTGATTGAGGTGATAAAGAGTGCATTGAAGTGTGATTGGTTGACATAGAAACATTTAAAGAGTAGGGGAGAATGAGAGATTGCAATGAGTTACAGAGGCTAGAGTGGAACAGAGGCTTGAGTGGAGTTAAACTTTTTTTTTTTCACCTGTCATGTTGTCCAGTTGCATCACACTAATATGTAAAGATCACAACACTGAACAAAACCCGAGATTTAGTTATAAATTTTCAGAAAAGGAGTTTCTTCACTTTCTTTATGTTTGCAGTCAGAAGCAGAGGGATAATCCAATACAAGGGGCGCACTGGGAAATTTAACGTCAGTCGTATGCAAGCACTACCCACATTACAACGACGGAAATAAAGTTAAAGTTGGCCTTTTAAATGAGAGTTAGTACGTAACCACGGTTCTATGAATTCTGAATGACGGCAGATGTATTAGGCATTAACAGGGCTGAAATGTGTCCAGTAGAGACAGCCGTAGATGCTGGAGCAACAATGTCGCAGAGCTCTGGCGAGTTGTGAATGCAAATTTTTGAAATGTGAGGATGGGGGGTGGTGTGGTGGGAGAGGATGTTTAAGCTAAAACCATAGACTGTGCATAAGAAGTGGACGTAGTCAACGTGACGTCACCCATTGGTCTGTGGACTGCCGTTTCGAGGCCTCGAGTTCGGCATTTTGGCCGTCGCCATCTTGGTATTTGGCCGTCGCCATCTTGGTATTTGGCTGTTGCCATCTTGGTTTTTGGCCGACGCCATCTTGGTATTTGGCCGTCGCCATCTTGGTATTTGCCCATCGCCATCTTGGTATTTGCCCGTCACCATCTTGGTATTTGGCCGTCTCCATCTTGGTATTTAAAGGGTTAAAGTTGTAAAAAAAAAACACAGACAAGTCCCAGACCGGACAACGCCGTGGTAGAGACCTGTCAATTACAAGGTAGCCACGCCCTAAAGCATCCCCTGCTTTATGGTCTATTTGACTCTAAATGGGACCATAATTTACTAAATGAACATCATGCTGTATTGAAGAAGACTTGAAACTAGCGATTGAGACCATAAACTCATGTTTACAATGTTTGGTAATAAATCAAGTGAGAAGTAGGCTCATTTTCTCATAGACTTCTATACAATCGGACTTCTTTTTGCAACCAGAGGAGTCGCCCCCTGCTGGCTGTTAGAAAGAATACGCATTTAAAGCACTTCCTCATTGGCTTCACTTTTCAGACCCGTGGTGTTCAGTTACTCTTAAACCTAGTTGGTTGAATGATGCAAACTCAAAGGGATGGATGGTAGTGGAAGGAGCGTAAGCAGCAATATTTTCTGATCAAAAAAAGGCTCCAAACGGCGACACCGGCTGCATCCATCGACCCATCTTCTCAGAGTATGAGTCGGTTCGTTTGCAGCTCCACTTCCTGATAAGATCGATCATGTGCTGTGCATGACTGACATCCAAACGTGAGTCAGGTTTCTGTGTTGGGATTATTGATCATGTTCGGCTGATAAGGAATTGCCAGGGTTTGGATCTATAGCTCAGGTTCTGCAAAGTTGCTCAGCATTTCAGCTTGCCCTGGATATTGTAATATATAATGCCCAAGAAGTTTTGAAATATTTTAGGCAAGTGGAAAATGATAATAAAAAATGCACTGAATGTGAAAAGTGTATGTAACATTTATTCTTGTCATGGTCTAAAAGCCTTTGAAAGAGTATTTTGTCTATGATAGCACAATGAAACTGCTTCTATTCTATCTAAAGAAAAAGCTGGAATGCAATAAAACATGCTGGACAATAAAGAGAATTAATATAAATCTCCTGTCAGTGTTTAAAAGCTCTTTTGTTCATCTTCATGTTGCGGGGAAAACAATATGGAGGGCCAACACTGCTGCTGTCTCATGCTGTGTTCTATTCATGTGGTGCTGAATGTGAAAAAATAAATAATGCATTACATTATTAACCCAAAATTTCCTCCATCCCGTCTCCATCATTTCCCATCTATTTTTCCAGATATAAAACCGCATGGTGCTGACATTTAGAGATTGCATAAAGGAGGTAAACCAGCAAAGCACCTTTGAACTGAATTGATAAAATAATCTCAGGGATCAAACATGGAGACCTTTTCTTGGGTTGAAGATAGAGGAATGGTGGGATAGGAAACCAAAAGAATTATACTTTTCATAGAACATTTTCATTCTTTTTTTTGGCAGGGAAGGTGTGCTATGTGCAGCTGGTGTATAAAATACAGATTATTTATGGTTAGTTTTGATGATTCATTTTTATATCTGATGAAACTACAGTAGTTATAGAAGCAATATATTTAAATTTAATGAACCAAAATTGGCCGGTCCAGGCAATGATGAGCCCTTACTGGAGAGAGGGCTCGAAAAAGCACATCATTAAGCCTCCCTTCATAATTGATCTCCTGCTTACCTGACACAGCAAACAGCTTCTCCGTTCTGTATCTTGTTACATTAATCAGCAAACGTACAATTATAACACACTCTGCCACTCCTTCCTGTTTGAATATCAGCTCAGGAGTCACACTGGACATCTTATTATCTGTTGTATGGATTCATTGGAGTGCACCGTGCAAAACACAAACTGTTGCCTCCCAGCAGCCAATATCTGCTTTAAATGTGGCATCTGGTGCTCTTTTTCTTTGGTGCACATAGGCAGCAAACTGCTGTGTCAAGCTCCACCTGACACAGTGTAGCCATGTGAAAAAGGGGTTAGCTTTTGCAATTGTTTAGACATTGAAAGGGATAGTTTGGATTTTTTTGAAGTGGGGTTGTATAAGGTGCTTATCCATAGTCAGTGTATTACCTATAGTAGAACTTTATTCATATATAGTACATTTAAAAACAACCGCAGTCGACCAAAGTAATGAACATCTACATAATACAAATGAATGTAAAGCAAACAACATAATGTGCACATAATAGCATTAAAAGAGTTGCAGCACAACAGAAGATAAACTCAATCAAACACCAGCGAGAAGAGGTGAGTCTTCAGCAGCGACTTAAATGATTCTGTGTTCTGAGTTGTTTTAATATGAAGAGGTAAGCTGTTCCAGAGACTATATAGGGACGGCAACCGCAAAGACTCGGTCACCTCTGTTTTTGAGTCTTGTTCTGGGGACATCCAGGAGCATCTGATTGGTCAACCTCAGTGCTCTAACTGGAGTATGAAGATACTATAGTTCTGCTATAGATAAGGTGGTGCCAGCCCATTTCAAATCTTAAAAATAAGCAATACAATATTTCCTTTATCCTAACTGGAAAAAAGGTTGGTTGTAAGAAGCCAAAGGGCCAAGAATACCAACAGTTTCTCATTAAGTTTCTCATTAAGACTGAGAAAGTTTAGATCCATCCCAAGTTCTGATATTATTTAAACAGTTCAACAAAGGCTGCACCAAATCCTCGCCATTTGTTTTTATAGGCAAAACAATGAAAAGAATATTATGTTTCTTAAAAATGGACTCCAAGGGCAGCATATACAATGAAAAAGGATAGGGCCCAACATGGAGCCTTGTGGAACCCCATAGGTAAGTGTGGCTGCAGCTGAGGAATATTCGCCTATAGGTGAACTGAAAAACTCCTATCTGACAGGTATGACTGGAACCATCTGAGGGCAGTACGCCCTAGTAGAACCAGAGTTGCTACCGCTGCCTTGATCGGTTAGTTTGTTTGTGTTATTGTAGGATTTTAGTGTTTTAAAGGGTTAGTTCAGATTCCCCAAAGTCATACAATAACACAAACAAACTAACTGACAACCCATGTTCTGCAAGGTCAAATTACTGGTTTTGTCAATGGAGTCTGGTGGTTTTGAAGAGAGCATAGATGGATATAACGGCTTCAGTTCCTCGTTGGAAAGGGCTGTCTGACGGCAATGTAAAGCAGTTAAAATATTCTAAATATACTGTAGTGTACACTTAAACTGATGTAGTAGGTCTTTCTTTTAGGTGTCCAAAATACATTTTGAAGCTTCCATCTAGTTTATTTTTAACCCAAACAGAAAACTGTGTTATTCTTGCAACAGAGATTTGTAATGGTTTAAGAATGCACTGACAAATGATGTCCTGTCGATAGGGTCATAGATTGGCATTTTAATGGTTTTATCACAAAATAAAAATAAAAAAGTAAACACAGGAGATACATTTGTTGTTTCCTGCTGGTGGTCCCCTTCCTCCCACTCAATAACGTTGAGATGTTCTTTGAGCTTTGTGATATTAAAGCAACTGAATCAAGAGAATCTGGGGAAATTAAGGGGGAATTCAACGTGCGATCTCGCCTTTGTTTTGTTGCCACGGTGTTGTTGCTCATTGATGACAGCAGAGAAGTGATTTGGTATCTTTGACCATCATACAGCATGCTCCGCAGGGTCGTGAAATGAGGACACTGCGAATAAGAGAAACAGATGCTGGCTCATAAGAGGTGTGATGTGTTCCTCCTCTGGCTGGTATTACAGAATAAAAAAAAAAAAAAAGAGAATTCATCTAGTATTTTATCTGAAGCTGATATCACAGCAGACAGGGGTTTGAAGAGTTGACAATTAAAAGCATCCCTTTCAAAGTACAGCTCGCTGAGCGCTAATCAGAGCTGCCGAGAGCCCCTTCATGTCGCTGGAATCCTGCTGCCTGCAGTGCAGCAGGACTCTACACGGGAGATTGATCACTGTAAGCCGGCGCCTGCCTTACAATATCTTTGGACAAATCACAGACTAATTGCTACAGCAAAGCACATGATAATGAACGAAGATGAGAACTCGGGGAACGAGCGGTAGAGAAGAGACGGAGAAATGTCAGATTATTAATGATCAGAGCGTGGCTTTGGGACAGTCAGACAGTGGCTGCTTAATAATTGTACACCCACAACCCCAGATACACCCCCACCCAGAGAGCTAATCTGATCCACCCATCCCTCCACGTGTGATATCCAGTGGTTCCTGACTCTATTTCAAGCTGCCCTTGCCAAGTCTCACCATCATTGTGTGAGTGTCTATCTGCATGTTTCTGTGTCGAAGTTTGACTTGACAAGACGTGGGTCCCATGCAAATAGCGGCTCAAGATTTGCTAGGGCAGGTTGAACAGATGTCACAATAGACGGCGGTTCAATCCCGGCTCCTCCAGTCCACGACACTTAACCCCAAATGTCTCCCGAAGGCTGAGCCATCGGTGTGTGAATGAGTATTTAGATTTAGATCCTGGTGGGCAGGTTGGCACCTTGCATGGCAGCCTATGCCATCAGTGTATGAATGTGTGTGTCAATGTTGACACGCAGTGCAAAGAGCTTTGAGTGGTCGGAAGACTAGAAAGGAGCTATATAAAAATGCAAGTCCATTTACCATGATAAAAGCACAGAGAACCCCACCTTCACCTGCAGACTTAGAGTTATTATTGTTACTCCCTGCGGGGGTTTAGCTGTGAAGTGACGAGGTCAGAACCTAGACACTGAATATCAACGCTGTGCATATTCCTCGTGAGTTGGTTGTCTGAAATGTCCTTGTTTCATATATTTTTTTCAGTGCTCCGGTATCTTCATACACAAATGTTCCACTTGTGTAACAGCGGCGATGCCTCCTAAATTAATTAATGCAGCTCCGTCCTAACTGTCCTAACCTTCCCTGTCCAAACAAGCTGGTAACCCACCTACAAGAATTTCATTAGTGTTGGCTCTTAAGACTTATAGGCTCCAGCCACACTGCAGCTGAACGTGTCCCAGTTCCCAGTTCCCCTCACATGTGACACAGATCTGATGCTATTTAATCAGCGTGAGCAGCAAAAAAGCTTCACGGAGTTGTATTTTTTTTATTTTTTTTTATTCCATCTGGACCACACGGATATGTAACACACGGTTGCCAAATCTGATCCCCGAGGCAAGTGACCTACATGCGACTTGCATTTGAACGCTCCCAATTATAATTTGTCAGTGTTACCATGACAATAAGTCATTCTTACATCACTCACTTGAGACACCTGGCTTACTTTTGGCAGCTCGGCTGAGCTGGCGTTAAAGGACAAGGAGACAAATCGGTAAAAAGGCAAATGCGCACGAGAAGCTGTCACTTTGGAAAACATTGCAAATATAGAACACAAGTTTCGCCAAATTCAAATTCAACACCTGCCTTCACACTGTAAGCACTTTAACATTCAGTGTGAGTTCCATCATAACACTTTTTCAGAGCTTTTTTACACCCTGACAGGAATAGGAAATATTGGGGAAATACTAGTGTGTGCAGCAGTGAATACATCTGTGAGCAGGAGAATTTGTGTGTATGACCATATGTGTCTACAACACAGCCAGTGTAAGGCAGTCAGCCAAGCTAAGGCAGTGCTCAGCCCACAGCAGCTGTTTGGCAAACAAGCAAAATGCCACCACGAAGCAAATAAATAATCCATGCCTTTAATTAGCACCCCCTACTACAAGCACCACCTCCTCCTCTTGATCTCTCGCCTTTTTTTGATGTCAAGGGCCGGAGACAGGATTTAGTTTTCAAAGGGAATACGAGAGCCGCCACCTCTGTAGTTCGAGGGTGATCATAACCCAAAGGCCTTAGCCTCTTCTGTTCGAGCGTGTTTGGATCCAAATGGAAGGAAAAATGGGGGTCGGCAGTTGTCGAGTGCAGCAGAGGCGAGGCGAGGCGAGGCGAGGCAAGGCGGGAGGCGACAACAGCCCTGGGAAAAAGACTTTGTAAATAATTTCAGTTGACAGCCTTTGTGAGGGACAAGTGATGGTTTGATGTTTTTATTCTGACAATGACACTGCGATACTGATGCTGCTGTGCGTTTGTAACTGAAAAGCCAAGCCAGTATCAGGGTTATTAATGACTGCAACAATGAGACAAGGTGAAATATGACAGGTCTTGAGGGGAGTTGTTGCAGCCGTGGGAAGTTTTAAACTGAAACATATGTGTCTGGCAGCTCAACACATTAAGAAGACAATCAGAGGAAAGTGAGCTAAACTTCTCAGCTAACTTTTTAGTAAATATGAATGTATCACATTCCACGGGGGTTGTGCCTTCTGCGTTTAAAACTGCAAATATAAAACTCTGCCTCAAAAGGCCAACTCTACATCCACATATTCATTATAACTTCAATTCCTCATCCATTTTTTCTCTTTGAAATGTTTCATAGCACAACGTATATTAGCCAACCAACTGCTACGTGACCTTTTTTGACCTTTCACTTCGCAGCTCTCTTAAACCTCTTCTACCAAAGTGCTAATCAATCTAGTTTTTGCCGCCAACAATTGTGCATTTCTTTTCAGTCAAAACGCACTCAGCTTTAAAGGAGTACTCCACAGATTTAGCATTACACTCCTGGAACATTGTCAGACTCACAATGGACAGTTTAACCTCTTCCACTCCTTGAGAGCGCCGGCAGACTTAACTTTTTTCAGAGGCTGTAATAGGCTCAGTTTCAGAGCTAGAGTGGTATCATGTGAAACTAGAAAAACCTGAGGAATTCATTGGTACCATGTGCTTGACGGGAAGAACGCTAAATAATGCTCCAAAGTTACGCTAAATTATGGCGAGGAAGACTGGCATGGCCATTTTCAAAGTGGTCCCTTGACTTCAAGGAATGAAAATGAGTTCTATAGGTACTCACAAGTCTCCCCTTTACAGACATGCCCACTTTATGATGATCAAATGCAGTTTGGGGCAAAAAAACATGACAATTTTTTAATGCAGTATAAATGTGTTATTTTCACCTGTTCTAAAATGGTGTATTTGAATATTTCTGCATACTGGGGTCCCTAAACAGTCTTGGAATTATATAAATTGGGTATCACTGTAAAGCTGAGACTGTTGTGGATCCCATGAGCCCAACTGTATTCATGTGTGACAATGTCAGTCCCCATAGTAGCCATTTAATTTTTTGAAACTAGACCTCACTGTATAAAATGACCTGTTGTGACATCTAGGATAATCACAGCCCCATGAAACCTTACAGCCACAAACTATACCACTAAGCCACTAAAATGCAACTTGTCCGCTGACAGTTTGATCAGAGATTCGGGTGTGTTGCAGTATGCTAGTAACAGCTAATGTAGCCTAATGTAGTTGTAGATGAGAAGCAGGCGACCGAGTTCTCACCCCCAGATTATTTCCAATTTAAAAAAATTTAGTCTTCAGGCTCAACTGACCCTGACTCAAGTGACATCACTTGAGGACATTTATCAGACTCCACACAGCTCCCTCTGGAGACACTAAATGCTTTATGCTACTTCAAGAGGGACCACGTGTGCGCACATCGAGGCAAAGAAACTTAAATGCAAGGAGAGAAGATCTGGATGTATAGATCGAAACGTTACCTTGATAAGAGAAACAAAATCAATAAACTATTTATTTGGGGCCTAACGGTGTGCAGACCTCCTTTGTGCCCTGCAGCTTTACTACTTTTTTTTTCGCAGTAGAACTCCCCAACCCCTGGAAACACACCTCGGTTTTAACTTGACTGCCTCTAAAGCTATCTGGGCATCCATAAACTTGCATTCTCATGGTCTCTCCCTAAGTAATAGGTCACAGTGAAATTATTAGCGTCTTCAGAGAGTTGGTGGAGCGTATTTAAAAGGGCTGTCACGCCCAGGCTTTCCAGTGATCATGGCATATTAAATCCCAAATACGGTTTCTCTCTGTCACATTTAAATTCCTTATCTGAAGTTTTGAGGAATGCTTCTGCACCTCATCGGTCAGGATCTTTAGCTTGCTGTCTGAGCATTTCATTTTTCTTTTTCTGCAATTGTTCTGTGTTCTTGGCGCAAAGGCAACATTCATACTTTGCCACATGGGTAATTGCAATCAGACGCAAAAAAGGGCAAATTGCACTGCAAAACCTTATGGGCGTGTAAGCACTGTAATATCAATAGCGCTATATCTTTTGTGAATCGAACCTTGAGACGGGGCAGATAGTGGTTGCAAGTGATGCCCAATTCACGGTGGCCGCAATCCATTCTTTGTGAATTCGCTCATCAGTGTGGTCTATTAATCGTCTAACAACATAAAAACCCCACTAAGAGTCTACAGCCATACTAGCAGTTCAGTGAGGCTATGCGTATGCACAGCTAACGTCAGCATGCTAACATGCTCACAATGACTATGTTAATATGCTGATGATAAGCAGGTATGTTGACTATCTTAGTTTAACATGTTAGCGTGCTAACATTTGATACCACAAAAGTCAAGTACAGCTGAGGCTGATGGGAATGTCATTGGTTCTGCAGGTATTTGTTCATAAACCAAAGTGTTGGATCATTTTAAATTTTGACAACAAACACAAGGCTTTCATTCAGGAGACCGCTCGTGTCCCGTGTATTAAGTTTTACTTTCACGTTACAATCAGCTGTTCATTCATGACCCGCGTTCACAACGTTCAGTTTCATTTTCACTTTACAAGCATAGTAGTTTCAAGCCCAACCATGTAGTTATTTCCTAAACCTAACTATGGTGGTTTTGTTGCGGCAGTATGTGACAACTTGGGATCAGAACGTGTTGAAATAAATGGTGCTCCTCAATGGGGTTTTGACTGATTTATATTTTAAGTTGGCCTTGTTGTCAACTGTCTTTTTACCTCTGAGACAAACTGGGTCTTCTCTGGTATACCAGCCTCCTCATTTATCAAGCTACCCCTCCCCCTACTCCAGGGGATTCCCAACCTGATTTTCAAGATGCCCCATCCACTGACCCTTCCCTTTATTCCTACCCCACTAGGGATTAGAACCCTGTGAGGACCTGACATTGTATTCATTCATGGTTTGTTTCACTTGAGTTCTTATATTGCATTATTTATTATTAATAATATTGTCAGATTTGCATTTCTACAAATTCTTACAACTTTCTGTTAATGTTATTGTGATTTGCATTTACCCTTGAATCTCCTCTAACAAGGTTTCTCCCATTATGTTTTTTTCTTTTCTTGTCTATTTATAAAGCTTGGCCAGGTTCCCGTTATGGGCATGTAAAATAAAAGCCCATTGCGACATGGCATATTGTGTTATGGGTTATACAAATAGCCTTGATTTGAAAGAGAAGGATGTTCTTGCATTTATGGATTTTTTTTCCCACACATTTGTTACCTTTCTGTATACACAATATATATGTTAATATCTGATACATTTGTATGTAAATGTGTGTATACACATATTGTAATGCAAATAAAAAGATGTGTCTATATGAATCCGGTGGAGGCAAATATGGGAACATGAAAAAGATCACAACAATGTATATGCTTGCACAACATGATGAAACTGTGCTGACTGTAAACGGCAAACCAACGGCAGATATGGTTAATGAGGAAAGCACATATGTCAGAAGTAGTGTTATAAAAATGTAAAGATAAACATTGAATCTGAAATGAACAAATCAATATAAAGACTATTTAATCAAGATTGTTAGTTTTGAATCATTAAGTTAGTTTTTTGTGTCGATATTTCACACTGAACTCTTGATTGGCAGCTTTTCATAGGAGAGGCAAATTCTTCCATCAGGCACGGCTGCCGAATCCAAATTGACACACTGTCTGAAACGCCTCCAGACTGTAAGTTCATCATTTAATCATCTGAATTTTGGCACACGGCTCCTGTCTGCACTTGTGTGAGATTTTATTCTTCAAAACCATTCACGAGTCACCCTATTAGCCGCAATTTATTTGAAAAGGACATTAAAGAGATATATATTTCCCGAGACATAGTACATTTGTAAGTATATCTATGAAAAAGAAATAGAAATACAACCCTTTTAAGAAAAAGTAGGGCAAAGTCAAGTCTGTGTCGCGTATCTCAGAGAGAGATCACTGTCAACATAAGAAATGACAAGGTCTTTTATAGAGCGCTACACAGCCTTCTTCGTCTCTAAAATCCCCCCGTGCTATAGAGATTTGGCTCATTCCAGTTCTACCGCGGGCCCCGAACACATCCACCGTCCCTATCATGGCCCATTTCTCCAGGTCTCTCCATCTGACTGAGCCCTGTTTGCTGATTTATTATTCCAACTCGCCGGTGTCAACCTGTGGTCTGCTGCTCCGTAGGGGCCATTTGATGATCGATGGGAGCCCGGAGGTCACACAAGGCTGAGGTGCCAAAGAGATGCTTGGTATTCAACAGACTTCCTGAAAGCAGCTTGATACTTCTGAAATTGTGTTTAACTCAGAAGAGAGGGGTCGTGAAAGAACATGAAACGGCCTGCCTTCGCTGGTCGTCTGATGTTACAGAGAGGTGGTGTTCTCAAGCATCATCAGAGTTCACATCGCATTAAGTTTACGGCTCAGATCTCACAAAAAGAGATGACTCATCTCAAGAGGTTTAACTTAAAGTGAAATATCTGCTGCTTTAGAGCTACATTATAGCAGTTTAGGGCCACACTAAACACCAAAATTGCCTGTACTGTAATGGCTCACATCAGTTCTACTTTGCCATTTTTGGGGTCACTAATAAGCGACTGCAAATGAAACTCAACACTTCCGGGCAGATGTTTAGGTAGGGGGTGTGCGCTTTGAGCTACTGGAAGACTTTTAATTTGAAATATTTGTGAGGAAGTGTAGAGTGTCATTAACTCTGGTAGTTCTGAGTAACTGGAGTTGTTTCCACCTGACAGCCTATAGGCTTACAGTTCTTTATTTTCAATATCATCTCCATGCATACACATCTCTTGCTTTCCTACAGAGCTTGGTTACGTGTTGCAATTTATATATTTTTCAAACATCGAATCAACTCAGGAAAGGCAGTCGTGATGTTATGACGTGCCGCTAACCACTTTGCTGCAGGGCTTTTCTCCATTTAATACGCTCCCTCTCTCCTGTCCAGTTTTTCTCCACTCTGCTCAGCCACATGCGCTTCCCACGCTGTGAAAGAGAATGAACATTGTGTTGATGTGTACATGTGTGCGACCAGTCACGTGCGATGGTAATTCGTGGGCAATAACAACGCCATTGCTGCTTTTGGCGTGCCATTTGAAATCATGTAGTCTGTACTGACGATGTAAATGTAAATGCATCCGTGTGAATGTGCTACTCTCAGAGCTAGTGATGTTGTCACAGTCTGCTCCACCTCATGCCTCAACTCCTCCCTGACCTCACCAAACCAGTCAGCCCCTTCCCCCTCATCAGCTCACCTGAGCTCACAAATCATCAGTAATCAAGCCAGTATTTAAGCCTCCCCATTTCACTCACTCATTGTCAGATTGGTTTTCGCCGCCATGCGAGACACTCCAGCACTCGTTCTTGGACTGATCTCCCGTTGCCGACCTCGCCGTAATCCCAGATATAACCTCAGCCTTCTGTCCCCGACCACAAGTTCTGCCTCAGTGTTCCTGGTTTCTGTCTGCCCCTCTGGGCTGTGTGGTGCTTTTCCGACGACGTTACCACAGTGTGAGTTTCCCTGTCTGTTACCCTGTGGATCACAGTGGACTAATGACTTTGTTTGTGCTGCCTCACTCGCCATCGTGTGTGTCAATTCCCTGCTGACGCTTGCTGAATTGTTTGGTGGACACACGTGGCTCACGCTATAGCTACGGACTCACCGGTACTCCGGTTCGGCCCAACCAGGAGATCAGTGTTTGTGTCCCAAAGTGTTGTTGAGTTATTTGTTGTACAGTTACGTGAGTGATGTTTGTGATGTTTTTTTCATATTTATGTTAAATTTATTTAGATTTATGTTTTTTTTGTTAAAACCAACTATGTGGTTTTGTTGCCTAAACCAACACATTCTCACTCCCAACTCATCAAATACCGCCGCTTGGTCAGTGTCCTTCGGCATCAGAGACTGACGATACCAACAAGTCATGTGACTAAAGACTGACGTGACAAAATAAGTCAATGTTACTTTTAGTTTCACATCGGACACGAACACTGGTCTCCTGGTTGAAAGTCTTGTGTTAGTTTGGCCCACCTGCCCTGAACGGACTCTCACGCTATTAATACATCACTTGGTCCAACCTTCGATTAACGCCACGGTTGGGTTTACATTGGACTTAGTTGAAAGCCCGGTTCACCACATACTCTCGATAAAGGGTGTATCCATGCTTCGGTTTTTGATGCCGAGGGTCACTTACTAAACGGTGGTATTTATCGAGTTGGGAGTGACAACGGCATGCCTAATCATAACTACGGCCGTTACTGTAGTTTTGTTGCCTAAACATAACCGTGACCGTTTCACGATGACGACGTGGCATGAATGCGTTACATGCGTGACGCATGATATGATGGTGCCATTTATACGCCTTCCCGTGATATCAGGTTGGGGGAACACAACACAGTGTGGAGCCCTGCAGTCACAGCAGCTTTGAGGATCAGACTGATATATGAGGCCAATATAGTATTGGCTTCCCGTCCAAAGTTTTTATGGCTCCATTGTATATCATCTTAAGAGGTTCGGTTGCAGCAGGATTTCATCGAGACCAAGAGGTTACACAATCACCTAATTGTGGAAAGATCACTGAGTGCAAAATCTTCACAGCAGTGCACTATAGTAAGCAATTTCTCAAAATCAATCAAAATTTAGGGAACAATATCGACACAAGTCTTCACTTTAAATCCAGCATTAAACCGATGTGTCACCTCTGATGCTCGCGTAATGATCGGCCATTGATTTTTAGATTAAAGTGATGCACTGTTAATATGTTGCTCTACATTAAGACCGTTGTCATGATTTTATTGCTGCTACACATTGTACTTTATGTTTCTGACTTGTTGAAACCTGGCGAGCACTGCCAGCTGGCTGAGCTGTGTGTGTTGCACAAAGACTATTTTGTGTGGTTGTCCACCCCACCTCCCCACTACAGTTAATATATCAATCAGTCATGTTGTCCATTTTCATTCAGAGAGCTTCCTCTCTGATCACACCCACTTCACTGCCCTTCCGTTGAAGAGGTGTGGTCGTCCTTGGTTTTGGCAACAAGAGCCATGTCATTTGAATATCAACAGAAAATATGGAATAATGTTGTGTCTGTGTCTTTCAACTTCTATTAGCTGTAGTGTTTGTTCTCCCAGTGGTTGCCATAGGAGCTGGTATAGCTAAAGAAAGTGAACAAGACAAGAGGCATTTGAGCTGCCCACTTCATCACAACAATGAACTGAATAATAACGATATCATTCAAAAACAACGATAATATTATGGCAAGATTAATCCCAACGCATTGAGAAATAGAGTAGCGGTTTCATCCAAATCTGTTCTTCATTAGTATGCGGATTTATGCAGCCAGGGCTCTTAAATCTAATTAAATAATCCTCTCCATAGGAGGGTCCTGTGGTGCAGCTTCTATCATGTTGTTGAGTTATGTTCACAAGAATGTGTTGAAACAGACAGACGCCATCGTGATGACATTATGGACCACCGCGGAGGGACATAAAAATAAAATAACTAGCTGTCAGCGACTCCTGATTACCATCTGAATTTAAATGGGTTTAGAAAATGGGCTTGTCTTTGAATAATAATTGTCTTTGCAGAAAGAATGTAATTCTGTCTGTTATTTCCTCACCCCAACATAGATAAGTTTTATTTGGTCAATGTCTATAAATGTATGTCTGATAAAAGAAACTACTTGTAGATAAAAGAAAACAAGTTCCCCAGTCTTTTATCCTCTAATAAAACAGTCAGTTCTTATTTGATAGAGGAAAAGTACATAGTTCAACAGCCCTTATTACATATGAGGACATTACAATACATTTCAGTTAAATGTTAATTGACATAATTTTGTCTGCTTTACTGATGGAGATGGCTGATGGGGGAACTGGAGTGGAGTGGCTCTAATATTTCATAATTTTCCAGATAAAAACAGCGTAGACACAATTTATGAGCAATACGACTTTTAATCTTTATGGCCACTGGATAAAACAGTAATCATCATGTTTCACAGAAGTAAACTCATTGATCCTCATACAACAGTTCATATGATATCTTACGGAAAGTTAATATAGTTTCTTTTTTCGTACGTTCTACTAATGTCTAGCAACACGTGTCAATTTCCGCTCATTGCATGCAATATCGTACATTTGTTTTAACGCCACTAATTTCTTTAATGCATTAATGCAACTTGTGATTTTAGGGTTGTAGCGGACTCAGTTTTAAAACTAAAGTGAAGATACCGTTATCATGTGAAACTAGAAAAACCTAAGGAATCAGTAGGTACCCTTCAGATAACGCTCCAAACTTACGCTAAATTTTGGCGAGGAAAAACTGGCATGGCCATTTTCAAAGAGGTCCCTTGACCTCCGACCTCAAGATATGTGAATAAAAATGGGTTTTATGGGTACCAACGAGTCTCCCCTTTACAGACATGCCCACTTTATGATAATCACATGCAGTTTGGGGCAAGTCATAGTCAAGTGTGACACTGACACACTGACAGCTGTTGTTGCCTGTTAGACTGCAGTTTGCCATGTTATGATTTGATATATTTTTTTATGCTAAATGCAGTACCTGTGAGGGTTTCTGTAAACATATAAATACGTTTGCATAAAGCAGTATATTTGCCCACTCCCATGTTGATACGAGTATGAAATACTTGACAAATCTCCCTTTAAGGTACATTTTGAACGGATAAAAAATATGCAATTAATTTGCATTAATCGCGATTAAATATGTTAATCGATTGAAAACCCTAATTATATCTTACAAAAAGTTATTCATCATTTTTCACATGCTCTACAAATGTCTAGCAACACGTGTCAATTTCTGCTCATTGCATGCATACAGTCCAGGGTATGCTTTAGGGTTCACGAAAGTTAATTGTAACATTTTGGTCGCCTAAAAATGTGTTGTTAAGCGTTCGGTTGTACTTGTCCTGCTCCACCTTGTCGTGTCACTTCTGGTTGCAAAAAAACAAGATGGCGACGGCCAAATTGCAAACTCAAGGCTTCAAAACGTAGTCCACAAACCAATAAGTGACGTCAAGATGATTACGTCCACTTCTTATAAACACAGAATGCACGACGACCAATAATTTTCTGGATAAACCAGCCTGTTTTCATTCCCAGGGCGTCAAATACCGACACTTTGTCATGGCCGACGGTGTTCGATACCGCCGCACAAGGCACCTGTGTCCCACGTGTCCCGTGTTGACAATCTCAAGTCATATTTTCACTGTACAAAGTAACTTTAAGCACAACCATGTTGTTTTTTCCTAAGCTCTGTGCCACTAACTCAAAAACAAGTATAAGTGCAGCACATCTCTACATAGAAAAGTACATTCTTCTCAGATTACATAACAGGAACATAATGGGACCTGATGCCCTTGTGTTCACTGTAATGGTTCAAAGATGTATCTGAGAGTTTAAAAGGAGCCATATAATATACATTTCTTAAAAAAATGTGTAATGTTTAATGGCTGGTTTTTATGTTCACCCCTACTCATGCCTACTTAATTCAACATTACACATTTACTAACTGCATATCATCCCCGGCTCAGACAGCATCAGCCTTCAACATCTACAGCAGCAAAACAAAGCCCCCACCTCTTTGACACTCAGTCCTCTTCAGTGTGCTCTTCTGAGCGTTAATGGAGCTAATGTCCAAAGATCCATCACAACATCATCTGAATCAGCAGTAACAGAGATGGCTGCCTAATGGTTTCCCTCACTAAGGATCTGCAGCGATGTAAGACAACTTCAACCCACATTCTCGTCAACGTTTCAGTAACTGTTTATGGGTGTGTGGATAATGATACATTTACCACCTGGATTTGAAATCTTCATCATGATGGAACAGAGAAAGATCACACTTCGCAACGTATATATATAAAGTAGCTGCACCCGATTCGACTGTTATCAGGCCATTAAATAGGCGTTATCAGTCTCTATAAGCACAATAGATGTGGGTCATTAGGGGCCTACTACGTTGTAAAAGTGAACGTGAAACTTAAAAGCAGCACATTCTAACATGTTGTAAAACTGAATGAAACGCTAAGTTTTAATCACAAAAAAAGGTTTAGGCAACAAAAATACGACTTCTTTAGGGTTCGGCAATAAAACTACAACTTCTTAAGGTTTAGGCAACAAAAATACAACTTCTTAAGGTTTCGGCAATACAACTACAACTGCTTTAGGTTTAGGCAATAAAATTACAACTTCTTTAGGTTTAGGCAATAAAACTACAATTTCTATAGGTTTAGGCAAAAAAAACAGTTATGTTTAGGCAATAAAACTACAACTTCTTTAAGTTTAAGTAACAAAACTACAACTTCTTTAGGTTTAGGCAAAAAAAAACACTGTTAAGTTTAGGGGGAAAAAACATGTTTTATTTTAAAATAATTACGAACACAAAGACCCTGTGTTTTGTGTCCCATCCATCTTCCTTGACCTCCACCCTGTTTGCAGTTTCACACTGTCTATACTACAGCGCCTGACTTCCTCTTCTGCTCCTGTCATAATAACTACGGCCGCTAGAGGTCGCTTACGTGTTCTTTTATACCTTCTTTCCGTAATCTACCATGTGACTAGATGATAAAACCTACTAGTGGGTGTACTAGGCCCCTATTGGCCCATATGTATGGGGCTTATAGCGATTGATAACACCCATTTAATAGCCTTACAACAGACTAATGAGCTGGTATATCTTAGCCCAAACTCAAACACTAAATATTACCACTAAGAAATATAGAAGGATAACTACAAGTTAAAATCTATGGCAAATAATATGTGAATATGTATACTTTGTGTAAAACAGTGAAGGGTTAGAAGAGTGTGTGCATTTGTTACTAAGTATGGGAAATAAAAGAGTAGGGAAGGGAAGAAAGAAGAGAAGTATGTGTGTATTTGGAGGCAAGTAGGTGAGTCTCTATTGTGACAGAAAGGCAAGTCAAACAACATGAATACATGTGACGATGCTGTTTTTCTGTTTGATGTTGGCAAACTCAAACTGCCGTTAACATCCTTTGGAAGGTTTTTCCAGGATAGAATACAATTTCTCCACACAGCAGAGTCTGTTCTCCTAATGCACACAACTGTTTGTTTTGGCAGCTTCCAAAGAGCTTCGCCGCTCAGTAGCCATTTGCATAACTCAACAAGTTTCTCCTGGCATTGCAGCGTATGAGTAATACACAGTCAACTAGGTGAAACCAGGATAAATCCAGCCGGGCTGGATGGAGAGTGGGGTAGACAGAGGGAAGGGTGAACAGGAAGAGAGGGGAGAGTGAAGAAGACATGAGAGCCTGCGTTGAATAGTGATGCAGAACGCAACAGTCTGCTTCCCTTGTTTTATGTAACACCTACAGAGCGGCGCTGCGTGTCCTAGTAAATGAATGGATGCGCCAGTGGAAGGTGTGATCACAGCCACTGGTTATTTTGTCGAATCAGGAGAATAAGAGACACTTTTTCAATCGGTGTGAGGAAACTGTTGGTTCTACTAGTCAGCATACTTTCTCAAGTCAGTATGTTTTTTTTTATGGGGATAGCTTTTAGTATGAAAACTGAAAAGAAGCATATATGAAAGTTGCCACATTTTTCCAATGGAAAAAACAATCTGATGTGTCAGTACAAACAAAACACAAAGAGGAAATATCATAACTAGTTCAGGTTTCAAAGCACATGAAAGGGCCACACATAGCCAGGGAACAACATTAAAGGGTCAGTTCATTCAAATGACATATCTTCTCACTTACCCCATTTCCATAAAGATAGTTTTATTCATCCAGATTTTGAGAAATCCATCCGTGGAAACGGTGTCGGTAGTTTTCTTTTTAGCACATTTTATGCGCTTTTATGTGTTTTCTCTAGGACTGTCAATCGATTAAAATAGTTCATCACAAATTAATCGAAAAAATTTTATCTGTTCAAAATGTACCCTCCTGTTACCTTCAAATTTACTAACATCTTTTATCCTTGGGGTCAATTTGACCCCAGCAATTTAAACCTCCAGAAAATGATTATAATTAAAATTGTTACCCAAGTTTATGTGTCAGGTACTTTATGTTTGTTTGTTGACTACCTAAATAGCCCTTTAAATAAAATCAATATCTTCCCGGGAACCATATTTTGCCGCCCCCAAAGCATGGGGAAATATCAAAGTTCTCGCGAGAATGATGTTTCCCCTCCCCCATGTCGTGTGAACTATCAATGGTTCTCGCACTACTACAGTTATGGTTATGTTAGGTTAGGGCCCTAAAGCTTTTTGAAGATTATAAAGTTGCATGTTATAGTGACCTCAATATCATCCAAAACAAATGTGTGTAAAATGTTGATATTTCTTATATGTTTTATACAGCTAAAACAGCCTGGGGTCAAATTGACCCCAAAGAACACCGATGCGTACAGCATGTATACAGGACATTGAAAACATATCATCATTTTAATTTTATGTTTACCCAGTTGTCCCAATTAAATTAGGAAAAGTCATTAAATATGAAGCAAAAAAAATGATGTCAATCATTTATTTAGAGACGTGAAACATTGAATGGGGTCAAATTGACCCCAAAGATAATAGGAGGGTTAAAGGGAGATTTCTCAGTTATTTAATATTCTTATCAACATGGGAGTTGGCAAATATGCTTGCTTTATGCAAATGCATGTATATATATATATATATATATATATATTATAGGAAATAAATTAACAAGACAAAACAATGACAAATATCGTCTAGAAACCCTCACAGGTACTGCATTTAGCATAAAAAATATGCTCAAATCATAACATGGCAAACTGCAGCCCAACAGGCAACAACAGCTGTCAGTGTGTCAGTGTGCTGACAAACTGCATGTGATTATCATAAAGTGGGCATGTCTGTAAAGGGGAGACTCGTTGGTACCCATAGAACCCATTTTTAATCACATATCTTGAGGTCAGAGGTTAAGGGACCCCTTTGAAAATGGCCATGTTTTTCCTCAACAAAATTTTGCATAAGTTTGTAGCGTTATTTAGCCTCCTTTGCGACAAGCTAGTATGACAACCACGCAGCTAAGATGGTCTTCTTTAGCTAGTCTACAAGCAGGAAGTGGAAGTGGCAAACTGTGTGTGCTAAAAGGGGAGTCTGCCACTTGGGATCATTGTTGAATCTCATTTTTTTTAACCTTTGTGTTTGTTTATGTATTTACGTTGTGTCTCATTTGTATAACCTTTACACAAATTGAGCGTATAGAACAACAAGTTGTGAGTCTTCCACAAGCTGGTAGCTTGACAGCTGTGAGTACAAACAATATACATGTTCATTGTTTATGTTCATAATGATAATTTTGGGGGAGTTTCTTTGGAGGGAGGCCCGAAGGGACGGGCTGTCAGTGTTGCAGACTTGGCGACTTTCTCTCTAGATTTAGGGACTTTTGGAGCTAGTGCTGCCAGCTACTTTCATTGGAAAAGAGTTGGCAATACTGGGCCTGATTTTTTGGTTGGATCATTTTTTAATCTAGCAAAGTCCTACTCTGGCTACTTTCTCAAGACCCCAGCTTAAATTATTATACAGTTGAAAATAGAGAGTAAATATTTTGCCATTTTCAACATAGTTGATTGGAATTTGGTTTGGTGAGCTCACACAAAGCTTAAACAGCAAGAACTAATGAAACAAAGTTTAAATACATAAAGTTGCTGTACAGTATGCTGGAGTTCTTGAGCCATGCTGCTGCTGCTGCTCGGTCCTTGAAACCTTTTTTGCCTCCATTCTATCACACTGGAGGCGAATGGAATTTGTTTGCGGTGCTCACGGCATTGAAAAAGGACATTTGAGAAACTCAAAAGCATCATGTTTTCCCAGCGTCACAGACCTTGCTGTCAACAGTTTTGCATTGAGGTGGAGGAAAACAAATTTCAGAGATGCGTAACTATGGAACGCTGAAGTTTCTTGTAATTTGGGTGAACTGTGGATTAAAAGAAGCCAAGTTCAGAATAAACAATAAATCAGAACTGTTTTTGCTGATAGTGAAAATGCTCTGCTCTGAGTTTACACATGGTCAAATGTAGAGAGGAAAGTGTTCATAGCAGAGAAGAAAAGACGTATTGACTCCAGCAACACGTTGGCATCCAACGGAAGCTTCAGCCTTCCGCCAGAGCTGCATGTCCTTGGGTGAGAGCTGCTCCTGCCTGTGGCATCTCTTGTTAAAAACACTTGGTTAGATTTCACATGTGGGTTTTTTTTGTCTGCGCGCACACACATTCATTATGCGGACACATGCACCCCAATTATGAATAAGTGTTGACAGGTGTCGAGCGCTGTCTGAGTCCTCCATGTTTGAATTGGAAATCCTCTGGAGTGGAGTATTGCTTGCGCCTCAGAGACCTCATCTAATCTGACTGCACCTATCGATCCACGTTATGCACTGAAAAACCTGTAACGCTCCCCATAGAACCAAGCTGTTTATATAGGAATTGATTAAATTCTTGGGAAAAACAGAGCTTGTATCATAAAAAAGAGATCAATAGCGCTGATTCTTTTCGAGATAAAGAACGGCAGATTTAAGTTTTTTGTCGAACAGATGCAGGACCCGGCGTCAACTGGATCTCTCGCAACACAATGAAAAAGTTGAAGAAATCGCATTGATGTCAGCCCACAGGAGCCTTTTCTTTTCATGATCTGCTGTAGCAAACACAGTCGAATGGTTTTCGGAGGGTGTGCAGCTCAAGCGGAGGCTGTCTGAGGTTGCTCTCTTCATCAGCTGCCTTTTCTATCTTAACAGTGGCAGCCGAGACTGATACATGATGCCTGGAAGAATAGGGGAGCAAAGGGAATTCAGCTGTCACAGAGACCCCAAATATAACCTGAAGAAAGCTCCATTCTCCAATTCTCTGCCTGCCTCTGTCTCCCTAACCCTCCTCCTCCACCCTCCCGTACAGCCTCTCATCCTCGTCTCTCTTGCTCTTTCCAGGTTTAAAAACTCGCTTGCAAATGCAAAGAAAACCAACCATTTCTTAAGCGTTTGACAAGATCCACCTCTCTCAGTGACAGCCGAGATTGTGAAAAAGCTCACCTATGCAGTCGTCGATGTAAATCGCTTTCTTGAATGTTGCTGAGTCTTTTTTAATAGGAAGCTTGGCTTTCTTCCATCTCCCAACTTTCTCGGGCGACAGATCTTGAAGCAAAACAAAACACCAAAGAGAGGGACCGGTGGGGGATGCGACTGCTGATTATTTTTTGCTTCCCTATCAGACTTCTCATTTTTGTTCTGCAATTCATGCAATCGTTTTTTTTTTTCCCCTCACGTCGAAGTGGCAATTTGTATGGTCGGCTGAACTGAAAATATTAATTTAATCAGATCCACACTTAATGAGGACTGAACCCCAGCTTTAACTTCCTGGTTGTTTTTTTTCTGCCGCTGCGACCTATCCTCCAAATTAAAAGCCTGGCACACAGCAAATTAGCCGTATACAGTGTGTATGTTCAACATGCTTGGGTTCAATTTGCATGTTAGAAAACAGGTGTCTAATCAGCTCCCTATGTTAGCACTAATGAGTGTGTTAGCTCTACTCAAAATGTTCACTGACACTTGGGCTCAGTGCTGCTTGCTATATGGAGAACAACTAATTACGCTGCAATGAACAGTAGAGCTAGTCAGATTAAAAAGAAGCTACTTTGAATGTACAGTACTCGTAAGGGAGCAGCGATATCCACATATACTAATGCATGCTGCCACAGCAGCGGGTAAAGCTAAGTAGGTTGTTATTGTTTATTAAACACTTCCATATAAAACATCAGATTTTCTATCTGTAGTTTTTAACCAATGAATGGTTAGTGATGCACATTATATCTGTATTTGTCAAATTTGTCAAGGCAGCTTTTTGAGTTGAAAATGCTAAATAATCTCATGATAAATGTCACATTAACCTTGGTACCGATTGATAAACAATATCTTATTAAATACTAGGGGCTGTCAAAGTTAACGCGATAATAACACGTTAACATAAATTTGTTTTAACGCCACTAATTTCTTTAACACAGTAACGCAATCAATTTTTCCAAGGTTGTAGCGGGCTCAGTTTTAAAGCTATAGAGTGAAGATACTGGCATCATATGAAACTAGAAAAACATAAGGAATCCATTGGTACCAACCATGTCACACTAGCTTGTTGCGAAAGAGGTTCCAAACTTGCAGTTTGGGGCAAGTCATAGTCAAGTCAGCTCACTGACATGCTGACAGCTGTTGTTGCCTGTTGGGCTGCAGTTTGCCATGTTATGATTTGAGCATATTTTTTATGCTAAATGCAGTACCTGTGAGGATTTCTGGACAACATTTGTCATTGTTTTGTGTTGTTAATTGATTACCAATACTAAATATATACACATATTTGCATAAAGCAGCATATTTTTTCCACTTCCATGTCGATAAATGTATTAAATACTTGACAAATCTCCCTTTAAGTTGCATTTTGAACAGATAAAAAATGTGATTAATTTGCGATTAATTATGGACAATCATGCGATTAATCATGACTAAATATTTTAATCCCTTGACAGCCTTAATAGCAATACATCTAAAATTAGGTTAGAGAGTCATAATGCTGGTTTTGTTTAATTGTCGATTATTGCCAGCCATAATCACAAGAATAACTAAATGTTCAGAGGTAGGGATTTAATCTCTTCATAGATAATCTTTAATCTTATATTTATATATATTATATATTAATTTATTTATGTTATCTAATATACTTATAGATATTATAGCTTTATAAAAAAAATGTCAACTTCTGCTGGATGTTAATATCCGTACAATAAGGTTCTTCATGTTCTCACAATCGCTCTCATTCCATTCTTGATCTTTTTAATCTTTGTTCATTTTTGTATTGTCCATAAAGGCACTTACTCCAAAATGCATTCCATGAATTACTCATCACATTTTTAACTATTGGGATGTGAAAAGACTGGAGGTGGGATGCACACTTTTATCTGGTCACAGGAGGTTAAAGTAAGATGTTTCTCCTTTAATTCAGTTCACACATTGCTGTGACCTTACAACTGAGCAGCCATGCAGTCAGAGATGCTATTTAGCCTCTGTACTGTAAAAGCTCAGCCATTCGGTGTCATCACGAAGGCTACAGTTGCATCAGCTCACCTCTGTATTCAGTGATGTGTGTTTTACTGATATATTACTGCTGAACCATGAGTTTGGCTGAACTTTATTTAAACCTGATTTGCATAAAAGCATTAGATTAGACAAGGTTACGAGCATTGCGGACAAAGAGGGACTGTCCACCTCACGTCCACGAGGGAGTGGGCGACCACAGGTCACGACTGTGTGCACAGTTGGCATTACCATGGAAAAAATACTGTGCATCTGAAGAAGTTATTGTCTCTTAGATAAGTAGTCCTGTGTGTTTATGGTGGGTTAGAGAGGTATAAACATGTACCTGTTAAACTGAAAATGTGAATTGATTTGACGCTGAAAAATTCAATTCTTCAGAAATCTCCAAGTGGATCTTTTCCTAAACCTAAGTAGTTTTGTTGCCTAATCCTAACCAAGTCTATCTTTTCCTAAACCTAACTAAGTAATTAGTTTGACTAATCCTAACTAAGCTGATCTTTTCCTAAAACTAACTAAGTAGTTTTGTAGCCTAATCGTAACCAAGTCTATCTTTTCTTCAGCCTAACTAAGTAATTTTTTGGGCTAATCCTAACCAAGTTGATCTTTTCCTAAACCTAACTAAGTCATTTTGTTGCCTAAACCTAACCAACTCGATCTTTTCCTAAATCTAAGTAGTTTTGTTGCCTAATCAAACTGTTGTCTAAACCTAAGGAAGTTGTTTCCTGTGAAGGAGGAAGTTTATTTTGAAAAGACTGTATGCATGTTAGGAGCGTAAATTGACATGTGTTGCTGGACATTCGTTGGAAAACAAACCAAAAAGGAGGAATAACTTTTTAAGAAGATTTTAAGATGTCGTACGAGAATACGTTGCATATTTCCAGCAGCTTTTTTCTGCTAATGTGGTTTGTGTAGGGGGCCCCCACACACAGTGTAGCCTAGGGGGCACATGATCACCTTAATCCACCACTGCAGAGAGGCATGAGTTTGTTGAATTCATCTGTGGTATATATTGCATATGGTCAGAGCAAAGTAGGCAAAGTTTTTTTTCTACACCAATAGGTTGTGAAGCAACAAGTTCAAACAAATCAATGAAAAGGTGATTACTCTAGTTTAGTGCCTCCTCTGCAGTAGATTTTTCTCTCTTGTATGATTGTTGGTGCAAAACACAGCTCTGGAAAGAAGTTGCTGCTGATTGTTTGATTGAAAAGAAACATCAGGGTGATTATTTTTTTTTTTTTAAATGATTTGACTTACAGCAATGTGATAATGAGTTTTTATTATCACTGCCAGCCTACGTAAATCCTGTTTTTATCATAATGTACTTGCATTCAACAGACACGTGCACATGCATGTTCCCACTAATTACATGATGCCGCTTGTCCTTCACAGCAGTCAGAGAGAACGGTTCATTTGTTTGAACCTTGAGGAGGTGTGAGAGAGAGTCTAACCTGCAGGTCTTCTTAATGTGAAACAACGGCAATATAAATAGCGAATCAAAGCTTACAAACACACAGAGAAATAAAACGACAGACAGAGAGAGAACCGGGAATTAATTTTCTTATTCTAACTCAAGGCTGTTTCAAATCAGTCATAGGCCCCAGAAAAGAAAAGCCAGAAAATTACTTTCGCTGCCTTGGTCTCCTCAGGTTTGAATGTTATTCGAAAACGGATTAATTTCATGAGGTGAAATAAAATGAATGCTTGAGCACAAGATTCCAGACTTAATTAGTTGAGAGCTGTTTATCCATGCTTTTTAGTCATTGGACATGGTGTTGGAATTACCTTGTCTATTGTGTCATCCCATTTCATTTCTATTCTAGCTACACTTACCGAGTCCACCAGTGATACTGATGATGATCTGATGGTACAAACAGATTAATAAAAAAAATAGATTGAGGAAAGGAGAAAAAAATATTTGGAGAGGCAGTCACTCGAGTTGGATTCATGCAAACTTCAGAATAAAAGGGATGGTAGGGTAGGAATGAGGTTAAGGTAATGTCATGCGTTATTTATACCTATAGGTTGATAATCAGAGTCAGAGGAATAGATTATTATAACACGTTCTCTCCCATGTGCTGCACATAATAAAGGGATAATCCACCACTCTGAGCTATGCATAATTAGACACTATGCAAGCCCTATGCAATGGTTAACACATAATTTATATGGGAGGATAAAGTAGAGGTCAGAAGATGTATTTTGAGTGGGGCTGTCAAAGTTAACACGATTGTAACGCATGAATGCAAATTCGTTTTAACGTCACTAATTTCTTTAATGCATTACTGCAACATGTGGTTTTAGTTTTAAGGGCTGGGTTTTAAAGCCAGAGTGAAGATATTGGTATCATATGGAACTAAAAAACATAAGGAATCCATTGGTACCAACCATGTCATACTAGATTGTCGAGATGGAGGTTAAATAACGCTTGAGGGGAGCGAGGAAAAACTGTCATGGCTATTTTCAAAGGGGTCCCCTTGACCTCTGACCTCATGATATGTGAATATGGGTACCCACAAGTCGAGTCTCCCCTTTACAGACATGCCGACTTTATGATAATCACATGCTGTTTGGGGCAAGTCATAGTCAAGTCAGCACACTGACACACTGACAGCTGTTGTAGCCTGTTGGGCTGCAGTTTGCCATGTTATGATTTGAGCATATTTTTTATGCTAAATGCAGTACCTGTGAGGGTTTCTGGACAATATTTGTCATTGTTTTGTGTTGTTCACTGATTTCCAATAATAAATATATACATACATTTGCATAAATCAAGCATATTTGCCCACTCCCATGTTGATAAGAGTAATAATTGACAAATCACCCTTTAAGGGGCATGTTGACCAGATTAAAAAATGCCATTAATTTGTGATAATCATGATGAACTATGGACAATCAAGCAATTCATTGATTAAATATTGTAATTAATTGACAGCCCCTAATTTTGAGATATAATAAATGTTGCTTAAAAGTTTGAAAATATCATAAAAAAAAGAGTAGGATATTCAGGAGCTAAAAGCAGTGGTGCCGCATGGCCAATAATATTTCCTTAACCAGGATATAACCCATGATATGTAACATTCCTTTTTACAGTATATTAATATAAAAATAAAAACTGCATCTGTGTCTAAGAAACAATTATGAAGAAACAACAGTGCTGTGTTTTAATAAACATCCTGGGAGTCAGGAAACCAAAGCAACCAAGTCTCAACCACCTGAAGAGAGCAGGTGTGTGAGTCAGCAGGAAAATGTGAACCAAGCTAATGTCACAAAGTGTCAGGAGGATCAACGGAGCTAGCTTAATGGAGGAGAGGGAATTGTGCTAAATGTGTCACCGTCGATTAGAGAACAGTGCTAGACAACTTTATTTGACAGCAGTGAGCTAGTGTGTCTGCAAATTTCATCACCTTGCAGACTGTTTTGATTCAAAGTAGCTTCTAACAAAAATAGTAATTTATGACTAAATTAAGAAGAAATCCAACCATTGACCCATCAGAATTCATGAAACGTGCACCACGGTGTCTGTGCTTTGTGGTATCGTTCTTCTTCTTACACCAAATTTCCGACTACAAGGCAAGTAAACAATGGACTTGCAGCAACTCTGCATCACCGTGACTTAGTTCTGGAAGGTCAAAGGTCAGCTTTAAGCAAAAATGGAAGTCAATTTTGTCTCTTTCGTAATATTTTTGCAGAAAGTAATTTTAAACAACAGTAGCACTTGGTTGGGAGCATCACTGCACACTAACAGTGATGTCACGGTGTACTGACCACAACCTGGTGGAAACCGTTACGTCACTGCAGCAAGGTGAGAAGTTAAACCACTGGAGGTCAGCAAAACAAAAGCAAAACAGGATTTTAAGCAGCTGTTAAAGGTCTGCAATTCTGATTGTTGATATTTGAACTCCCCTGTCCTGGCTGGAATAGTGTTGTGTGGCTCGTAGGGCTATACCAAATATAGTTCAAAACTTCATTCATAACATTGACATTCAACATTTGAATGCTGCGCAACTAATTCATTCTGTTTAAACCCAGTATTTCTACCTGTTGCAGATAAATATTAGGCTACACTAATCAGTGTTTCCCTATATTCATTCTGCAGCAACGCACATTCATTATTATCCTCTGTTCTCTGAGTGCGGGGCTTCGCCTCTCCAAACACACACAGCGGTACAACATTGTCTGTACCGGTTACAAACAGGCTCGGTAGTGAATAGTATCATACTATTCGTAGAATTATATTCCAGTGGTGGCTGCCCCGTAGGATTGTTTCCGACTTGCATGATCCACACATTTCCAATAACTCCAGAGTGTTATAAAGTCCAAAAATCACAATTAATTAAGATGTAGTCATTTCCAAAACTCACAACATGTTGAATGTAACGAAATATTCTGCTTCAATCCATATGTGTTGGTGTTTAGCCTTTCAAAAACATTTTCAAGGAGGTTAAAAGACTGTTTGCTCTCCTGCTTGCCACATAAAAAGCGAGGGACGCACTGATGAGTTTTATTCATTAAAGACAAAAAAAAGATTAACTCATTTAATCCGATGAATCACTTTAATCAAACTGAGGCTTTTGTTTGAGGATTTTTTTTTCTTTAGGGTGACGACTGACATTCAAAGCTTCCTTTGAAAAGCTCTGTAGAAGCTTTGAATGTAAGTAAACGACATTCAGTGCAGCCCTGCACTTTGTCCGTTTCCCATTTATAGAGCCATGGCTGTGTATGACGACTGGACTTTTTTATCAGCGAACACACAGAATGGACAGCTGAGGAGATATTCGCTGAAATTGACAAAAAGTGTATTGGTTTAGAATCGCAGATTCCACCTTTTAACTACCGGCTGTGAGATACATGTTGGAGATCCTGTGGGACAGGTGTTGTGGTGTTGCCCTATTACTTCACAATAGTGGAAAGAGAATAAGGAAAACGTATTGAACATGGACTTTTTATGGTTGGGCAAGTCTTGTGTCGGTGAAGCCTGCAAATGTTTAGAATATGTTAATTGTGGTCTTACCATTCACATCCAAACAGTAAATGTATACAACACAAATGCATGGTGCTTAGTCATCCTGACATTTTCTTCCTCTTCCCCTACCACCCTCGCCTTTCTCCACCTACAGAAATGTTAAGTGTGAGTTGTCAACCCCAGCTGACAGATGTGGAAGAGCTAACCGTCTCCACTTTCACACCCATCCACTCCCATCCGCCGGGCCCTTGGGTGACACGGCGAGGCACGCCATTAACACAACCATCAACACAGAGATGAAGCGGTCTCTCTGCTGCTCAGCCGGGGAGCAGGTGGTCACTCGTCCAGGTGAGAGGTAGTTCAAACATACCCTGGTTTTTGACAGGTTTTAGAAGCAGCACAAGAAAACTTGTGCATGTGGAAAAAAGCGGAACTGAGCTGAAACACTACATGACACGGAATCCACAAAAACAAATTATCTCAACCAAAGAAATCCACAAAATCCTGCAGTGCTGCGTCTCTGACAGATTGACATGACTGCCTACTTGTTTACTTTGTTTACTGTGCTGTTGAGAAGTGATAAATTGGAGGAGTTGTTATTTCTTTGACCTTTAATTGACAACGCTATGACGCAGACTGGACTGAGGCTGATTTGAGACTGAGGCTGAAATTTAAAAAATCCTCTTGAGTTTGGAAATATTGATTGACAATGCAGTTGAAAGAATGTTGTTATGAATAATGCTTGTTAATGGACAGACTCTGCTGTAACACAGGGAATCACACATTCACTTTCTCGTCTTTTGCCAAAAACAAAGGGATGTGCTTTGACTGCATAGTGTCTTTGGAAGGCAATATGAATGCAGTAACAGTCCAAATTTGTTCCAGAATGGTGCTGCTTCACTCCCATCAACACTAACACATTGTAGAAGTTGCAGTAAGGTCTTGGTTTTGCCATTTGAATTTAAAATTAATTCAATTAATAAAATGTCAGCCTGGTCAACTAAGAAAAAATGTTGGCATTGTACGTTTCTGCAAACCTTAGATACGTTGAATGTCAACTGGAGGGGTGGACCCAGAACTTTCAACCAGGAGACGGCTGTTCTTGTCCCATGTGAAACCAAAAGTAAACATTGACTTTATGCTAATGTAATGTTACGTAATGTTGAGTGAGAAAGTTTGCTAAGGCCGGTTGTGGCTTATTTACAGTAGTTACGTTGTTATGTTACGTTGTTGTGTTACGTTGTTGGTTTCCGTTGTTGCATTGCGTTACGCTGTTGCGTTACGTTGCTGCATTACGTTGTTATGCTACGTTTTTACGCTACATTGTTACGCTACGTTGTTACGCTACGTTGTTACGCTACGTTGTTACGCTACGTTGTTATGCTACGTTATTACGCTACGTTGTTGCATTATGTTGTTGCATTACGTTGTTATGCTATGTTGTTACGCTACATAGGTCTTCAATGACATCCGATTGAACACAGACAGTGGTACAACAACGGTTTTAGTTTTACTGGATATCAGTGCCGCATTCGACACGGTTGACCATAATATATTACTAGACCGACTGGAAAACTGGGTGGGTATTTCTGGCATAGCACTCAGCTGGTTTAAATCCTACCTAAAAGACAGGGACTTCTTTGTGTCTATAGGTAATTGCAAATCTGAGCTGAACAAAATCACATGCAGAGTTCCCCAAGGCTCCATCTTGGGGCCTCTTTTGTTTAACATCTACATGCTCCCACTGGGTCAGATTTTTCAGAACAACAAAATAAATTACCATAACTATGCAGACGACACACAAATTTACATAACTCTATCACCAGGAGACTACAGTCCAATACAAGCACTGAGTGAGTGCATTGAACAAGTCAATAATTGGATGTGCCAGAATTTTCTTCAGCTGAACAAAGACAAAACTGAGGTCGTAGTTTTTGGAGCCAAAAAAGAAAGATTAAAGGTTAGTGCTCACCTACAATCTGTGATGTTAAAAAGCTCGGACCAAGCCAGAAACTTTGGTGTAGTCATGGACTCTGACCTGAGCTTTAACAGCCATATTAAGACAATTACAAAGACAGCCTTCTATCACCTGAAGAATATAAGAAGAATTAGAGGACTGATGTCTCAGCAGGATTTGGAAAAACTAGTCCATGCATTTATCTTCAGCCGACTTGACTACTGTAACGGCGTCTTCACTGGTCTTCCTAAAAAATCGATCAGACAGCTGCAGCTGATTCAGAACGCTGCTGCTAGAGTCCTCACTAAGACCAAGAAAGTGGATCACATCAGTCCAGTTCTGAAGTCTATACACTGGCTGCCTGTCTCTCAGAGAATTGATTTCAAAATACTGCTGCTGGTTTACAAAGCACTAAATGGTTTAGGGCCAAAATATATTTCTGATCTTCTGCTGTGTTATGAACCATCCAGACCTCTCAGGTCATCTGGATCAGGTCTGCTTAGTGTCCCCAGAGTCAGAACTAAACATGCAGAAGCAGCGTTCAGTTTTTATGCACCAAATATCTGGAACAAGCTCCCAGAAAACTGCAGGACCGCTTCAACTCTGAGTTCTTTTAAAACAAAGCTTAAAACTTTCCTGTTTGCGGCTGCCTTTTATTAAACCAGATAATGATCTGATACTGCACTAGAGCTTTTACTCTTTTGTGTTTTATGCTATTTTAGCTTCTACCGTAGCTTTTATTTTTAGCTTGTTTTTTTTTCTAATCTTTAATGTTTTAATGTTTTTATGTTTTTATAACTGTTTTAATTATGTCTTAATGTTCTTTTGCACTTTGTCGCAATGTTCTTGAATGTTTATGTAAAGCACTTTGAATTGCCCTGTTGTTGAAATGTGCTATACAAATAAAGCTGCCTTGCTTTGCCTTGCCTTACATTGTTGCGTTACGTTGCTGCGTTACATTGTTGCCACGTTACATTGTTGCAGCATTACATTGTTGCTTTACGTTGGTGCCTTACGTTGTTGCATTATGTTGTTGAGCTACGTTGTTGCCTTACGTTGTTAACTACAACTTTCAAGATGCAAGGCTAGAGACATCCAATCACTGAGCTTAACATTCAGTTACATGCTCCACTAACAGAGGGTGGAAGTTAAAGAAAACTAAAAACACAATCTGCAGTTTAATGAAATTTACTTTTAAATTATGCATCAATTTTGGATAAGTTCAGCAAATATGATGCCTTGTTTAGTTCCCAGCTGCAACAACAAAGCATTTTGAACTCAATACCTCTCTGAATGGTGCCTCTGACTGGCTTCTTCTCCATGGCAATGGCAGCCGAGGCTCATGATTATTGTAGTATTTAGACCCTAGCGCCATGCCAAAATATTACAAAACAAAGCTGAAATGATAAAAACCATTGCCATAAAATAAACCTTTATACATTTTTACATTACATTACAGGCTGGCCACACTGATTTGTGACCTGTCCAGGGTTCACCCTACCTCTCCAGCCCTTTGTCAACTTGAAGAGAATGGTTTAGAAAATGGATGGATGGAAATTCTAATAGTGGTGAGAAATGGGAAAAAGTTACATATTTCAACTCTACTGACCACAGTTCCTTCGAGATAACCAAATCATGAGTACATTTACATTAGGGAGTTATGTAAACAGTTAAATGAGACTACTGCCTTACTCACAGTGCAGTAATGTAAGCACTGGTAAATATTGCTAATGATGCCAAGCCGAAAAACCAATGTGTTTTTTAAAATCTTTGCTTTTGGAATATTTGCAGTGTGACTGCTTCATGTGAGCATGTTAAATAGACATGTATTTGGAGTCATGGTGTGACCATTTTCCCCTCTCTAGATGCCCTCTTTATATCTACTGTAATAGGTAAAATGCTGCCAGCTGTAGAGTTAAAGAGAGTTCAGATGAATGAAGTCATTCTGAGCCAGGTGTTTCATTTAGAATGGGAGTCGAAGCGAATAATGGCTCACTAAATGAGCTATTTTACTACTTTTTGTCTTCAGCGGCATGAGTTCCAATCAGGAACTGAATTGCTCCCAATGGCAGCAACTGTGGCGATGGAAGGGCACTGAAAAGAGAGAGATGCGCACTGGAGCCTTTTTGGGGCGTTTGGAAATGAAATGGAAAATGTGATGAGAACAGAGACCGTCACGAAGATGTGCCTGAATTCTAATTACTGTTACATCCAATAGATGTAATTAAAGGACAATCTTTCGCTTCTTTTTTCCATATTTTTACCATTTCAATAAATATTCAGTAATTTCCACTCATAGCCATTTTTCAAAGTTGATATTTTTTAGCAAACAGTGTCCAAATATTATGAGTAAGGGGATAGATTGTAAGTCATAACTAGAAAACCATGCTTTAACTGTAGTTGGTAGATTTGCCATGCTTTGGGTCTATTTCTGTTAGCAACCCTTGAGACTCTTTGGCACGCGCTCACCATCCGAACGAGTGGCAGCATGCCATATAAAACACCAGAGAGAGGCCTCCATTCTCCTCCCCTTACACTCAGCATTTCTTGAGACACTTCTGCACACATCAAGACATCAGACGGCAAAGAACCTTCACCCAACAGTGTAGCAGACAAGAAGTCAAAATGGACGACACCTGCGAGTGCACTCTTTTGACAGCCATACTGCCTGCCTTTTAGAAAGCTACTTGTACTATCCGTTTTACCTGCTCACTCAGGTCATGACTTGAGTCACGCTTTTTCCCCGTCTCCACACAGCAAGAAGGAAAAAGGGAGGCCTCACGCTCTTCAAACAGCAAGTGTGAGGAAGCTAAGCAACTGTGTTTTTTTTCTGTTACAGGTCACAATTGAAGGGTTCGCCTTTCAGAAGACCTACAAGGTGGTGGATCATATTGCCCCTGAGAGGGCAGCAAGCCATAACCAGGGTTTTGCCTCATTGGCTGAACATTTCAGGAGTGTTACGACGGAAGACATCTGCTTGGCTGTGCCATGGTGCTCCACCTCTAAAAGAAAACCAAAGGTGACCTAGTAGATAAGGATTTTCAATATAAATGAAAGCCTGTTTAAAGGCGCTAAATGTGAAATTGGGAGCATCTTTATTGCCTCCCACGGCTCTCAACATTGCAATGGCTCGCAGCTAGCGGTGCCAACAACGTTAACAAACAATAAAACAATTGCAACAATGCTGACAGAGCTAACAGTGTTAACCTGAGGGGGGGAACCGGAGAGTGGGCGCTACGCTTCCGCGATGACGCCGTCGGTCAGGGTGGCGTTATCAGCTGTAAGCGCCGAATGAGAGCGGTGCAGAGGTGTGCAGAGCGGCGGTATACAAAACATAATAATAAAACAATACGCTATAGTACAAAAGTGCATGGGCAGATGTGTCCGGGCAACCCGTTCCCACTCCCAACTCATCAAATACAATTTTTATTGGCTGCGATTTTTATTTTTATCAATTAACTCCAATGTAAACCCAGCCGCGGCGTTCGATTGTCAGAGCACGCGATGTAGAATTAATAGCGTGACAGTCCGTTCAGGGCAGGTGGCAGGCGTGGTGGATGGGTCAAACAGACACAAACTTTCCACCAGGAGACCGGTGTTCGTTACCCGTGTGAAACGTGAAACGTTGACTTATTTTGTCACGTCAGTCGCAAGTCACGCAACTCATTAGTATCGTCAGCTCCGTGAGTCACGTGACTCGTTAGTATCGTCAGCCCCATGAGTCACGTGAGTCACTAGTCAGTGACGTTAACGTCAACCACGACCATTTCCTAACCCTAACTAAATGAATGTGTTGCCTGAACCTAAATTCCTGTGAAAACGGAAGTTTATTTTGAAAAGATACTATGCATGTAGGGCTGCACGGCGGTGCAGTGGTTAGCACTGTCTGTCGCCTCACAATAAGAGGGTCGCAAGTTCGAATCCGGCTTGGGGCCTTTCTGTGTGGAGTTTGCATGTTCTGCCCGTGTTAACGTGGGTTTTCTCCGGGTTCTCCGGTTTCCTCCCACAGTCCAAAGACATGCTGGTTAGGTTAATTGTCTACTCTAAATGTCCCGTAGGTGTGAATGTGAGCGTGAATGGTTGTGTGTCTCTATGAGTCAGCCCATGTAATCGTCTGGCGACCTGTCCAGGATTTACCCCGCCTTTGCCCAATGTCAGCTGGGATCGGCTCCAGCGACCCCGAATGGGATAAGCGGTTACGGATAATGAATGAATGGATGAATGAACTATGCATGTAAACAAGTGTATATTGACACGCCGTCCCTTTGTCCGTTGAAAAATAGCGCAAGAGGGGTACCCGTGCGTCGGTCTCTGATGCCGAGGGGCACTGACCAAGTGGCAGGATTTGACGAGTTGGGAGAACGAATGTGTTTGTCTGGGTTTTTTTTCATGGTTTGAGCAAGACCCCTGATTAAGTAATTCTACAGCATATGATATAATAATGGTATACAATAATAATGTTCTTTGTTTGTTTGGCCATTTCCTGTTTTAACATGACGACATGACAATGCCACACAAATACAGCTCCACAAACAAATGTTTTTCCCAGTTTTTGCTGTGGAAATTCTTGACTGACTCGTGCAGAGCCCTGACCTCAAACCCGTCCAACATCATTGGAATGAACTTGAAGGCTGCCTGTGAGCCAGACCTTACTGCCCAACATTAGTGACTTCACTAATGAATGGGAGCAAATCCCTGCAGCCAGCTTTCAACATCTGGTGGAAAGCCTGAATCCAGAAGAGTGGAGGCTGTTATAGCAGCACATTTAAGCCAATGGTTTTAGAATCATGTTTCAACTATCAAGTATGAGTGGAATGTTCGGGTATCTGCATGGTTTTGGCCATGTAGTGTATCTCAAAAATGTGTTTCGTGGGTTTTGTGGCATATGTAATGCTTACTGTGGCTATGGTACAAGCACCATGTTGCCCAGAGGGAAGTACCTGCTGGTGTTCTGGGTTTACATGGGCAGACATAATGTACAGTACTCATAGCTCTGGACTTATACACCCCCCTCTTGTCTCATCCAGCTCTTGAGGAGTACCCAAATGCTCTATTATATTTGAAGATATTAGTAGATACAGCAATGCTGAACAGCTTCTCATACACAGTGTAAGATTATCTTAAATGAATTCACACAATTCAAAGTCTCCAGAGTTTTGTCTGGGCTGCTTACAATTGTACGGCAGTGAAAGCATCGGGGATGTATCGCCAAACTGAATAAAAAACATTTATTAAAATCTTTATGGTTCTGCAGGCAGCCAACAAATATGAACTGCTAGAATTGAAGTGGGAGGAAGTGTAAAACATATGGAATTTTCAGTTAGTGTACAACATTGCCTGACTGTGTCTTAAGCTTTAACGCCTCTGATACACAATGCTTTGTTGGCGACTGAAGCAGAAAAATGCTCAATTCCCAGAGAAATTAGCTGCTCGTGGCAGCATTGTTGTAGCAGTGAGAGATACAGTGACTTTAACATTGAAAATATCAAATACTGTAGTGAAGTAGATTAGATGGTAAAAGTCGATGACTCCTATAAAACTTGTCACCAACACATTCTCATTATTAAAATCAAACTTTGCACAAAGGAGAAGCACCATGGACGTAGTCGAGGTGCATATCGCCAGAATGCAGAGGCCACAAACACGTTTTCACAAAAGAAGTCAAATTAAATGAGATCCTAAGTGAGAGGAAAAAATGAGAAAGAAGATTGAGTTTGCTTTTAGAAAGAGAAGTTGAGATTGTTTTATTGCTGAACTTTCATTGAATCCAGCAGCTGGAGTTCATGAAAGAGTTGATGCTTAAGAGCTTGGCCACAGCAGCATTTCTAAATTCTCAGTGCAATTTTGGACCAACAAAATTGAATTCAATGGAATCGCCTAGTGAAGCAAATTTGCACTTTTGTTTCCCCACTTAACAACTTTGGTCAGCTTTTGAGGAAGCTATCATATTAACTGCGTCCCACCATGCAATTTATAATCACCTTGCTCTACTGAATGAGAAACCACGCCAATGGAGCTTTCCTTGTAACAATTGTTATTTTATATTTATTTAGATTTTATAATGTCAGTCATATTCATTTGCTTTATATGTGGTTTAGTAAATTCATATTTTTGTTATTGGAAGGTTAAAATATGACTTACCTGAATGCCTACTTGCTGTGAAGAAAGGTAATTTGTTGTACTTACACTTTAGGAGGAAAGCCCAGGGTTTCCGCCATTGTATTTTCCCGCTGGGCCTAAATTGACCCCCCGCCGGGCCTAAGCATTGGGGATTTTTTTTTTTCACTGTATTTTTAAGATGTTTTTTAAACTACAATTACAGTGGGGTGGCCCGGTTGGAAACAAACTGCAGTAAGCTGCCATGCAATGTCTATGACAAGCTGCAGCGGCCGCTCCCGAGCAAAGTATGGCCAAACAAAAGTTGGGAAAAGTTTCACTTTTAGCAACGAAGTGCAGCCAGAGAATACCCGCAGCCAATCAGTAAACAGATCCTGTGACTCCTGTGAAATGTTGACCTATGTTTCAAAGCATTTCCTCCAGCCTGAAACACATGTACATGACTCCCGGCGACAGAAACATTTTTATTATTGCACTTCGCCGTTTCCTGGTGTGAATATGGCGTTAGTGCTGTTAGCACCAAAAGCTGCAAGCCGCCAGCTCAGCCGTCTCCATGTTGAGAGCTGTTGAGAGGCAGCAGAAATGCTCCCAATCCCGTATTTAGCCTCCTAATGTTTGGGCTTCACCCACATCCAGAAGTTACAGGGACATTCTGACTACACCTTCGAGGAAATTAAGCAGAGTAGTGAGCCATGCAGTGGTTGTTACCACTGTCATGTGATGGTTCTGTGTAGCTGAACGTGTGTGTGTGTGTGTGTCTTAATTAGCCGTTATAATTACCACACTGCAACCTTCCTGTGCTGAGAGGGCATTATACAACTACAGATGGACATGCTCCATACACACATGCAGGTGCACACTGCAGTGTAATGAAATTATAGTGAACCAACAGATATTACCCTGCGCAGATAGCAGAGAAACAGTTTACTGGTTGATATTAACATCTGTAATTATAATAATAGTAGTCCACAAACAGCTAATGTGTGTGTGTGTTTGTTTACATGTGGGATTGCACCTGGTCACATGGATGTTAATTGTTTCCCTGATAACAATGAACACCATAATCATTTCTGTTCTTTCTGACATGACTGAACAGCATTGCTTTTTCCAAACACCACGCTAACATACCGACAATTAAGCTATTCTTACCAGTCATAAAAATGGCTTAAGGGGCTAAAAATATATGGTTAGTCCTCACGGTGGTACAAAAGGAAAGAATAGAGGGTCATTAAATCAGCCTACTCTCCAGCATGAATGTGCTCAACGAATTTCATGGTAATCTAGTTATGAAATGATGTTACATATTGTCTCTGACATTTTTTGGCCTGAGGGTGGTGATGCAGGGAGAATCACGCTGTGTCTGAAATGGCAAAAGAAAGAATCGTCCTCCTGGGAGCACGAAGAGCTGGATGTTTCCTGTTTAGAACATTGAAATGACACAGAGTGGTGCAGGGGTGACGTATTTTTTGCAGGCCAAACAGGGAGTTAGCATCGCCCTGGTTCCCTCGACAAAAAGCCAATGGGATTTTTCCATTGGGTTTTGGATAATTGCAGAAAATAAGCTCTGTGGCAAACACACGTTTAGGACACTTGCGCGTTTTGTTCAGCGAGATAATCTCCACAAATGAACACCACTTTTATGACTTTTGAAGTATAAATCGCCAGAAGTAAAAAGCTCGCATGAGCGTGAGTATACACAACGAGGCTGCAAAGGTGGACGAGTCCAACAAACACAGGGCTTTCAGCCAGGAGAGCGCTGTTCGTGTCCTGTGCGTTAAGTTTTGCTTTCACATAACAATCAGCAGTTCATTCGTGTCCCGTGTTCACAACGTTCACTTTCACTTTCACTTTACAAACGTAGTAGTTTTAAGCCCAACCATGTAGTTCTTTCCTAAACCTGACTAAATGGTTTTGTTGCCTAAACCTAAAGTGATGCAAAGGGGCGTGACAAAGCACCAGTATGTGATGAGTTGGGATAAGAACATGTTGATATGACGGACTGACCGTTGTGGTGGCTGTGGGTTTTTTTTCACTAAGTACCACTATACTGTAGTCAGATATAAGCCATTATTGGATTAATTTATCCATCCGGATTGAATTACTGCCGATATAGCGTGACGTCCTTGGCTGACTATCACCAGCTGATCTACTGAGTTTATGCACAACTGCCCTATGCGATTTGAGACAACACTACCCTGTCAAAATTCACGCACTCTACAAGTAAGGTCATAGTGTGCACAGTGTACTTCATGGAAGTGTACTAACAGAAGTATCCAGTTTGAGACACAGCTCTAGTGTCCTTAAAATGCTATCAATGGTGAATGGTGAATTAATTTACAGAAGCTGCCCCTGTAATGTTGATCCCATCCAAATGGGGCTCTAGTCTCCCAGTTTAGTCTCTGACCACAAAAAAGCAATCACTGAGCCAACAGCAGGGATTTAACATCACAGGCTCATCATGCCTCGACCTTCCATAATTGCACAAATCATTAGACCATCAAGCTTCGAAAATATTTTTTTTTCACTCCTTCAGTTGCCTGTATTTATCACTCTGACATGAAATAGATAGAAATTTGATCAAAGAACAACACTGCACCAACCCCGCCCTTTATTCCGTCACCCCGGCAAACATTTTTCAAAATTGTGTGTAGTGTGTGTGTGGAGACAAGCTGAAACAGTGGAGTGTAATTACTCTTAAACAAGACAGGAGCATGTAATCAGAGCCATCTCGCACGCACTCGGCTTTTAAAACCAGCTGCGATCAAAGATGCTTTTTCGACACTCGCACGGATATCTGGAATGAGATCTGCTTTCATATCAGAGCCAGCACCTCTCTTTCACACTTCAAACAGACATGGAGACACAAACTTCTGCTTTAAAGGACAGAAGTGTAACCGCCGAGTCATGTTATGTAATTCACTTGATTCAAACACCTCATCTCTTTAGTCTTTGTTGTGTGTCTTGATGCTGCTTTGTTAGTTGATAGTTTGATATCCAGACTTATCATTGAACTCTCCTGTAGAGCACTAACAAATCTTTAAAAAAAAAATTTTGCTGTACAGTCAGAGCTCAAACGAAATGCGATTTATCTACTACCCTAGTATATTATCACTGATTATCTGAAGTAAAAAATAAGTCTAGGACCTTCCGTTTCTGAACTAAATACCAAAAAAAACAGTTTTTTTCTTGAATGTCTCAGGAAAGGAAGGTTGTATCGACTGGAAAATAATGTCAGCCTGGTGGTTTTCGAGGACGCTGAACATGCCAGTCTTTGAACTGGGTCGCTACGACCTACCATCCCAGAGATAAATCTATTTATCTTTTAAGCAACGGAAGGTTGGAACGGCTCAAAACTATGTCCGTTGGGCGTTTTGGGGGACGCTGAAAACAAGTATAAGTGTCCTGAGTCAATATGAGCTTCTGTTTCAGAGATATGAAAAATTGTGACACTTAATTTCTGAACAGTTATTGAATGGGAGTCAATGACAGCTATATGAAGGGAAGAGCTAGAATCACCGAACTCGGAACACATAGGCAATGGCAAGAGACAATCGGACACAAAATTCCATGGCTCCACCACATACCAATTGGGAGTTATAAAAGGGATCATCCCTTTTTTTCTGAACTTAACGGAAACACAATCATATCTTTGTCCTAAACTCAAGTTCCAGGCCTAAATTAACTCCTTCAAAATTTACATAACTGTGTCGACCCAAATGAGTGAGAGCACACTGTGTTTGAATGCATGTACTGTATAACACAAGGGGCCTCATGCAAGAATATTTTCGTATTGACCTTATTACTGTGTGCAGAGAACAAATTAACCTTCAATTAATGCACGATTTAAGTTGTTTTGAAGATTGAGATGTTCATATTGATATTTTAGTGTTAGCATATAGCATCAATGGCCAATTTAAATTAGTGATGATATCGTTAGGCTATATGATTACATTTAGAATTATAATTCGAATTGCAAAGTCAAACAGGATAATGTCGACATAATTATGAAGTGTAATTTATATAGGATTTTCAAACTCAAAATTGCTTCAAAGTAATGATACATTCAATTCATTAGTGAAAAACTCAAAATATGAGAAAATTGGTGGATGGGACAAGTTCTCCTAAATCACTTGTTCAAGCCACTTAAGAACAAATGTGATCGTACGAGTGGTTCTTGCATGATGGTTGGTTGTACCATTGTACTGTCATCATTCTGCTGCCCAGTCTGGCCCCAGCCTCAATTTTTGATGTCACAATGTCTTTGGTGGCACTTTTTATTTCAGTCTGACCCCCAACTACCCCTTCCTCACTCACTCTCAACATGTTTCTTTCAGAACTGTGTGTTAAACAGGCTGAAACACTGAGTCTAATTACTCTTTTAAGAAAAGAAAACTTCTCGCTGTGAGACTATAAAACTGTAATTGCTTCTCACAGACCAGTTCTCTGAATGTATAAAACTCAAACACACCCTTACACACATCACAGTCTAGTAGTATATACCCTACTAGGCTGGCAGATACTATTTCCAGTGTTCTCTACTAACATATTGTTTGTAAAAATTTTAGGTTTAGGTTATTCATTCCTCCCTTATCCTCCACTTCCTGGTCTAACAGCATGGATGAGGGAGGTGTGGGTGGAGGCCAACAGTCAGTTCCATAACTCACTACAGCTCCCCTATCTCTCTACAGCTCTGTATCCATTAACCCGCAGTCACTGTTTAGTGATCCGATCAAATCTGAAGGATTTGATTTAAATCCCTCTCGTATCTAAGCCACCCACATATTGTGTTTTACTCAGAAATGCATCACATTACTGAAGATAAAAAGACATCATGACTGTTTTTCATGGCTTTCGTCTCTACCACACCACTGCCATCATTAGAGCCTATCTTTGTCTACTTTCAACACCTTAGCCTTTTGTCCACAGTGAACACATTTCCGTCATATTATTACAAGCACTTTAAGGACTTCTTGTCTCACCATAAGGTCTATTTAGTAGTTTCTCTGTCGCTTTCACATGATCTTCATAACGCAGATGAATGAGAATATGGATATGAACATGGAGGAGAAGTCCTTGTGAAGTGCTCAGAAAAAAAAATGGAAATTTTAACATATATAACTCGGCTGATGAAGATCATGTGATATGATCAAAAGCTTCAGAGCAGCTTCTAAGTGAACTACATGGTTCAGTTCTCCAGACTTCTGTAATATCACAATTTTCCTGTGAAATGAGGGATTTTTCGACTTTTCAGATGGGCTCACTTTAGTTTTGACCTCCAAAAAAAAGTGGATTAGATAATCTCCAACTGTTGGTTTCATTACAATCTGTCTGGTTGTCTGACTGCTCGTGTTTCCTGTCCTTTCTGACATGTCACTCTGTATCCAGATCTTACTTTGGTGAGTGCAATGTCATCACAATAGAAATAATGTCCAAAACTACACAAATAACACTCACGGTTTAATAATTTTTAAGATTTAAAAAAAAATTTAAAGTCATTCTTTTTCCATTTATTTTCCACTTATGCATGTAAATTAGGGCTGTCAATCTATTAAAATATTTAATTGCGATTAATCACGATTGTCCATAGTTAATCACGATTAATTGCAAATTAATTGCACATTCTTTTTTCTGTTCAAAATGTACCTTAAAGGGAGATTTGTCAAGTTTTGAATACTCTTATCAACATGGGAGTGGGCAAATATGCTGTTTTATGCAAACATATGTATATATTAATTATTGGAAATATCAATTAACATCACAAAACAATGACAAATATTGTCCAGAACCCCTCACAGATACTGCATTTAGCATAAAATATACGCTCAAATCATAACATGGCAAACTAATCAACAGCTGTCAGTGTTTCAGTGTGCTGACTTGTCTATGACTTGCCCCAAACTTCATGTGACTCATGGGTACCCATAGATCCCATTTTCATTCACATATCTTGAGGTCAGAGGTCAAGGGACCCATTTGAAAATGGCCATTCAAGTTTTTCCTTTGGAAAATTTAGCATAAGTTTGCTAGTATGACAGTGTTGGTACCAATGATGATTCCTTAGGTTTTCTGGTTTCATATGATGCCATTATCTTCACTCTAGCTTTAAATCTGAGCCCGCTACATCCTAAAAATCGCAAGTTGAATTAATGTGTTAAAGAAATTATTGGCATTAAAACGAATATGCATTAACGCCTTATTATCGCACTAACTTAGACAGCCCTAATGTAAATACACATTTAATCATTGGACTTTAAGGTCTGAGGGGCAAATTCACAAAGAATGGACTGCGGCCGCTGATAGCACCATGAATAACGCATGATTTTTGACCGCCATCAAACCCGTCTCAAGGTCCCATTCACTGAAGATATTGCGTTAATGATATTATTGCACAAACACGCCCGTAAAGTTTTGCAGCTGAGTGCAATTTCCGCTTTTTTGTGTCTGATATCAATTATCCATGTGGTTGTTTAAATGCAAAGGAGACCAACGTGTCGGTTGTGAGGAGTGAGAGTCAGCTTGAGACTCGACTGGCACGCTGAGTCAGCTCTGGTTGGACTCAGGCTCATTTAACTTCTCTCCTTTCAATGCGCCGCACAGCACACATATGTGGGCGGGTGAAATGATAATTAATTAATGAGGAAAACATTTATCACATTCTCTCATTTGAAGAGTTCTTTGAAACATTTTTGTTAGTTTTTAATACCTGCAGCGATCCCACCACAGTGTCCCCATTAAGAGAGACGCTGTGCACATTCATGCACGAGTCGCAGCAGCGTAACTTCATCGATTATTTAGATCTTGTTTTTTTTTGTTATGTATTTTCAAAAAATGACATGAAGGGGAGCTTTATTCATTTATTTGTCATAGCACCCTGTCACTGCATCCCAAAATAAATGTGTTGGAGCAGACACCCCTCATAGTACATACCTCAAATGTATGTGATATCTTGATTCTGGCACCCAACAACACAGCAAGATGACATTTTTAGATGTGTAACTTTAGCCCACTGGTAGTGTTAGCCTCCAGTCTTTCCTTCGTTTCGCCTCCAGCTAACACCGTAATCATGACGTCAACACAGAAAGGGTCTATAGATTGTGTTGGAGGGTATAATTCCACTTCCTGTGATGGATTGGTGATTTCTGTATATAGAGTAAAGGGCCTGTGCAGCTTGTCCTTGAACCTGGATTCACCACATTATAACCGGCCTGTTGGGATGATGTTGCCGATACAGTGGTATTGACCTTTAATGATTAGACATGTGTCATGCATGGAGATAACACCGTTTTATTCATTACGTATTTAATGTATTACAGATCAATGCTACGGAAGCTGTTTATGAGATGACCTTAACATTAATTGATTTTCATGTGGTATGTTGATTGGATTTCCCACACGTTTTCTCATTATTAATTGCGAGGGAAATATTGAATGCTTGTGTAAATGAAAGTGGACAATTCCCAAGAAGCTGAATACCCACAAAGTATGAGTCATTGGCACATACACCACAAGAATATATCAGCATCATCCTCAAAATCCTTACAAGTCCAGCTCTAATTCCCTGAGCTCTTTGGCAAACTGAGGCTTTGGATTGGATTGCTGTTCTCCACAGTGATCTCTCCGGAGATGTGTACAGTGTACAGTATGTCAAAACAGTTCCTCACTCAATCCAAAGCATCCAAGGTCATCCAAGAGTTTTTTCCTTTTTCTATCACAGCCTCCTAGCTCCCTCTGTTGACTGTGATCCTCACCGGTTGGGCTATAGTTGGGGATCACAGAAATGAGTCATAAATCCGTTCTACTGTAACAGAGTGATGCAAATTTGCTCCTATACTATTAGGTCCAGAAGTAATAGTGCTTTATCAACTATATTAACTTAAGAAACCCACACTTATCTCTTAGGAGCTGCAGAGGATGAAGGTCAGGCAGAGACTTTTTGTTAAATACTTAGTACAATGAACTTATTAAAAGATTGTTTCAACAAGAACTGAATTGTGGCTGACTTTATGGGGGATTTAAATGAGAACATGGGCCGTCCCTGCAGAAATCAAGGTCCTCTTGAGCTTTTTGCTTTGCAATGATTTTGGTCCGTCCAACAAACAATTTATGGGCCTTTATCTATCTATCAAGTGTCTCAGAGTACTGAAATAATCCAAACTGGCCAAGAATTCTCAGAGTGACATATTAATTAAGAGTATTTTATCAGCTTTCTGAACTTAACTCTTTTCTTAGACAATAGGCTCGTTTGAGATGAACTGCGCCTCGCCTGGAAAGTAGACGAGATCAGGCGACAGCAGCAAGGGGGCGGTGACAAAAAGCTACGGTCAAGTCGGACAGTTTCCAGACGTTTCGAGCAGCCTTCACTGATTTACAGGAAGTCGCAGAAAAAATTACTTCCTGTTAGACCCGATCTGTTGGCTACTTGCAGTTTTCAGACTACGTCTGGATTTATTTATATTTGTATGTAAATAAATGTGGAAATGTGCGTGTATCTGGCATTGGATTCTATCCTTTATTATTTTTATGTCTGCCTTGTAAAGCACTTTGTAATGAGGACTCGTTTTGTGCTTATAAATAATCTTCATTAATATTATTATCAACCACACAAGGTGTGTTTGTTAACAGATGAAACCTTCATTGCACAACATGAGACTTATAACCTACAATCTAGCGTTAACTATTACAACTATACAGAAGGTTCAGACTTTCTACAACACGTGGTGTTTGCTGTCAAAACTAAGAGCCAATCAACTCTTTGATCAGGCGCGAGCCAGGCGTTTCCCATGGTGCCCTGGGTCTTGCAGTCGGTGGAGAGCAACTGTGGCCGCCTCGATCTCGTGAGGTTATCGTTGCCCACGTGTGCATGACGTCAGAGCAAGTCCACATCAAGTCGGCCACAAATCTAACTGGCACGCATTGCGCGGCTATCGACGGTGATGGATTCTGCGCAGGCCTGGCTCATCTCGAACGATGCCTAATGTCTCGGAGAGCTCCAGAGCAGGCGGCAACTTCCAGCAGGGGTCAACTCCCAGTCACGTGCACGGATGCACCCCAGGTGGTGCTCAAGTACCTGCCCTTTTGGCCTCTGACTTGATAAGTGCCCTTTTAGCCAATATGAGTGTTGGAATGTGAGACATTTATCCAAAACATAACAGCCTGTCAAAATGAATGCAGGTACTCATCCCTGAGTGACACAAGTTACAGTAGAGGACAAATGGTATAGAGTCAGATCAGTCTCAGTGTGTTGTAAAAGGTATTTTTCATTTATCCAAGATAATATAATCTTGACGCTGAAGGTTCATGTGTGATTAATGTTCGTGCAATGGTGGTAGTTTAGGTGACACAACTACTTAGTAAGGGTTAAAAGACAACATGGTTTGGCTTAAGTCAAGTCAAGTCAATTTGCTATCGTTTACAGTATGACCCTGGCATCTGATGAGGGAAAAGAACTTCACCGAAAAAAACATTTTAACAGGGAAAAAATGGAAGAAACCTCAGAAAGTGCAACAGAGGAGGGATCCCTCTCCAAGGATGGACAGACATGCAATAGATGTCATGTGTACAGAGTAACATAATGAAATTGCATTGACAATCAATGTGAGTGGGCAAATATGTTTGCTTTACGAAATGTATGTATATATTTATTACTGAAAATCAATTACCAACACAAAACAATGACAAATATTGTCCAGAAACACTCACAAGCACTGCATTTAGCATAAAAAATATGCTCAAATCATAACATGGCAAACTGCAGCCCAACAGGCAACAACAGCTGTCAGTGTGTCAGTGTGCTGACTTGACTATGACTTGCACCAAACTGCATGTGATTATCATTAAGTGGGCATGTCTTTAAAGGGGAGACTCGTGGGTACCCATAGAACCCATTTTCATTCACATATCTTGAGGTCAGAGGTCAAGGGGCCCCTTTGAAAATGGCCATGCCAGTTTTTCCTCGCCAAATTTTAGTGCAAGTTTGGAGCGTTATTTAGCCTCCTTTGTACCAGTGGATTCTTTAGGTTTTATAGACCTAAAAATCGCAAGTTGCGTACATGAGTTAAAGAAATTAGTGTCGTAAAAAAACTAATTTGCGTTAACGTATTATTAACTTTAGCAGCCTTAGTCACGTGACATAACGTTGTCAATAGAAATCGATCAACTTTTGGTTTCACACGGGACACATAGGCCGGTCCCCTTAGTAAAGGTCCTGTGTTTGTTTGACCCATCCATCACCCATTACGCCCTTAATGGACTTTAATCGCTGCTTAATACTACGTCAGTTGCTAAGAGCGTCTAATAATGACGTGGATGTGTGAGGGTCACTCAGCAGGCTAGTTGGGTTAATGATCTCTGAGGAGAGTCAGCTGTGGAGCTGGTGCAGGTGGTTGAAGCCTATATCTGCTGACTCATTGTTTCTTTGTCAGAGATAGTGAGAGTGCTGTCCTGTTTTTGCTCTGTCTCTATAGGGGTGGGTGAATCCACAGAAGTACCACGTGAACCAATCGGCCGGATTCGCTCACCATTTAGGTTCTTGTCAGAGCGACTCAGAGAGTCTCTTAGAGTGGGTAAGGTTTGTGTGGCCTGCCTTCGCTTGTTCTTTTGTTTCCTTTATGTTCTAGTCAGCTGCTCGGTAGCTGCTGTTTTAGTTTTAGTCTTTTTAAGATATATTGAGTGTAGGGAGCCTTCCTTTTAGGCCCATCTACATTTGGTGTTTCCCCCACGAGCAGAGAGACAGGGAGGCATCTGATTGGTTCTTTCCAAGCGGACCTCGATGCAGTGATTGGTAGACCTTTTTTTCAGGATTACAGCAGCTACAGATGACGGCTCTTTTCCGGTCCGTTTTCAGAGCTCATAAGTAATGGATTGCTGTCGGGGTGTAAAGAACATTTCGACCAATATAACAAATGGTGTATACTGGAGAACATCGTCAACCCTGCCTTTAAGGAAGTACAAACATTGCTGTCCCTTTTTACAGACCACATCAGAATGGACATCAAACTTCAGGTTTTTATCAATGAATCCACTTATAATGTTCTACAAACTCAATGCCAGTTCCTTTGATGGTGAAGGTCTTAGATGGTGGGATGGTTATATAATTTTATCATTTATTACAGGCTTCCCTGTATTTCAAACACATCTTTTGTCCATACAGGTTGCCAGGAGATCTGTTCAAAATGAGATTGCCCCATGACTTCCTAAAAGCAGTTTCGATGTAAGAAATCGGGGATGAAATCCACAGTCGTATTTCTGTGCAAAAAGTACTTCCTCAGCTCAGTCGAAGTTAATACGAGGCTTCAACAGTCTGAGTTGGTCATATCAATCTTCCAGTCTATCTTCCAAAGTTACAGTCATTTTAGCACAAAATTCCCTCTACTACTCCACTTTACGATCCCATCACTGCAGCTCACCACAGAAAATTACCTGTGAGTTTTGACAAAATCAGACTGCTGAAGCCTCATATTAGCTTCTGCTGAAGAAGTCCTTTTTACACATGACTGCTGTGGATTTTGTCACTCAAATGACAAATCTGACTCTTTCAATGTACATATGGGAACGCAAGTATTGCTTTAAAGACAGACTTGCTACTTAATCTGCTATGTAAATGGACTATTGGTGAATATTATTTAAGCTATTTATTTTTTTTGCATCATATGTGCATATATACTGTATATAATCATGTTAACTAGTTATTTGCCTATAAACATAAAGCCTACACATTATAAAAGGCGCTATGTTCTGTATTTCAATATTTATATACTCCACTTCATTATACTCCAAATGGCAGGGCTTAATTTGTGCCGGAACAGGATCTATTTCTCTACTGTCCATAGAACTGAAACAAAGCGGAGCTCGATAGACAGACCGAAGACATTGGGGTTTCTAGCCGTCTATCAGCAGCAGCTCCTGGGGAGCTGAGTGGACAGCAGCTGGCTAACCTGCTGAACCAAAATAGTTTTCATCTCGGCTCCATGGGAAGAAATCACAACACAGTCTCACGGCAGTTTATGAAATAGCCACGAAATTGAATCAATTTGATTCGTGTACATACTGTAGACAAAATTTCTCTTTTTTTCTAATTTGAACAATGTATTTTTTGTGCATTTTCAGTCCAGCAACACGTGACGCACGAGTCAATTTCCGCTCCAGTCTTTTCAAAATAGAACTACTCAGATAGGTTTAAGAAAAGATTGACTTGGTTAGGTTTAGGCAACATATCTACTTAGTTAGGTTTAGGAAAAGATTGTGGTTTGGGTTTAAATAACACCGGAAGTGCTGTAACATAAGTACGGAAGTTACGTGACAAATAAATCAACTCTGACTTCTGGTTTCACACGGGTCCTGTGTTTTTTTTGTTGACCTAGCCATCAACCCCAACCTCCTCCCTAAGTCGCCGCTCTTTATGGATTACATACAAATCTATACATAAAATGTTGTGACTATTTCATGAACTGCTGTGCGACTGGGTGGAAAATCAACAATGTTTTCCTCGCCCACCGTAGTGAGTGAGGGGGAATCTGCCTGTAGTGAAACAAAGCAAGCTCACAGACTGGGAGCCTTGTTCAATCATGAGGAGGGATTATCAGACAGCGTGGGAGGGGAGGCAGACAATTTACTGGAGAGGAAGGCTGAGAGAGCTGAGGGGGAGATAGATTTGAGATTTCCGTAGGAGATGTTGCATTTTTCTTTTGGGATGGGGATAGGGATGTTGATATCCGTAGTGATTGCCAGGTGGTCAGAGATATTGAGGTTGAGGCTGGAGAGGTGGTGTATTGTGAGACCAGTGCAGCAGGCCAAATGTTGTTTTCTTCCGGCACTTTTTGTGACGCTCAGCACGACCTCCAATTTTCGCTCCGGTCTTTTAAAAAATAATTATCAACTTGGTTAGGATTAGGCAACAAAACTACTTAGATAGGTTTAATAAAAGATTGACTTGGTTAGGATTAGGGAACAAAACTAGTTAGTTAAGTTTAGGCTAAAAAAATACTTAGTTAGGTTTAGGGAACAAAACGACTTAGTAAGGCTTAGGAAAAGATCGACTTCATTAGAATTAGGCAACAAAAGTACTTAGTTAGGTTTAGGAAAAGATCGCGTTTTGGGTTAAAATAACTCCAGAAGTGCTGTAACTGTAAAAAGTACAGAAATTACGTGACAAATAAAACAACTTTGACTTGTGGTTTCAAACAGGACATGAACATCGGTCTCCTGGGTGAAAGTCGAAATCAACCTCCTTTCACGGCGTTCGCCGCTATTAGTCAGTTAGACACAAAAACACGGGAAAATAGGGTCCAGGTTGAAAAATATCGAAGTTACCCTTTAATTTTTAGCACGATTCCTCAGGCCCAGATTTTTTACACTCCAATAATACCTCCTATTTGTTCAGGTTTTAATAAAACTCTTCCTTTTGGCTTGCTCTTTTCCTCTCTATGGTAGTATACAGTATGCAGATGAGAGTGTCCAATAACTGGACTCAGTGGCTGTTCATTCTACTGATTAGGTTGATAAAAATTTAGCACGCCGCCGCTTGAACACACCGTAAAAGATTTTATTTGACACTTGCGAGGGGAATTTATAAACATGTATATCAGCAGTAACCGCCGCGATCGGCGCCAGTACACCTTTTCAATTACAACTCGCCGTTTAACGACGCTGCAAACACGACCGCTGTAAACGCAAAATGTAAGTGTTAAGCATGAATTACAAAGTTGTACTGTTGTTGTAAAACTGAGCGTATGTCTTCCTTCCAGACAATACTGAATACAGCAATGCAGCAAATAATATTCGTCTGAAACTGGATTTTCTTTAAATATGCGTGTCGTTTGGATTAATTCTGAGGCGTTTTCACCAGTCAGTCCTGTTCTGGTTAAGTGTACTCTACACTGATCTTTGGGCTTCCACTGAACAAAGTGAATAGAGGATGTTATGGAGATGGGGAAGGTAGGGTAAACATACTTTTTCTATTCAGGCCAATGGCAAGGCCTCAGGCTAAAGTGCAATGGCAAACCAGCTTCCATCACTTCCTCTCCGCCTCCCACAGGTTGTCACATTTCATACTTTCTTATGTATACTTTTTTTGTACCTTGAGATAAATGCTCCAGTCTTAAAATTGATACTATTCGAGAGTTCTTGAGGAGTTGTGCCAAGTAAAGGCCAATGAGAAAAGTCTTGAAAGTTGCTTTTTTGGGGGGGGGGGAGCGAGGAGTTGTAAACGACTAAAGAGAGACTTCAGCCTCTCTAACAGGGCACACAGGGAGAGCAGTTAGCGAGCTGAATCAATATTAAAGCTTTACGCCTCGGGAGCAGAGGGAGGAGAGGAGTGCAGAGAGAGCTGCAGGAGGAGGGATGAAGAGCGAGAAGAGGAGGAGGAGGAGGAGGAGGAGGAGGAGGAGGAGGAGGAGGAAGAGGTGGTGCTGGTGATTCATCAGGACCAGAACCCTTTCCTGGGTTGGATGACTTTTAAGGACTTCCCTCTTCTCTGCTCCTTGGGAAAGCACAGAAGCTGTCTGCACCATAACCTCCCATCACTAGCCATGTGTGTGTGTTTGAGAGAGAGAGAGAGAGAGAGAGAGAGAGAGAGAGAGAGAGAGAGAGAGAGTCACAGTTGTCTCCACTCTGATGAAATCTGCTAACTTCAGCGTTTGTTACCGAAGCAGAAAAGTTCTATTGAGCGTCTGAAAAAGGTTATTTAAAGCTGCGTACCTTCAACTTTCCTTGCAATGTTTTATAATTACTTTGTGCCAATGATCTCTCAAGTTTCTTTCAGTAAAAAATCCATTAGCTCTACCTTAACAATTCACTTCTCAGCACTTGTTTCCCACCTATAATTTATCGGCTGTTGTTTCACATCAGCAGCTTCTGTGCTAATGAGCTGCTGTTCTGATTGGCAGGAGGAGGCCCAGCTCCCTCCACTGGAGGCCACAGTCCTTAACCGAGGCCCACTCCTTAATCAACCCGGTCTCGCTCCCAGCTCGTCAAATACTGACGTTTGGTCAGTACCCGTCCTTTAGTGTCTGTATGAGACGCACCAGGCTTTCAACTCCAATGTAAACCCATCCGTGTCAGTATTAGTCAGTCAGAACAACTGAAGTTCTTAATGTAGTATAGAGAGCAAGACAGGGCGGGTGAGAGTAGAGGATAGATGGGTCAAACAGAACTTTTGCCCAGGAGACCGTTGTTTGTGTCCAAATGTGAAACCAATCAACGTTTTCTTATTTTACTATAGTTCAGTTATGTAACTTCTGTACTTTAGTAACGGCAGTTACCCAACAAACATTTATTTTACATAAGAAACATACTTCTTTCAACCCGAACCATGATCTTTTCCTATACCTAACCAAGTAGTGTTGTTGCATAAGTAAACCTAATAACTAAGTAAACCTACATGGGAAGTTTATTTTGAAAAGAAACTATATATAACAAGCGGAAACTGTACATTTCCTGTGAACACAGAAGTTTATTTTGAAAAGACACTATGCATGCAACAAGCGGAAACTGTACATTTCCTGTGAACATGGAAGCTTATTTTGAAAAGAAACTGTACATTTCCTGTGAACATGGAAGCTTATTTTGAAAAGAAACTGTACATTTCCTGTGAACATGGAAGCTTATTTTGAAAAGAAACTGTACATTTCCTGTGAACATCGAAGTTTATTTTGAAAAGACCCTATGCATGCAACGAGTGTTGTGACTAAGTGACCATAAATGTCTTGACAAAAATTTATGACAATCCATCAACTAGTTGTTGGGTTTTTTCAGTCCAGTCAAAAGTGGGAGACCAACCAACCCACAGACCAACTTTGTTCTCACTAGAGCCATGCTGCAAAAGAAGATAAAAAACAAAACATTACACCAGTCATACTTTCTCTCTATTGGCTTCCTGTGACGTTTATCATCACAAGGTCAGTCATCACTGTAATTAAAGGAGTCATTTAGAGCATGGATTTGTGTTGTTCCAAGGTCGAGCCTGAAAACTAAAGGTGTTTTTCTAAAGCAGGAAGTCCCGGAACACAGAGATTGTGCTGTTCAGGGTCAGGGGGAGAGGAAAAGTCACGGACCTCATCAAAAATCCACAGAGCCTGAAGCACATTGGATAATTATTTACATCTATTAATCAGATAATTCACAATCACTCAAAATCAGCAAGAGGAGGCGTGTAGAAACCCCACCAATTTTAAACATCAAAGTGTGTTTGGGTGTTGGGAAGTGCTACTGCATACGTGAAAAGAAAGTTGTATAAAGCACTTAATGTCTCCAGAGGGAGCTGTGTCAAGTCTGATAAATGCCCTCAAATGATGTCATCACATCACTCGTTACATGCATAGTGTCTTTTCAAAATAAACTTGAGCAAAACTACTTGATGAGGTTTAGGCAACAAAACTACTTGATGAGGTTTAGGCAACAAAACTACTTAATGAGGTTTAGTCAACAAAACTACTTGATGAGGTTTAGGTAACAAAACTACTGGATGAGGTTTAGGTAACAAAACTACTTGATGAGATTTAGGCAACAAAATTACTTGATGAGGTTTAGGCAACAAAACTACTTAATGAGGTTTAGGCAACAAAACTACTTAATAAGGTTTACGCAGCAAAACTACTTAATAAGGATTAGGCATCAAATCTACTTGATGAGGTTTACGCAGCAAAACTACTTGAAGAGGTTTAGGCAACAAAACTACTTAATAAGGTTTACGCAGCAAAACTACTTGATGAGGTTTACGCAGCAAAACTACTTGATGAGGTTTATGCAGCAAAACTACTTAATGAGGTTTAGGCAACAAAACTACTTGATGAGGTTTAGGCAACAAAACTACTTGATGAGGTTTAGGCAACAAAACTACTTGATAAGGTTTAGGCAACAAAACTACGTGATGAGGTTTAGGCAACAAAACTACTTGGTAAGGTTTTGGCAACAAAACTACTTGATGAGGTTTACGCGGCAAAACTACTTGATCAGGTTTAGGCAACAAAACTACTTGATGAGGTTCAGGCAACAAAACTATTGATGAGGTTTACGCAGCAAAACTACTTGATGAGGTTTAGGCAACAAAACTACTTGATGAGGTTCAGGCAACAAAACTACTTGATGAGGTTTAGGTAACAAAACTACTTGAGGTATAGTCAACAAACCTTAATGAGGTTCAGGCAACAAAACTACTTGATGAGGTTCAGGCAACAAAACTGCTTCATGAGGTTTAGGAAAAGATTGTGGTTTGGGTTAAAATAAGTATTTTTTTCATGTAAAATAACAGTTTGTTGCGTTAGTAAAGTACAGAAGTTACATAACAAAACTACAGTAAAATAAGTTTACAATGTTTACTTGGTTTCAAACGGGATACGAAAAGCGGCCTCCTGGATCAAAGTCCTGTACCAGACTCATCCATCCTGCCCTCCCACCAGCCCCTTTGAGAACTTTCTTGCTTCAGTTATTTTGTCCGACTAATACTGACGTGTATGGGTTTTCATTGGGGTTAGTTGAAAGCCAGGGACTGAGCCTCACTGTATTCCAAGGCTATAATGTGTCATCCCTTAAAATAGTTTTCTCTTTCCTGTACTGTTCCTGCTTCTCATCAGCAAGCAGAACAACATCATTTTACTGCTGCTTTCTTGCAAACACGCCAGCATAGGACAGTCCTTTTTTGTAACCATGGCACCTCATGTTTGTGACACCTCTATCTGTAATAAAAGCAGAACTGTCTCTAGTCTGTTTTCTCCTTCTAACATTAACTTCCCCCTTCCTTTCCTCGCTTCTTTCAAGTTAATTCCAGGACACAAGTGGTAGTGAGGGAGGAGAGAGACTGAGCAAAGACAAATGGAACGCACCCCCTGTTTAACATGCCCTCTTTGACTCGCCCTGGGCACTCCTCCTCCGGGGAACCCCCGCTGCCATCTTAAGTGCCGTTCCATTACCCTGAAAACTCCAGTGGATGTTTTGTGAGATCAAGCCTTCAAGGGCAGAGGGAGAGAACCGGAATGCTTTGTGAATTCATCTGCACAATGCACCATGGGAGATTAAGTGATAAGTAGGCATAAGTAAACAAGCAGTGTTTCAAGGTTTCAGACTTAAAGGGTCAATGTGTAAAGATCTCACCAGAGTTTTAAATATTAAAAAAATGAGCTAACATTATCAACAGAGTGTGAAGAAGTTACAGTGTTGACGTTATATGTCAGAAACGTCTATGTGTTGAGCTGCAGAGATATCTAGTGAAATGAGCATGTTAACCAGCTAGCCCCGGCCCGTCCTGGCGATAGTGAGTCACTGTAGAGTCCAGTCTGCCCTCAGTCCAACATGAGAGGAGAAAGAAGTAGAGCTGCCGCCTAATCCCATTGAAGATACCAACACATTCTCATTCCCAACTCGTCAAATACCACCGTTTGGTCAGTGTCCCTCGGCATCAGAGACCGATGCACGGGGTACCCTTCTTGCGTTACTTTTTGATGTTTCAGGGACGGTGTGTCAATATACGTTTGTTACATGTATTGTGTCCTTTCAAAATAAACCTTGTTTTTACAGAAAGTTAGGTTTGGGCAACACAACCACTTAGGTAGGGGTTAGGAAACGGTGTTGGTTGACATTAACTTCACTGACTAACGATTCACGTGAATCAGGGGACTGACGGTACTAACGTTTCGTCCTCCCCGCCACCAGAAGGCTGCTTCGCCGGGAGGAGAGAGGGCACGGACGGCCCAGAGACAAAGGTGTGGGTCATTTTCTCGTTCCTGCCACTTTGGATTTACGGACTGTACAGACCCGGTTAGTGTCACAGTAAACACACAGATGGCTATCATAAACCATTCTCTATTCCACACAACAAGATTATAACACAGCAGTGTTATTTTGACCAGCTCTCAGAGTTTCAGCATTTGGCTTGAATTTTGTGTATTCTTGCCCTTGTGACGGCCCCGGGGCCTCTTCCAGGGCTTGTATGCTGTTTGGTGCTGTGTTGTGTTGTGCCCATGTGTATTTCAGTGTTCCTGGTCCCTGGTTGGTTAGAGCTGGAGGTGATCAAGTGATCAAGTGTTTGGAGACAGCCGGCCACTGTTTCTCTGGTCTATAAGACCCGACCCATCCTGATAGTCTGTGGACTTCATTCCCCTGGCACCACCCTGGGAGCTATGTCAGAGTTTGCTTTGTTGTATAGTTTCTTTAAAGGTCCCATATCGTGCTCATTTTCAGGTTAATACTTATAGTTTGTGTTTTTAATAGAACATGTTTACATGCTGTAATGTTCAAAAAACACTTTATTTTCCTCATACTGTCTGCCTGAATATATCTGTATTTACCTTCTGTCTGAAACGCTCCGTTTTAGTGCATTTCAACGGAATTGCGTTGCTAGGCAACAGTTTGGGTCCATATTTACTTCCTGTCAGCTGATGTTATTCACATCCACTGCAACAGGAAATAAACTGGGACACATTTAGAATGTTTATGTTTAAAACTGTGTAATGATCTATATAATTGTATATTTGTGACATCACAAATGGACAGAAATCCTAACAGCTTGTTTCAAATGCACAGTTTCTGAATACGGGCTGTGTGTATTTCTCCCTATATTGAGTGTTTTGATAGTTTAACAATATTTATATAACACTTAAACCTGCTTTATAATATAAAAGACATGCAAATCTCACTTTTTACAATATGGGACCTTTAAACATGCCTCAAGTTATCCTGGCAGCATGTTTTTCTGTCAGTTTAAATTGTTACCATTCATATTTTGGTTACCTCTGTTAACATAATTCACTTTTGTTAAATAAATCTCTTTGTTTGTAGTTACTCCCTCGCGTGTTGCTTCCTCATTTGTTATGGTCCCGAGCCATGCCATAACACTCTGCTGTTAGTAAGTAGTTGGCTTTTTTTTTTTTATAACTGCACACTGTAAATTTAGATTGTATGGACCTAGTAGTAGAGGTAAAATGCTGCCCCCTATTTCTTTAGAGCATGTGGTCGGATCTCACACATTGCACCTTTAAGCAAATGACCCATCTGCAATATTGTGCATGCCCAAATGTAAGGGCATTTTATTTGAAAACCTCTGCTCCCATTAGACCCAGCAGTCCCTCCTGCTCTGCAAGTGGCATCATGCATGACATGTGCTGCTACTAAGTGCTGAGGGGAAAGGGGAGGACGTGGTAAACAACTGAAGGCAGCATATGCAGCGGTGTCAGCTAACTGAATGTGTTTTTTTATTTCCTGTGAATCTAGGAGGGAAGATGTGAGTCCAGCTTTCAGAATGCTGCCTGACTCAATTTATGTTGATGCAACGTGAAGTGGTTTTAATGTGTGCACTGCAGCGTTAAATTGTGGCATGAGGATAAATCAAGACATAAATGACAGAAAAAAACAATGTGTAAAAAAGGATGTATGTAAATCCACTACAACCCCCGTCAGTGTTGAAGACAAATGCTTATACACCCACCATCCCATCCCTCTTTAATGTCACGCTGCCTCCTGCATTCGACAAAGATAGACCTTTCTCACAGCGGACATTTTGACTTGTCATAACAAGGAAAAGCACAGGTGAAATTAATAACATAAAGAATGGCTGTGTTCTATTATTGTGAGCTAGGTTCAAAATCCTCGTAATGTCAACGTCGCACAGCAGCTCGTGAAATAGTCACAAAATTGAATGTAGGCTATCAATTCGTGTACATAGACACAAATTTTTTCCAGAATTATTTTAACCCGAACCAACTGAGTAGTTTTTGTCATGTAACTTCCGTACTTAAGTTACGCCACTTCCAGTGTTATTTAAACACAAACTGCGATCTTTTCCTAAACCTAATTAAAAGGTTTTGTTGCCTAAGCCTAACCAAGTCGATCTCTTCCTAAACCTAAGTAGTTTTATGCCTAAGCTTAACCAAGTCAATCTTTTCCTAAACCTTATTAAGTGGTTTTGTTGCCTAAGCCTAACCAAGTCGATCTTTTCCTAAACCTTATTAAGTAGTTTTGTTGCTTAAGCCTAACCAAGGCGATCTTTACCTTAACCTAATTAAGTAGTTTTGTTGCCTAAGCCTAACCAAGTCGATCTTTTCCTAAACCTTATTAAGTAGTTTTGTTGCCTAAGCCTAACCAAGGCGATCTTTACCTTAACCTAATTAAGTAGTTTTGTTGCCTAAGCCTAACCAAGTCGATCTTTTCCTAAACCTAATTAAGTAGTTTTGTTGCCTAAGCCTAACCAAGTCGATCTTTTCCTAAACCTAATTAAGTAGTTTTGTTGCCTAAGCCTAACCAAGTCGATCTTTTCCTAAACCTAATTAAATAGTTTTGTTGCCTAAGCCTAACCAAGTCGATCTTTACCATAACCTAATTAAGTGGTTTTGTTGCCTAAGCCTAACCAAGTCGATCTCTTCCTAAACCTTATTAAGTAGTTTTGTTGCTTAAGCCTAACCAAGTCGATCTTTTCCTAAACCTAATTAAGTGGTTTTGTTGCCTAAGCCTAACCAAGTCGATCTTTACCTTAACCTAATTAAGTAGTTTTGTTGCCTAAGCCTAACCAAGTCGATCTTTACCTTAACCTAATTAAGTAGTTTTGTTGCTTAAGCCTAACCAAGTCGATCTTTACCTTAACCTAATTAAGTAGTTTTGTTGCCTAAGCCTAACCAAGTCGATATTTTCCTAAACCTAAGTAGTTTTGTTGCCTAAGCCTAACCAAGTCGATCTTTTCCTAAATCTGATTAAGTTGTTTTGTTGCTTAAGCCTAAAGCTGAACATTTATTTTTGTTAATAAGTTTATAATAAAAGGCTTTTAGAAAAATACTTAATAGCAAAAGTGACTTTTTTTAGATTATTTATAAACACAGATAGCATGCGGGATTCAGTGAAGTAGAATGTTTATGAAAAGGATATTTTTTGTTTAGAAAATGTCCTCTGGAAAATCTGGACTGAGTTCTAATTAATGTATTTGTAGGAGCCATTAGCTCCATACGTAACATTTTCTACCATTTATACATATGTATTTAATGTATTTGCACATACTAATGATGTTAGTATGCTGTGTGAGGAATTTGTTTTCACATCCATGCATTCCGTACCCATCCACCATGTGTCATCAGTGTTCACGCTGCTCTGCGTACCTGCTCCTTATTATTCTTCAGCACCAGTGACCTGCTGCCTGCCCCCGACAGCTGCACCTCATTACCCCACTAGTCTCCTTACATGCAGGGTTTCTCTTAGTCAAATGTCACATCATCCCAGGCTTCTTGCTTCTCCTTTGCCCTGTTTCTAACTGAAATTGGGGCCAATTCCTACATACAGTATCACAGCAACCAATCCAAAGCACAAAAGTAGAATTTGACATTTGGTTGAGACATAAAAACCTCTCAGTTTCTCTCTCTGATGTGATGCCTGAGAGAGCTCAGTACACTGCAACTTCAGCTGTTTTGATCCAGATTCAAATGCATGTGTCTCTGGAGCTAACACAAAGCTGTGTTATTAGGTGATGCTGTGTGGGCATTACATTGACCAACAGCCAAATGGAAGGCACATGGCACGTTTTCATTCTGACTCTGCAATATATTTCACAATCATGAAGTTTTAAGTGATTGATTCAAGAACCTCATGTTTATCTACATATGTCCTCACAATTACCTCCAATGTAGACATCTTCTCTGATGTTGGTCATTCATTGCACAGGCTGGTCTCATACACCGTTCATAGCTAAACCTACGAAAAGTAATGTACTGTATTATGTGAATATCCCACAAAATACATTTGTGTGTGATTGAAGTGGAAGTAGGCAGTATATTTTTGGCATCACTGGGCAAAAATTCCATAATAACCTTTCAGCATATTGTAATTCAAGTGTTCCGAGAGATAACTAAACTTCTGCACCTCATCATGACTCTGTTTTCAGGCTTTAAAAAAATCTAACCCGTGACGGAAGACTTTGACCAATCACAGGTCATTTCATTGAGAGAGCGCTCCTATTGGCTGTGCTCCGGTCATGTGACCAGAACTTGGCTTTCCTTCACCAGATTTCATAGACAGCAGCTGGACAGCAGACCTCAGATCAGCTCTTACTGCTTTTTTCCCTCCGGTCTGTGAAATCTTGCAGATGCTGTTAGGAGCACCGTAGGACACAGAGGCACATGATTTTTTTCAGGTTACTTGTACTACTGTCACGATATAGCAACCCTTTTATGAAATAACTTTTTTTAATCATATTTGCTCCAATCTCGCCTGCTTCAGCTTTAATGTAATAGTGAACCAGGAAATATAAAGAGCGGTGAACCAGACTTTCACCCAGGAGAACGCTGTTTGTGTCACATGTGAAACCAGAATTCAATGTTGATTTATTGGTCTTGGCTTTTGTTTTGTTGCCTAATCCTAACCAAGTCGATCTTTCTTATTTACTAAGCCTAACTGAGTAGTTTTGTCTAAATCTAAGGAAGTTCTTTCCTGTGAAGACTAAATTTTATTTGTAAGACTGTATGAATGTAACAAGTGTAAATTGACACAAGTTGCTTGACATTCGTAGGAAAACAAACTCAAAAGGAAGAATACCATTTTCGAAAGATATCATACGAACCGTTGTATGAGTATTTGTTGCATTGCTATGCTGTATAATTGTACTCTTTACACCTACAAGTACAAGTGAGTGTGGAAAAGGGGTCATTGTTTATGTAGCAACACATAAGAGCAGGGCCATTTATTCTGAAGGGCCAGGTCCCTATTCTTCTCACTGTGTGTAATTATCCATCTATCATACTGTAAGCATTTCAGTTAAACAATGATTCAATGTTAGACAAACTGATTTCTACTAAAATAGACACATGTAAAGTGAGTACAAATCCAGCCAACATTCCACAGGGATACAGAAGTGCAGAAACATGTTACTGTAAACATTGTTTTATGGTAATTATGTGTGACAGACGTTTGTCAGATTTGTGTCAAACACCAGTCTGAATGTGACAGACGCAGACTCTCCCACGCACACATAGTTAGTCACTGCCACGTGTATTTTATGCAGCTTTGTGTGCGCCCAGTGGTAATGTAGCAGGTTGCATTGTGGGTACATGCCCTCCACCCATGTCATTTCCACACCAAGCAAATTATTCTAATATGGGAGCATGAAATTATCCCTTTAGGGAGAGACCGCATGTACTCAATCAACCTTGCTAAGACAGCAGAGAGGCTGGCTGACCCTGTGTGTGTGAGATTGTGTGTGTGTGTGTTTCATCCCTCAGGTTTTCAGTTCTAGCCTCCTCATCCATCCACATCTGCCATCAAATACAATTCACATCAAGCTGAGATGCTGCTCTTGTCTAAGAGGGATGTTTTTTTGGAAGGGTTCAACAGTTAAAGGGTTCAGGGCCCGAGCACCGAGTGGTGCGAAGGCCCTATACTCTAATCGCTAGGAATTATTATTTTCCTTTGCGAACCTCGATTGTATTTTTGAGGGGCTACGTACGGGTGCTCTAAAACTCATGAAACACGCATCAGAAGTGTCGAAAATTGATATCTGGGTCTCTGGCTTGGGAGTGGTAAATTGGCCCCTTTAACAGTTTTCAGTTTTTTCAGTTTTTTCAAGTCAAAGCCCCCATGTTTGCAAATGATGTAGATGAATGAAATTTGGTAGGCAGATGTAATATTTCCAGACTTTTAAAATAAAAGAAGCCTCTTGGAGGTATAATATTTTTTTAATCATATTTGCTCCAATTCTACCCACTGCTGCTTTAATAGTACCACTACTGCTGAAATTGTCGTTGTTCTTCCAGACTTTTTTTGGTGGCATCTCTAATTCTTGGGCATGTACCAGGCTATTTGCACACGGTTAACCTGCCCTTATATTTAGTGTTTTGGGGGCGTTACCTATGCTAATAACAAACAATCTGCCCCACGCCAGTTTATTAACAAGTGGGATTCATCATCCAGCACACCTGGGTAATAGCAGACTTGAACGGTTAAGAATGTTTGTTGCATTTGGAGTTGACTTCTCTTATTTTTTCTCTTATATGAAAGAAATTTAAGAGAATTTTACTGCATGAGGCACATGTCACATGAGATTGTGTTTCCCTCAGAGTTGTGACCTTGAGATCTCCGAAAAAGGCAGAAGATTTTGGTGAGAAAAATATGCTCCTCTGTGTCTTTATTTAGCCGCTAACGTTATGTGACAGGACAACCTTTCCCCGCCGTCCTCCATTAATGTGAGAAATGAGCAATCCGGTCTTAATGAACATATTGTACAAACCCTGGTTTAACTGATGCAGCTTTTCAAAGTCTGATGTTGATATTTTTTTTTCTCGAATGAGGCTGCCAATAGTTGTTAGAAGAAAAAGACTTGATTTGAGCTCCTGACACACAACCACTAATCAATTGTGGTATGATGTAAAAGTCAGATCTTTAATCAAGACACGATACCAACTCGATGCATAAATACACAAGCTAATAGTCACAGAGTAACATTTGGCCCAAGCTTGAACAACCATCTACAACACGTCATGTATGGAAGATATAGGACATGTGACGTACACCCTTACGCCCGGGCACACTGCCTGCATGAGCAGCACGGCAAAATTACTTCAGTTTCTATGTCTATATCCGTAGAATATGTCACAGACATGAAAAAAATAATTATATATAATATAATATATATATATATATATATATATATACAGTATGTATACTGTATATATATATATATTATGGCATGCCATTTAGGAAATTATTATATATATATATAACATGGGAAATTTGAGAATATGGAATGAAACTCTGAGAATATGGAATGAAATCTGACATCATCAAGGCCCTGCTACCATCTTGGTTTTAGGTCATTACCCGTACAGATCTTGATGCTGCTAGACGTGTGTGCCACTATGAGCGAGTCAGCACGAAATCTAGTATTAACAATCCTAAGTAATGAGGAGATACCGTAATTAACACCCTGGCGAAACTTCGTACCACGGGCCATATAATAATTTCCTAAACGGCATGCCATTTCATATATATATATATATATATGTTATCATGTGTGCAACAATAAACTGTCATAAAATAACAATAAATTATAGCATTAATAATAATTAGTAAACATTCATTATCATTTCATTGTTTGTTAACAGTAAAATAACTATTAACTAAGTTTAATTAACTATCAATTTAACATTTATAAATGATGGTTATTATAAAGTGTTACCTGCAGACCTGCTGGAGCCGATCCCAGCTGACATTGGGCAAACTTTAGCTAGTAATACATTATTTATTGATTTATTTATTTATTTTACAGTAGAAAGTCTAAGTTTTTTGGGGACCGATCATAGCTCTACCATGTACAAAACTAAAACTGCGATAACAGATTTTTTGGGCCACCTGGGGGCAGCAGAAACAAGCTGTGAACCCAAACAAACATATCACTTTTTAAATTGATGATTAACTTGAAGAGTTACCTGTTGACACATCCAACAGTTATAGAGCAACATTACCATTCATTCCGACAAGTTGTGGGCTGAACAGCTAAACAATGAGCACAAACTCACAATAAAGCTCTATAAAGCCAAGGTGGGCTGCAGATTCAGGTGCATTGCATTGTCAATTTATACATTGTTATTATAAAAATCTCAAATATAGCTGCTTAAGTCCCTGTGTGTGGGTTGAATTCTATAAATACCACTGTTTTTATGCTATGCCCTTGTTAACACTGCAGTATATACACACTGACAACTGGATACAGATGTGTGAAAGCATATTTATCCTGATGCTGATTTCCATTCTCTTACTAAATAGTGGTTATATTATAATACAAAACATCATTAACTACCTCATTTGTCAGTTTGCGGATCACCTTCTGCCTTCAGCCTTATTTCTCCTCCTAATTATGTGTTTATAATACGGGGCGCTGTGGTGATGGAAAGGCCCATTTTATCGTTCCTTTTATTCTCTGTTCTTTTTCACTTCCACATGTCAGTTCACCTCAGTTATATTGTGTGTTATTCATAGCCGATAATGTCACCTCACAGGGACAATTCAAGTTCCATTTTGGCCGTTGTTCTGTCAGGAAATTGACTGAATCACTCATTTTGGAAAAAATAACCGCACTCTTTTTTTTTGCTACACGGAGGATGGACTTCTATATTCATTTCCACTTCTGATAATACACTCCATATTGTTCCAAGAAAATGGGAAGTGAAGGTGGTGGCGATGGAAGTGAAGAGCGCACACTACAAGGAACCAGCAGGAGGATGACGTTGCTTCCTGATTTAATAGATTGCCATATGTGGTCCACCATCCAAAAGTCATTTACTGCTTTTACATGCACACCGCAGCCTGACTGAAGTGAATAACAGCAGATTAAAGCAGTTTGACTGAGCCATTTACATGGTTGGAAGTAACCTAATTTCCCCAATTTACATTTGAGCTTTGCTCATTGCTTGAAGTAGAAACAAATAAGTGCCAGTACTCCTCTTACTCACGTGTGTATCGGCTGGTATCAGCAATCTCTTGTGACTTATTCCTATGTATTTATTATTTCTTTAAGCATGTTATACTGTGTGTTAGGAAGTCAGACCAAAGTAGTGGCTTAAAGAGTAGGAGGCAGACTAGGGAAACATTGTCCAGTTTTCAAAAATGGTGTTTTTATTTACAGTGCAACCCGTACACGTGTAACAGAATATATATCTACAAAAAAATAATAATAATTTGGCTTAACTAAATACAACTCAACTCAGGACAAATAACTTAAAGTAACCAAACGTGCACACATCTACACGCAGAGATCCTACCCCCGTACCAGCCCAAAAACAATGGCTTATATAGTCTCCTCAATGCTAAGAGTCACTCTTCAGCAGGCTGTACCATTTTGCCAGGAAACCCAGACCCTTCTCTGAAAAGAGTTAAGACTTCTCACTAAAATTAGTAGTACAACACTTCCACACATCCCCTACATCACATACCTTTGTAACCATAGTTAATCTGCTTTTTCCAAATTACCCCCCCCCCCCCCCCCCCCCCCCTCTCTTGGTTTGCTCCAGTGACATCACTGATGATGTCACTCAGTGTATAAAAGCAGGAAGTGCCTCCTCCTTTTAACCATGGAGCACATGGTGAGTATAGTGAGTATGAGAGAAAGAAATGAATAACTTAACTAAATTTAACAATGCTGGTCAGTGTTTTAATTTAACCAAAAAGTTATATACTGTATGCTCTGTAACCAAACTCACTGCAAAACACAAACAAACCCGGGATAGAATGTGTGCAAGTTACAGTTGATGGAATTGTGGCTAAATAATGACTAAACAAGCACGGTTAAATTAATATGAAATGTTGCAATGTTGGGGACAAATGGTGTTTTCTCACCCACTTTGTCACACTGCGTCAGTCATAATCAGCTGTGATTTTATTGCTATTATTATACTTGGGCTATGCCTCTTCTATAGTAGACCTATAATACTCCAATACACTGGAACATTACGTGAGGGATTTCCTGTGGTATTTCTGGCCTATAGTCGGGTATCATTCAGGTTTTAAGAGCAGTGTCCCAGTCAGGATGCTCCCACATGCAGACACATTCTGAATTTCTACACTGAATAAAAGGTACTTGGAGATGTTGGGTTTGGGGGTCTTTCCCCAAGAACATGGCCGGCTCTTGCTTTTTTGGTGTGAAATTCAAGTGTGACGTTCAAGTGCGGCCGGGCAGATGAAAAAGTGTAAGAAAGAGAGTTACAGGGGTGAAAAGTGTACTTCTTTCTTTCTTTATTGATTTGTTCATTTGTTACCTCAATGCAGAAAATGAGGACGGCCACCCACCGGCATTTCGTTTTTTTTAGAGGGCGACCAGCCCTAGGCGAACGCCTAAATGGCCTTTGCCTCAAGCCGGCCCTGCCCAAGGAAGATTTGATTTAAAGCTATGCAATTTTACATAACTTTAGACCATTATTATTACTAGTGAAATTATTATTTTATTATTCACACATATCACAGCCTTTGTCTGAACATTTAATGCTTCTGGGAAATGTTTGCCCTAAAAATGCAGATACAGAAAACTTTAAAATAATATTTCATTAATTCTATTTGTTCAGAAATTTTGAAAAAAAAGTTATGATGAACATTTACTAATTATTTTACATTAAATAATTGTAAAATTGTCAATCTACCTAGGAAAGCTATCCATCCTCTGAATGCTCTATGTTTTTAGTTTGTGGCTGAATAGTTTCATGAGGCTGTGATTATCCTAGAGGTCACAACAGGTCATTTTATACAGTGAGGTCACGTTTCAAAAAAATTGTCTCACTACAATGAAATGGCTACTATGGGGACTAACATCATCCCACATGAATACAGTTCATGTGTTCATACAAGTTAAAAAAAATGATGGGTCACACTTTGCACCAGTGTACAACAGAGCTTGAAACGGCTGACATAAACACCCCATGCAAGGTTGCATTACAATCAAAATGCTATCAGATCAGCCAGACAACATCTGGATGTGCACATTGAGATCCAATCACATTGCAGGCAGAATTGCGATAACAAGAATGCATATAATGCAGGTGTGATATGACATCATCCAGATAATGTATGTTTGAATATTTAGAAATCATTTATCAAAGAGAGAGGTGTATTCACCTTCACAATAAAAGTCTAGCTGATTGCTTTTAACTTTCATTCAAAGGTTAAAAAGGGGTAAACGGTTGACATATTGACTGTAACGGACAGACACACTTCATTAAAAAGGATCAACTGTTAACGAGGATCTACATGAAAATACATGAGAAGTCAGAAGCAGATTGTGAGCCCAAAGCTTATGAAAAGTTTCTGAGAGGAGGCAGCGCATAGAAGAACCGAATCAAAGAGAATGCATTTGTGATCAGAGATAAAATCCTCCGTATTAAGAGCTGAGTGACAAGCTCGGGGTAAACACAAGATCAAGGCAATATTCAAAGGCAGAGATGTTTAAGGGGGTCGTTCATGTGAATATTGAAAATTCACCACATGTAGTAACTCATGTTTGAGGACAACATATGGAATTAAATAAGAGAACTCAGAAAACTGTCATTAGGTGTGTTGGGGTGGGGGAGGGATGCAAAACAAATCCAGTAAATTGGATTAAAAACTCACAGAATAAGTGGAAAAAGGGAAATGTGGATACATGCTTTATACTGTACCATAAAATAGCTGGTATTCAAATGAAGGCAATAAATAAAACCTGGTCACTTAGAAACCAAGAGCAACAGAAAGGTGAGCTGAACAACTCTGTGTTTATATTTTTAACAAAAATATCGGTTTCATCCACCTATTAATTCCTTTTTTTCAGTTTTCCATTTTCCCCCAATCAATGTTAAAACATCGTCATTGAAACAAAACATTAAAAGCCTATCAATAACAAGAAAGTGTCTGGAAGGTCAACTGAATTAAGATTTTATGCCACACTCACAGCATGAATGGTTTTCCATCGAATAAGATACCATGATAAAATGTGTTGGAGGTATGCCAGTAAGCAAAGACTGCGGTCAGAGCCTGGCGTCTGCAGCTCTTTACTGCCATTTCGTACTGCTTCGTATTTTGCCATTTCTTCGTTGCATTATTCCTGAGACCTTGCCTGACTGCTGTATTCCCATGTCTTTCAAACTCAACACCCACTCTTTGTAACAAGGCTTTCTGCTAAATTTTAAGTTGAGATAACCTTGTATAGCAGGATTGCCTTAAAGCAGTGTTTCCCAACAGATTTTCCTTGAAGCCAAGGAAACTTGTAGTTGTATCTAAGAAAAGCTGAGGCATCCCCACCCTCATATTTTCTGACATCCCTTTCGTCAACATAAATAAAGTGATGATGGTTTGACAGAATGCAGATACATAATAAAAATAGATTTTTTGTTATTGTTGTTAAATAAACGTAATGTATGGTGTTTTTAGATTGATGGATTAATACAGGTGCGGGTCTCGCTTTGGGTGCGGCCAGCGGGAGAGCAAACAGTTTTTTCACTGCAGTGAAAATGTTTTTGAAAGGCTAAACACCAACAAGTACGGATTGAAGCAGGATATTTTGTTAGATAAAAACATGTTATGAATTTTGGAAATGATTACATCTGTATTTCTACAATACATTTTGACTTTTGGACTTTACAACGTTTCGGAGTTATTGGAAATGTTTGGATCACATAAGTCAGAAACAATCCTGCGCAGCCACCACTGGAATCTAATTCTACAAATAGTTTAATACTAATCATTTTAGTGTATCCTGATCTTTATCTTCAACTGTGCACAAATAGGTTATATGGTTCAGGGTACCAACACATGATAATCAATAGGCACGAGTCACCAAAAATATGTAGTGAATATGAGGTGTAATGCCTCACAAGGGGCACCAAGAACCTGCATTGTAAAAGTAGAGTGATTGCCCTCAACTTCAGGCTATGTGTGTATGTGAGAGTCAGAATTGGCATTTCAGCTCGCATTTTCATTACAGTTATATATATATTCCCATTTGTCAAGTCATTATCTATTAAACAAGACCAGACATCCCATCTGCATCTTTCCGGGGTCATTGGGGATGTGCACCCACTTCCTGTTGGTTCAGTTTCTGTTGTTGCATCAAAATCAGATGTTGAATCAGAACTTCCCATTTTTCCTGAATTGTTCACTAAACATCACATATCAGTTAGTGTACATTCAACTTTTGCATTATATGGTCAGTTCCTTTGTTCCACTGTTCTCTGTATCCCAGAAGTGAGTCTGAAATCCAGAGTAAGATCTTGGGCTGTGAGATATTGACCCTTAAAAGGGTCAGTGCTGGGTCCGAGGCTTGTTCTGCCGTAAATTGGCAGTTGTTACTAAACCTTCCATTAGTGTCCTCCTTGAGTCCCGTAGGGCTTGTTCTTTGACCCGCGGGTTGCATGACAGCAAGGTTAAGGAAGGTCTATTCTGTTTTCTGTGGGAGATGTAAAATTGGACTAACCACATTCACTACACCTGACATCCTATAGGTTATCATCTCAGACTTGACAAAGCTTCTTCAGAGACACAGAACATCAGCATGTTAGCAGTGCAAATGTGAGCATGTTAACATCATTGTGTGAGTGCAGCCTCAGAGCTGCTAGTCTAGCTAAAATTATAAGAAAAATTAATAAAAAAACATTGGAACTATTTAGAAACCGTATACGTGAAACAAATCATTTGTGTTTATGAAACTTGTTGGCAGTACATGCATGACACAAAGCACTACGGTGACCTTATCGAGCGGTTAATGGCAAAAAGTTTAAGAAGTGCGTTCAACTTCCCAGCTAGCTAAATGCAAAGGCTAGCAATAATACCCATGAGTAGGGTATTCCTAAGACCCTAGAGTTTTCTAAACCAACTTTTTCCCCTCATTGTCATTCATCTTTCTACAATTGCAAAGTTTTACTTTAAATTTGCAATATTTAATTACTGCACTGTAATAATATAAAATTTCTTTTAAAAAAGCTTCATGCATCTCTTTCCGTGAGATGCTTAAAGGACTGAGTAGTTCCAGCTCGTTCTCATTCCCAGGACCTTGTCATGGCAGTTGGAGTTCGGTGCTGCCGCACAAGGCACCCTTTAGCGAAGGTATGACAGGCACCGGGTGTTCCATTAACTATAATGTAAAACCATTCGTGGCAACAGTAAACGCTCCGAGAAAGCGCTCCACGAGTGTAATGACGTAGTTTAGAGAGCGGCAGGGCATGAGAGGATGTGGATGGGTTCAACAAACACAGGGCTTTCATCCAGGAGACTGCGGTCTGAGTCCCATGCGTTAAATTTCACTTTTGTTCGTGTCCTGTGTTCACAATGTTCAGTGTCATTTTCACTGTACAAACGTAGTAGTTTTAAGCTCAACCATGTACTTCTCTCCTCTATAGTGGTTTTGTTGCCTAATACTAAAGTGACGCTAAAGGTAACTATAGTGGTTTTGATGCCAAAAATAAAGTGACGCCAAGGGACGGTATATGACGAGTTTCTATGAGAACGCGTTGGTAGTTCTGTGCTTCCCCATTTACCTTGCAGTGTCATTGGGAACTCCAGCAGTCCGCACACATACGACATGACTAAGCAACACCAACTTTTCCATCTTCCCTCCTCTGGAATCCTCTCGCATTAGTTCCAGTGGGGGGGCCGGCGCCTCATCGAGACTCCCGGACACACCAGCGCCAAATCAGTTTTAGGTTGGATAAGTCCTTTCCTCAAGGGGCTCCAAATCCCCTGAGTCATAACTCTTGTTTGGATTGCAAGACTCGAGACAGGGAGGATACAGTAAGTCTGTCAGCATTGGTGTATGGCTGAGGTGTCAGCTGAGGTTAGTTTTGAGTTGTTTGAGTTATGGCAGGGAATGAGATCAGTTTTTTAAATTAACATCCTTGTTCTGGGCACTTCAACACGTCAGGGAATGAAGGTATTGTTTTTCTCCCACTCACCTCGAACATTGTTTTATGAAGGATTAGAAGTCAAGCTCTGAGAAACTGTGATCATTTTAAATTAGTTTTAGACAGAGGTTAATAGGGAATATGGTCGAACTGACGTCATGCCTATTAGAGAGCTTGAATCACGGCCACCTGACAGACATCCAAATGTAACCCTTATTTACAACTAAATGGAAATTACCACCTTTGTTGAAATACATTTTTTTCACTCAGAGCCAATTTATGGACATTTTCTCCATGACAACTGAGTGGTTAAGCTCAGGAATCCTCAGAGGAGACCCAATTCCAGTCAAAGGAAGGAAACTGGAACAGAGATCAAAGTGTGTATTGTTGGCAAATACAATAGAATTTTTATATATGAGATTTTTAAGTTAAGATGGAAAAATTAATATGAAACGTTAATGACCCCTGTAGGGAAATCAGGCTGCCACTATTCGTTTCATTGCTGCAGGTTGCTATGCAAAAACCCAGTATGGCAAAACTTCAGTGGGAGTTTTTACAGCTGGCCAGGAATATATCCCACCTCCTTTTATCATTGCCAGACAACCATTATTAAATCCACACTGCCACCAAAAGAAAGTGGCTAATATTTTCACATTTTCAATATGTCAAGATGCTTTTTTATTATTCTTGTTTATCCCAGAAATTAATTTCCAAAGCACACAGATACCATTTGAAACAAGTGATACTTGTGCAGAAAAGTCAAGTATGTTATCGCTCGCAGCACACCGTCAGTGGAATTACTGGCACACTTACCGACTCCAGCCTCCGGGCTAAGCACCAGCTCCATCACATCTATGAAGTACTAACCAGAAAATAACATGCAGTTTATCATCTATAGTAGTGCATGTTACATCATCAGCAGCAGCAACAGTCTCAGTATTATATATCCTACATAGTGCCAATCTGATATAAAATAGTCAATCTGTTTTCTCGTGTGAAAAGGTGAAAAAGGTCTGCTGTAACCACAGAGTAAAAAAATTAAAAACTCCACAGTAGATAAGCATCCAGGCAAATCCTTTTCTACACTTTATAGAAGTAAGCTTTGCTCACACTGATTCCAAGTTTATAGGCTATACATTTATAGGTCATTTTTATTTCACTGTACCGTAAAAGTCCGATCTGTTTCCTCAGTAAAAGTATTTCCTGTTAAGTTTATTTTCATTCATTCAAAGCCTGTCGCTCCTTTATGGAGCATAGGCATTTGACCACAGTCTGCCAGAGTCTTCTGTCCTGGGCTTTCCTCTCCAGTTGTTTCCATGTCAGCCCGCTCTGTTTGATGTCCGAGTCAAGGTCCCTGCGCCAGGTGTTCTTGGGCCGGTCTCTCCTTCTTTTGCCTTGTGGGTTCCATCTAAGGGCCTGCCTGGTGATGCTGGTACTGGGTAGAGTGTGTGGCCAATCCATCCCCATCTCCTTCTCCTGATCTCTTCTTCCACAGGTTTCTGACCTGTTCTCTGCCAGAGACGTTGTTGCTGACGTTATCTAGTCAGTGGATGTTTAAGATCCGCCTCAGGCAGTTGTTTATGAATGTTTGTGCTTTAGTTACTGTGGTCTTGGTTGTCCTCCACATCCCTGAACCGTAGAGGAGTATTGGTTCGATGTTGGAGTTGAAGAGTCTGAGCTTTGTCCGCCGGCTGATTTCTTTGGAGCTCCAGATGTTCTTAAGTTGTATGAATGAAGCCCTTGCCCTGCCGATTCTGGCTCTTATCGATTACACTGCTGAGGTATGTAATGGCTTCTTCTTCTCCAAGTGCTGTTCCTTCCAAGCTCAGAGTCTGAGTCTTCGCTGGTTGTGTTGACCTTGAGGACTTTACTTTTCCCTTTATGGATGTTGACGCCTATTTGTGATGATGTGTCTGCCAGTATTCTTGTCTTTTCCTTGCATCTGTTGTCGACAACAGATGTTAAGTTTATTATTAACGGCATTTTTCCAGTTTTGCTGCTTAAATTCTCAAAGTCTAACGGTATTTGCAGTAGTGGCATTTAGTGTGCTCATGGATGCATTCCCATATACAGGTTGGAACCTGTTCCATAAGTTGCTTTAGTTAGATAAATCATCGTTATGCATGGACAGGATTTCCAGATTTTAGAAAACGCAGACATCATATTTAGGGTATATTAATTATTTGGGGTATTATTGTGTTGTGGGACTTCAGGCATAGCAGTGATGAACATTGTACCCTACATGTGGCGGTATCTAGCGGTGAGGTGGGGAGATTTCAACCGACTGTAGCCTCTCATTAATTTATTCCTCACCAGCTCTGGATGCTGGAGTCTGAGTACCTTATTCTAAAGTGTTAACTTTGCAGCACATAAGTAGGTCAGCCTTTCATTTGCCAGAGCCGCCAGATGGTCAGTCTTTTCCATGCAGGTGAGTCAGCACAGCGGCTTGACAACATCTACAGTCCTATAATTATGTCTTTTGTACTCAAAACATGTCCTTGTCCTTGGGAATATTCATCCCAGGCCTACTTCATACTAACTCAGACAGAGCAGATGCTGTCATTAAAGCCCATGTGAATATTACAGGTCAGTGGCTTCAGATTAATTCTTAGTTTTTATCTCTTGAGTAGATTCATGTCATTTTTCAATTCACACATTTCAGAGCGGTGACTCCCCCATAATTGTTTACAGTGTCCAATGAATGTGGTGTAATAGACTAAGTAAATACTGCTGAAATGCTAATAATATAATGATTAAATTATGTTTTATGACTGCTATTAGGTCCGTTTAACCTCTATTTAGCCAAATTGATTCTTCCATAATCAACGCTGTCTTTTCTTTTTTTAAAGAACTCCCTCCTCCACACTTCCACTGTTACACACATTCAGTCTTGGCAGCTGCCAAGATGTTTTAATATGTTTTTAGCCATGCTGGCTGCATGACAGACATTCATGGTCACCAAAAGATGAAGCCACCTACAGGAACTTTGATGAACCTTTGACATTTCCTCTAGCACCACCAGCAGGCGGGAGGGAAGTATCTCTCTACCTGTAACATTTATGTTCAGACCATAGGTACCGATTTTTGTTTTTGCTCGTTGGTGACCAAATTTTGTGAATCTCGCCAAGGTGATGATTGTCACAAAATCCCTTTTTATTGCGCTTGCTTTAGTAATTATGAAGAAAATGTGATACTTCTGAGACTGTGGTGGGTGGACCTTGGAACCTCTAAAGTGGGTCCGGGGCATTATGAGGCTAGATCTATGAAGAACTTGACGGGTCAGGTGGGTTGCCAACAGGAGCACTGTGGAGCCACGAGCCACTTTAAACCTCACATCTTTCCATGCTGACCTAGAGCCGGTCACAGCAGAGCCAGAGCAAGGCCGCATTAAAGTACAATGGGCCCCGGGGCTGCAACTTTTTCAAGGCTTTTTCAAGGCCCCCCTCCCTCACACACACAGATGGAGAGAGTGTCTATGTTACCGTGTCAATGGAGAACCTCCTTCTGTTTATGAGCGTCAGTTGCCTCTCTCCCCTTCACTCACTCAGTCAGTCAGTCAGTAGGAGAAACAGATCTCAGTCAGTCAGATTTACAGCTGCTAGCTCCTTTTTTTTCCCTCCCCCTGGCAACTCGCGTTGGAGTAAAAAGCCCCGCTGCCGTCGCGTCTTTACGCGCGGAGCATCCTGTTACACGCCTGGCAGCACTTCTCCCTATAAATTTTATTTTTGTGCCTCATGGGCCCTTTCCCCGTTGTCAGGCTCCGGGGCTTGAGTCCCGGTAAGCTCATGCATTAAAACGGCGGTGCCAGGGAGAGGTCCCACGAGGGGATCCTCATCTCCCACACCGAGTTCAATCCCCCAGGCGGACCCACCCGTGGAGAAGTGTACAAATATTTTCGGTTCATTCTGAAACTGTGGTGGGTCGAGGTAATTGATGGGAAACACTGGGCTACACCATACCAGCGCACAGTCTGGAGGGGGCAGTAGGCTATTTACATACACATTGACCACAACATAACACTATGACACTCAGAGCTGTAACAATTTTAATTGGATGGTGATTTGTAATACAGTAATAGTAGGAGGCTATAAATAAATGAATTTTTTAAGATGCCGTTTTATTTATTTATTTATTTATCATTTATTTTTTGTTCAGCCTTCTAGGTGGGTGCTCAACCTTTTCGTTGGGTGCTCGAGCACCGAAGCACCTACCTGATCAGCGCGTATGGTTCAGACATTCATGTTTCCCAGAGGATGAATCCTACTGACTTGCTCCCTCAACTTCCCATCTAGAGTGGAGTGGATTAAGAATATTTTTATTTAATTATTTAAATGTAATTCAGAGAAAAAAAGAACAACCTTTACCCCTATTGGCCCATGAGAAATATCTTTAAAAAATTAAGCAGCTGATTCGTCACTGCTACCAGACAGGATAGCGGCAATATGTCAGAAAGAAAATATGATGGCGGAGCACAAAAACGGAAAGCACAATGGCTGAAGGAACACCGAGATCGAGTAAAGGCTGTCTCAAAGTGTGTGTGTGTGTATGCTCTCTGAGTGTGTACCTTTGGGCCGTGGAATATTCCTTCCACACTTTTACACATGGCATGATGAGAAGGGGGCCCCACACAAAGAGTAGCCTCGGGACCCCTCACCACCTTAATCCACCACTGCATCTAGCATACGTTGACCAGACGTCACGGTTTGTCTGGGACTGTCCCGGTTTCAAGCTGATGCGTCCCGAGTCCCGACAAATATCTGTACAATTCACAATTAAAATGATAATATTATACTTACATGGACGTTTAGCATTAATTAAAGTGTGCGCATGAGATAAGTGTATATACAGAGAGCCAGCACAGCGCACCGCTGTAGTTTTGAACCACAGAACCCTCCGTGCTTATGTGCACATCAAACGTGTCGTTTTGATTAATTATTCTACACAGTTCCTTCTGCGCATCAACAGGCATTTGCACCGCTTATAACTCCCTCAGGGACCGCCTGTTCCGTCTTTCACCCGGTGTCGCCATCCTGGCCAAAATTTCGTCTGAGTTCCACAATTTGAATTATCATAGTCTGAGACAAAACAAGTTGAAAAATAATGTACGTAGTCCCAGACAACAATACGTTTCCTCTGAGGGAAACTCTCTACAGGACTCCCTAACTGTCAGTGCGTCATGAGGAGGATAGTCCTGTAATTAAAGGGGGAGAAAGTGGTGAATGTGATAAGTCAGGATTGTCACTCACAGCCTCTAATGCTCCCCCCTATAATAATGACGCCTTCTTTCTGATCCCACTCCGTGCTCAAATGCGCCACAGGTGCGCCAAGTTAGCCATCCTGATGAAAACGCCTATGGTGCGTGCATATTAGCCTGCATGAACGTGCAGGTTCCGGTTTGGAGGTTTGAAAATATGGTCACCCTAATCTAACACTGTGCCTCAGTACAACAGAGCTGCAACTACGGACTTTAAATCTGAAAAGTAACTTTAGCTCTCAAATAAATAGTACAATATTCTAATCTGTAATGTTACAGAGTGGGAGAATGTTGTTTTTGTAGTGTACTAAACACAGCCTACCTATGAACTTAACACATAAGTATTCCATATTAACTCATTTGTATTCAGTTCTGCCCTTTCCAACAAGAACATCCTCCCACCACTGCTTCGCAGCTTTACTTCACGCTGTCATGTTCTGATAGGAGGTCAGGACTGTAGACTTTTTCTCTTCCACACTGAGGCAGCGGAGGTTTTGCTGATGAGTTGTGGGTGCAGGGGGAGGGAGGTGGAGACCTGCCAGTGACATCAGATAAGAGAACTAACCTGGAGTCTATTTTTACTTGTCATTTTTACTGCCATGTTGTGAGGGCAGTCATCACGGCAATAAAAAACTAAACTCTAAAACTGTCAAAGACCAGAGTTGGCTACTCAGGAGTGTAACAGCATGCCAAGCACCGTGGGCTGAGCCAGCCATGGGAACTGCCAGCCCACTGGTCCAACCAGTAACACTCTGATTCTCCTGTCAGCGCCAGACTCTGTTCACTCACTGGACTCGGTTAGTCTGTCTCACCGCACACTGTGCAGCTCAGGTTTTCAACATGAGGCTTCTTCTTCTTTTTTTATCAGATCACGATGTTATCAAATTTACTTTTTTATTGAACAGCGCCACCTTTTATGTAACCCATAATTACAAATATATAAAACCTTGAAGGTCATGGGGAAAAGCAGCGTAACATAGTACAAAAGCTCAAGGAGACGGTCACTGTACATGCATCGTGGAGGATTTGTTTATCTGCCAACCCGAAGGGCTTTACCATTCTGGATTATCAAGATGTGTCTCTGAAATGCTCCGTTGTTAAAAGGCAAAATAACGGCCAAGGTGCTGCAAACAAAAATCCCTTCAAAATAATGCAGACACACGCATACCAGTGCCGAGGTCCTACTTGACTGCTCATAATAATGTTATCTCTGTCTTTGTGGAATAAACAAACACAAGTTCAGATGTTGGCTTCTCCCTGTCTCCGGAGGAGCAGATTGGCTGATTAAAACATCATCAGGACATCACATCTCTTTATGTGTGGATTTGTGTTGCTTGTCGGGCCATTCGGAGTTTAATTAGAATATCCTGCAACACTTGAAATGTACAGTCCTGGTGCTGAATGACCCTTTTTTGGGGCATCTCAACAGTTTTCTGTTGTCCAAGGTAATTTTCAAGTCCAGCTGGCTCTGCCTGCCTCTGGGGGCAATATTCAGTAATCTTTTTTATTTATTTTTTTGCTCATTATTTGATAAGTAATGTGTTTTTTGTTTTGCTTTTTTATCCTTGTCTTTTTTTTGCTCTAAGCTGCTGCAACAGTGAAACTTCCTGCCGATTGCCGATGCAAAATTCAGACCTGTAGCAGAGTTGAGATGCTGAGATTTTTCCATCCTCACCACAGTGATAATTAAATACACAATTACCTACTGTTTTCCATCTGCTGGTCCTCCTGTAATCCTGTCCAGGGTGACGAATTTTTTTTCTTCCGCGGGAAGAGCTGCTTCTTGGCCTATACTTTTTTATCAGTAAGTCAAATCCAAGATGTCAAAAATGGTGGTAGTCTGATAGATGGAAACATGCTAACACCAAAATATAGACCTGTTGGGAACCAATATGACAACAGACAAAGCCATCAGGAGAGCAAGCCCCGGTAATTGGGTATCGTGTCAGCCACAGATAGGTACTGGTACTGATAGGTATTCATTTTTGAGTCCCGTTTTTTTAGCCTACAGATGAAGCCTAGTTCCAGCCGAATAGCAGCCGTATGCCAGGCGGATCCCATGGAGCCACTGGAGCCACTGGGAGTCCCCCTTCATCTGACTTCAATTTGAGTTATGACTCCGAGATGGACTGACATTTTTGACTCAAATTCATTCCACGTGGGGTGCCCTGGTGGCTCACCTGGTAGAGCAGGCGCCCAATGTACCGAGGCTGAGTCTTAACTGCAGGGTTCGAATTTGACTCATGGCCATTTGCCTGTCCGCCTTTCTCTCTCCCTTTTTTTATCACTATCACTATCAAATAAAGTCTTAAAAGCCCAAAAGTTAATTTTGAAAACGAAAAAAATCACCCGGGGCAGTATTTTCTGTGTCACCTTCAATTCTCCGCCGCCTTTTTGCTTTCTCTCTTGGCTTTGTCCGTCCCGATTGTCCATTGTCATTTACCGACCATATCTTGTAAATGCCATCAAAAATGATGAGTTAAATAACCGAGGAGCACAATGAATATTTCATTCCCCAGGTCCCCCTCTAATGTTAATGCCGTCCGAATGGGGCCTGGGGGTAAGGTGGCTAAGGCTTCAAATTAGTCAGTCTTTATTTTTGGGAAACTGTCTAAATTACATTTGACTAATCTAAGAGCAAACTTAAGACTGTCCTTATACACTACACATCAGTCTAGATCTTTTTAAAACTGGACCCAGGTTTCAAAATATTCAAAAATTGGCTTATTTGCACATGTTTAATGAGGAAGGAAAGGCATTTAGCACATTTTTGCTCCATCAGTAAATTTATCACAGAAAACATAACAAATTTGTCATATTTCATAATTAAGGTGTTTAAATGACCAATAAATATAACCCTCAATATAAGAGCAAGTAAACTGAACCTAATTAGATACAACCAAAGAGCCAACACTGTGTGCGCTCACATGTTGTAATGTAATTACTGAGCTGGCTGTTGGTGGATGTAAGATATGAGGATCCACAGCCTGAAGGGACAGCCACTGTCCCCCACCAATAAATGACATCCAGCTGTGACAGGATTCCTCTCTATCAACAGCCTGAGGCCACTCTCCAGCAGGACGCAGGAATTATGAGTTCAGCCCGGCCGCTTGGCGTCAATGTCGCAATATTGTCGCCACCATCAGAAACCACCGGAGTGCTGATGCTGCCTTTTTTTATTTTTAGTTGACATACACTTCTCACATGAAACATCACTTTCATGTGCTGCTTTGAGAAGGCTGCTAACTGCAGAGAAAGCCAGGAGGATTCTGCAAGGCCTATGTGAGCAACCACAACATCCTACAGAGTGATGTTAATGATGCTGTTGATGGCACCAGTGCTGATGATGTTGAAGAGGCTGCACATGTAGATGGTACACAATGGACTGTCATTGACAACGAAGTGATGAGAGCTTCTGAGCGTCATGGACGGTTCAGTTTGAATAGTGCAGTGGAGCAGAGTGAATACAAAGCCAGGTCGCCAGAATTTTTTTTGATTATTGTACATTTCTGCAAACCACGGATACGTTGAATGTCAAGTTTTTTGTTTGTTTGAATGAAAACATTCAGTCAGGATAAGTGACATAGTATATCGAGCGAACGTTATTGAAATTTGTGTGGTATAATAAAGAGTATAACAAGCAAGAAAGTCTTCTCAGGTCGGAGGGGTGGTGGACGGGTCAAACAAACAGACTTTCACCAAGGAGACCACTGTTTGTATCCAGTGTGACACCAAAAGTAAACGTAACATTGTTTTACGTAACGTTGCTTTACATAACATTGCTTTAGGTAATGTTTTTTTAGGTAACGTTGTTTTAGGTAACGCTGTTATAGGTAACGCTGTTATAGGTGACGCTGTTTGACGCAACACTGTTTTACGCAATGCTGTTTTACGTAACGTTGTTTTACGTAACGTTGTTTTACGTAACGTTGTTTTACGCAACGTTGTTTTACGCAACGTTGTTTTACGCAATGTTGTTTTACGCAACGTTGTTTTACGCAACGTTGTTTTACGCAACGTTGTTTTACGTAACGTTGTTTTACGTAACGTTGTTTTACGTAACATTGTTTTCTGAACGCTGTTTTACGTAACGCTGTTTTACGTAACGCTGTTTTACGTAACGTTGTTTTACGTAACGTTGTTTTACGTAACGTTGTTTTACATAACGTTGTTTTACATAACGTTGTTTTACTAACGCTGTTTTACTAACGCTGTTTTACGTAACGTTGTTTTACGTAACGTTGTTTTACGTAACGTTGTTTTACTAACGCTGTTATTATTTTCTTATGTAAGAAAGTCCGCTAAGGGCTTTGGGATTGTTGTTTAGTTACAATAGTTATGTCTTGACGTTACGTTGTTACATTATTATTCTAACTCTAACCATGATCTTTTTTCTAACCTTAACCAAGTAGTTTTGTTGCCTCAACCAAACCAATCGTATCACAACATTAGTTATTGTGCGATTCTGCAAGTGTGATACGAGGCTGATATGAAACGTATTTACGAAAACATATTTTTGATTCAGAAATGTTGACATTGATCGTATCCTGTGGCTTGCAGAAATGTACAATGCCAACATTTTTTCTGGCGACTTGGTTGGAATACAGCATTAATTTTATTTGTATATATACAATACAATCAAAAACACAAGCAATGCTTTTTATTCCAAAACGTTGCTTTCTTTTAATGTATTCAGTGTCAAAGAGCAGTACTCGTCCTGTATTTTGCACAGCCTGTGGTGTTTTTTTCTGATAAAATAATTCAAACTTCCAATTTCATTTGCAATGTGAGATGCTAATGGAGCAGGGCTGGCAGGATCAGGGCCTCGACTGAGGGCTGGGAGGAGGGTGAAAGAGGGGCAGGAGGAAGAGCACCAGCAGCAAAGGGAGCAGAAGCCTTGCCGTCAGCACCAATTGAACTGCTGGCCTTAAAATAAAAGTTATAGTTTTTAGTACATACAGTACATATCTTTGTTTGTGTCAATTTTCATTACTGATTCATTGTTTAGGTCAATTATCAAGTAAAAGTGCTGAACAGTTTCAGCTTTCAGCTTCTCAAATGTGAGGGTTTGCTTTTTGTTATTGTCTGTTTTTTATGCCTCCACGACAGCGAAAGTTGTGGCCAGATGTATAATGTTTTTGGGTTGTACCTCCGTCTGTTCCATTCTCGTGAACGTGATATCTCAGGAATACCTGGCGTGAATTTCTTCACATTTGGCACAAACATCCAAACAAAAGTATTGTTTGTTGGCCCCATCCACTTCACCTCCCGCCAGTCTTTTCACCCTTTAAACTACATCACCACACTCCCAACAAATGCACCATTTCTTCCTGTTTGAGTAACGTTTGTTACTCGACGGACCCGGTACCGTGTTCGGCTGAGCTGTGTGTTAAAACACTGCCTTTTAAAAACTTCATAAAATGTTGTGGTGGCCTTTTTTCCGACTTGTTTCTAAAAGACGAGGCCTTAACGCTACTAAAACGACACTCCACGTGTATTTTGTCCAAACAATGTTTGTTTAGCAATGATTTCAATATTTTAGTTACAAAATCAAGGCACGAGAAAGTGTTTGAATTTGTGGTAGAAGAGGTAGAAAACTCATTTGGCACACCCAAACGTATCCAAGTGGCCAAATGGAGAGTCCGCCTGGTCCTATCCTTACTAAAACCTTTGCATAATATATGTGCTTTGTGTTATTTATATCTGCTTTGGCACAGTTGTAGTCAAGGAGTTGCTGAATGAAATCAGTGGCATCTCTGTGTGCTATAAAGGTGTTATCCACTGTCTAATCTAAAAAAACATTTTAGGTAAGGATAAAAATTTAAATTTTTCATTTTGTTCATCAACTCAGACATAGTAACAGTCACAATGTTACTTACACTGGGGAATTCTCTGAGGTCTTACCTATCCATAGAGACCAAGAGCATGCATATAGACCTGGTAGTTGTGGAGCTATTCTTGATTTATTTTGGGTATGTTTGTCCAGGCAAACCACACCTTCCACCACCCTACGGCTTAAGAGGTTAAAAACTGACCAGCTATTTTAGGAAATTGCTGAGCCGTTTTTAAAAATGAAACTACATTATATGTTTGTGAAGCGTTTTAAGGTTTAACAGATTTACTCCTTCAGTAGGAACCAATGGGCTTGGGGTAGAGTGCCACAGACAGGGAAGGAAAGTCAGAACACTGATGAACACATCATTTGTTTGGGGCTTTCCATGTTCATGTTTTATGTTTCATGAAACATAAAGAATATCACCAGCCATTTACCTTGACTTGAAAAAAATTACATTATGAGCATGGATGCGGGTGATGGAGTATTGTCCCAAACATATTTGAAACTACAGTTTTTTTCTGTTTAAGGCTTTTACCGAACAGTGGTCAAGCAACATTACACCTCTCGTGAAATACGGTTTAATATAATGGACAAAGACAGCATGCTCATAAAACAGTGTGTGTCGGCAGTGTCTGTGATGACAGTTGCAGTCCGCGGATTTTGTGTGACAAAATGAAGCACTTGAAAAAGCAGCATGTCTCTTGAAAGGAAGGGGAAGTCTTCGTGCAGCGGGAGGCAGCGGCGGCTTAAACAAAGAGCACGGCACACAAAAGAGAGTGTGACATTAATCATCGGCAGCGAGATAAAACCATGATATCAGTAATCACCTGCTGGCTGCTCTGCTGTGTGTGAGTTTGATTTTATTGTGCTCACTTATTCAATTATAATAGCATAGACTATGTATTTTAATAAAACTTAATCTGCTGCAGTCACCGTGGGAAATATATGACCAGTCCTCCAGGTCTCAGTCTTATAGCCATAAATATAAGCATGTTTCTATGTTGTGAAATCCTAGCAGACCAAACCATTATAGAGTGATATGATGCTGCGTTCCATTTACTTCAGAAGTCGGAAATATATATATAAAAACATATATATATATATACTGTATATTAGCAGTATTTTATTTATTTACATTTTCTTTTTATTTATTTATCATATATACCTATTTATCAATTTTCTATTTCCTTTATCTCTCAACTGATTTTTTTCTGTTATGATTAAGGTGTATTTTAGATATTTTTTCTGTATATAATTTTTACTTTATTTATCTATAATTTCGAATATATTTTTTGTGGTCAGCTGTGGTTGCTTGTGTGTTGTTTTTTGTGTGAGTAGATGAATGTGTTGTCAGTGTTGTTGCGCCAAAACCAAATCTTTTTACCGTACAGTTACTGTTTATTTCATTATTGATTACCAATAAAAAAAGACCTTTGAAAGAAAGAAGTGCTAATAAAGATGGTATTACTACAGCTTTCACTTCTTTTGATGCGCGGAGCAGCCATCTGGGATTTTGAGGTCAGGGTTGGTGAGGTTCTCCCGACTTTCCGAGTCGGAAATCCGATTTCAGGAAATTGAATTCATAATTTCAAATGGAACGCGCCAACCTGATCTCATGGGAAGGCATACAAATAACACATTTTAAGGACATTCCACGTGTCATAACAACACATTTAGGCTTTTCGAGTGTCATTTCAACTCATGCTGTTACCGTGAAACAGTCGCGGTTATGTTTAGGCAACAAAACTACCTATGGTACATGTCCACAGCCTCCGTTCTTTCAACGCATGAATGGGAAATTCATTGTCAATGTAAGCAGCCGTGCAATGCATTCTGGTAGCGTGGCGGCACAATTCAAGAGACGGGGTTTTACATTAGCCACTTCTCATTTGCATAAAGTTAAGGTCTACGCTACTTTATGCAAATCAGGGGCGTCCAGCGCAACTTGCCGCCTCTGGAAACTCCCTAGAAACTTTTAAACTAACTGTTGTCGATCTAAAATAAAGACAGATTCAGCAGCTGGGTGGCTTATTTCTTGCATTAAATGTTTTCAGAAACACATTTCGGTGAACTATATTTGTGATATAGGAGAAGAAAGTTTCCAAACAAGCCGCCATTTTGGTTCCAGATTGAAAGCTGGAAACAGCAGCCCATGAGGGAAAGCGTTCGTCCAATCAGGTGCCTAGTGCCTTGTGTCTAGTGGCAGCCCATCAAGCGTCCGATGCTGGGAAGCGAGGCCATTCCTCACGATAAAAAACGCCCCTGTTGACATGTACCATTAATTAGGTTTAGGAATAACATCATGGTTGGTCTTCAAATAAGTACGTACACTAATAAAATGCGTATGTAAACAACGTAACATAAGTACGGAAAAAACGTCACAAATGTCATTAACGTAACTTCAAAATAACTCAACAACACTTTGGGACACCAACACCGGTCTTCTGGTTGAAAGCGCTGTGTTTCTTGTACCCGTCCACCTCCCTCGCACCATAAGCAGTCTATCTCACTTTTTATTCTACGTCACTAGCTCTGAGTGTAGCATATTCACGCAGACACATTTACATTGCAGTCAGTACAGACTACATGGCGTGAAATGACACGCCGAAAGGAACAGCGTTGTTATTGCACGCGAAATGACTAATAAATTACCGTTGTCATTTATCTGCCATTTGGTGAGACCGGGCTGAACGTACCTTGAGTTTGCTTTGCAAGTAGGGGTTTGGGATTTCAGTGCTCTGCCTGACCAAAGCTTCAAATCAATGTACTACACACTAAGCTTCACCAGAAAGCTGAATAATCCCATGTTTAGCAGCACAAGACCTCACTCGATCTGAACAGTTCGGGTCCTTGTCAGTGGGTGTTCTGTATGTAACCATAGCAGCATAAAGCTATAGGCAGGTTTTTCATCACTGCTCTTGGATTGTGTGGATTTAAAGTGAGACACAGCAGACCAGATGGCAGACGAACACTGGTCACCATTTAAAATTTCCACTCGCAGTGCAATTCCTGTAGATGCTGAAAGCCTGTTGATGTATTTCCCCCTGCAAGTGTGACATCTGTTGGGCTTTTGCGGATTGTGGAACAAGAGTTCAAATTACTGGCAATTTAAGACAATAATCCTAAATCATTTTTCTGTCAGGGGAGAAGTGCTCCACTATTTTCCACTGATTAATTAAGCACCCTTCTACCAAACTGCATGACTTGGAGGAGTCAGAAACAGCACATTCCTCAGACCTTTTTGCAGACTGTTGTTGAATACATTCAACCCCGCTGAAAGGCACAAAGACAGCGTTACGGAGATGCGGAGGTGGCTCTTACAAATCAAGCCAGCGCGCACAGGGAGCTCAGGGGACACCTCTAGGCTGTCAGGATAGTAATGCTGCTCAAAGTTAGGCCTGAACTCAAAGCCAGCTAGAAACCTGTGGCACGCAGCTGGAGCAGTCCCGCGGTGTGTGTGGGTGTTTGATAAAGATAGTAGCCTGTAGGGAGCACTGCAGAGACAAGACAGAGCTAAATGTCCCTCCATCTGTGCCCCAACAGACATCACATGTACATCAAGAAAGAGTCGCATTACCTCATCGCAATGGATACAACATTGTTAACGTGAAGTATTTACTGTAAATTGTATTTAATATTGTGTTTCGGGCAGGTACAGTGTGTAATCAGAATGCAAATTATGTGATATTTCAGTCCAGTTGCACAGCCATTTGTGAAATAGTCACAGAATTTAATGAATCAATTCATGTACAAAGACATTTTTCGTGATGGTCAGCACAAAATGAATTTGTATGTAATCCCTGTAATGGTGAACCAGGAAGTATAGAGAGCAGCGAACACCATGTAGGTGGGAGGTTGGGGTGGACAGATGTGTCAAAAAAACACAGGACTTTCACCCAGGAGACCTGTTTTCATGTCCCGTGTGAAACCAGATGTCAAAGTTGATTTATTTGTCACATAACTTCTGTACGTAGGTTACGCCACTTCCGGAGTTATTTTAACCCAAACCGCAATATTTTCCTAAGCCTAACTAAGCAGTTTGTTGCCTAAGCTTAACCGAGTTGATATTTTCCTAAAACTAAGTATTTTTGTTGCCTAAGCCTAACCAAGTGGATCTTTACTAAAGCCTAACTAAGTAGTTGTATTGCCTAAGTCTGATCAAATTGATCTATTCCTAAGCCTAACTAAGTAGTTTGTTGCCTAATCCTAACCAAGTCGATCTTTTCCAAAAACCTAAGTAGTTTTGTTGCCTAAGCCTAATCAAGTCAATCTTTTCCTAAACCTAACTAAGTAGTTTGTTGCCTAAGCCTAACCAAGTCGATCTTTTCTTAAACCTAACTAAGTAGTTTGTTGCCGAAGCCTAACCAAGTTGATCGTTTCCTAAACCTAACTAAGTTGTTCTATTTTGAAAAGACTTGAGCTGAAATTGACACATGCATCACGTGTTGCTGGACATTCGTAGGAAAACAAAACCAAAATACGTTGTTGAAAGTCGTGCTGAGCGTCACAAAAAAAGGGCATTTTGTGTCTATGTAAATCAATTAGATTAAATTTCATGACTATTTCATGAACTGCCGTGAGACTGTGTTGGATATTTGAGTCAAATTGCATTCGGTCGTGTTTGCTGAAGGAGCGCACTGAGGTTCTGGTAAAGTGGAAGAAGCCGCACTGCTGAGAATTGTGTTTGATCTAATGCTGTGTTTATTCTAAAGCATTCCTGTTTAGGGGCAAAATATAGGAGGAGAGAATTGATTTATTCTATCACCGCAAAGTGACGACTGCAGCAGGAAACTGTGTCTGAAATGTAACATCTGGGAAAAGCAGATGTAAAATCTGCAGCCCTGTTTTAGTGGACACACACACACACCCACACACACACACACACACACACACACACACACACACACACACAGAGGGAGAGGCTATATAAAACAGAGAGAAACAGCGAGTGAGAGACTGACATAACAAGAGAGAGATCCACAAATTAAAAGATGCATTAAAAGTTACTTTACCGAAGCTCTCTGCTCAGTTATTATTCAAACGACTTTATACTTTTCTTCTCCTGCTCAGTTTTCCTGACTTGTAATGGCTCACAGCAGCTCAGTCCTGTGCCATATGATTTAAGCAGCCAGTAAGTTGGTAAGCTGTACTTTTTGTTTATTTCTTTACAGAAATGATCCAGTCAAAGGAGTTTAAATCATTATCAAAAATCATTAAATCACTGATTTTTTATTTGATTTCATTTAGGCTACAGCCTTCTGTGGGATGTATACAAAATTGCCTTCTTTTTAACAAAAAAATCAAACTCCATAAGCAGAAAACTGTTACTTTCCAGACGCGTGCACCAGTGCAGCATCAGGTCTTATTGAGCAGAACTTCATGCAAATCAGATGAGCCGTAGTCTCAGTAAATACACCGCTAAATTGACAGCAGGGACACGCAAGAGGCTGGGCTAAAGTTCCCCGAGCGACAGCTTTTTTCGCCCACTTTGGTCGAACTGCCGGACGGCTGAGCTGACGGCTAGCAGCTAACGGTGCTAACAGTACAAACAATGCGAATAACGGCAACACTGATGGTACGCGTCCACAGCCTCCGCTCTTTCCACGCTTCCCATTCATTATCTATGTAAGTAGCCATGCAATGCATTGTGTAGCGTAGGGCGCGATTCGAGAGACGGGGCATCATGTCGGCCGCTCCGTACATTGCCTGAGGCACGGCGGTTTTCGATAAAGCCTGTCTGATCCTCATGAATGAGATAATTCATATGCGGTTCCAATCGAGAGGCTAGTGCTTTGGCATATACTCCAGCTTGATATCAGTATTCAGTAGTGATAGTGGTCGATAATTTGAGCAATCCTGTGGATCCTTGCCGTTTTTTAAAAGTGGAGAGATAACGGCTATGTTATTATTTTTACAAAACAAACCCTTAGAAACTGCAGAAAGGATCATATCCAGTAAGAGAGGTCCTACTTGGGGCCAGAAGGCTAAATAGAATTCTGGAGGTAACCCGTCTAAGCCTGGTGACTCGCCTTTTGCTGTGTTGCGATGTGGTGTCTTCAGAGTTCTCGATCCGTGCCTGCAGCGTTGCAGTGATTGTACGCTGGGCCTTGATATCCTCAGCATGTTTGGATAGGGTCTCTTGTATGGTTCCCAGTTGTATTTCTAGACGTTCAAATCTTCTTTGGGAGTTTTTCTCAGCCAGACTGAAGAACTTTTCCAAAGTAGCTTCCAGATAGGCCACTAGGTCAGCTGGCCTGCGGTAGCGGTCTCATCGTCATCCATTGTTTGTAATTTGTCAGGCGTCTCTCTGGGTTTTGAAATTGCGGAATTGCATCGACATTATAATAGGGAAGGCGGGCAGAAATTAATCTCCTTGTTTGCGAGATTGATTGACTAGAATAAGGTCTGATCAGAGGTTTTATAGCAAGTTAAGTTTGGGGGGTTTGGGCAGAGGGAGATCTACTCCGCCATCTTGATCACGTCCATCTTGATCACGTCCATCCTTATCACGTCCATCCTTATCACGTCCATCCTGCTCTTAGATTCCAGGTGATATTTCTGATCTGAACTGAATATTCTTTGTCAAAATACTTACTTAAGGAACAAGTTGCCAAGGTATAACAGTTGACTCCTATACAGCAGAATGAAGTGAACAGCCAACAGTGTGACAATCTCAAACCAAACACACAAGAGACTATAGTTTGCATAGTGTAAGGTGAAGCGTACTGTATTACATAAAGCAGATAACTGATGCTATTCAGACTACAATGCTATACAGACTATAACATAATAGGTTTTTACCTATTACAGTATCCATCTTCTAACCTTGAATCCCCACAATCTCTTACTTTTTCTGCCATGCTTGAGATATCATATTTAAGTCTAAGTGATTTATATCACTTTGATGCACTAAATAAACGTCTCTATTCTTGTCAACAGTAAGGTTGACTCCTGTTAGTGCAGGGATACCACTGAATGCACAGACTGAAGTTAGCATATGTAGAGGTCTAATGTTTTAACCAGAGCGAAAATCAGGGCAGTGCATGCAAAATATGTACACAGTGAATACTTACTGCATACATACTGCAGGAAGAGGAAGACAATAGCGTGTGTAAAGGCGTGGGTTGGAATTTTGTTTTTTCAGTTCAGTATAGGATGTCATTTTCCTAATCTTTCATGTCCTTCTCTGTTTTAAACTGGAAAACAAAGGTGAAATATCATAGACTGAATGGAAGTCTGTCTCTATGTGTCAGCCCTGTGATAGTCTGGCGACCTGTCCAGTGTGTACCCCGCCTTCGCCCAATGTCAGCTGGGATCGGCTCCAGCACCCCCCGCGACCCCGAATGAGATAAGCTGTTACGGATAACGGATGGATGGATGGATCTACTACGAGTAATAGTCTGTTTAATAGTAGTTGCAATCTTGGTATTAGTAGCAGTGGTAGTACTTACAACCTCCTGATGATGGAAGTAGCTAAAGGAGTAGTGGAGGGTGGCTGTGGCTCTGAGGTAGAGGGGGTCGTCTACTAATCGGAAGGTCGGCGGTTTGAAGTGTCCTTGGGCTGTTCCAAAGGCTGTACCATCGGTGTTATGAATGAGCATTTAGATTAGATCCTAGAAAGGTTGGCACCTTGCATGAAAGCCTCTGCCATCATTGTATGAATGTGTCTGTGAAGGTTGACATACTGTAAAGTGCTTTGATGTTCCAGAAGACTAAAAGAAGCGTTATATAAATGCAATACCATTTACTATTTAGTAGTCGTGATAGTAGCAGCAGCAGTTTTGGTAACAGTGGCAGATGCAGCGAAGCATGGTTCAATTTCATTGAAATACATAGCGGACTTTTGGAGTAATTCTGCTAATAGACAAACAAACAAACAAACAAACCAACGCCGGTGAAAACATAACCTCCTTCAAGGCCCTTGGCCTTGGCGGAAGTAATAAGAATGTTTTCTTTAGTGCATAATCACCTGAAAATAAGAATTGTGTTTTTCTTACCTTAGAATGAGCCGGTACAGGTAGAAGCCCCTTGGCGTGTGATGCACACCACCCCCTTTAGTGCCTGTATGAGATGCACCAGGTTTTCAAGTAACTACAACGAAATCCCATGATGTAGTTTAAAGAGCAAAGAGACACACCGGACGGGCGGGAGGAAGGTATAGGTGGATGGGTCCAACAAACACAGGGCTTTCCAGGAGACCACTATTCGCGTCCCGTGTGTTAAGTTTCACTTTCACTTTACAATCAGCTGTTCGTTCATGTCCCGTGTTCACAAAATTAAGTTTCATTTTCACTTTACAAACGTAGTCATTTTAAGCCCAACCGTGTAGTTTTTTCCAAGTGGCTTCATAGCCTAAACCTGAGAAAGTATTGTTGTTTAATTCACAATATTAAGACACGTGTTTTCTGTGACCGAAAAGTGATGCCGAGTGGTCTGACAAAGTGTCAGTATTTAATGAGTTGGGATGAGAACATGCTGAAGTATCAGCAGTCTGTTATTAGCGTCCTACTATTAGCGGAAGTAGAAGTAGTAGATGTAGGAGTTAAGGCAGTAGTAGTGGTAGGGGCAGTTGTAGTAAAAGTGGTATTAGTAGTAGTGGTAGGAGTTACAGCAGTAGTAGTGGTAGTACCAGCAGTTGTAGTAAAAGTGGTGTAAGTAGTAGAGGTAGTTACAGCAGTAGTAGTAGTACTCGGTTGCAGTAACAGTGTGAGAGGCTGCAACAGGAATTGTAGTGGTAGTACCAGCAGTCGTAGTAAAAGTGGTATTATTAGTAGTGGGAGTTACAGCAGTAGAACTGGTAGTAGTATCAGCAGTCGTAGTAAAAGTGTTTTTTGTAGTAGTGGTAGGAGTTACAGCAGTAGTAGTGGTAGTACCAGCAGTTGTAGTAAAAGTGGTGTAAGTAGTAGAGGTAGTTACAGCAGTAGTAGTAGTACTCAATTGCAGTAACAGTGTTAGAGGCAGCAGCAGTAATTTTAGTGGTAGTACCAGCAGTCGTAGTAAAAGTGGTATTAGTAGTAGAGGTAGTTAGAGCAGTAGTAGTGGCAATGGCAGTTGCAGCGGTAGTAGTAATAGTAACAGTAACAGCAGCAGTAATTTTAGTGGTAGTACAAGCTGTCGTGGTAAAAGTGGTATAAGTAGTAGTGGTAGTTACAGTAGTAGTAGGAGTACTCCGTTGCAGTAGCAGTGTGAGAAGCAGCAGCAGTTTTAGTAGTCACTCAGTATCCAAACATGGCGTGAGCATTGGAAGCTGCTATCAGTGTAAAGCCTGTTTGATTGTGTCACCTTCACAGCGATGCAGGATTTGAGAAAGAACAAGACAAATACAGAAGAGAGAGCAAAGGGAGGAGAGGGAGGAAAGGCTGGTGGCGTTAAAAGATGTTTTGTTCATTGCAGCAGATGCCCTGCCTCGCTGCCACTGGCCAGTACAGACAAGGCAGACCAATACTGCGACTAGTCACACTCACACTCTCACACACACACACACACACACACACACTCCTCCTTCTTATGTAAATACAAGATTGTGCACTGATGTGAGAGAGGGAGATAGATGGAACCACATGATGTTGCAGAGAGAGCATACAGCGAGCCTTTTCAATAGGCCTACTTCAAAAACAGTGAAGGGAAAAAAACTGCAGCGTGTCAGCCGTGGAGAAGGACCACACTGCCCTCTAGTGCCGGAGGGCGGGACAACACCGGGGACACTGCAGATGATGATTTCAACAAGTGGTTTCTCTGTGTGACTCTCTTTTGTTTGTTTTTATGTCTGCGCTCTCTGTATCTCTATAGGTTTCAAAGTGTGGCATTTTTAAAGGGATGGTTCGATTGTTGGTCAGGGCTTTACAATATCGACGGAGAATGGGATGTCTGGATCTGTACTACCACAGCCTGTTTAAATTATTTTATTTATTTATTTATTTATTTATTATCATGCTTTTTATTGTTTCCTTAAGAAAAAAAGTCTACAACAACCTAAACCACAGCAAATAAAATAATATGTACATATAACAGATAATAATTGTAAGATTAAAAACAAATTATTCAAAAACAAAGGGGAGAAAAAAAAAGTATAGTAAAAAATAAAAATTATAGAATAAAAGTATGATAAATTATTTTTTAATTTATGAATAAAACTAAATAAATAGTAGTGATAATAATTAATAAATATCAATAAATAAAAATGAGTAAAATAAATTCACACACCAGATTCCCAGCATCTACTTATATCTCTGTGGTCCCGCCACAGGGATATAAGTAATAGATATGGCTCAATACGTGTCATCCAGCTCTAATATGATTTAATTATCCCGAAATAACAACAAGCATGGACGCGATTGACGCAGCAGTGCAAAGTCCAATGAGAGAAATAACAACTCTTTAAATCAACATATTAATATGGACCTTTCATCAACAACTGCTACCTGCAACTTCTGTGTCAAATGAAAATGACGTTAGCTGGGCAGATAGGCCCGCATCATTGCTACTGATTGGTCAGAACAAAACATAACAAAATAACTGCCCCTCCCAACAAAAAATTGGCTAATGTGAACACAACGTCAGGCTGAATTAATCAAGTGGATCAGGATAACTGTACACTACCTGCCCAGCACCAAATAGCAGACAAAGTTAGCAACTGACTGGTGAAGAAAATGGAGAGTTTAGCAGCTGAGAAGACACATTTTTCTCAGGATACCAAACCAGAGCAATAAGCAGAGTGATTATTGGACTTAAATTATTCAGGTGGACACAAGCACGACTCAAAATGATTGTGAGGGGATGCTGGTTCCTTAAGTGTATTCCCATTTCAATTATTTCTTTCGACAATATCCTCAATATTGCTTACCTAGAAATATGTTGATCATATAGATATATGTTAGGACCAGTTTTGATTATTTATTATTAACTTTGTTTCTGAGAAATCATGTTTTTCCATCTTTTTTTGCACAATACCCATGAGCCTCATCTGCCGTTGCCATGGAGAAGAATGCAATCAGAGGTGCGAATCAGATCACTAGTGAATTCAAAACGCTGTTTCAGTTGTTAAAAAAACACCATAGTTCAACCAGTTGACCCCAAAATGAAACGTGAACTGATTTAAACAGCAGATTATAAAATCTGTTTTCTCATTAGCATTATCTTTAGCTTCCATTAGAGGCACATGTGACATGATTTTTAGCTCTGTGATTGGATGTTTCTTGCCGAAATGCCCCTTGAGAGTCGTAATGAACTTCTCCCCTGATATTTACAAGCTTGTAGCTCTGACTTTTTTTATCAAAGAATCCGAATATTTCTAACGCAGTCGTTAATCTTTTGTACTGATGATTTAATCTGGAGAGTTTCATGCCCATCCAAGCTGCAGAGGAGATCCAACCGTGAGTCACGTAACATTGTCTATGAGACAAATGACCGGAGGCGCCCAAAATAGCTCCTGCCACTTAGCAGCCTGGTCTCCTAAAAATTATGTTCTCATATACTTAATCTTCCACATTACGTTTTTTTTTATGTATCAATACATTTGTGTAACAGCTGTATGTGTTCCCTGTGCTGTTGTCCCTTTTACCTCTCCGGTAGCTCTGCCCAGGTGCGCTGCATTGCTGGTGCACCTGGCCTGGGAAGGGAAATGCTTAAAAGCTCTTGTGCCAGCAGAAGGGAGAGGCCTCTGGTGTGGAGACTGCTGGTCTTGCTGCCTCTCAGCCGAGGGTTTTGTATTGTCTTGTTCCTAACTCTATATGTTAATAAGTCCCATGGATTCGATTGTTTTACAGGTAGATATCGTCAGTCCGAATGTGCAATATCATAAAAGAAAATGCAATTCAAAGTGCAATTGCAGTTAAAGGTTAAAGTGCTTGGTAAAAAAAAGTGCATCTAGTCCATGTATGGAAGGGGGGGCTTCCATAGCTGCCATAACTCCATAACGGGGGCTGGGGGGGGCAAGAGAGAGAGCAGGCAGCACAGATGAGAGCGTGCAGCACAGCCCATGCAGTCCATGATCCATGTACTTATGGAGGGGGGGACAGACAGGCAGCCATGGCTCTGGGGATGAAGAAGCTGTTCCTCAACCTGGAGGTGCGGGCAGAAAATGCCCTGTAGCGCCTGCCGGATGGCAGAGGCTCAAACAGATGATAGTGTGGGTGTGTGACGTCCTTGCAGATGTTGACCACTTTCTTTTGGCAGCATGAGTTGTAGACGTCCTCCAGGGATGGGAGCTGTGTCCCGATGATCTCCTGTGCTCTGGAGATGACACGCCGGAGTGCTTTCCTGTCGGCTGCTGTGCAGCTGGTGTACCACACAGAGATACAGTTTGTGAGGATGCTCTCCATGATGCAACGATAGAAAGTCACTAGCAGTTCCTCAGCGTCCTCAAGAAAAACAGTCTTTGTTGTGCTTTCTTAAGAACTGCAGTGGTGTTAATTGACCAAGTGAGGTCTTCTGAGATGTGAATACCGAGGAACCTGTAGCTCGACACTCATGTAGATTGGAGCGTACTCGTCAGCTCGGGACCTCCTGTAATCCACAATTAGATCTTTGGTCTTTGCACTGTTGAGGTGCAGGTTGTTCTCTGAGCACCAACTCACCAGATATGTCACTTCAGCTCTGTAGGCAGTTTCATCGTTCTTGGAGATCAAACCCAATCACTGTTGTGTCATCTGCAAACTTCACTATGGTGTTGGAAGCGAATGCAGGGACACAGTCGTGAGTGAATAGAGATTACTGGATGGGACTCGGCACACATCCCCTGTGGTGTACCGATGCTCAGGGATCTGGTGTAGGACAGATGGGGGTCCAGTCTCACCGCCTGAGGTCGCTCTGAGAGAAAGTTCAGAATCCAGTTGCAAAGTGGAGATTTGAGGCCTAGCCAGTGGAGTTTGGACGTGAGCTTGCTGGGGATAACAGTATTGAAGGCGGAGCTGTAATCGATAAACAAGATCCTCACGTATGTGCCTGGTTTCTCAGAGAGATGGCATCCTCTGTGGATCTGTAAGGCCTATAGGCAAACTGCTCGCAAGCTACTTGTTGGAGACCCCTGGTTTTGACCGTGGTTTTCACTATATGTTTCTCAGACTTTCAGGAGTTGCTGGAACTTCGATAATGTTTGCCACCCCTCAGTTGTCAGTTGTCATTATTTACCTATTTGTAACAGCATAAACCGTGATTATCAGTAGTGGAATGTAACTAAGTAGGCTTACATTTATTCAAGTACTTTACTTAAGTACAATTTTGATGTACTTGTATTTTACTTAGTATTTCCAATTTATGCTACTTTATACTTATACTACATCTCAGAGGCAAATATTGTACGTTTTACCTCTGTTATAATCATTATAGCCTGGATAGAGTCAAACAGGGTTTTTTACTTGACAGCACACAGCTTTGAACTTTTCAAAAATCCCGAAACATAATCAAAAGTTTTTCTGACTTTAAAGCCCACGTCTTTTGTCAGTTTGTGGTTTAGCACTATCCCCAGGTGCCCCTCGATGGTTCCACAAGCTCTCTGGAGAACTGACTCTCTAATAAGGAGGAGAGAATGCATTTTAATTACTCTCCACAGTGCTTTGCATTACCAGCCCAAAGCAGAATCCACAGATAGTGACAATTTAAAGGTAAACAGACGGGGATGTGGCTGCTTTAACTGCAGTCAAAGTAATGTCACTGGTGTAATTAAACCCAAAATACACATCAAGGAGCCTCCTTCACCTCCCAGCTGTCAGATCGCGATTTTATTAATGAGAGCATAATCATATTTAACTGTCAATAAAAGCAATTAAATGTGTCGTCACAACTTTTTAATGAGAGCGAATATGGCATAATGTTAAAATCAAACAGCTGTTGTCCATCACAAACCACTTTACAGTGTCAACCTCATATACTTTTACACTTTTACATACATATTTCTTTATACTGTTTGCGTTCAGGCTATAAATCCAGCAATGCAGTGCTTATTGATTCTCTAATGTATACTATAAGTGCAGTATGAAGTATTTGGATATTTTTCTTCTTCCGCTGGATAACTGACCAAAAGGAGATGGAATGACATCATTTGCAGCTACAGTGGAGTTTAATAGAAATGGTTTCATTAATAAACCAGCATGAAAGGCCTTCTGGGAAACACTACTACTGCAGTAGATGATGTGTGAGGCAGGTTTGAGGGAAATTGGGTGCACCAAATAATCGTCCCACTTCATCACAAAGTAACCTAGAATATGTTTGGCATCACAAGTTTTCTACTGCAATCTCTTAACATTTAATGAGACATTCTGATCTGATTCCACATAAATATGCACGAATAATGTTTTATTATCAGAAGAAGTGTCATTAGTGGTGGTGGTGGTGGTGGTCATCATAATAGCATCAGTCGTAAAAATGTACCTTTTGATTGCTTAATTAGAAAAAAATAGATTGGCAGATTGGCTGAAATCAGTGGGCAACCTCTGGTTTGCCAATGCTGAAGTGCCTTCAAATTGCATTCTTTCTAATAGCCAGCAGGGGGCGACTCCTCTGCAAAAAGAAGTCTGATTGTATAGAAGTCTATGAGAAAATGAGCCTACTACTGAGCCTACTACTTCTCACTTGATTTATTACCTCAGTAAACATTGTAAACATGAGTTTATGGTCGCAATCGCTGGTTCCAAGTCTTCTTTAATACAGCATGATGTTCATTTAGTAAATTAAATTACTAACTTACTTAATTATTATAACAAACTACTTCAGCTGAATCAGATCAAGACTGCAACATAAAAACAGTTGGCACTTCCTCTGTTTTTTTTTTTTTAATTTGTCGCTTTGATGTTTTGCAGGTGATGAATTGTCCGGGTATACTATGAGGAAGTTTGTGAAATAGTCACAGAATTGAATGTATTGATTCATGTACATAGACATGAATTTAGCTTTTTTTCGTGATTGTCATAACAAAATCAATTCATATGTAATCCACGTAATTGTGAACTGGGAAGTATAAAGAACGGCTAACTCCATGTAGGGAGGAGGTCGGGTTGGATGGGTGGGTCAAAAAGCACCGGACTTTCACCCAGGAGACGGGTTTTTGTGTCCCCTGTGTCAAACCACAAGTCAAAGTTGGTTTATTTGCCACGTAACTTCCGTGATTAGATAACGGCACTTCACAGTTATTTTTATATATATATATATATATAAATACTTAATTTTCTCCCTTTTTTTCAAGGTTGTTTTCATATATGCAGTTTACAGTTCGTAATTACAATAGTTATAGCATAAAGTAAAAATAAAAAAATTAATAATAATATTACAAAGAGAAAAAATATATATTATTTTTTTATATATATATATACATTTATTTATTTATTTTAATTTGAAGAACATTGCAAAGCATATAAATTACAGAGCAAATAAGTAGTCTTCTATTTTTCATCCATTTTTAATATGGATTTCCATATTGGAAAATAACCAACATAACACTAATAGTTAAAAGACTTAAGGCAGCAATGACAACAAAATTAGAAACACACTAAACACATGAAATAATAAAACACACACAATATTCACATATGCACAGAGAAAAAACAAACAAAAAAACTGTTATTTAAACCCAAACCGCAATCTTTTCCGAAACCTAACTAAGTAGTTTGTTGCGTCAGCCTAACCAAGTCGATTTTGAAAAATTGTATTGTATTTTGAAAAGACTGGAGCAGGAATTGACACGCGTTGTTTAAAATCCTGCTGGTCGTCATGAAAAAAAAGGGAATTTGTGTCTATGTACACGTATCAAATCGATTAAATTTCGTGATTACTTCACGAACTGCCGTGAGGCTGTGTTGGAGGACGTGTAGAAAGATCATTGTCACAAGCATGACAACCGGCCTCGTGTCAGTGTAATAGCTGTAATACCAGCTGCTATTGCGATGATAAGCATGTGTATATGATTATAGAGTATACCGATAATATGTATGACTGTCCTGTGTTTCTTATGATGTCTGTATTTATGGAGTCATGGATAAATTATAATAATCATCACAAATTTGCCTGCACAAATCAAAAAGCATAAATTATTCATAAATATTAGTTTGGGGTTTTTTTTTTCCTGCATGAAATAAGTCATTTCACAGCAATTTAAGAGCACAAATTGCTCATGTTTTTGGACACCTACTGGGCTTTGTAGTTTTTTTAATTGACTGCTTGCTGAACAACAAATTGCCTCTTGCTGCCCGGCTCATAAATGAATGATAATGTAATATTTAGGACACTAATTAAAGAGTCAGCAATCTGGATCCCAGAATATCTGTATGAATGCTGGCCAAGGGCTCGAGCTTCAGCACCTGTTTTTTGATGCTGAAGTGGGACGTTGAGAGGAGTTCACTCGTCTTTATCTCCATCAAAAAATCAAACTGAGTCAAGCTGTAGCAGTTGTAGTTGTGACTGTGTGGTTACTGGACATCACGACAAAAAAGAAATCCTGACTTCCCCTCCGCCCTCCTCCTCCTCCCTCCTCCTCCTCCTCCTCCTCCTCCCTCTCATGTCTCAGTCAGTGGAAAGATGAATAGGCAGCTGTTCCTCCTTGTACTCCAATGAATCAACGGTAATGGAGAGGAGCTGACAGAGGGGCTGGGAAAATAAAACCAAGAACTGGAAGGAGAAGGAGGAGGAGGAGGAGGAGGAGGAGGAGGTGACAGTGTAGCCCGAGGAAGAGAAGGATGGGAGAAGACAGTGAGTGAGTGAGTGAGTGAAGAGGACTGAGGAGGAATGAAAGGGAATAGGAGATAATGTGAGGGGGTGGGATGACGGGGAGACGAGGAGATATCAGGGGACTTTAACGCAGCCAGCAAAGGCACATGTAAATGTTGGTTACTCATTTACATTCATATTGTAAATTTCTCTCTCTCTCTCTCTCTCTCCCACTCTCGCCTCCCCTCGTTCTCCCTTCTCCTCCTCCTACACACCAAACACAGGCAGAATGTAAACAGAGTCCTTGCACAGTGATTGTGAGGCTGCATAACAAAGTTCATCTTGTAACGCTGCCTTCGCTGAAGCACTCCGGTTACATGAAAAGCTCAAGGAGCATTCGTATGGACTGATGAATCCATGGTTTGGATATTCAGTGATGTCATACTGAGGCATTGACAGCCTCTGTCCAGCAGATGCCACCAGAGGAACGGTCCACTCTCTGCGACCTCTGCAGTTAATGACTACAGGGATAAATATGCCAGCACCAGCGTATTTGCCTCGTTTTTCATTATTTAAAAGATTTCTGAATCTGCTCTTTTAGGGCAAACATTTCCAGAAGAATTAAATGTTCACACAAAGGCTGTGATATGCAAATAATAAAATAATCATTTAACTAGTAATAATAATGGTCCAAAATGATGTCAAATTGCACAGTTATATATCAAAAACCTTCAAATTTTCTTGGGGGAGGACTCCCAAACCCAATATCTCCTAGTATATTTTATTATTCACTGTATAAATTCAGAATGTGTTTCTTTAACCTGTTGTATAATATGTAGGAGCATCCTGACTAACTATTAACACTAAACACACCACCTTAATCCTATATTCCCAGTTAGAATATTATTGGAGTGTTATAGGCCTACTATAGAAGATGCATAGCCCAAGTATAATCTTGCAATCTTACTTCCTGACCCAGTGCACACAGCCACAGTGTGACGTTCAAGTGTGGCCGGGCAGATGGAAAAGTGTGAGAAAGAGAGGTACAGGGGTGAAAAGTGTATTTCTTCCTTTCTTTATTGATTTATTCATTTGTTACCTCAATGCAGAAAATTAGGTATTTATTTATTTAGAGGGTGACCAGCGCCCTCCAGAATGTGGCGCCCTTGGTGACTGCCTATATATGGCCTATGCCTTAAAGGTCCCATATTGTAAAAAGTGAGATTTATTTTCAGGTCTTTTACATTACAAAGCAGGTTTAAGTGCTATATAAATACTGTTAAACTATCAAAACGCTCAACATAAAGAGTGAGAAATACACACAGCCCGTATTCAGAAATTGTGTGTTTGAAACAAGCCGTTAGGATTTCTGTCCATTTGTGATGTCACAAATATACAATATTTAGACCATTACACGGTTTTAAACATAAACATTCTAAATGTGTCCCAGTTTATTTCCTGTTGCAGTGTATGTAAATGACATCAGCTGACAGGAAGTAAACATGGACCCAAACTGTTGCCTAGCAACGCAATTCCTTTGTGATTCCGTTGAAATGCACTAAAACGGAGCGTTTCAGACAGAGCATGAATACAGGTATATTCAGGCAGACAGTTTGAGAAAAATAATGTGTTTTTTGAACATTACAGCATGTAAACATGTTCTAGTAGAAACACAAAATACAAATATAACCCTGAAATGAGCACAATATGGGACCTTTAAGCCGGCCCTGTTTGCAACATAACCAGTAACAATTCTCTGTCAGGTACAGTAAATGTAGTGTTAGACATGTAAGTAGAAGTACACATTAAGTCGGCTACAGTTGGGCCTTTTGTAAGTTATTTCTGGGTACAATGAGTTAGAATAGTTACATGATTTTTCATATCTATCTAAACATCATATAAAAATCTACAGCTTTTAGTCGGGGCCCAGGCAGTTTCCTACCTTTCCTTGCCGGTAAACTCTGCCCCTGCCCATGCCCAGGCCACGCATTGAGCCTGTTCTGAAGAGGCATGTTTTGAACTCGTAAATTCGTGAGCCTGGCTGATAGCTCAGGGCTTTTGCCCTTTTCTATGTATCTATTTTTTTTTTTTTTTCCTCATAACAAAATAACATCAAATACGGATAAAACAAAATGGAGAGAAAAATGTATTAAAAAAAATGTAATTAAAAAAAAATAATTAATGAAAAATAAATACATCAAAGAATAAATAAAGAAATAAAGAAAACTTAAAAAAAGCCAACATAACTGGGGAAGATCAATATCATGTGATGTTGTGATGTTTTGAACAGGCGCTGCACTAGTAGGGTATAAAGTGTGTAACTGCTCTTGAGCTGCACAATTCATCGACATGTTTGATTCAGAACAGTTTTCGTCATTGCGTTTCCAGCTACAAGCTGAAGTGAATGGTATATTGTCCAGCAGGAAGCATCTCATCCTCAGCTCTGCCTCCTCACATCAGCTGCAGCTCTCTGAAGGAAGACGGTGCACGAGAGGACACACAGTGATGGGGCGCGTGCCAGAGCGCGCGCGTGTCTAGGCTGCATGCGGGTTGGTAGGTGGATCGAGGCAGTGCACGCGAGGAGAGGAAGCGCGTTGTCTGATTGGCTGCGAGGCATTTGGTACCCAGCTCCATCCGACACATTCATCTCGAGTGCGACCGGAAATGGAACCTTCAAAATAAAAGCATTTTTAAGTTGCAATTGCCTAAAACCAATAATAAAACAGATTATTTATTTTTTTATTTTTTATTTTTTATTTATGTTCACATTTTTTATTGGCACAAAAAGTACAATTGTTAAGAAGGTTTGCCGTTCACTTGGAGTTCAGGCACAGCAGCCCCTTCATTTCATTGGACAACATGTGAACAAGCATGTCAGGAGCCAATCAGCTACTTGGAGTGGTTAAGTGGTGTAGTGGCTCGTTAGACTTTGAAGTCTGGTGTGCTAGTTCACTGCAGTGAGTTCATAGCATATGTGTGGGATGAAGGTTGTCTTGCTGGCTGTAAAAGAGATTATGTGCGTCAATTAAGATGTAAGTATGCTTTATTTTGTGCCTTCATTGTAAATGTGGGATTAATAAGTGTTCTGTTGTGTGTAATTTGATATAAATTGTGTGAGTCTTACAATTCCACACTTTACCATAGATGCTAATCTAGTATTAGCGGTTGCTAATTCCATTTGTATGTTGTGTTAGGTTATAGTTCATTATACTGCTATGTCTGTTATGTTCTGGTTAAACAAAACATGGACCCAAAAGCAGCACACACAAGTCAGGTTTTAAAGATGTAACAATAAATATTTTTTTATTAATAATAATTTCAAAATGGTGGACAGGGCAAGTTTCTCCAAGTCTGTTGTGGATGGAATGAAGACTGGAAGTCTTAAAGGGGAGCGAGGAGCATGGGGGATGTGGTTCCAGTGTTCCTCCAGATGGTAATCCCAATCCACTGTGATCCAAGAGGAAGCAATGAGGTTGGAGAGTGAGCAGGTAAGAGCAGCAGGAAGCGGAGGCAGCTGGCAGGTAGGTGTACCACACACTGTGGCGACGAAAACGATCTGGCGATGAGTGGCAGGAAGACCAGGGTTGATATACTGCAGAGTGTGTCTTGATTAGTTGATAGTTGTCAGCTGCTCCAGCAACCACCGCCCAGGAGAGGGAGGAGGAGATGGCCACACCTCCTTCTCAACAGACAGACCAGACTAACAGGGTAAAACACACAGGAAACAAAAGGACAGGGAAACAGAGGAAACAGGGAAACTACTAGACTGCCCAAGACATAACATGACAATGTCTGCTTCATTGTTGTTCTTCTAGAAACCACATACTGTACACTCATTCAAGTGTAAACCTGCACAGCTTTCTAGTAAAAGAACAAGAAACCTTTGAAGCATCTTCTCATGTATACGATACACCACAGCGATTATAAACTCCACAACCAGAAGTATTTATTAAGAGGTGCAAACCTATCGAACAACAATGAAGCAGAACAACTATAAAGAAATCAATGTTTTACAAGTTTTAAACAGTTTTATCCTAAACCCGTGTTTCCTAACCCCCCCTGTTCCTCTTTGTAGTGATGGAGATAATTAATGTGGTACACACAGAAAGTTCGTCAGTGTTCACATGGAATTACATTAAATATATTCCCAGAGAAGGGAAAACAAAAAATAAATAAATAATTGCCTAAACCGATAATAAAACAGATTTTCAGATGTTGCACGCGTATTTATCACATGCTTGTACCTACCTCCCTACCTACCTACCTTCCTTCTTTCCTACCTACCTACCTTCCTTCTTTCCTCCCTACTTAGCTTCTTTCCTCCCTACCTACCTATCTTCCTTCCTTCTTTCCTACCTCCCTACCTTCCTTCTTTCCTACCTCCCTACCTTCCTGCTTTCCTCCCTACCTATCTTCCTTCCTTCTTTCCTACCTCCCTACCTTCCTTCTTTCCTACCTCCCTACCTTCCTTCTTTCCTACCTACCTACCTTTCTCCCTACCTACCTTCCTACCTAGCCTCTTTCCTTCCTACCTACCTTCCTTCTTTCCTACCTCCCTACCTTCCTTCTTTCCTCCCTACCTACCTACCTTCCTTCTTTCCTACCTCCCTACCTACCTACCTTCCTTCTTTCCTACCTACCTACCTTTCTCCCTACCTACCTCCCTACCTTCCTTCTTTCCTCCCTACCTACCTACCTTCCTTCTTTCCTACCTCCCTACCTACCTACCTTCCTTCTTTCCTACCTACCTACCTTTCTCCCTACCTACCTTCTTAACTAGCTTCTTTCCTCCCTACCTACCTACCTTCCTTCTTTCCTACCTACCTACCTTCCTTCTTTCCTCCCTACCTACCTTCCTACCTAGCTTCTTTCCTCCCTCCCTCCCTCCCTTCCTTTTTTCCTACCTACCTACCTTCCTTCTTTCCTCCCTACCTACCTTCCTACCTAGCTTCTTTCCTCCCTCCCTCCCTCCCTTCCTTCTTTCCTACCTACCTACCTTCCTTCTTTCCTCCCTACCTACCTTCCTACCTAGCTTCTTTCCTCCCTCCCTCCCTCCCTTCCTTCTTTCCTCCCTACCTAACTACCTTCCTTCTTTCCTCCCTACCTCACTACCTTCCTTCCTTCCTTCCTCTCTACCTTCCTCCCTCCCTACCTACATACCTTCCTTCTTTCCTACCTACCTACCTTCCTTCCTCTCTACCTTCCTCCCTCCCTCCCTACCTTCCTTCCTTCCTTCCTTCCTTCCTAACTGTTCCCCTTTAAGAGAGGATATTATGCAGCTCACAGTCGTCTTGTACAAAATGTGTTTTAATAAAAAAAATGTATATAAAAAAAAAAAAAAAACTTCACGTCACTGCTTTGTGCTGTCTTATTTTGTCAGTAACCGGAAGCTGCGTGCTGTATTGTCTCCAGCTTCCCACTGGTCCAGAGACAGAGGAGAGGATGTGACTACAGCCTCTCTAGCGTGCTCCTCCTCGGCCCTTGTTTGTTTCTCCTCCTGCCTTTCACCGTCGACATGGAGCTCGCTGGGAATTAACAGGCGTGTACCTCTTCCAGTCCTCATCCTTTACCTTTTGGAGAATGATCCACCGGCAGGTTATTTTACCCCAGGTAAGCTCGTCTCTATTGTTGCTATGTAACGAAGAGGTGATGCAGCCTCATCATGTCTCCAGCAGCGGCCCGTCGCTCTGTCACCGTCAGCCCGCCTGTGTGGCAATTCAATGGCAACAATTAGTTGTTATGAGCGATTTAATGTGTGCCGAATCGAAGCAGGGATACTAATCTGTGAAAGTATCGAGTCATCTTCCGTGTGGCATTTTCCATATTTGCCAGGAAGCTACGTCACATTAAAATAAGTCATTTTCTGAATGGAGTTTGGCGCGCTGGAGATGTCAGGGCCATAGAGGCTGCTACAGCTTCAGCTCTTGCTCTTGATTTGGGATGGAGCCTACTACGAGTCCTACTATGAGTCCTACTATGAGTCCTACTATACAGGAGAGGCTTCCCCCTCCCTCCCTCTTTGTGTGTGGGGGATTCCCATCCTCCAAAATCCTCTTAAATACTGGAGCAACACACAGAAGGGTGCATTTCCCTTTTGTTTTCCTCTGTGTTTTGGTCTCATGCAAATCAAGAGCATGGAAGTGTAATATGAGAACAACTGCTTTAAAAGATAAACAAACAAAAAAAAACATGTATTTTCCAAAGAGCAATATATCACTTTTTATAGATGATGATGGTTGTCAAGGTGTCAAGAAGGTGAGTAAATCATCATGTCCTTCAGTTGGTGACCACAATATCATAATATACAGAAAAACAAATGTGTTCCAGATAAGCAGCTTTTCCTTCCAAATGCCATCTGTCATCATCACACTTCTTGCTATTATTTTTTATACTTCTTTACTATTTTATTTGTTTCTTATTCTGTAGAGCTACAAAAAAAATGGAGCATATCCAATTCTGCAAACAGAAAGGAGCATTTCCCTTTTGTTTTCCTGTGTTTTGGTCTCATGCAAATCAATCACAGATAATAATTCAATAACAAACGAGATAGAAGTGTAATATGAGAACAACTGCTATAAAAGATTTTAAACCCCCCCCAGAAAAAAACATGTATTTTCCAAAGAGCAATATATCACTTTTTATAGATGATGATGGTTGACAAGGTGTCAAGAAGGTGAGTAAATGATCATGTCCTTCAGTTGGTGACCACAATATCACAAACCTACTGATATACAGAAAATTAAACGTGTTTCAGATAAACAGCTTTTCCTTCCAAATGCCATCTGTCATCAACACACTTCTTGCTATTATTTTTTTTGGGCTATTTTATTTGTTTCTTACTCTGTAGAGCTACACAAAAAATGGAGCATATCCAATTCTGCAAACAGAAAGGAGCTGGCTTTTAGGGGTTTTATATTCAACTCCCATTCCTAGATGCCAGTGATTTCCCACTAGCTATCTATTTTTAACACTCTCATGAATATGCATCTGTGTTTAGTGCCAGTTAAAGATGGTATTGTCTAGTTAGTATAAGCAGAGGAACTGTGGTTGAAGGGTATTTTGTTGGTGTTGTTTATGAAGCCGCTGGAGTAAATGAAGCTCTGCAGTGGTTGGCTCAGAGGTCTCAGAGGTGAACTCAGGTAGTCTATGAGGAATATTACACTTCCGACAACACTAAAGGCTTAGTAGTCTACCAGAGCTATTGAGCAAGTCGCTGTTTATCTCCCATTGTAAACCTGAACAGTGGTTGACCTTTGACATTGTTTCCAGATGTGGAATAGACAGTTTTGAGCACATGTAAATGTTTTTTTTTTCTAAATCATTATGTCCTGATCTTTGTGGATTAGATGTTTGTTCTGGTGCTGAGAAAATTAAAAGGAGCAGCGATTTGTCATTGACGAGAACTCCTTGAGTGACTCAGCCTCTTGTTCAGAGGATGCAGCTCCGTGGTATTTCTGGCCCTGATCAGACAGATGTAGACAACACTCCTTTTCTGTTAATCACAGAGTTTGAAGCATGACAAAACAACCTTTGACATCCACCAAAACACAAATTCTGCAATAAAACCAGGCACTTTTGAAGGGATATGAGATGCTTAGAGACTAGGGCTACAACAAGTGATTGTTTTTATTATTAATATCAAATATTTTGAATCGTGAGTAATCGCAAATTAATCGCACTTTTTCTGAGATATCGCGTTCACGAGAATGGTCAAACGGATGGATGGACAACCCCAAAAAAATAATGCCTCCGGCCACGGCTGTCGTCGGCGTGGAGGAATAATGACAATGTCATCAATCGCACATTCAAAATGTACCTTAAAGGGAGATTTGTCAAGTATTTAATACTCTTATCAACATGGGTGAGGGCAAATATGCTGCTTTATGCAAATGTATGTTTATATTTATTATTGGAAATCAATTACCAACACAAAACAATGACAAATATTGTCCAGAAACCCTCACAGGTACTGCATTTAGCATAAAAAATATGCTCAAATCATAACATGGCAAACTGCAGTCCAACAGGCAACAACAGCTGTCAGTGTGTCAGTGTGCTGACTTGACTATGACTTGCCCCAAACTGCATGTGATTATCATAAAGTGGGCATTTCTGTAAAGGGGAGACTCGTGGGTACCCATAGAACCCATTTTCATTCACATATCTTGAGGTCAGAGGTCAAGGGACCCCTTTGAAAATGGCCATGAGGCAGAAATGCATATAGAAATGTAAAAAGAAATGTATAAAGAAAAAAAAACAGAAATAGATAAGTTTCAGGAAATAAATAAGGTGGGAAAATCATGCAGAAATAAAACAAAAAAAATTCATGGATAAATACATAAATAAATACATACATTTAAAAGTAAATACAAAATAAATGAACAAATAAAAAAAAATTAACAAATAAATAGATACAATTTAAAATGTATAAAAATAAATACATAAATAAATAAAAGGGAAAATTAAACAGAAGAGTAAATAAATAAGAAAATGTATACAAAGATAAATAAATAAAGAAGCAAATTAAAACTGAAATATCAATTTTTGTCACATTTGATCTATTAATTAATGTTTACATTTTTTTAATATTATTTTTGTTATATTTAATGACATTATTTATCAATTCATTTTTTTATTTATTCATTTATTTTTCATTTAGGCAGCTTCTGTCCTACATAGGCAGGATTTTTTTTAAAAGCACAGCTTGATTATCTGCGTTACCGTTGACTTTGACTACTTTTCTCAGTCTAATATTTAGGTTTTTAAGTATTTTGTCGACAAAACAGCCATTTTAATTAGTCACCCTGGGCCCTGGAATTATAGTGGACATTTTTCACAATTTTTGACATTGTATTGACCAAACGATTGATAAAAATGATGATGAAAATAAGCGAGCATACAATGATGTTTATCATTTCACCAATTGAATACTGAAACAGAACAACAGAACCTGGTGTGTTCCTGGTAAGACATCACAACAAGAGGTCTGTTCCAGAAAGGGCACACATAAATACTTGGACAAGCTGCTGGCTGCTTTCATCACAGAGTACAGTGCTGTATATAGAGTTTGTATTGATTTACAGTACAGTATGTTGCACAGATATACAGTAGACACTGAAGCACAGAGGGGGAGTGGATGTGGCATGAGTGATAAAGTATTAGTACGTTTTTTACGTTTGAATGCATGTTTAACTCAACGAGTCTTTGGAAAGCCAGACTTGTAGTTTTTCAAGAACAGCTGCAAAAAAATGTTTGAAAAATCGCAAGCTGCATCAATGCGTTAAAGAAATTAGTGGCGTTAAAGCAATCGTTCTATTATCACGTTAAAGTGGCAGTATGCAGTATATTTGTTGGCATCATTGGGCAAAAATTCCATAATAACTTTTCAGCATATTGTAATTCAAGTGTTCTGAGAGAAAACTAGACTTCAGCACCTCCTCATGGCTCTGTTTTCAGGCTTTAAGAAATCTAGCCTGTGACGGTAGACTTTGACCAATCACAGGCCATTTCAGAGACAGAGCGTTCCTATTGGCTGTGCTCCAGTCATGTGACCGGTGCTTGGCGTTCCTTCAAGAGGTCTCAACAATAGACATTAACGTAACATAATATTGAGTCATATTTGATCAACGCTGCCTAGTTTGACCGTTTGGTCGGAGTTCGTGAGTGATTGACAGCCGGCTCTCATAGACGGAAGCTGGAAAGCAGTCCTCAGATCAGCTCTTACTGCTTGTTTTCCTCCTGTCTGTGAAATCTCTCAGATGCCGTTAGGAGCACAGGAGGACACAGAGGCACATGATTTTTTTCAGGTTACCTATTTCATTTACTACTGTCACGATATAGCGACAGTCTTATAAAAATAACTTTTTTTAATCATATTTGCTCCAATGTCGCCTACTTCAGCTTTAACTTTGACAGCGCCTCTGACAGTACAATATATCAGACGGAAGTAACTGCACTGTTTTTTTCTTTTTTTCAGTGCCTTTTCCATGAAACACACGAGCACATAAAGTGCATATCAGCTTTCACTTGAAGTGGAAAGGAGAGAGCAACCGCAGAGTCAAGGGTTCACGTGGACAGTGATTAGATCATCCCCGTCCTTAGGTGAACAATAAGCCGAAGGATTGATCAGGGAGATCATTACTGGATCATTTCCTACTGGATCATTTCATTTCAAGCAGAGACTTTCCAGTGTCTCCCGTCCTACCCTGCTCTGCACACATGCAGAATTAATAATCATGTAGTCTTGAACGCAATTATACTGGTTAATTATGCAAGTAGGAAGGACAAGTGGGGATATTTCCCGGGAGATTACTATGCATGTGTGTTAATGTAGCCAGCCTGGGCACCATACTAATGTGGTACGTGACTAATGAGGACTGTAGGGATTTCAACATGATGTGAAACAGGAATTTTATTAAAGTTTTTGTACGTGCCTGTGCTCTTACTGTACATATTTGCATATGTGTGTCACATTGTGCACACCGTTGTGTCTATGCATTTGAGTTTCCCACCTCCTTTTGTTAGTTATAGCTACGACAGGACCACAGCTGGAGTCTGTCACAAGGCAGCTGCAGAGATATATTCATAATGAAAATACAGAAGGGCTAAAAAGAAAGTACGGACACCAGGAGAAGGATCATGTGTGAATTTGATTGTTCGCTATTCAGCCAGCTGACTTTCAAATCTTAGATGTCAGATCGTCCTTGAATGCACCAACAACAGAGGAGTTTGTTCTTTGGAGACAGAAGTCAGGAAATATTCTTACATTCGAGAGCTGTGTTGTTTAATGAAATTTGACGGTGTTTTGTTGGGTGTTAACCCGATCAGTTCACTGGACCAAAAAGTAAACAAACAAACAAAAGAACGGTGAGCTGGCTGTTTGTTAGATGGAAGTAAGAAGAGGATACAGGTGTGGAAGTTGCGTCATGTGGCTTGATTGATTTATACTCCTGCATGTGCCTATGTGTTTTGTGCGGGCTGGTCCAGGTACCATACATACTGCGGCAGATTACGCGTAACATATCGTAGGGTAGCGCATTTCTGCGGGTCTCTGCGATCTCCGCAAACCATTGCGGCTCGCAGGAGCTCTGCACAAGCTTTTCAGCGTGAAACTTGACCTCACTGTATCAAATGATCTATGGTGACCTCTAGGATAATCACAGCCTCATGAAACTTTACAACCACAAACTACAGACCTAAAGCATTCACAGCATGGATGGCTTTCCTAGCTAGATTGACAATAAGGGGGTTTCTGAGCAGTTTCCAGAACAGAAGTGCTCGCCATCCAGTCGCCAAAAAATGCAATTCTTGCAGAAATCTCCAAATGTCAAATGTTTTTGATACCAAATCACAGCATGGCTTTTTCTGCAGTGTTCTTCAAGGTCTTGGTGTGTTAATGTGGTATTTTGGACTGATTATTGATCATTTTAATCAATTCTTAAGTGGAAAACATTTTTTGAATTTAGCACCAAATCTGTGTAACAAATTGTATCAACACAAAAAATTGCTGCAACAACTTATGAGACATAAGTGAGCATGGGAATGGTGATCATATACTTCTATCATAATGTTTAAACCCTTATACATTTTCACAAGTTATTTTAATGAATTCATTCATTCATTCATTTATGTTTATTTCTAATTTATGACTAGAACAACTTGACACACAGTGATGAACTGTATCTCAGATTAATCTTCAGGTTCCCACCTTTCAGATGGTGTACACCACTTCTATGTGACGTCTACTGCTGACCTGCTATCTCCCCCTAAAGACCCCCTGTACCCCCCTAAAAAAGAGACAAACACGGGTCTATTGTGGGTCTCAGAGGGTTAAAGAAAAAAGGACATAACACCATATTCCTGCTAATATTGTCTTTCTTTGCAGGCTTGTCTCTCCACTGCAGCAATGTGAACCATGTGACCATCCATAGACGCACATGAAAACTGAGATGTTGTTTTTGTTTCTGTGTTGTTGAATGTTTTCAGTTGAACATCATTAGCCACTCTGATGTTGATGAGAGATGAGAGTGACGGCCGGCTTGACCGCACGTTACCACAATACGATAACGTTTCCTGTCCATGACAGAGTTAGCATGCAGCTTTAGCCGTGATGTATAGCTCTGCTTTTCCTGTCAATGTGTGAAACCCAAAGTGTTTCCATACTTCACTGGATGTGTAGTGTTTACCATGCTGGATTTAACATGTGAGTGCAGGCCGTATCCATGCTGACCCTCCGCCGTTTTCTACTTTTTCGTTTCGATTCGGTAAGCGGCAACTTCCTTCTACCTCTGTGTAGATTCAAATGGAGTATATATATCAATTCTGGCATTAAAAAAATCTATTTCAAAATCACGATGCATAGGTGAATGGATTTCTTTTCCCCACCCCTAATATCTATATTGTTCTCCATGTTTCTGTGTGGAGGTCACTGTGTCTTTGTCTTCCTCTTGTTTGTCCATCTGTGCTTCTGCTTCTTCTCAATTATTCATATTTTTATCTGACAAAGATAAAGTATGAAAGTCTGATGATGCTGGGGTGTTTGTTTTTTTTTACTCCCACCTGCTACATTCACAGCCTGTGCTTTGTGTTTCTGTGGTTTGTAACACGCCGCCCTTCTCCTCCCACTTCCCTCAGGTTTTGGTCTGCTTTGGGTTGACTGGTCATTATGCTGATGCAGCTCTGTAGTATCAAGGTCAGTGCCCCCCCCCCCCCCCCCTCACCCCCCCACCCGCCACCACCATCAACCACCATCAACCACTCACCTTCTCCATTTGCCTGTTTAACCACCAACCAGTTTGTCTGTAGGATTGTGGAACTTTGAAGGCTGGTACCAATACTAATGTACTTTAATACATTTTGTTCTGACATGCAGTATCTCTAAATGTGATTGTGTTCTTGACAAAATATAAACTTACTGCATTGTATATTTATCATCGCATATATTTACTAAATCAACGGAAAAGAAAAACTATTGGTACATCCCTCGGCTTAATCAATAATGATGCTGTCTTTTCACTAATAATAATAATATCACATGGGGACAAAAAGCAGGAACATGAAACTGTACTCTACTCTGCATGCAGATATAACCTTTCTCCATCACCAACTGCACACTGCACACAGCTCCTCAGCATTTAGAACAATGCGTCAAGGCTGGCTGAGCCGTGCCCCGAAGCTGCTTTCCAACTAGAGCATTCTCTGATCTGATGGAAAGCTCTCCCTCACAGTTTGGACGTGATCACAGCATCCATGCTCAACACATACACACAACTCTTATGCTGCGTTCACACCGAGCGCGAAGGAAACTCCTTGTGCGGCGATTATGTGCAAAGTAGGGATGTTAATTTTGAAAAAAATTCTTAACCGATAACCGACCCTTGTCAACCGATTATTAACCCTTAACCGACAAGATTTTTGCCTCGCATGCAGCGGTGTATCTGCTGCAGTGTACGAGCACAACATACAGTCCCCAGTTCAGCCGTCCGGGAGCGTTAACTTAGCAGCCACGGTGCTTTGTGTATTTTCTTTAACGCATTAACGCAATTTGAGATTTAGATTAGGTTGTAGCTGGCTCAGTTTTAAAGTTGGAATGAAGATACTGGTATCATATGAAACTAGAAAATCTAAGGAATCCATTGGTACCAACCATGTCACCACGCTCCAAAACTTACAGTAAATTTTAGCGAGGAAAAACTGGCATGGCCATTTTCAAAGGGGTCCCATGACCTCTGACCTCAAGATATGTGAATGTAAATGGATTCTATGGGTACCCACGAGTCTCCCCTTTACTGACATGCCCACTTTATGTTTATTTTAATTACATGCAGTTTGGGGCAAGTCATAGTCAAGTCAGCACACTGACAGCTGTTGTTGCCTGTTGGGCTGCAGTTTGCCATGTTATGATTTGAGCATATTTTTTATGCTAAGTGCAGTACCTGTGAGGGTTTCTGGACAATATTTGTCATTGTTTTGTGTTGTTGTTTTCCAATAATATATATATGTATATGTATATATACATATATATATATATGTATATATTTATATGTATATACGTATGTATATATGTATATGTATATATATGTATATATATATATATATATATATGTATATGTATATGTATATATATATATATATACATATACATATATATATGTATACATATATATATATATGTCTCAGAGATCGCAGTGATGGTTGTTAACATTGCAACGTCTGTATTTGATGTTATTATTATGCTCTTCATACCTCAAAATGACCCTCAACGCATCAAATATCAACAGCCACTGTGACTGGAAATGATACTGCACTCTGATATTACATGTTTCCATCAAAAACCAAAGGACACAATGATGATGATCTCCTGTCATGTCAGCACAGGGAATCGGCACCCTTAAACATTTGAACACAAAGACCGAACGGCAATAGAACATCATTGACGTATTTTTAGTGCAGCGACGGAGGGCTTTAATATCAAAAAACATCAGCAGCAAATGTAAGAGATGAGAGGCAGACTTTCTAGGTCCAGCAACGGCACAGGGACATATCAACTCACAGTCATCATCTGCTTCATCGGCGCACATTTTTATTACCACGGTGTGAGTATTACAGCTATAAATGTGATGTGCTGGTCAAAAGACCAGCGGTGGTACATGTGAAATTGGTGGTAACAACACTGAAGCAAATTACACGTAATAAGCGACGTGGATTGTCGCAGTTACCGGCGTGTCAGCTACTGATATCATGAAGTACGTGACACATCTTTCTCCCTCAAATTTCAGTTCACCACTGCAATCCATCAGCCTTCAGGCCTACTGATATTTACTTCTAGCTACTGACACAAATCTGAGAGCAAGGAAATGGGCTGCCTTCTTAATATCTCTTAGAAATGGCTTATTTAAAGGGCCAGTGTGCAGCATCTAGAGGATCTATCGGCAGAAATTGAATTTAATATTAATATCTATGTTTTCTTCAGTGTATAATCACCTGAAACTAAGAATCGTTGTGTTTTTGTTACCTTAGAATGAGCCGTTTATATCTACATAGGGAGAGACACAGAGCTGGCCGCTATGTTTCTGCAGTAGCCCAGAACGGACAAACCAAACGCTGGCTCTCGAAAGGAACATTTACATTTTCATGTTTTTGCGTCGGCCACCGTAGTTCTCACAAACGCTTCTGTAAACTGCAGTAACGTAAAGCCACAGAGTGTAAAACCGCGGTACCGCCGTCTGATTTCCGTTGCTCCTAAAGTAGTGTTATTATGGTACGGATGGCTTCTGGGCGAGGCGAACGGCGTTACCACGGTTTTGCACTCGGCGGCTCACGTTAATGCCGTCTTGGAAAGGAAAGAGTGACCGGAGGGGTACTCAGTTGGTTGCAATCTGCAACCACACCACTAGATGTCACCAAATCCTACACACTGTACCTTTAAGCAGTTCTAATTTAGTGTCTATAGAATAACAAACGTAAACATGACATTTTTTTTTTGTTTATTATGCCATTATTATATTTCATGAAGGCAGCAGGAGATGTATTATATCATCAGCACGACTGCATGAGGACTAGTTCACTTACTCATAATAACCCTATAATATCCCCATAGTGACTTACTGTAGAACATATCTGACAGGTTTAGTACTTACTACAGCAAAATCTTTCTTCTGTTATGCCAGTATCGTATATATATCTCATGACTTTATCCACATTTATTTTAGTTTTTGATATACAGCTGGACTGATTTATAGATGATTATCAACTAACAGTTTCAAACATTTTTCAAGCAAAAGTAGTGGAAAATGCCAAACCTTCTCTAGTTCTCAAATATGAGGATTTGTTGCTTTTCATTGTCATATATTGTAAACTGAATATATCTTTGGGATTGGACGTTTGTTGAAAAAAATACAAGACATTAAGGTGTCACCTTGGACTCATGGCCTTTTTTCCCACAATTTTCTTACTTTAAAGCAAGGGTTGGTAATATTAAGAAACTAGGATGGCACTCGGAGAGCGCAGACCTCCGCCAAGCTGCACGAGGACGAATGCCCCCCCCTCTCCGTGCAGCTTACACCATCATCCACGTGTATTTTTGTTTATGTTGAGATCAGCTGTACGCAGCGGAGCAGCGTAAAACACTTCATTCAAACTGGACAGAAACAAAATAAAACTCACCTAAACCGTCGTCGTTACTCTTTCCAACAATCACCAAGTGTGCTTTGGTCGAACTCAACTGTAATTTCAACGAGTTTAATATAAAAAACGCAGAATCTACAGTTGTCCCCCCCTCCCTCCACCCCTCGCTCTCTCGCTGTCCCTCTCTCTGCAGGCAGAAGGAAAGAGGCAGGGTGACGCGTCATCAACGCTTCATTAGTTACAGTGCGCGTGTGTGTTATACCCAGAGGTCTTAACGTTCTGGCTGATAGGAATCCTTAAAAAAAATCCTGAATCCGGACCATGATCCGGATCGCCACCAAAATCTTGTGCCACACTCCACCCCTCCAAAAAATGTCATTCAAATCCATCGCAGACTTTTGGAGTAATCCTGCTAACGGACAAAAAAACAAACCAACAAACCAACGCCGGTGAAAACATAACCTCCTTCCTAGGCCTTCGGCCTTGGCTGAGGTAATAATTCCATGCTGTGTATTTCCCTGCAGAACTTGTACCAGAACCGGTTCCTGGGCCTGGCGGCCATGGCCTCCCCGACCCGCAGCAGCCAGACCCGCCAGCGCTGCAAGGATGCGGTTCGACACAGCTACGGGCCGGACTCCTATGCCGTCAACGGTCTGACCCAGGAGGAGTTCATGCTGGGGCTGTCGCGGTCCACCAGCGACACCGATCTGGTCTCCCCGGACGCTCGCTCCACCCTCACCATCAGCTCCTCCCACTACACCATAGGCCAGTCTGACGACCTGGTGATCACGTGGGACATCAAGGAGGAAGTGGACGCCGGAGACTGGATCGGCATGTATCTTGTTGGTAAGTGAGATATGATATAAAATGAGATGATAAAAGAGTAAAATGTGTCCAGCTGATGATTATTGAACAAACGTTTGACTGACAGCCATCTGCTTGTGCTGGGACTTTTTCCCTCAAACATGGATTGGGATTGACTGCACAGTTAGTCTCTACTCATCCCAACTTGTAAAAACCCAGAATGTATTATTCTCTGCGACGCGTTGCTCTGATTTATCACTGAAATGCAAGCGTGTGATGTCATTAACGATCAATCATTGTCCCCTGAGCTGAATCAGATCCTGACGCGACCCATCTCAAAGTCAATATATTCACTAGATGACGGAGTATGTGGTGTACAGCGCCTCTGCTCTTGATGTTCTCGCGATTGATGTTTGTAGCGACTACTATCAATCAAAAAGCTGCTAAGAGGCTAAAGTAGGCTCTTCATTGTGTTTGACGCGTACAATCCATACCTAGTCCAGATGTGTGTTTATTAAACTTAAAGAATTACAAGCAACAACTGTTATATAAAAAAACTGAAGTAGGACCCGAAGGTCAACAGAAAATTTCGGAGCCTAACTCACCCTCTTTGTCTCAAATCCCAGTGAACAGGTCAAATAAAGTGAAACCACACCCCGGAAATGATAATGATAAATGTAACCATGAAGAATGTTTGCATCCTAAACAAATAATAATAAAGAACTAAATACACATTTTGGATCCTACAAAGTTGTTACATTGTTGAAACTCAGCAGCAACGTGACATCCTGTCATCGTGTTTCTGCTGTACGTAGTCACAATGTAAATACATCAACACAACACAATAACCTTAATAGTGGGATATGACACATTTTTATCACATAAACCCATTTGTTCCTTTGAAAAGTGAATTTCTTCTTATCGTACTATATACTGTAGAGAAGCGATCACATCACACCAATCCTTGCTGCCCTTCACTGGTCACCTGTGAGTTTTAGAATTGATTTTCAGATTTTACTGCTTGTTTTTGAAGCCTTGAATGTTCTGGCTCCTGCCTACTGTATATCTGTGATTTGCTGACTCCCCATGAGCCTGATCGATGTTTGAGATCCTCTGGCAGGCAAACTCAGTATCTTCCTTTAAATCTCTTCTTAAGATTCACTTTGATATTATGGCTTTTTCTTAAAACTGATGGTACAGTGTTGTAACTATTTATGTGATTTTATTTTGTTTAGATTTTAAGTTCTGGGTGTTAATTATTTTAATCATGCTTTTATTGGAAAGCACTTTTTAACCTTGTTTTGAAAAGTGCTATATAAATACAATTTTTATTATTATTATTATATGTATTTGAGAGTCCGTAGTTATCTCAAAAATATCAAGTTCTGAGTTGTATTAAAAGCACCTCAAGCAAATGTTTTCACCTGCTGTATGACATATTATAGTTCTGTGCAACTTGTATTTATATGGAATATGTTGATATGAGCCCCTCGAACATGCGTACTGAAAATAATACAAATTCATACATTTTTACTGCTTATTTTAGAGAATTTTCTACCATTTTTGGAAAAAAAACAATAGTGCCATGTACCCAAAAATTAAATATAGTATGTTAATAAAATTGCTGTATCTCAGAAAGTACAAGGAGAACAATTAAGTATTTGGTATCTATGAACTCATAACAAGTTGTTGCACATATAAATGCCGTGCAAAAAATATATTTCATATGGAAAACGTTAAATAAACACAATTTTAGAGTTTTCTACTGAAAAATTCTACTGTTAGATACGTGTCCAAAGTATGTCTGTACCAAATTTCAAGACTTTTGACCAATCAGAAAACTAAACATAGTCTTGGGGCACAAATGGGTTAAGATTCATACCTGTGTTATGATATGATATAGCACACCTGTAATTGGTAGGGAATCAATGGTATTTCTACATGGAGAATCAATTGCAGTTTATATTACGGTAATGTTAAGTGTAATGGGAAATGGAATATAAAAATGACTTCTTCAAAGAATTCTGGAGGGTTGGAGTAGCGGTGTGATTTAAACAGTTGTACTTCTTTCCAGATGAGTCTTTGTCTGAGAACTTCCTGGACTACAAGAACCGAGGCATCAACGGATCTCACAAGGGACAGATCGTTTGGAAAATTGACTGTAGCTCCAACATCAGTGACCGTAAGTAACACAAACTCTCGGCTTTTTTTTTTTGTTTTTCATTCAAATCAGCTCAATAAATAGCCTATATTTGTACCGTTAAACCAATTAAAATTAAATTTTTTCAGCCAGGTTCTACCAAATGCAGCCTGTCACATCAGTGTATGCTTAGCTTATTCATATCGTTTGCTTAGCCATAACAATTTTATAAGGTGATAATCTGTCATGTGTTTAGAACTTGTTGTCCAAGTGACCACAGAATCAATGAACGCTGGTTTATGCTTTTGAATTCACTCACAAATGTCACATACTGTAGCTACTATCACATATCCTTGGTCTACTGAACCAAACAGGCAAACACAGAAGAGTTCAGTTTGAACTGTACCAAACAGGTTTAAAGTGTGAAAGCAACCTTATTTGTAGACAGTATGTCGTCCAATATAAGTGGTCATTAAGGTACATTCACTACTTGTCTCCAGTTTTAGTGCCAAATCGTCTTCACCGTGGTGTTTTCTGTAGTGGATTGCTCCTGTAAGCCCAGATAATGCTGCAGCAGCAGCAGTCTCTGGAACAGTAACAGGGTTGCTTACAGAGGCACATCATTAGAGGCAGGGAGAGGGGGGTGGGGGGAGGGGGGAGGATGGGTGCAGGGAGACGGTCACAAATGGTGCACAATCTCTGCGTTTAGGGACATGGGGAATTGTGTGTATGAGTGAGAGAGACTACGTGGAAACAGAATACATTTATCAGTGTAAAGCCGTCCAGGTGTTTCCATTTAGCAACACCAGCCTCTATATCACAGGTGGAGGAGGCTTTTTCCAAAGCTGCAGGCTTTATAGGGCTGAGGCTGTTATTATAAACTGTTCCCAGTATTCATACTTGTGTTTTTTTTCAGCATGGAAAAGCCCACAATACTGCTGCTACTAATACTAATACAAATTAGGGTTGTCAAAGTTAACTCGATAATAACGCATTAATAACGCAAATTTGTTTTAAAGCCACTAATTTCTTTAACGCATTAACACAATCGATCTTTCAGAAGTTGTAGCGCTCTCAGTTTTAAAGCTAGAGTGAAGATACTGGCATCATATGAACCAAGAAAACCTAATGAATCCATTGGTACCAACCATGTCATACTAGCTTGTCGAGAAGGAGACTAAATAATGCTACAAAACTTGCGCTAAATTTTGGCGTGGAAAAACTGGCATGGCCATTTTCAAAGGGGTCCCTTGACCTCTGACCTCAAGATATGTGAATGTAAATGGGTTCTATGGGTACCCACAAGTCTCCCCTTTACAGACATGCCCACTTTATGATAATCACATGCAGTTTGGGGCAAGTCCTAGTCAAGTCAGCACACTGACACAATGACAGCTGTTGTTGCGTGTTGGGCTGCAGTTTGCCATGTTATGATTGGAGCATATTTTTTATGCTAAATGCAGTACCTGTGAGGGTTTCTGGACAATATTTGTCATTGTTTTGTGTTGTTAATTAATTTCCGATACTAAATATATACATAGATTTGTATAAAGAAAGCATATTTTCCCACTCCCATGTTGATAAGAGTATTAAATACTTGACAAATCTCCCTTTAAGGTACATTTTGAACAGATAGTGATTCATTTGCGATTAATCTAGTGGATTGACCGATTGATAGACCGACATTGTGTGAGAGTTCTGTAATTATTTTTTTTTTTTTACCTACAATGGCCGTACTACACCATTGTAATTGGGAAAACAATTCAGTAAATGTGATTTATAGGAGACAGGCTGGCCCTGTGCTGTAATTGTTGCAGTGATTATTACCTTTAATGACTAAAAGCAGCTAACTAAGCTGCAATCATGTCTTGCACTGTTCATACTGTGGCTATATTTGTGGATACATTTAGTACACTTCATTTTGTCACCAGCGTGTACAGTAATAAGGTCCCTGTCTGTGTGACCCTTCCCGGTGTTTTCTAATGAGGTTTTCTGTATGGCCTTGCTCCTTGTTCTCCTTTTAAAGAGTGCTTAAACTGAGAACTTTAACCTTTTTCACAATGCGAGTGTTATCAAACCATTTAAGGCCGTGCAAACAGCAGGCACACTCGTGTACATTCAATCACTAGCATGCAGTGTTGTTGTGTCTTCTTGTCAAATCATCTGAGTGTGTCTGGCCAAACAAGCAGAAAAACATGGAGCTTTACTATGACCTTAATCTCCTCGTATCCCCCCAAGGCCTTTTGCTTTTGCTCTACTTCCCCTATTTTCCGAGATACTATTGAGTCCCACAAATGATAGATATCAGCTATCACTGATGACTAATAATTTGAATATATCATAAGAAGGTTCAGTTATATATCATAAGAAGGTTCAGTTATTCTCCTCCACCCCTAATTTCTTGATAAATTAATTTTTATATAGGATTTAACTGGCCCCCGCGACCCGACCCTGGATAAGCGGTTGAAGATGAGTGAGTGAGGATTTAACTGATTAAACTATTAAACTATTAATACTATACTACTATTAAACTAAAAACATGTGGATTATAATTTTAAATTATATAGTTAATATATAAATATATATGTATATATAATTAATTATATAGTTAATAAATTATATATATTTCAAATTTGAATTAGTCCTATGAATCTTTGAAAAGCCACTAAGGACATGTCAGAACATCTTGATTTCTTTTAAAATACATATATATATATATTAAGTCCGTTAATCCAAACATGTACATTGTTCTCCAAAATATAAACTTGTTTCATCATACAATATGAATGAAAATAAGACAAAGAACTTGCCATAACATAATCATCCTATGCAAATCCAAAAACAGTGTTTTTACGTGAGGGGAGGGGGGAGAAGGAAGAAAATGTTTTATTTATATATTTATTAATAAATAAATACAAAAATAATAAAAGAACTAAAAATTTAAAAAACATTAACAAAGTAATACAATAAAAGCAAGTAGAAACAGTCAAACAATAAGAGAAAATAACAAAAAATACATAAATAATAATATTAATGGTAAGTAAATAAGTGAGTAGAAAATGAATTCAAATGCATTAAATAATAATAATCATGATTAAAAAAATAAATTAAAAAAGTACTATAGATGACAACAGATTGTGAGACAGTAATGCTACGGTCACATTACAAGCAACATGTGAAATATAATATGATATTATATAGTCAGCATTAATACATTAAAGATTTCAAATTTTAATTAGTCCTTTGAATCTTTGAAAAGCCACTAAGGACATGTCAGAACATCTCATTTTTTTTTTACTTTTTATTTATTGAGTCCGTTAACTCCTTTCAACATACAATATAAATGAACTGGGGACTCAGTTGTCTATTGTGCTCACACACTGCAGCTGGTACACCGCTGCATGCGACGCACAAAACTTGTCGGTTCCTAATGAGACATTTTATTTGACGCACTACAAATAAAACAATAGAAAACAGAAGAAACAGAATATCTGTAATTAAACCATTTTTATAATTTTTACCAATTTACATCGGCTACCTGTACATAACTGTATATACGTAGATTCACTGTATAGTTATTCCCAACGCTCATCAATGCAACTCAAATGAACATGATTACGTGGGACGTCACTCATGAAGTCATTGCTAGAAACTCGGATGTATACAAATGGAAAACCACAAGACCCGTTTTTTAAAAATATATCCTTTTGGGAAATAAAATCATCAGTCATCAGATTTTTTGTTTTTTGTTTAAAATTCAGGTTAAAAAAAAAAAGACAATGTGGAGTAGGATTCAGTGTTGGTGAAAGGAAACTAATTCTTGATTCATTTTCTCTGCATCATTGCCACCTCCCGTTCCCACTCATCTGTGTGTCCTCCTCAGCTGAGACCCGGGTCTGCTTCAGGTACTACCACGGTGTCACCGGAGCTCTGAGGGCCACCACACCCAGCATCACCATAAAGAAAGTTTCTCCACCGGTAAGTCTCTTTATTTTGACCTATGCAGCTTTCTGAGATCTATGGGGCTTTTCACTCAGTATCTTGTGTCTGTTGAATGGCAGCCCAGTCTTTTAGTCTCTCTTCACTTCTGTCAGTCATGTTAATCAACATTAGCGTTGAGGAAGCTACTTTGAAATTGTAGCTTCCCCGGGTACGAGCTACTCCTGAAGTAGCTACGCTGCAGCTACGCCTCTGATGAACTCTACATTGGAAAAAAGGTTATACAGTTAGATTTTGCAGGAAAAGGCTCTGCTCTTTGAGGGAGGTTTCAAAGAATTGAAGCTAATCTTCTTAACACTTCAGATACAGCATCAGATGTACAGAAATGTATATGAACGTAGAGCTCAGCAAGATAACCTGCTCAGTGTCTCTGAAAGGACGATACGTGGCTGAGAGAAGTTAAATATTGCTGAAATATTTTACATCTTTTTATTTTTAAAAGTACTTTTACTTTCTTTTATTAGTATTATTATTCTATTATTTCACAAGAGTTTCCACAGTTTGCTGGTTCCCTTCTAGACATATATCATTGTTGTATACACAGCACTGGCCCTTGAGAAAAAGTAAATAAAAGTGGTGTAAGTGTAAGTAATGAGCTGTAGTTGATTTGTGGAGAGTGTTACCACTAACAAGTGATATTAATGAGCTTTTACATGGGAATTCAAATTGTGGTGTACCATACGAGGGCTGATGATGTCATTCACTACTGTGGCTTTGGTCACAACCATCCTGGTTGCTGTGGGATGTCTCCAGCCATGTCGGATGAACCCATAATTCCCACAGGTTATGAGATGAAGTGCAGTAATGTATCACCTTCATGTAATGCAGTGCTTGTCAAACATCAGTGCATATTTTGATAATTTGACCTACAACTAAAAGAAGTTTATTATGTAAGGGATAATATACAGCGAGCCGGTCATTGTACATTATCCCGCTTATTACACGGCTACTTACTGAAAAAATCTATAATTTGACGCAAAAACGGTCCGCCAGAGTCCGACATCAGAGCCCATAGCAACGGTCTGTTATACATAGCAACGGTGTACAGAAATCACAGACCACAGAACGCAGTGATTGACCAATCACAATCGAGTATTCATCACAGCCGTGTAATAAATCAGGATAACCAAATTGTATTCAGGGATATTTTTAGTAGCAGCACTGCACTGCTGTTGAATGCATACTGTGTAGGGGAAACACTGTTAGAATCAGGCAACGTTCAGTACAACTGAAATCAGAAGCCAGGAATAACTTGACCAGTTCTCAATAGCCGAGCCCGAGATCAAGACAAGTCTGAGGCCAACAAGGAATGAGTCCAAGACAAAGTGCAAGACTTCAAAAAAGTGGACTCGATACTGAGACTAGATTTGAGTACTACAGCCCTCCCCAGGACGATGGGACAACATTAGTCTCAAGCCCTGATCCCTGATCCCTGATCCCCGGTACCCAGGTACCTGCGGTACTGGAGAAAAACGAGTACTAAGGCTGCAGCTAACAATTATTTTCATTGTCGATTATTTTATTGATTAATCGATTAGTTGTTTGGTCTATAGAATGACAGAAAATGGTGAAAAATGTCGATCAGTGTTTCCCAAAGCCCAAGATGACATCCTCAAATGTCTTGTTTTGTCCACAACTCAAAGATATTCAGTTTATTGTCATAGAGGAGTACCAGAAAAATATTCACATTTAAGAAGCTGGAATCAGAGAATTTAGACTTCTTTTTTTTAAATTACTTAAACCAATTAAAGCTGAAGTAGGCGAGATTGGAGCCAATATGATTAAAAAAAGTTATTTTTATAAGACGGTCGCTGTATTGTGACAGTAGTTCATGAAACAGGTAACCTGAAATAAATCATGTGCCTCCGATGTCCTCCGGTGTCCTGCGGTTCTCCTAACAGCATCTGCAAGATTTCACAGACCGGAGGAAAACAAGCAGTAAGAGCTGATCTGAGGTCTGCTGTCCATCTGCCGTCTATGAGAGCCGGCTGTCAATCACTCACGAACTCCGACCAAACGGTCAAACTAGGCAGCGCTGATCAAATATGAATCAATATTATGTTACGTTGATGACTATTTCTCTCCTCAGATGTTTTCAGAATCATCTTGTAGTGCACGGTTTAGCTGTAAAATGGGAAAGTTTGTGACGCCGCCGCCATTGTGAAATCTGGTGAAGGAACGCCACGTTCCAGTCACATGACCGGAGCACAGCCAATAAGAGCGCTCTCTCTCTCTGAAATGACCTGTGATTGGTCAAAGTCTCCCGTTACGGGCTAGATTTTCTAAAGCCTGAAAACAGAGCCATGAGGAGGTGCAGAAGTCTAATTTTCTCTCAGAACACTTGAATTTCAATATGCTGAAAGGTTATTATGGGATTTTTGCCCAATGATGCCAAAAATATACTGACTACTGCCACTTTAATCGATTATCAAAATTGTCTGCGATTAATTTGATAGTTGACAACTAATCGAGAGTTTTGGCATTGACTTGGTCCCAAAGCACTGGTTCTCGTGACATCCCTACTGTGGTCACGTGATAAATTTCCACTTGAAAATCTTCAGATGAAAATCTTTTGAGCAGTATAGTACCAAATATTACCGATCAGCATATCAATATTGTCATTGCCCTTCTAAAGCCCATATCAGCCAGACCCTGTTATCAGGAGGGTGTCCAGCTGGGTGATTGGGTTTCAGTGTTTGGCTTCCCATTCTGCTGCTGTGGGCCCCTGGAAATGCTGATGGACCCAGAACCTGATCTGTGCTTGCTTCCTGAGGACAAACGAATAAAAATAACTGCCATAGGACAGGAGACAGGAAGGGAGGGAGGGGGGAGGGAGGGAGGGAGGAGTAGAGATAGGAGAAGAGTCCCCCCTCCAGGTAAGCCATTCATGTTTTCGGAGGCGAGGGGTTGGAAAGCAGCAGGTTCAAACAGCTGGAGGCCGACACGACGCGGTGGAGAAACGAGGAGATGGATGGACAGGAAAGCAGCGGAGGGAGATGTGACGTTTATTCTAGACAGAGAAGACACAGCGCTTGATTTATATGGGTGTGATGGACGGCATGTGTCTCCAGCTGGGACTGCTGTCTCCCAGTCGTCCTGAGAGGAGGAGCGGGAGGAGGACGAGGCTCAGCTGGATAGCCTGGGTAACCATAAATATTCACTCCGTCCGCGTCTTTCTCTTTCCTTACTCACATGCTGGTGACAGCTCATTCAGTCAATCTGCCTCTGCCTTCATTTTCTCGCGGCATCTTGAGACACACATGCTTCTGAATCTGCTTACTGTCTAGTTGAAGTGTAATATCACTCAGTCGGTTGATATTTGCTTATAAAATATGATGACTGGTGGTGGTGTGCGGAATTTATTTAGTAGTATGTCATTGAATATAGCCTCTAACCTGTAATATAGTGTTGATTGGTCCGATCCATCATTTTGCTGATATACACTGCCGTTCAAAAGTTTGTAAAGTTTGTTATATTGATTTTTTTCTCATATTAGTTTTCATTTCGTTTGGATTAGGGCTGTCAATCGATTACAACTATTTAATCGTGATTAATCACAAATTAATCACACATTTTTTGTCTGTTCAAAATGTACCTTAAATGGAGATTAAGTATTTAATACTCTTATCAACATGGGAGTGGGCAAATATGCTGCTTTATGTAAATGTAGGTATATATTTTTTATTGGAAATCAATTAACAACACAAAACAATGACAAATATTGTCCAGAAACCCTCACAGGTACTGCATTTAGCATGACAAATATGCTACATTGCAAACTGTGTCAGTGTGCTGACTTGCTTATGACTTGCTCCCAAAACTGCATGTGATTATCATAAAGTGGGCATGTCTGTAAAGGGGAGACTCGTGGGTACCCATAGAACCCATTTTCATTCACATATCTTGAGGTTAGAGGTCAAGGGACCCCTTTGAAAATGGCCATGACAGTTTTTCCTCGCCAAAATTTAGCGTAGGTTTGGAGCGTTATTTATCCTCGTTTGCGACAAGCAAGTATGAAAAGGCTAGTATTTCTTTTGCGTTATTGTGTTAACTTTGTTAATTCAGACACAAAATGTATTATATATACTTGAAATTGTTTTGTCCTCAAAAGAAGAAGGATTAAATGATTCAAACTTCCATTTAGTCGATGTCCCCACAGTGTTGCATAACACGATTCAAGATTCAAGATTCAAGCCCTTTATTGTCATTCTGTATTGCAACTAAATTAGATTGTGACAGTCCCATAGGTGCTAATGAGAAGATGATACAATATAAAAAGAGATAATACAATATAAATATTAAAAAAATAATACAATATAAAAATACCATATGTACATTGGCGAGATGCCAGATTCTTGTACAAAGTGTCCATCAGATAATTATTTCACAATAGTGTCCAACATATTGTTATTGCACATGTCTGTAAACAGTTCACGTTTGTGACAGTAAATTCATACATGATTAGTATTGCACATTCCGACAGGTCTTATTACACGTGTTCATCTCAGACAGAGGAGATGTCAGAGTTCAGGAGGTTTATGGCAGTTGGGAGAAAATCAATTTTTTAATCAGTCTGTTTGTGCCGATTGATCTGAAGCGCCTGCCTGACGGGAGGAGCTTAAACAGGTTTTGTGTCCGGGATGAGGGATGTCCTTCATGATGTTTTTGGCCCTTCTCATACAGCGAGTGTTGTCAAGGTTGTCAAGTGATGGCAGTCCATTGCCAACAATGTCCTGTGCTGTTGTCATGAGGTTAGCTCTTCTTAGCCTCCACAGAAAGTCGAGGCATTGCTGTGCTTTGCCTATACTACCATTGAGGTGTTGACAGCCCGGGAGAGGTCCTCTGAGATGGTGACTCCTGAAGCTGGAAACTCTCTCCACAGCCTCTGCTTTAATGGTTATTATTACTGTTGGAACCACTTCTTCTACCAAATCTCCTTCGACTTTGAATTTGTTTTCCAGACCAGAAAAGCGCAGTGCAATTGGGCTCTAAATATTTTGGGAAGCTGTTTGTCTTTGGGCCCTCTGCTGTCTACTCAGTGGTTAGATTTGAGAGGTTTAGACTGTGATTTGTCATTCCATCGATTGTTCAGCTGATATTCCAACAATGCTAACCCTAGACTAACATTATATTTCTATTGGGAAGTTTGAAGAAGAGCTTTGCTTTTACTTCTTCTTCTTCCTCGTGTCCAGCCATCTTCTGTACCACGTCTTTCCAGTGGTTGGCGCAGGCGAGCGCAGCGGCATTTGGTTCGGCCAGGTCATCTTTGGTACATTGGTTTGGGATTCGCCACACACACACATGCATCGGAAGTTGTTATTTTCCATTTCTTCATGGACACCTTGCAGCATCCTTCACCAGCCCGCAGGCGGTTCAGTGTTTTTTCCAGACAGCCCAAGGTTTCATCGTGGCCGGTAGCGAGGCATTCACCTGGGGTGATGCCTCTCTCCATCCAGTGGGTTGTCTGGTTGCCAAGGCTGTTCCACTGGTTCTGCCATTCAGTAATCCTGGCATCAGTTGGGGTTGGTCTCCAGTACTTCAGTGGTGTCCAGGAAACTGCTCCTGGAGCTTAGCTGAGCATCATTTGCTTTTACTAAATGATGGCATGTAACAAACCACCCCGACCTATCAGACCTACTCTCAACACTGAGCTGATATAACCTCCCCTACACTTCCACTCTAACTGAGTTAGATCACCCAGCTTCTCTGGGATGTATTAAAATATCTCACACACACACTCGGCCAGAGTTTGGAGCCTTGGTGTCTCTGACCTGTCATCGGATGGGGATCCACTTTGTCTCTTTCAGGCTCGTCATGGTTGGGAGGAGGGGTGCTTTTATTGTGTAAAATCTATCTCTTCTTACATCATTTAAGATCCCTGCAACTCTTAAAGGACGCTCATGAATTCTACATACTGTTCCTCTTATATGTTTCAAAGCAGCTGAGTAGTTGGTCTTCCTCTACTGTCTGCAGTCGGGTGGTAGATTATATAAAGTGTGTTGCAGACGGATGAAGCTGTCATTTGGTTCATCTGTGAGATTAGAATCATCGAGGAGACCCGCGCTGGCACTCGTCTCTCTGACTGTACTCAGAAAAGGCAGATTAGCATCTCATTAAAATTAATTGGTCCAAACATCTGTCATTTCCTTTATCCCTGTATCTTTTTGTTTCTACTGCCAGTTTGTTTTTTTTTGTTCCCAGCCAGTTGCATAAGCATTGAGAGCTCATACAGTGTCACTGCTGTATTTAGGAAGACTGTGACACACTGGCTGGTTTACATGTTCCTATACTGTCTCCATTTCATATGCCACATCAATGCCAAAATCAATCCGTCCTTTTTGTATAGTTAATTACCAGAGTGACGATGTCTCTATTGGCCAGTTTGTCACTCTGTTTGTTTGTTCGTTCAACATTGTAAAGTATCTCATCAACCACTGGCCAGACTGTGAAGTCTTTGCTGTTTTTGGTATGGATATTTGCGAAATTAGAGAGCTTTGGGAGGGGGGTAATAATCTGAGGAAAAATTTTGATTAAAGTCGTAAATTTAAAAGAAAAAAAACTTGGATATTCTCGAGATTAATGTGGCAAATTTACGAGAAAAAACTCACATTTAAAAGAAAAAAACATGAATATTCTCTGAGATTAAATTCGCGAATTTACAAGAAAAAACTCACTTTTAAGAGAAAAAAAATGTAATGTTCTCTGAGATTAAATTGGCAAATTTACAGGAAAAAAACTTGAATATTCTCTGAGATAAAATTTGCAAATTTACAAGAAAAAACAGATTTATGAGAAAAAAGATGAATATTCCCTGACATTAAATCTGCAAATTTAGGAGAAAAAAACTTGAATATTCACTGAGGTTACAAAGTCACAAATTTCCGAGAAAAAATTGTTTTTTTTTTGTCAAGGAACCAAATCGCTTTGTAAGGTTGGATCAAACTCATCACACCACAGACGCTACTGTTACACTGGTAACGCCATCCGCTGTATGAATTTCGTTGCTCCTAAAGTAGAGTTCATATGGTGAGGACGGCCTCTGAGCTGAGCGATGCGAAAGGTCCTGAAAGATATATACACATGTTTTCTTTCATGTTCTTTCTGTGTTCTTTTATGAACATAAATAAATACTAATATGGTGAATATATTTGGCACTCGGTGACTCACGTTAATTCAGTGTTTAACGGTGGTGTCTGTGGAGTGATGAGGTTGATTCAGCCTTGCAAAGTGAAGCGATGTAGTTTCTTGAATAAAACAAACATTTATTTTTCTCGAAATATATGACTTAATAAATTTTGGATTTCTTTCTCATAAATTTACCACTTTAATCTCAGTGAATATCCAATTTTTTTTCTCTGCCCGGCACAAATTTTGTCTATTCGCCTCTTTGCATTGATTTTGTATGTAAAAGTTTGCTTCGCTCTTGGTGTGAACGCACCATTAGTCTTGCTCCAAACCAAGAAGGAAGAAAGATAATTTAATGCCTGTGAATGAGGTCCAATAGTGGTGATAAATGTTGGTTTCATTCCACGTTATCTAATCCTTTAATGCCATCTTAAAGACTCTTTACTATTTATTTACTTTCACAGCCTTAAAACTGGTAAGGCTTATTTTAGTTACATCCTAAAATGTGTGTATTTACAGACGTTAAAAATATCCAGAAGGAAGAATCCAGAATTTGTGAAACTCAAGACTATGACTATGTGCAATGTCCCTGTGACTTTAATAATTCATTGGGTAACCTCTAAGACGTCTCACCCATCATTTCTGTTGATTTTTTTTGCCTGCTCATATTTGACTGGGCTCAGTATTCAGGGAATATCAAGCCAAACATTTCCACTGTACGGCAGAGCTGACGCATCCCAGCAGTATTTACACTCCTCCACTTCCTCTTCTGTCTCTCTCTCTCACCATCCCCCATGCTCCTCCTCTTCCTGGCTGCACAATCAATGTCAGGATAATGAAGACAGAGTATTGATCGCAGGACGCTGTCAGGCCTGACTGAAAACGGAGCTTTACAAAAGCCCCGGCTGAAATGAGACTGGACGTTTCGTCTCTATCTAAACACGAAGGTCTCAGACGTAACATGATTTCATTGATGTGTCATGTGTGACTGTTATTCCGTTATTTGCCTACGTGACCCACTTTCCTCATGGGCATCATTAAAGTTTTATCTTACAGCGAAGGAGGAAAAGACGCTGATGTAGAAGAGAAGGACGACTTGAGTGTGTTTCCATGTTCTTCTCATGTGAGGACATGTCTTGACTGTCCGTTTCTGTCTGTGTCCTCAGGTATTAAAGCCAGTAGTTAGTCCTGAAGTCAACCATGGACTGGGCAACAGGAGACTCATCAACTTTTCCTTGTCAGGTAGGATGCCAACAAACATGTGCGTTTTTCTTTCCATCCGTTCCTGTATTGCTTTCCTCCAACATTCAGACACACTCTGTCCTCATTTGACCTGCAGCTCTCTGTAGTAATGTCTGTTGTTTTAACGGTGTCTCTCTGAAAGCGGTGGTATGCTCAAAAATCAATGCCAGCCAAACTGATTAACTCTGACATTTACTACTTTAAAGGGGAACACCACCTAATTTCAGAATTCCAATATGTTATGTCCATGGCTCGGGAAAGTTCAATCAATATTAGTGAACATGAGCTACTTTCTCTCTCGAAGCCAGAAACCAGAGAAGTGAGTCTGAAAACTTGATGATGTCATAGGGTATATAGTCTGTAGCTGAGTCAAGAGCTCTTCCAAACATAATTAAATGAGTTTATATTTCATTAAGTTTGCAAATAGCTCGATAATGTAATGAGCCGGGACTGGGTTTATTACTTTATGACGGATGAAACAGGGAACAGATGGATCTTTTAGCAGGTTTATTTTGAAAGATAAAAAGTTTAAAAAGGTAACGTTACAAATAGAAGATGTGGAAACTCGCTTTAAAAACAGATGCGCTCGTAGCTGGCGGTACCGTGAGGTGGTCGGCGTGTTTCCGTGTAACGTAACGACGGATGTCTCTCTCATTCAGCAACCTTGTTGTGTTCGTTTAACGTTACACTACGTTGTCCCTCACCGTCCCGTCATCTACCGCTTTTTTCTTCCTCACCGCGAACGGCCAGCAGCTCCCGCACCTCGATGTCTCGCCACACATCCGTGTTGTTCTCGTCCGTTGTTCATCTCCGGTGTGTCTGAAAACATTCCTGCTGCTGTCGCTCCGTTTGTTTATGAGCTACGGCGACAAGTGACAGTTGCATCACGGACTGTGCGCCCTCATTTGCAACCGAATAGGTTTGTCCCGCCCGTTTGTTAGCGACCCTGGTGCGTGAAGTTCACATAGAAATCAACCCTGGTCCGACCCTGTTCTGACCCACCCTCCAGTAGTATGTGAGATTAGCCGTGGACAGACAGATACATACACACACACATGACAGAACGCATGATCTCCCTACAGGTTTACGCCTGGCGGAGATAACAATTGATTCTGTTGACAGTCTATAGTATTCATTGCAACAGTCCTTTGGTTTTACAAGAGAATATCGAGTACTTCCATCCTCTAGACCAGCGGTTTTCAATGTCTGGCACTGTGGGCTTTCCCTCAGACAAAATCTAATTTATGAACTCTAGTTCCCATAATGCTTTGCAGTATGTAAACAGGGCATATCCACGCATTTCATTTTTAAAATTCAAAGAAATGTTTTCTCAAGAATAGTACAGTTTATCCCACAGTCATCATAGATAAACCCTACAGCTGCAAGTCACTAATGAAAATCCTGCCATGTGTCGATCTGAAACTGTGCCAGAGTTTTCTATCATAACAAGTGGACAGACATTTTTTTGTGTCATTCCATAACCCTTTGCTTTCACGTCCACCTCTTTCAGACCTCCAGGCGCTTGGTTTGAAGAAGGGGATGTTCTTCAATCCCGACCCCTACCTGAAGCTCTCCATCCAGCCTGGGAAGCACAGCATCTTCCCCTCGCTGCCACATCACGGCCAGGAGAAACGCTCCGCAGTGGTCTGCAACACAGTCAACCCACAATGGAACACCGAGGTACATATAATAGTCCTATTTCCGTCTTCCATTTAAATGTTTTATGTCTTTAAAGCACTCTGAGGTGCTTGATGTGTAAAGTTACCATGGTTACTGGTGTTGTTCTCATCTAACTCAAGGTCGGCAGAAAAGGCATCTTAAACAGTTTATACCAGCCGGGAAATGGTTCACACACAGTGTCACTCTGCTCTGCAGTAATACAACAGACTGTGATGTCTTGGTGTAGCTTGACACGAGCTTGAAAACATATATGCAGTCGTGTTAATTTAACTAACATCTAGGGGAAGATTTAAGTACTATAACATTGGCTAACATACTGAACTTTTGTCAGACGCCCAGCTGTTTCCGTTTAGTTCTGTCGCCTCAATGAACCGGGAGCAGCTCGTCGGTGAAGTTGAAATGAGGAGTTATCTATACGATACCTCCTCATTTCACTATACAAACCTAATTAAGGTGGCAGCTGTCTGGAGGGAGATAGCCAGGGAGCTGAAAGTTTCCTACCTGCTGTTGGCTATATTGTCATTTCCAGTAAATATCACAATATTAAACGTGGGTTTTCTGTTTAAAAAGAACAAACGTAGGAAGATAGATAAGATAGAGATAAAATACTTCTCCAGTCTGATCTCGAGCGTATAGCTGATCGGTAGCCGACGTGGTTTGTTTACATGACGTAACAGAAGTGCATATAGTGAATTCAGTGTGGACACGGTGTAGGAAGGAGATTTTTGGGCCCCTGACAGCTTCTGGCCCTCGGTGCGCCGCACCGGTTGTAGCGTCGATATTTATGCCACTGAGAAGAGATATTTTTGGGTGGCCAAGGATATTGGTTTACCACCCATACAACTGGTGATTCTGCAGATTCATGCACCTATAATTAGGTTGGGTATTGGTTCTTAATACGTTTTAAGGTATATCAACTGAAATAACACAGTACCGAGTAGTATCGAAACCATATCAAATATTCAGTATCTGTGTATCGATGTTTTGTTATTTTTGACAACACTATTATCTGCCACTGTGCAGAAATGCCGGGTTTAAACAATGAATAGACGTGCAAAAAAAGCTGCGCAACATTCAAATGTTGATTTTGGATTCAATTGTCAGCGTTATGACTGAAGCTGTGAACTATTCGGTGCTGCCCTACAAACAACGGTTCTTAACAGTATAGTAGGTCAATGTAGTCGTCAGTTTAGTCTCAATACTGGATTGTTATTTAAATGAATTTTGAAGGAGAAAATGTCCTAAAATTCACATGTTCCTTATATAAAAACCCAGTACAACGGATTGCACAACACAGAAAAAGGGAGGATTGGGTGCTTCTTTGGTTTCAGCAGTAGAGTAAGAGGATCAATGTAATCCATGAAAATCATATTTGCTTTGTGGAAAACAAGATCAGCCAATTGATTTTCTCATTTAGAGACTTTTTCTTGGAAAACCGTACGTTTCTGGAAAGTTCATCGCCAGTTAATCCTGTTGTGGACGCAGCAGTTTAGCGGCAGGAGCAAAAAGGCTTAAAGTGACATTAACATTTTATATACTATGTGTAGGAACTGTTTAACAAATACAAATTCAACACGACTGAAAGCTTTGCCAAAGGAATGACTTATTTCATAAATACATGAAACTCAATTTATCTTTGTTTAATTGTTAAGGACTGTAACTTAAACTGCAACGGTCATACACTATTTCACATACAAATCTTTTTTTTAACTTGTTTAAACTTTAATTTTTAGTATAGGTGAGCACACATAAGTAAAATGACACTAACTATAGTTGAATGACAGACCTGGTCAGCCTTCCTGTGGGCATTATTATCATGATGAATCTACTCCAGGGATTTATTATATAATGTCTTACACTCCTGAGTCAGTGCCACTTCATTTCAATTACCATTTTCACCGTTCCTTAATGATATACCTGTTTAAAACTAATGCTCCATAGTTTGAGGGCTCAACGTCATGATAATGGCATTTAAGGTGAGTAATATCACTAATAGCTCCTGTTAAAGTGTTTCTCCAGACTTGCCAGTACATCATAATCAGTATTATTGAAATTCACTGTCATGCCTCTGAGTATGCTCTATTAGAACAAATTAGAAAAAAGAATCATTATTTTAATAACTTTGTTGACAAATGTGAATAAATATCCCTATAATTGAAAGTCTGTTTGGAAAATTGATTACTCAAATAGTCTGGAGTAATTAGAAATATTTGGATCACTTGAGACTTTCAAGTGATCAATTAAATCCCAAATACGGTTTCTCTCAGTCATGTTTAAATTCCTCGCCTGAAGTTTTAAGGAATGCTTCTGCACCTTGTCAGTCAGGACCTGTAGCTTGCCGTCTGAACATTTCATTTTTCTTTTTCTCTGTCATTTTTCTGCCTACTGTGTTTTTGGAAAGACAACATTTATACTTTGCCAGATGGATAATTGCAATCAGACGCAAAAAAAAAGGTCAAATTGCATTCAGCTGCACAACTTTATGGGTGTGTTTGCACTGTAATATGATTACATTATATATTACAGAGCATTATCACTTGGGAATCGGACCTTGAGATTGAGCAGGTAGCGGTTGCAAGTGATGTGCAACTCATGTGCTATCAGCGGCCGCAATCCGTTCTTTGTGAATCAGTGTATTTGTGCATAACACAGAGCTGTTTTCTGTCCGACTGCGTTGTCTGTTTCACGGCACAGTCTCTACCTTTTATTACGTCCCTCAGGAGACTCCATACACTGATTGAATGTAGTGTCCCTCTTGGCAGCATCCACTCAGCTCGAAGCCACTTTCCCTTTTTTCCAAACAGCTCTCATGTTGAGTGGAGCTCGGCTTGCTTGGCAGTAATGTACTGTATAACTCTAATGGGTCTCCATAGCATGCTTCCTCGGTCAGCATACTTTTCCATACTGCAGCCCGGTGCTGTGCAGCTCTAAGAGAGAGAGAGAGAGAGAGAGAGAGAGAGAGAGAGAGAGTCTGCATCATTATGTAATACGATAAAATGATGACATGATATTAGCACCAAAAAAAATATACCATCACAAGAATGGATCCCTGGAAACTGGACAGTACTTTCCATGGAATTGAGTATTTTATTGCAGATAGATCCTATAAATAGTGGTACTATGAAGCTTTTTTTTGCATTATTAATGCAGGGTTATATTTAGCTTCATTCGCCACTATATTAGATTAGTGTTGACCTTTATTAATGCCGTTTACTTCTTAGTAAAGTACTTAGTACTTAGTGCTGGATCTGATATGGTTTGATTGCTTGTTTGTTGATGAGTTTTATTCTTCCGTTGTCAAAAAGATGTTTAACAAGCTTTTAAATTTGGAAATGAGTAACAGTTTAGTGTTAATACTAAAGGGTGCATGGTTCCCAAAATTCTTGCTAATACCAAGCTAGATTGTGCTCAATAGACTAATTCCATTAGTTCAAAAAGGGCAAAACCTTTGGCCCTACTTTAGTAGGGGTCAAGCGGGGGATATGTGAGCCATGCTCAATTTTGCCTTGTTTACAGTAGTGCAGTGATCACTGTTATGCAATGGAGAACTGAGCTTATACTGTATGTGCGCACTGCAACAATTCAGAAGCCAGTCGCTTTAGCTGTGATCCTCCTCCGTCTTGTATCTCACGCTCAGTAATGCAGACGTCTAAATGAAGAGAGCTTTCCCTCTCTGTAGGCATGTGCGATATGTTGGAATAAGAGTTGTGATCCGCCGTGCTTAACGGGGGGAGTGGTATGGATTTATAAGCTCCTTTTAAACGTCATAGTGATGTCATCAGGGTTATCTCAGCTTGGACTTTGGAACGACAACAATTTTAACAGAAAGCCTGTGTTGCCAACTAGGGATGTGGATTTTGAATGATGTGGGGAGGAGAAGGAGCTTGTCTCCATGGATACCAACAACTTTTCTTTCCGCCATTTCCACCACCAACCACAGAAGAAATAACCACTGTTGCTGCTTTGTAAATGTGGTGGAAGTCTCAGATATGTCAGAAAACCAAACGCCGTTGTGTCTGGGTTCATAACGTCACCCGACGGCGAGCTGTATTCACATACAGTGCCGTTGCACTGACTGTATCTAGCAAGCCACACGTCGCTACTGCGGTATGAACCCAAAATAAACAGATAGTGCTGTGATTTAATTGCAATAAATGGATCAAAAGTAATGCCGAAATAACTACATAATAATGCCGATCTGTAAAAAGTCACACTAACACTAACTTTAAATCCAAAATGGACAAGAAGTCAAAAGTGCTCAGAATCACCAAAATTTGAACATCTGCAGTCTCATGACAAAATGAGCCAACAACTTTTAAAATGCTTGTTTTCCGAATAGAGTTTGGATCGATCAGTGCCAGTGCTGACATAGTAGCTGCTCCATCAACACTCAAGATAAAGTCATCCAGGCATTAACACGGCAGCAAGTTGTTGTTTATACCATCTAGAGTCTGTGGTTTATACATATACAGTTATACACAGAGTTTCGTCCCGTCCCGACTATCGTAGCTCTGGGTGACCGCAGACAGCTGCAGAATATTTTTTTTCCTCCATTTCTGATTCAACGTCAGTGACGACAGCAGGAGAATCTCAACGCTGATGGGCTTTCACGACACAGCGTCAATCAAATTTCTTGCTCAAGTTGAAATATTTCAACTCGCACAAATATGTCAATTTTGCACATTCCCGTCCTTCGCGCCATTCGCACCGCCCAGCGCAAACACACATGTTTTTCTCTTTGCATTGACTTTCTGTGCCATCGAAAAGTCTGCTTCGTGCTCGGTGTGTATACGCACCGTAATGAAGAGACACTGTCAGGCTGCAGCCATGTCAATGTGACACATACTAGCGACTAAAAGTCTGAATATCTCAGCCTCTCTGCTGCACAGATTTTGAAGTGACCCAACTTCATTATTATTATGTGATTATGTGATTAATAATACGGCCTGTGAGTTCCTTCTAAAGGTCACTCCTTCACTTTGCTGTAAATGGCTTGATCAATTTGTCTTATTCTTTATTAGCAAGGGTCTATTGTACTCCTAAATTGGGTCTTAAGAGTGAATCTCGCAGCCTCTATAATATAAATACGGACTCTCTTATTCCCTTATTCCTCCTACTTCTCCTCTAGTTGTCCTATCCATTTCTCTCCTCATACCACCCCCCCCACCATCCTCTGCAGCTTCATTTCACTCCTCTTCCTAGAGATTAACAATGTACTCTGCTGCTGCAACAGCAGACACCCCCTCCCATTTCCTCTCTCTCTCTCTCTCTCTCTCTCTCTCTCTCTCTCTCTCTCTCTCTCTCTCTCTCTCTCTCTCCTGTACAATCTCACCCTCTTTATTGAGTTTGTCCCGCATCCTCCACTCACAAACACACACTTTTGCTCCGTCTGCTCCCTTCTGGCTCATCTTGTAAATTATTCACTCCGACTCCTTTTCATCGTCCTCCTTTATCACCCCGCACACTGATTCCCCACAGCTCAGCCTTTCTTCCTCTCCCTCCTCCTCCTCTCATTTTTCTGTCTTCTTAGCAGCACGGTGTCATTTCATTTCATCCCATGCAGCCAGATACATTTTTTATTTTATTATTTTCATTTCCTCATTATGCTGTCCTTTTTTTTTGCCCTAACCTATGAATATTTCCGTGTATCTTTTTTTTCATCTAGTCTTCCAGCACTAGGATTGACAACCACATATCACAGGACATACAAGAACTCTATTTACAACCACGTCAGAAAAACAAACACAGCCAGTATGATACGCATGGAGTCACTGACTGTAATGCTGGCTGAGGTACAGCTAAGGTTAGCAGAGGACAGCAGCTGATAATCTACTGTAGCTGCCACTGCTGATACACGCGCACACACACACACACACACACACCTTTAGGTTTTCCTTAAAGCGGAACTGCGCCTATTTTCAAAATTCATACATGTTATTGCGATGGTCTAAGACATGCCAGAAATACATGTGAACATGAACAACTCTCTCCCAAATCCAAAAACTAGAGCGCTAAGTCTCAAACTTGTGATGTCATAGGGTATAAAGTGTGGAAGAGATGTTCTAGATGACACTGAGAGCAGCCAGAGGAATGTTCTGAGTATATGGGAACATTTTCTGTTTCACAACTGACTACACTACAATAGAATAAAGCTTATTTGGGTATAAAAAAAAGAAAAGAAACATTCCGTGGGTCCACAAAATCAGTCTCCCAACTCATATATAGCTGGTATGAGAAAAATTTTAAGTTTTTTGAACATTAAAGCATTTAAACATGTTCTATTAGAAACCTGAAACACACGTGTGAACCTGAAAATAATCCTGATAGGTCCTCTTTAAGAATACAGGACAACGAAGACAAAGAGGGATCACACGTAATATTCACCAGTATACAGTATATTTTTGACGGGTATTTACCAATGTGGATATTTTTGGATTAAAGCTGCTAATAGTTTATAATTTGTGCCAATATTAATTTAAGCATTAAGGATCTGACTGCCAGAAATTTAGAGGCATGTCTCAACGGGCTTTAAGCTACGCTCAGCGTTCCGCTCTGAATTTAGATTTTGGTCGGAGTGGAAAAAAGCTGGGGAGGATTTGGACGGTTAAAGTCGCAGGCTCTGAAGAGACATTTAAGAAACTTGGACGGCGATCAGACCCCCGCTGAGAGAAGCGGGGGGGGGGAGCGGGAGAGGGAGATTATTTAATTCATCCATACTAAAAACCACATACATCTCTAATTGGCTTGGAGAAAGAAAAATAAACCTTAAATTAAGCGGCTACAAAGCTGGAAAGATATGTGAGCTTGTAGCTTCAATGAGAGAGACCAGTAATTGGCCACTGAGTGGGAAGGTCTCTGTACACATCTTACACAAGTGAGAGTAAATAAACAGAAACTAATATTTTATGGATTCCCCAGATACGCTTCCAAACCCACCCGCATTTTATGTTCTTCATCAAACTGAACATTAGTACTGTATATGTTGCACAAAGACATGAGTTATGGCAGAGTTACATTGTACAGTGGTCTCTATTTGATCAGTTTAATCTAATGGCAATTTACTATCTTGGTTAAGGTTAGGGAAAGATTGTGGTTCTCATTAAAGTTACTCTTCAGTCAAAAACATGTTTTTCTTCTTGTTCCTTGAATGTTTGAGCTTCACTGTTCAGAATGACGTACGTGCAGATTTTGACACTAGAAGGCCGTTTTCACATTAATCTACTGAAGGAGGAAAACTCACCTTAAATCTCAGTTTAAGATGCGTACGTACAAGCAGGATTTATGACGTTACAGCTAGATTCGAGCCAATCATGGTCCACTATGCAACTTACAGGTCACATACACAAGATTAAGAGATCTTGTGTCCAGCAGTTAAAACTTTTGAAATGAACATTAACATATCCATAGGTTCTGGACCAATGAGGGACGGGGAGGTGATGTCATTTAACTGTAATTTAACAATTTTTTAACGAGGTTATTTCACTTTTTTTGCGGAAAAACAATGTTAGACTCAAACTATTATTCAAATCTGAGTAATTTTATGTCTGTCCACTTGGATACCTTTGGGTGTGCCAAAAGGGTTTTCTACCTCTTGAAAGGAAATCTGGCTATGAAATACTACTGATATTCACTACAGGAGGCTATGTGCACACAATGGAGCTTTTGGCCATGACAGTTACCCTGTGCATCATCACATTCTACCATTGTAAACAATATAAACTCAATAAAAAACAACTAAATTGTATAATTTTGACTCCAAATGAAGTAGTTTTATTATAATAATGAAATATGATCAAGTAGAAAATAACAAATAAGATCAACCACAGTGTAAATAAGATAACAAAAAAGAATCCAAAGTCAAGTATATACAGTACATTCAATATAAAAACAGGCCAAAATATTATAAAGTAAAAATACAATTTCTTGTGCGTTGGTTTTGTTACTAAAATGTTGAAATCATTGCCAACCAAACATTATTTGGACAAAATACACGTGGAATGTTGTTTTAATTGCGTTAAGGCCTCGTCTTTTAGAAACAATTTGGAAAAATGACCGCCACGGCACTTTATGCAGTTTTTAAAGGCAGTGTTTTAACACACAGCTCAGCCGAACCCGGTACCGGGTAAAAAAGCTTACAGACTAACATGAGTTTACAGGCACAGATATTATGTTCTAACTATAGTGCAGAAACAAAATATCAAACACCATCCCAATCCGGTGACACTGAGAGGTCTAACCGTTACGACGCTCTCTCCTCTGTCTGTTTCTGCAGAGGTTTAGCTTTGTGTCTCTGCCCACTGACGTCCTGGAGATCGAGGTGAAGGATAAGTTCGCCAAGAGTCGGCCGATCATCAAGCGTTTCCTCGGGAAGCTGTCCGTCCCCGTCCAGAGGCTGCTGGAAAAACATGCCATCGGGTAAAACACACACACACACACACACACATACACACACATTTATACAGTTGAGTGCAGTAGGACTGTTCTAATCATCAGTCCAAATATGATGACTGAGAGTCTGTAGAGCTGTGGAAGCGTTCCCACATACATTGGCCCACACAGACAACGGATGAGATGAAGGATGTGTGTGTGTGCCAGTTTAAATCTCACGTGACCATCTGATTTTAGCTCTGATTTCAATTCTTCCCGTCTCTCCCTGCACTTGTTCTTCACTCACTCTTCTCTCTTTCTCCTCTGTGTTTCTTGTCTGCAGGGATCGGGTAGTGAATTATACGCTGGGTCGCAGGTTGCCAACAGATCATGTCTGCGGCCAGCTGCAGTTCCGCTTTGAGCTGACCTCTTCTATACACCCAGGTACATGAAGCATAATGCCATACAGCAGTAGACACATTATCAGTCCTGCTATCTTCCCTTGGCTGTTAAGCTCTTAACTCAACTGTCTCTTTGGGAGGTCAACTTATACATGGATAGTTTATTTTTTTTGCATTTTAGTGCTACAGAGCCCAGCAGGTGTCATGTTTTTATTATTATTATTTTTTTATAATTAGTATTTTATTGATTTTTTTACATGAACATTGTCACATTTTGGTCCACAAATCAATACTCCTATATGCAAAATAATATTAATATAAAAAAAATAATAAATAAATAAAAGACATAAATGATACATTTAAAAAAATAATATCTACAAAATCCTAGTATACAAATAAAATGTTAAAAATAAATAAATAAAATAAAAGAGACAAATCAAATACATATTCCTACATTCATCTGCACCATGGTCTAATCTAATTTACAAGCATCCAATCAATTTATGTAAGAGGTGTGCTCTCACATGAACGCCCCATTTTCACAAATGACTAATTTGTCCCCCTTAACCCTCTGAGACCCACAATAGCCCCATTTTTTGTTTTTTTAGGGGGGTACAGGGGGTCTTTAGGGGGAGATAGCAGGTCAACAGTAGACGTCACATAGGAGTTGTGTACATCACCTGAAAACTGGGAACCTGAAGATTAATTTGAGACTCTGTGTCAAGTTGTTTTAAACTTGAGTAAATTCATTCATTCATTAATTGAAATAAATTGTGAAAGTGTGTAAGGGCTTACAACATTATAATAGCAGTGTGGTGGTCATCCCCATGTTCACTTATGTCTCATAATTTGTTGCAGCAATTTTTGGGTTGTTACCATTTGTTACACAGATTTGGTGCTAAATTTAACCATTTTTTACCACTGGAGGATTGGTATAAATGATCAATAATCCCTCCAAAAAACAACATTAAGACACCAAGACCCTGAGGAACACCATGGAAAAAGCCATGCTGTGATTTTGTAGCACACATTGACAGAACAAAACACAGTGTTTAATCATTGTATCCAAGTATCACTGTCCAATTTCAAAACCAAACTGTAACACAACCGAGCAGCTCATTTGATTCGTCCGCGGTCCCACAGTCTAAACAATCTGCCGCTCCTCAACGCCACGATAGTGAGGTCATTATTAATTCAACAGCACAAATCTGTAATTCATGCACATGATTTATTCATTTGTCATGCACATTTGTTTTGTTTTTTTTGGCTCCTTGACACCTGCCAGGCTGTGTACGACGAGGAAGAGAAAAGGGGCAGATGACAACGTAGCAAAAATCTTCTTTGGCGTCACTATTTTTTAAAGGGGAAGACATCAAAGTGTCGAGGATTTCTCTACTGCATCTGTGATGAATTATAAAGACTTTAGTGTCTCCAGAGGGAGCTGTGTGGGAATCTGATAAATGTCCTTGAGCGATCCGCTGTCCTCAGTGTCGGTTCGGTCTGAAGTTTGAAAATGAAACAAATCTGTAGGTGTGGAGTTAGAAAGAAGTGAGCTTACCAGACCTCTGTAGCCGCACTGCTCAGCTCTGCTGCAGGCTAGAGGCTCCGTTAGCAACTATCAAGGCCCAGACGCACCAAGCCGACGTCAAAGAACTAGTGGAGATGAACTGGACTGTTGCGTCGCCTCACGCCGCCTTTGTCTTGGCTGACAAGTTGCACTTGAACGCACCGCAAAGACTACAGCCGACGTCCAGTTAACACGAACGTTCTGCGTCTGCGTGAGAGGAAACGACTCTCCACACCAGCAGGCGGCGGTAGTCTGTATTTGTCATTCAAAAAGGGTAACCGAGGATGGCGGATATCCACGCCATTGTTATGATACGCACATGAAACAAAGCAGTGTTTCACACCACTCTCACTCACCACTTTGTTTCATTCCAGACGGCCATGTCGCTGTGAAAATATCCGTGTGTTGGAATGATCAGATGAAAAATGAGAAGAGCCTTCTGTGTGTGTCCTCTTGACTTTACTCGTCGGTTTGCTTTCCTCCCTTCCGTTTCTCTTCTCGCACACTGTTTCGTTTAATCTGAACAGCCAATCAGAGGGATTCAACATGCTGAATCGGCCGAAAAACCTCCGTCACGGCCAGACTAGAACTGACGATGCTTGACACAACGTAAAAACTAGGCCGACAGACGCTCACCGACAACCGACCGTTGGCTTGGTGTGTCAGGGCCTTTAGCATAACACACTTGAATCTGCGACTGAACTCACTGCAGTCGTGTTGCATTGTGGGTGATGTAGGCACCGGGGTTAGAAAAGTAAGAATGTGTGAAGTAGACAATATCTGGTTCTGCTGATTAGGCGTACTCTTATAGAAACATCAGTGCACACAACCCAAACTGTCCAACCGACTCTCAAAAGTGGACCTTTAACGTCTCCATGTGTTCTTTTCTTAGACGATGAGGAGATCTCCTTGGTCATAGAGGCAGCCTGTCCTGAGGGGGGAAATGCAGCACATGACAACCACGTTGCTGATGATGACACGCTGAGCGTGGGACCTGACATGCCCGACCTCCCCCTGGATGCCCCTTCTGACCCGGAGACCTCGGCACCACCAGCCTCCACAGCGGGAGCCTCCACGCCCGAGGAGGTCGGTCCCGCTGAGACGGAGGAGGCTGAGACGACACCGGAGGAGCTAGAAGCTGTCGAGGAGGAGAGCACGGTGAGGGAGGAGCCCCCGTCTGCAGAGCCACAGGTGGAGCAGGGGGAGGATGAACAGCAGGAGGAGAACAGTGGAGAGGAGGGAGGAAGGGAGGAGAGTCAGTGTGAGGGAGAAGAGGAGGAGCAGAGAGCACCGCAAGCTGAGGAGGAGGTGACGGGAGAAGGAAAGGAGGTTGCGGAGGAAACGCAGCCGAAGCCAGACTCTGACAATCCGGTAGTAACAACAGATGATGGGGCTGCTACCATGGAGACCCCCACGGAGGGAAACATCACATCCTCTGTAGAACAAGCTGACGGGGCCCCACAGGAGGCGACGGAGGGAGGAGAAAGAAGCAGCGTCCCCTGCACGTGCCAATCCCCCTTCTCAAGCTACAACTCCAACACTCCCCCGCGACGCAAAAACCGCCCCTGCTCCCTCCCGGTGTCGGAGCTGGAGACGGTGATCGCATCGGCGTGCGGCGAGCCGGAGACGCCCCGGTCCCACTACATCCGGATCCACCACCTCCTCCACAGCCTCCCCTCGGCCCAGCAGAGAGCTCCCAGCCAGGAGGAGGAGGACACTGGGGAGGGAGACAATACGAGCACCATTCAGGACACCACCTCCACGTCTCCAACACTTAAAACCTCCAAAGACGAGGAGAGGCAGGAGGATGAGGACGAGGAGGATACAACCCAGTCTCCCTCTCAGGTACCAACAGTTATGGACTTGAGAGCCAAACACTGAACTCAAGTTACTATTTAATAACAAGTACATGAGTTGAAATAAAATTTAGAAACTTAAAACTTAGTAACTAACTTATTAACTGAGTGCAAAGTACAAACGCATCCCCTGAAAAAAACTATATAAGTTACTTGATGAGTAAAAGAAAAAGAGAAAAACACCAGCTCACTGCATGCTGTGTTATTTTGTGACGATAGAGTATGGAGTGAAGTTAGTCTCAAAATGGTCACAAATGTGTATTACATGATCTACGACTGAAAAATATTATTTACAAATGTAAACGACAATTTGTGTGTCATATTGTCTAATATCTTAAAAGGAACGTGTTACTAACTTGAGGGAACGACTTACTAAATTGAGGGAACGACTTACCGACTTACTAACTTGAGGGAACGACTTACTAACCTGAGAGAACGACTTAATAATTTGAGGGAACGACTTGCTAACTTGAGGGGACAACTTACTTACTTGAGGGAACGACTTACTAATTTGAGGGAACGGCTTACTAACTTCAGGGAACAACTTACTAACCTGAGGGAACGACCTACTAACCTGAGGGAACGACTTACTAACTTGAGGGAACGACTTTCTAACTTGAGGGAACGACTTACTTACTTGAGGGAACAACTTACTAATTTGAGGGAACGACTTACTAACCTGAGGGAACGACTTACTTACTTGAGGGAACTACTTACTAATTTGAGGGAACGGTTTACTAACTTGAGGGGAACGACTTACTAACTTGAGGGAACGACTTACTAACCTGAGGGAACGACTTACTTACTTGAGGGAACTACTTACTAATTTGAGGGAACGACTTACTAATTTGAGGGAACGGTTTACTAACTTGAGGGGAACGACTTACTAACTTGAGGGAACGACTTACTAACCTGAGGGAACGACTTACTTACTTGAGGGAACTACTTACTAATTTGAGGGAACGACTTACTAATTTGAGGGAACGGTTTACTAACTTGAGGGGAACGACTTACTAACTTGAGGGAACGACTTACTAACCTGAGGGAACGACTTACTTACTTGAGGGAACTACTTACTAATTTGAGGGAACGACTTACTAATTTGAGGGAACGGTTTACTAACTTGAGGGGAACGACTTACTAACTTGAGGGAACGACTTACTAACCTGAGGGAACGACTTACTTACTTGAGGGAACTACTTACTAATTTGAGGGAACGACTTACTAACTTGAGGGAACTACTTACTAATTCGAGGGAACGACTTACTAACCTGAGGGAACGACTTACTAACTTGAGGGAACTACTTACTAACTTGAGGGAACGAGTTAATAAAATGTTCTCCTAGGGGTCTAGAGGGGCCTCCGTACATTTCAAACAAAGGCAGACAAAAGAAAAAGTGAGGCCCGGAATGTTTTCTGTCATCTGAATATCTGACCGCAGTTTAAGCCATTATTCGACGGTATACAGAGGCATGAGGAGGCCTCTTCACAGAATGTAACATGTAACAAGTCCAAATGTAACATAGTAAAAGTGTAGATTTTTCTCTATAAATGTTCTTTATTAAGGGTAAAGTATGTCTTCTACCGAAATTAGGAATGTCTGTCTCAATTGTTTTTTTCAAAGATGACAATGAACCAACGTGTCTGGTTTGGGGAAGCCAGCAATGTCTGTCCAACTAATGTGTACCTGTAAGGCAGTAAAAGCTCTATATGTGTTCCTACAGGTCCCAGAGTGTCCAGGCCCCTGCTGCCGTCGCTCCCTACCTCGCAGCCTCTCCATCGAACGTCTCTCTGAGCTGAACCAGCTCCTGGAAGGAGATGGAGGAGGAGGAGGAGGACACACAGCGGTCAGGAGGATCTCTCCCTCCTGCCTGGAGAGCGAAGAGGGAGATTCCAGCAACGGAGGAGGGAGAAGAGTCACCCACCGACACCCGGGCGAGAACGAGTGCGAGTTTTGCGACACCTCCTGCTACAGCACCTCGTGCTACAGCACCTCCTGCTACAGCACGTCGTGCTACAGCAACTCGGGCTACGAGGGCAGGGGCCGCTTCTGCAGCCACACCCGCCTCTCCTCGGTGGACAGCAACAGGCTCTCCGGCAGCACCGTGTTCTCCTCCCAGGACGAGGACGAAGACGAGGAGAGCGCCTTCGAGTCGGTGCCCGACGCCGGCCTCACGCCGGAGGGCCAGGAGGCGGGCGGGGCCGGAGGAGAGAGGAGGACGGGGAGGTTGAAGGAGGCCAGGAGAGGAGAGCAGGGGGAGCCAGCTGTGGCGGGGCCCAGCGACAGAACCAACATCGGTGAGAGAAAAACGTTCTTATTGGTCATCTGCTGGAGTTTCAGCTTCACTGTGTAAACATGATGCACGTCTGTACAACAGCTGGAGCTTCAGTTGGTCAGCTGTCTTGGTGTTAGACCCCTACCATATCTCTGTGGGTCTAATTTTATGAATTTTTAGGTGGTAAATTACATCTGAAGGTCATCCTGGGAGCTAATAATAATAAGTGTAACACCCTTGGTTTGATTCTAGCCAGGGATCCCCCCTTTCCCTCCCAACCTTTCCTGTTCTCCTCTCTCTGCACCATCAACTATGACAGCAAGGCTGAGAAAAACACACACACACATACATACAAGAGGGGAAAATTGCATAAACCAATACTAGAGATGTTAATAATTAACCATTTAACTGTTATTGCTGATCTTGCTGATCATTATTATGTCTTTTATTCTATTTTTATTTAATTAAAATTTCATTATTTTAATATTATCTGCTCATTTTGTGTAGTTTCATAATTTTTATTTAATAATTTTTATTTCCTTGTAATTTATTTACCTTTTATCATCTTAAATACCCATCTTTTATTGCTTTCTTATTCACTAAACTTCTATATTGGTTGTTTTGGCGTGCATTAGTCTCTAAATTCATTTTTAACATTCTACATTTTTTGTCAATCGATTGTACGGCACTTTGAATAGCATTCAACTTGTTTGAATGGTGCTATATAAATAAAGTTTGATTGATTGTTTGTTAACCGACATTAAGAATTTACCCAATTAATGCTATCGGTTAAAATAAATATTTAAAAAATAGCTAAATAGCTGAGCAAAACTCCGAGGAGTGGCTCGTCACTTCAATGAGAATAGCTGGTTGTCGGACAATCGCTAACGTTATGCCGCGCTGACAGACCATATGTGTGAGACAACGGCGGGCACGAAGCCATCGGTTTTGTGTCTAACTGATTTGAAAATGAATCTGCTTATTAAATGTTAACTCTGGCCTGGGCCAACAGGCAGCAGAGTTCAGTTTAATAAATAATGACACTGATGAGAAGATGCATCAGGGAATCCACCGTGGGGTGAGTGGGGAGAGCATCCCTCCTGCACATAAAGGTCATTCATTAGTGGAGACCTCCAGTCGAAAGCCCCTAAAGTCATTAACATTTAACAGATATTCCACGTGTGAAAAGGGCTTAAAAGGAGATAATGTATAACACTGACAAACATACCATCATGCAGATTTAATTTACACCCTGCACATTACTGGATGGAATGACAGTAACATTTGTACAGATGTTCCATCAGAAATATATAAAAGATAAATAGAAAAAAGAGTGTAAATTATTCCCACCTTTGGTCTGAGCTGTTTCATGAGGTCTGCAGTCAAATGAAACGTTGACTGGGCTCGTTTCACCTGATACGTCTTCATGTTTCATACTGTATCACTGCATTTTACATGATGACTGTTATAGACTGTGGTAGAAAAGTAGGTCAAACACACACACACACACACACACACACACACACACACACACACAGTCTTGCAGAAACAAAATGAAATTGCCCTCTTCTGAAATGCAATCAGCAAACTGCCGACTCCCTGCAAGGTTTGTTCTTTCAAATGTTGTTTATATTCTTCTTCCCCTCCCTTCTCCCATCAAAACACACCAGCACATCCTGCACCTGAAGGGTCTTACATGTTTTAATACAATCACACACATTTATTTAGCTAATTTTGGCCTCAGATTAAAAATGTATCTGGTCCACAAGTTCCAAATGTCATCATCAGCTACATTATTTTAGAGCTGGAGTAAAGCCTGGAGTTTCTCTATTGTGGAACAGAGACGATGCATTCACACTAATTCAAATGATTTCTGTCAAATGTGAAATTCCGTAGCTTCTGCGCTTTAAGAGTCCTTTTTAAACCCTAAATGCTAGTTATTTTGAGTGGGGGGTGTGAGGAAGCATGACGTAAACATGATATAAGACCAACATGTAAACAAGGACTTCGGTATGAGGCAGAATACTGTAGATATCTGTCCTGAAGTCATGTTGTAGCTGATGTGAACCCACCATTCCTTCAGCTTATTGGCTTAAATCATGAAATTCTGTGATTTTCAGGATGTTATTCCTGATGATGGGCTTGCAGTGAGCAGACGCTGTACTATTTTCTTCCATATCTCTACCTGCTGTCATTACTGTGATGTATCTGCTCCTGTTAAATACCTGTTTCACCTGCTGCAACAATATCCCTCTACCTCCCTCATTAATGTGGTAACACGGTATCGGTTACATTTCCACCAGGCTGATCTGAACCACGTTGCCATCTCAAAGCATGTTGTGTGTATTTCCACTTTGCATTCCCCTCCATCCGGATCACACATTCACTCGCAATTAGCATTTTAGGCAGATGGAAATGCTGTAGCCAATGAGAGTGCATCTTTTAATGAGGTGATGGGGAGTGAGTATTGTTTCGTGTTTGAGGAGCCGATCCCAGCTGACATTGGGCGAAAGCGGGGTACACGCTGGACAGGTCGCCAGACTATCACAACCTGCATGTCTTTGGACTGTGGGAGGAAGCCGTAGAACCTGGTAGAACCCCACAATAACACGGGGAGAACATGCAAACTCCAGACAGAAGGGCGGATCCACACAAGCCGGATTTAAACCTGCGACCCTCTTGCTGTGAGGCGACAGCGCTAACCAGAAGAAAATATGTCACCTGCAATTTCATCCCGACCCCAGATGGTTAAAGGTTCTATATACGGGATTCAGAGCATTAATATAGCAGTAAAAACAACTGTTGTCTATGTAAAGATATAGAGGAGTAATGTCTACCTGAGCAGAGAATGAAGTCTTTCTCCCTCTGTGTGTGTTGGAATCGGAGCTTCTTTGTGCTTTGTTTACATTGCCGGACCGGCCCGCTCGCTTGTGCATTTTAGTTCATGTGTGTCTCTCTGTTGTGCCCCACTGGCTAGCTAACGGCTGCCGCTCTGCACTGCTCTCATACGGCGGTTACTTTTTTATTATTTTCAATTTATTTGTAATATTTTTTTAACCAGGCAATATCGTTTCAGTTTAGTTTAAGTTTTTCTAGAATTTTTCACTGCTTATTTTCATTCTAGTTTCAGATTTAGTTTACGATAATAACCCTGCTAACTGGTATTTTTATATTGACACAGTTAGAGACTAGCTGGCTACCTTGTGATTGACAGGTCGCTACCACGGCGTTGTCCGGTCTGGGAGTTGTCTGTGTTTTCATCTTAGATTTTTAACCCTTTCACAGTGTGTTTTCAGTTGGGCTGTCCTCGACCAAAGAAATTCTTAGTCAACTAACACTCATACGATTTTGTCAACTAATTGATTAGTTGATTTAACACTTGAAATGTGGTGTTTACGAGGGATATGTATGGGCTCATACGTTTCTTGGAAATAAGTCATTCAGCATGAAAAAAGCCTAAAACATTACAAAAGAAATCCGGGGTTACTAGGACCAAAACGACCGATTAGTCGACCAAGAGTGGGCAGCCCTCGTTTTCAGTTCATCAGAGTTAACTCTAACCTTTTTGGTCGCCTAAAATGTCTTATTCAGCGTTCTGTTAATACTTAGCTCCACCCTCTCGTCACTTAAAACCAAGATGGCGACGGTCAAAATGGAGAATTCAAGGCTTCAAACTCGCTTGCTCCACAAACCAACGAGTGACGTCATGGTGACTACGTCCACTTCTTATATACAGTCTATGGTTGAGACCAAAAACAGAGCTAAAAGAAAGAGACACACTACTAACTGGATGAAAATCATGCACTGTGAAACTGTCCAATGCAAACACCAGGAATACTAGGCGGGATGTTAGGGTAACAACATATATATATATAATATCGCACAGTCCGAATCCGCAGTGAGTTTCCTTTTCCTATCCCCAGCATCATGGTCATTTATTCCGTCCTGTCTCCTCTGATGTCCTGTAGGCTCAGACTTCTCCCCTCCTGTTGGCCATCTTCCAGTCCTGCGACCCAGCCATGACCTAAACCATTTTCCTGCTGCCACTGACCAAGCCTTACCTCCAAGTAAGAACCAACATGTCAACAGTCTTACTCTGGAGTCCCTCCCCTACAACCCTGGTTTGCTGTCAGTGTGGCTGTGTGTTTTCAGTCAAGTGCATGCTGCCATGTATGTTTGCTGTCCAAACATAATCCATCCCCTCTGTGTTTGCCATCATCATCATCATCTCATTCTCCCTCCTCGCAAATCTGCTTTAGGTTTAGATATACTGCTGCTTGGTTCATGGTTGGATCTGCACTCAGTCTTGGATGGCTGGACGGCTCGCTGGTCTACACTGATTCAGAGCAGGAAGGTCAGCTGCCGGCAGGCCCAAACTCCACTTAGCTGTTATATCATCATCCAGCCGAGAGTCCCTAACCAGTGTGCTGTGTTCCTTATACGCACATTTCTTAAATAACATGTTTAGCGATTAGGGCTGTCAATCAATTAAAATATTTAATCGTGATAAATCATATTATTGTTCATAGTTAATCTCAATTCATCACAAATTAATTGCACATTTTTGTATCTGTTAAAAATGTACCTTAAAGGGAGATTTGTCAAGTATTTAATACTCTTATCCACATAGGAGTGGGCAAATATGCTGCTTTATGCAAATGTATGGATATATTTATTTTTGGAAATCAATTAACAACACAAAACAATGAAAAATATTGTCCAGAAACCCTCACATGTACTGCATTTAGCATAAAAGATATGCTTAAATCATAACATGGCAAACTGCAGCCCGACAGGCAACAACAGCTGTCAGTGTGCTGACTTGACTATGACTTGCCCCAAACTGCATGTGATTATCATAAAATGGACATGTCTGTAAAGGGGAGACTCGTGGGTACCCATAGAACCCATTTTCATTCACATATCTGGAGGTCAGAGGTCAAGGGACCCCTTTGAAAATGGCCATGACAGTTTTTTCTCTCCAAGTTTGGAGCATTATTTAACCTCCTTCTCGACAAGCTAGCACGACATGGTTAAAACGAATTTGGATTAACGCGTTATCGCATCAACTATGACAGCCCTATTAGTGATATAAAGTCAGTTTTCTGTTTCTCTAGATTTATGATTTATACAGCAACAGTTTATAACCTTTCAAACCTATCAACAACTCTATCTGTCTGTCTGTTTAATCCATGCAACAAATAGAACAGTAAAAGCAACAAAGTTTGTGGTTTTAGGGGAAGTTAAAGTAGGGCTGGGAGGCGGGGTTAGAGGACACGCTACTGCGCCTGCTCTATGGGCCCAATGGATGCGATAAGATCACACAAAAGCACCACTTTAAATCTGGTGTTTACCAGAGATAGGCTCATAAGTTTATTGGAAATGAGTCAATCAGCATGAAAAAGCATACAAAAATGAATAACGGACTAAAGAAATCTTAGTCGACTAAAAACAAAACAACCAATTAGACATCTAATCGACTACGAGGGGGCGGCCCTACTCAGTGCTTTTACTTGCATGTGAAATTGCTCTTTTTGTCTTTTATTGCACAATCCAGAAATGCCACTCGTTGCTGATAGCTCTAACATTCTCCCACAGACTATAAGCAGAAGTAGTGTGAAGCTCACTCCTCTTGACTTTGAGTGTGCGGAGGTCAATCGCAGTGAGATTTAGACAAGCACTTTCCACCAGATGAGCAGTGTGTTCAATCATCTGACACCCATGGATTGGATCCACTCCAACACATACGGCACAGTACAGGACTACATTTACATCTAGTGACACTCGGCTGCTCTTTGTGTTGGAGCAGGAGAGCAAAGCCTCATTTCTGTAGAGACTCAGAGTGTCGTTATTAGATCACTCGACACGCTAAAGCTTGACCCAAACCACCTTCACCCTGATGGAGTGGAGCGGGGCTGCAAAGAGAGGAACACTGACTCCCTGAGTGTGGTCAGAACTGGTGGCAATGAGAGGCTGTTCTCTCTGTGTGTGTGTGTGCGTGTGTGTGTGTGTGTGTGTGTGTGTGTGTGTGTGTGTGTGTGTGTGTGTGTGTGTGTGTGTGTGTGTGTGTGTGTGTGTGTGTGTGTGTGTGTGTGTGTGTGTGTGTGTGTGTGTGTGTGTGTGTGTGTGTGCGTGCGTGCGTGCGTGTGTGCGTGTGTGTGTGTGTGCGTGTGTGTGTGCGTGGGCAGGCCAGTCGTGACAACCAACAGCTGTTTTTTTCTGTCCTGAGGAGGCAATCTTCATCTTCCTCCTCCTCCTCCTCCTTCGCAGTTACAGTCCTTGTCTCACACTGTGGCCGTTCATGAGCCAAATGAAATCCAACAGATAGCCACAACAACAACAACAACAACAACAACAGCTTTCCAATTCCAACCTGCTTCTGATTTTGACTAATTGTGACAAGTTCGCATTCGATCATCTCTTGTTAAACAAAACGTTTGATTTATACATCTCTAGTAATTGTTTTGCAACCTCGCCTGAACCTGAGTGTTTGCGATACCTTGATAAATGAAGGTTGATCGCCGCCATGTCCCGCCAGTATTCTCCCGTTAAACACAGTGGCCGGATATTGCTGATCCAGACATCTCTACATATTTGATTGAACCCCGTTAGGCTGAGTGTTGTCTGTAAATAAACAACATGTTAATAACCAACTGTTTGATCTATAGGCTGAGATTTAGTTGGAGACGACAGTCTGATGCTGCTATAACGTTAATGTATGACTGTATTGCTCAAGCTAACTTTAGCTGATCGTGCTAGTCACTGTCACCAGCGTCATTTAGCCATTCATACTAAGTTGTTGCTATTAGTACAAGTGCTCTTATCTCTATTAATGCTGCTATTAGTGTTAGTACTACAAAGTGTTACGTTGCAATTATCTGTCCATAATTGAGTTCTAAATCCAGAGAGATTATTTCAACATGTTTTGTAGAAGGCAGTTTGTTTCAAGGAATTGTATGCAAATTATTAGGGGTCTTTTTTTCTGAATTGAGTCTTAATTTGAAGTCATCATCACGTGTTACTACCCTATAGCAGCTCCCACCTTCAGCTTATTCCGTATCTTAACAGAAAGCAGAACCACAGTCAAGTGACGTGTCAAAATAAATGTCAATGTGTCACATACAGTGACAGTTTTTGGTTTATGTTTTTGTTTGAGGGCGTGCCAAACTAGCCGCTATAGGCAGGTATTATACAAATGTGTTACTTGATGACATCACCACGTTACGGAAGAAAATGCGGGACTTCAATCAAGGCGTTTCAGGCAGCTCAGTAGCAGTGTTTCTGTGGGGGAGAGGAACTCTCTTTGGCATGTACTTTTGGCTTTATAACTTTGCAAACCTTTTACATGCACAAAATATTATATAACACACTGAAGGAAAGAAATAAAAGCACAAATAGGTCCTCTTTAAATTGGAGTACACCATCTTAATTTGGTTATTCAACAGTATCCCGACTATATCTCAGTGTTTGGATGTTGCTCTGTATCGGCTGGATGTGTAAATAGGTCTTAGCTGAACAAAGTGATAACATGTCTGTGTTGTGTTTACAGCCGGTTCCAGAACGGCTTGATTAGAAGATTTTTGATGCATTTTCATTCTGTGATCCCAGATGGATTCACTTGGTTTTGAAACTTTTTTGTTTTATGTTCTTACTAGAATTGATCTTGTCTCTCAATTTGTAGTTTTCACCAGTGGTGGACACTGTGTAT